>NC_134860.1:61478546-62078546 GCF_049852395.1 Peromyscus maniculatus bairdii | reverse complement strand
AAAAATAAATACACAGCATGTCCTCACTTATTTGTAGATTGAAAAAAGATAATATGGAGCTGGAAAGATGGCTCAGCAGCTAAAAGCTCCTGCTGCTCTTGCAGGGAGCCCAAGGTCAGTTCCCAGGACCCACATAGCAGCTCACACCATCTGCAACTTTAGTTCTGGGAGATCTGATGCCCTTTTCTGGCCTCCATGGACACCAGACATGCATGTGGTGCACATACATACATGTAAGCAGAAACAGCAGTGGGAGAAATGAAGGTCCAAAGGTCCAAAAGCCCAAAGGAGAAGACTGTGAGATGTTGAAGATAATTGTGAGGACCAGGAGGTTAAGAATTATGCAGTTGTGACTTCTGCTAAGTGACTCACAGCTGCTCTTGCCATGAAGGAGGTGAATAACTATGGGCAATGATGATACGGTCATTTGCTTCACCATCACAATCAATTTGCTCCATATATGTATTACATGACATCACAGCTGTACTTTTTACATACCTCTAACAGAAACTTGTTTACAATGCAAGGAAGTACTTCCGAACTAACCTGGAAGGCTCTCATTAGGTGAAGACTGAAAGTTTGCTCATTAGCAAAGACGATAACTAAGATGTGCTGATATAAATCAAATGTATTCCAATGTGCGAGTAATCCAGAAATGGGAAATCTGCCAGTTACCTTTGAGGAACACAGAAGAACCCTTTCATCATTCTGGAAGTTGTTAACTCAAAAAAGCTGAGCCAAAGATTTGCCCTATTTTCCTACAGAGACCAGGCCTCAGGCCACTCTAACAGTAGAAATGTGAGAAATGTTAATTATAAGCCTGAAGGAGGAACATAAAGAGATGGAGTCAGACTGGAGACTGATGTTCCTATACAACTATTATCAACTTCTGTACAGTGTAATAATGGACTCACAGATTTAAGTCCCTTATCTTTTTATGTGTTTGTGAGCATGCATGTAGGCAGAGGAACACTGTCCACCTTTCTTTTTGTTGAGACAGACATTGGAACTTGCCAAGAAAGCCAGGCTAGCTGGCCAGTAACACCCAAGGAGCCCCCTGCCTCTGTTCACTGCCCCCAGCCAGCACTGGGACTGTAGTCATGCACTACAGCATTCACCCAGCTTTTTACATGGTTTCAGGTCCTCATACTTACGAAACAAGTACTTTATCAATCACCCCAGGGAGTTGTTATCTCTTAAGATAATTTATTGCTATAGCATTTATGGATAAAAGGCTGGCTTCTAGGATGACTGCTTCAAAGCACCACGTGTGAGAAATGTCACAGCACTTGCTGCTCTCAGGCCATGGCCCAGCCACATCTAAATGAGTTTCCCCAAGACCTTGTTTTCTCAGGATCTATGTCTTGGCTGGTATGGTATTCTTTTCCTCTACGGGGTTCTCCAGGTGGCCATTACCGTGAAGAGCCCATATTGCTGCTGCCTTCCTTTGTGAGGCAAGTCCATCACTGTGACACACTTCCCAGAGCCCTCCAACATCATACTCCAGGCTTTTGTTCCAGCTGACGGTGGGTGCCTCGGACTTCCTGCCCAGATTGTAAGTGGGGACTGTGTCTCATTCATTTAACGATCCATCATCAACAGGGTCACTGTGTGACAAGGAACAACATCTGAGTCAGGTCAAAGGAAGAACTAGATGCAGAGGGAAAACTAGCCCAGAAGAAAGTGATTAAGGCCACAGCAGGAGAATGAAGAAATAAAGAGATCATGCCAAGACCACAGACACTGCATCAACTGCCCACAGCCCGGCCCTTCCACTGTGGTTTGAAATGCACATACTAGACAGTAAGCCCAGTTTTGGCTCTCTTGTAACGTCAACACATAGAGCCGAGTTTATTCATTAACTTAAAGGAAGTATCCCAAATATCACCCTGGTAGTTCTGAATCCACATAAGGACCACTAAAATGAAGTGTGGAATAACCGGTGACTGATGGTGCTAAGGTGTCATGCAGCATGATCAATCCTATTCCAAGTAACCGAAATCCACACAGAAGCCAACTGTCAGGAGGCTGAGCTTCTGCCCCATCCGCACACCTGGCTCTCCTAACACTGGGAGTGACGGTGCTCAGGTAACCTAGAGCACTGATGTAACTCAATGGATACTGTCTCCTGAACTTTAGAAATGACTAATTGTGTAAAAGATCACAAGGAAGTATCCTAAGGCAACCAGGCGCAGTTTTTATGCTAAAACATTTTAACAATTTAGGAGTAAGAATCCTACACAGGTCTAAAGTGCACACTCTGTTTAAAAGTTTCAGCAATACAAGGACATGAAAGAAAACTAACCCACTGCTTCCCAGCGTCACTCAGCCACTTCCTGCCAAGCCTTCCTGTGGAAAGCTTGCTGACATTAGTACCCAGGCTCACGTTAAGTGGCTGCTCAGCTTTTCTGCTGTGGACAGGAATCTAAGGCACTGAACTCGGTGGGATCTAAGCTCATGCACTTGGTAGAAAGCTATCGTGGGGAGGGGACAGAGCTCACGCCCATAATCCCAGTTCTGAAACTTGGAGGGCTGAGGCAGGAGTGCAGGCTGTACAGTAAGATCCTGTCATCAAACGGCAGAAGTGATTTGGAGTTCAGGGTCACACACTGCTTCAAAGGCAGGCATGTGAAACCCAGGCTCCACCTCATGAAGCTGTAGAACCAGAATCATCACAGAAGGCCTTCACAACTCAGGACGATAACCACAGCTGGATGCCACTGCTGCTGATGTGTACAGAAAAATGTTCTGATGTGGTGAAGACAAACCTGTCAAAGAGCAGCAGGTGACAGCTCAAAGCAGCCATGTGCTGTTCGGCAGGGATGGCTGTTGCTCCAGGAGACCCTGACTCGGGGTGGACTCCCCAGACACTCAGTCTGCCCAAGGAGCAGAAGCGTAAGCGGAAAACCCACCAGCCCTTTGGCTCCTAATAAAATAGGACTTAAATCTTTCAGAGGAAGCAAGTTATGAGCTTCCTCCAACCTAAAACTTGACAAGAAGTTGTAGGTTAAAGACCAAGTGTAAACAAAGTTTTTTCGTTGTTATAAATTGGTTCTAATGAAATTGTGGAAGATTACAATTTAAAGACTGGTATGAACCAAGAAGCACAAAGCCACACTCAGGAGGTCCTAAAATATTCTGTAGAAGGACATTAGCAAGTAAGTCTTTTATTGCAATTCCTTACTTTACAACCCAAACATATATAAGACACTTAGACTCCGCCTAACTGTGTCCAGGCGATAAATCAGCTAAATGACTTAATTACTGCGCGAATCACACAGAATTCCTAAGGCAGAGAGAAATGTTTATTTAAATCACTTAAAAGAAAGCCTTTCAGGTAGCTGCAAGCAATTTACTGACGCCTGCTTGTGTACAAACATTTGCTGTACTAATTACAATCTGGTCTTAGAATAGCAATCCCATTGGGACAGTTTAAACAATGCGCTGGGGTTGAAGCTGTTTTTTCCTCTAGAGCAAAGGTTCTTTAACCCCAAACTCAGGTTAAAAGAAAAGCCTGAATACAAAGGCTTTCCACAACAGTGACCAACAGTGTTGAAAGACCATCTGGAGTACCTGGTGTGAGCATGTGCTGCCCACCGTGGGCAGTGTGCTTGTGCAGTGTGTGCGCATGGGCACTGCTCACACTCTTCCCGTAATGAAGGAGTCCCACACCCTCTGAAGTGATGATTTTTTTTTTTTTTCTTCTTCTTCTTTAGTGTTTAGGTTTATTGCCATGAAAATCATACTGGCTCATTACGTCAGTACTGGCTTCCAGAAGTTCTGGGCTGTACCTACCATTATTACATGGACTCCCCATGACTAGCAAGATGAAGCAGTAAACACAGGACCTGTGTGATAAAGGTGGGAAACAGCACAGTTCCCTCAGGAGTATTCTCAGCTTGCCTCAGTGTTCAGCTGGTAGATCATCCTGGGAACAGACCCCTGGCACAGGCCAGTTTCTACTCCTGGGGACAGACGAAGTGGATAACCACTGCAGGGACACAAAGGCCAGGGTCATCTAGGTACCTGGCAAGTTCTGAAGAGGTTCCTTTGGAGCCAGCTGAGGACTTATCTCCACTGCAGCCACCTTCCTTCCCTGCCCAATTATGCCTCTGTCCTCCATCCCCATTACACTTTGGACTGCACCACCCGTGAGCAAGAGCCAGCTGCAACAAACTGTTGACCAGGGCTTGAAGCGAGATAGAGAACCCTCACCCCAACTCCCTACTGCTGCTGCCTCTCTGGTTCATGTCCCGATTCTGCCTCCTTGTAGCTCGGCACTCAGGAGCCAGTAAGTCCTCTCTACTGCCTGATCATTGTTAAGACTATGGTGGGAGTCAATTCCCTCTCAAGGCAACAATCATTTTGCATGTATTTGTGGGGATGAAGGAGGCAACACGTATGTACATTGGTGACAAAAGTAGGCAGGTTTTAACTCAACACTTACTTAATCATTCCCTAACTGCTGTTTTTTGAAAAAAGAATTTTAAAAACTCTATTATTATTTGTATGGGGGAGTGTATGTGTGTGCATGTAGAGGTCAAAAGAAGGGAATTAGTTTTCTCCTCCCACCTCATGGATCCCAGGAACCAAACTCAGGTCATCAGGCTTAGCAGCAAGTGCCTTTACACTTAGAGCCTATTTACACTTTCTATCTGACATTATCACCCCAGAATAAATCATACCAGTTATTAACTATCACCATCTCCCATTACTTTTTCAGTTATAGACTGCGAAGAGCCACACGAAAGAAATTAAAGATAAAATGGATACAGCAGGATATTAACTTATGCTACAGGGTTCCCCACTGGGTCTCTTCAAAAAGTGATGAAATTAAAGGACACTGAAGATGAACTCAATAAAACCCAGAATCCTTGAAGACAAAGAACCTTAACAGTCTTCACAAAAAATTCCAAAGAAAAGTGAAGAACATGAAATCCTCCTCACTACCCAGCTTTCTCTGGGGTCCCGTTCTGTAGCTGGAATCACAGGCAGACCATGTCCACCTATATTTACACGGATCCTGGAAATCCAAATTCAGTCTTTAGGCTCGCATGTGCAAGCGCTTTAACCACTGAGCAATCTCCTCTCCCAAGAGTCTGATCTTTATAGACACCGACACAGTGCTACAGTGTGCACGGTGTGCAGCAACAGCAAAAACAACGAGGATGAGCGTAAGCCTAGCTGGAAGGAGACTGGTGAAGGTGAGAGATGTACACGGAGACTTATTCTCTCCTCTGTAGCAGTGACCAGAGTCTGGACGGATGGCACAGGGGAAGAGAGTTCCCTGGAGCCCGAGTGAAAGTCGTCCCTGGCTGTTGGACCTGTCATAGTGTGCTGGGCCCACAACTCTCTGAGGAGTCCAGACCAGTAGATAGACAGAAAAAAAGAGGTCTCGGGAGCCACCACATACAAAGGTAGCTCCATCTGTGCGCTGACTCAGACAGGAACAGAGGGGCCGGTGGAGGGCTGCATTTCCCTTATGAGATCATGCACTGGCCACAGCAGCCTCTACTGAAGCCAGCCTTGGGGTTTTCCCTGAAACAGTCACAATTCCTCTCCCCAGCAAAACAGGAACTGATCCTAACAGGAATATTATGTAATTCCAGGGAACCAGGAGATTGGGAAAAGCAGGGTTGGGGAGAAACACCACAGGATG
This sequence comes from Peromyscus maniculatus bairdii, assembly GCF_049852395.1. Classification (NCBI taxonomy): domain Eukaryota; kingdom Metazoa; phylum Chordata; class Mammalia; order Rodentia; family Cricetidae; genus Peromyscus; species Peromyscus maniculatus. Next base: position 62,072,887 of record NC_134860.1, on the reverse strand, counting down.
AAGGCAGAGGTGGGGTGGAAAAGCAGAGCCACTCAGAGCAGCCTTTGGAGTGGGGGCAGGCTCAGTATCCACCCAGCCCTGGGCAGCTCACTGGAGATTCTTTCCAGGGGTGACCAGGTGCCCTTCCGGTAGTCGGCAGGAGGGGAAGTGAGGGGGCATCATCACCACGACCCAGAGAAGGACTGCAAGGACCTGATACAGAGAAGAGAGAACTGACACAGGGGTAGGTGTCCTCTTCCCTCCAGATCTGTCGGAAGGAATTGTCAAAACTACAGCTCTAAGGTGAAAGGGACGTTTTGCTCTATGTATACGCTGAAATGACACCACTACCCAGCCACTTAGCACAGCTATTGCCTCACACAGCAGTGGTCTTTGTGTGTGGTGAAGGCATGGAAGATCTACTTGGCAAATTCCCACTGCAACAGTATAGTGAGGACAGGCACCAGGATGAACCTACTCATCTTCTAACTTTGCCCATGCTGCGAAGGCTGCAGTGAGCAAGCAAGGAGCCTGCTAGGGATGGACTCAGAGCATGAAGACCATAAGGAACACGGTCTCAGCTGGGTGACGGGCAAAACTTCAAGCACCTAGAGACAGATGCTTAACAGTTAGTCAGTGCTGACTCTGCTTTTGGACAGACAGGTACCTGTCATCACTACTACACATGCCTGGTTATACACCAAGCTTCTTCTCTGGCTACGTGCATCACAGGATTATTCCTCTTCCTCCTCCTCCTTCTGTCCCCCACTCCACCCCCCAGAAACTGGTACAGCTTGTGGCTTTTCTAGAGTGGTCATTTACTGCTTTAGTGACACCACAGTACTCAATATTAAAATACATAGAGAAGGCTTAACAAGTAATTGGAAACCCAACACTAAGCCTGACAACCTGAGTTCAACTCCTGAGATCCACACAGTAGGAAAGAACTAACTCCTCCTGCATGCTGTCCTCTCGCTTCCATGCTGTGGCACCCCCACACACGTGCACACACTCCTACACAAAGTAAACAAAATAATGTATGTAGGGCTGGAGAGTTGGCTTAGCAGTTAAGAGTACTTGCTGCTCTTCCAGAGCACCCAAAGTTCCCAGCAATCAGCTGGGTGGCTTACAACTGCCAGTAACTAACTCCTGCTCCAAGGGATCTGACGCCCTCTTCTGGACTCTGTGAATACCTGCATGCATGACATTCATGCACACAGACACACATGCATAAAACAAATAATTAGCATACATGCATGCGCGCGCGCGCGCGCGCACACACACACACACACAGAGAGAGAGAGAGAGAGAGAGAGAGAGAGAGAGAGAGAGAGAGAGAGAGAGAGAAAGAGAGAGAGAACAAAAACCCTAAAAGCCTAGGACAGAGCACTCTCTCCATTGGACAACTGCCTTTAGGTACAGGAAATGGCAAGGGCAGGCCCTTGAGTTTGGGTTAGTTAAAGACAGCCATTCCCTTTGCCCCTTACACCAATACTGCTGGTATTACACTTTCAAGTTTCAATACCAATGCCTCTCTCAAGGTTCTTCCCTCATTCAGCCCAAGCCTCCATCTGCAGGAACCAAAACAGAGTTGAATGAAATCTGGCTCAAGACAGTAAAAAGTCCTCAAGTGAGACAGAGGTGGCTCTCTTGGAAGACATAACACCATAGGAAAGAGCTCTGGAAGACATGGCCTTGTACACAGAGGACACTAGGAAAAGCCTCCCTACACTATCTTCAGTCAAGTGAAATACAACACTTCAAAGTCAACAGCAACTGTAATGAAATGACAGGCAAGCCAAGGAAGGCACCCCAAGTGCCTGGCAGCATGTCAGCTGGCTGAGATTTGGGTCTTGGCTGGAAGTCCCCTCTGAGAGAAGCCCCTACCTTTGTGCAATCAAAGCTACCAGCCTGCTGTCACTTCCATCTCCCCAGAACCCCCTAGCTTGTTCTTTCTCTAACTCAGGGCTACAACCTTGACTCAAGCTACCAATACCTCTCTGGAATCTTCTGCTTCTACAGCAGATTGACTTCCTTTAGCATTTTCTTTTTCCATTCCTGCAGACAAAAACACCTTCCTTAGATGCAAAATCAATCATGCCATTCTGATGCTTGAACGCCTTGTGGTGCTTTGAATAGATATGGCCCCCATAGACTCACGTGTTTGAATGCTTGGCCCACAGGGAGTGGCACTATTAGGAGGCGTGGCCTTGCTGGAGGAGTGTGTCACTGTAGGGGCGAGCTTTGAGGTCCCGTATACTCAAGCTACACCTAGTGTGACACAGTCTCCTTCTGCTGCCTGAGGATCAAGATGTAGAACTCTCAGCTACCTCTCCAGCACAATGTCTGTCTGCATGCCACCATGCTTCTCTCCATGACAATAATGGACTGAACCCTTGAAACTGTAAGCCAGCCTCTATTAAATGTTTTCTTTTATAAGAGCTGTCATCATCATAGTGTCTTTTCACAGCAATACAAATCCTAACTAAGACACCACTCCATAGCTCCTTAACTTCAGGCAAAGAAGGTGGTCTAAGCTCCTGAGCATACACGTCTTACAGTTTAATGAAGCACCACCTCCTCTAGACTCACCCTGTAACACCCACCCCTACCAACAAAACCAATTTATAACAAGATTCTCTTCCCTTTGACACCAAGCAGTCTCCCCTGGCCCCAAATCCTATAGTGGATTCTAGTCCTTCTCACACTATGCATGTGTATACCCAGCCTCCAGGCCAGCTGCATCTACCTGGTTCTGGTGGTGGTTGTAGATGACCAGGCAGGGATAACAGGTACTCCAGCCCTAGTCAACCACTTTGGAGGCTGAGATTGGTATCTCAACACATCTACAATTCAAATTCACTCCTGCTGTGCCAGCTAGCAAACTAGACTCAAGAATACAGGTGACTGGTGTCAGTCAAGTTATAGTTAGGATCCAGGCTTCAGGCTGATGCTGGAAACAACTCTTCTTTAAAAAGATGAGTGAGCCATTTCTGCTCAGGAGGCTTTAGCTCCACTCCTGTGGCTGTACCCAATGGGCTTAGGACCTGCTAGCCCCACACAACTCAAGTGTAGCTTCCAAAACGAGGGGAGGGTGGAAGTCATCTCTCATTGGTACTGACCAGGCAAAGGACCTGGAGCTCTGCTGCTGACATCTCTGCCTACAACCTGCTTAAGTTTTCTAGGCTAGCCAGAAATTTGGAGGCCCCATGGCTCTTATGGACACCCACCCTTTTCCTCAGTCTCTACTGTAGAACACTATGTAAACGCTGTCGTGAGGAGAAACTAGGTACTCTACTATGACAGAATAACACCTGTCCTTCACTGGGGACATCAAAGGTAATACAGATACTGGCTAGTATCTTTCTCCTGGAGGCTGAGCTTCGGGATTAAGGGCAACTAACTTGGAGACCTAGAAAATTAGACTTGGTAGAGGTATATCAGCCCTCTATGCCCTTTCCTGGTGCTCTGCACCTTAACTGGGTAGACCTGGCCACTACAGCCTCCATAATGATCTTCCAGCTCCCTGATGCACAATGCCTGCTTCTGCTGGAAAGCCCTCCCTGACCCCTTGTCCTTTCTAGATTGCTTGGAACAACCCTGCTGGAGGAAGGCAGGTCCCTGTGAGGAAGGTGCCCACCATCTGTGCACACACTCAAGCACTGTGGTATGGCAACAAGAGGATAGGGTACCATCTCACTCATTTGGAAGCACCATGACTTCCACCTTTTCTTGCTAGGTTTTTCACATTACTGTAGAAAGCTGACATGATGCATGGCACAGCCCAGCTTGGACCACCCAGACAGCTTCATTCCCAAAATTTGCCACATGTGCCCCCATCTTCATCTGCATCTGCTGGGTACTCACTGCATGCTGGCATTTTGCTAGGAGTAAGATAAAAGTGAGAATAATGAAAGCAAGGCCTTTGCCCTTCAGATGCCTCTTAGAAGTACAAGCTTTAAGCTGGGCAGCAGTGGTGCATGCTTTTAATCCCAGCACTTGGGAGACAGAGCCAGGCGGATCTCCGTGAGTTTGAGATCCAGGACAGGCTCCAAAACAACACAGAAGTACAAGCTTTAGGAGTTCCTCAAATGTGTATCTCAGAGCATCTGCCTGCACCGTTTTAACGAGCATATTATCTACACAATACTCTGTTAAGCTGGTCTACAAGACTTTCAAATAAATTATTATTATGTCAAGAGCCAAAAGCTGGGGCTCTAAGCTCAGTTTGCTCGAAAGTTTTGTCCAGATCATTACTGTTTCCTACCCCAAAACTTCAAATGAGCTGATGCAAGACAAAGGACACACATGTCCTTAGGAATAAAGGTGTTTATTTTCATTTGAATTATAAAAACCATCAACTTTAGCAGCTATACCAAAAATAGCTGACTTTTAAAGGGAAAAGGAAGAATAAGGCATAAGTTATTGAGCCTAGGGCATCAACCTCAAAGCGGTGCCACGGACACAGTTAACGCTGCTACAAATCATGGTAACATGAGTCATATATGGGCACTTTCCCTATATTCCTTATTACTTGGACAGATTTAGTTTCAGATAATCTTTAAACAAACACTATTGCAGTAAGTACCTGTAACAGATTCAAACAAGAAGCAAATAATTCACCTGGGGTGTGTAAAGCAATGCTGCTTGACATGGAGATGATAACTATAGTCAACGATTTAGGAATGGCTTTACATTTGAGCAAATAAATATAAGCTAAAAATGGACTTGATAGTTGTTTAGTAATTATTTTTATTAGCGAAATAGTTCTTTGCTGATTTTCTCTTTGAAAACAAAGTTGGGCTGGGGAGATGGCTCAGTCAGTAAAATGCTTACCTGTCAACAAGCAGGAGGAACTGGGTTTGGAACTCCAATGGTGGGAAATCATCAAGGAAGACATTACAGTGTCAGCCTCTGGCCGCTATCCACACACAGCCACACAATAAAGAAGTTACAGGGTGGCAAATGGAGGAATATTTTTAGGAGTGGGCTCCTAAAAACCATTAATGTTCAATTCTTGGTATCGCAACTCATTATTGTTTGCTTGTTATTTCTTTTTCTAATAATTTGAATTTTAATTGCAAATATACCAAAATATATAGATTCTGGGCTGGCAAGATGTTCTGTGGCTAAAGGAACTTACTGTTGAACATGAGGACCTGAGCATAATCCCTAGAACCCACACACTGGAAGGAGAGAATCAATTCCTGTAAGCTGTCCTCTGAGCTCCAAATTACACCATTGCACATGTGCTCTCCCCACAAACAAACAAACACACATAAATGAAATAAAATAAAAAATTAAAATATAGATCCTATAAATATCCATATAAATAGCTCCTTCAGCCTACAAAGAGCAGCCATGTAATTCACAAAGTTGGCGCTGTTCTGTGGTATGACTATAAATTAGTAGCAGAGAGCCTTCTAATACAAACCCCAGTGTGAGTGGAGAAACTCTGTAAAGACGTGCTTAGTTTCTAATGACAGCACGTAACAGAGACTGTTGTCTACATATTTACTGAGAAGCTTCCTGTCCAAGCCAACCTTCCACACCAGTGAAGAGAGACAGTGACAAAGGAGGGAAGTAAACATGTAACATGTTTCCAGAGAACTGGCCGGGGAAAACTGATACCTAGTGAATCAGGAAAATATAATTCATGGGCTTCGTGACTTTCTAAATGTAAAATTCTAAGATAATTTGCTACAAGAAGTCATTAGGTGAAATGCCAATACCAAAGCGAAAGTCTGTTGGATCTACAAGGCTTAAACAAAACAAAACAAAACAAAACAAAACAAAACAAAACAAAAAACCCTCTAGCCAAGCATGATGGTACACTCAGGAGGTGGAGGCAGGTGGCTCTCTGGAAGTTCCAGGTCAGCCAGGACTGCACAGGGAGACTTGGTTGTTGTTGTTTTAAATCTCCAGGGCTAAAGGTTATCAAACCTCCATCTCAGCCAAGTAAGCACACAGAAATTTCTCTAGCTTAGCTACAAAGGCTTGGCTCGGCTCCCACCCCAACACTCCCATATTCAAAGGAGTAAAAAGGGCCCTTCGGAAGCTATTGACCAAAATCTTCAGCAATTAATGTCACTGCATGGAAAAACTATGCTTTTACCTCAGAACTTCATGACTTATTTATTCTCGTTGCTTATAGAAAAACAAGGCAAATCTCGAGGCTTTCAAAGCACACTGTGTCACTGAAGTTGGTCAACGTTAAAATCAAAATGACCTCACTTTTAACATGAAAGTCTCTGAACCAACCACCACAAAAGGCTCTCACTATGAATATCACACGTCCCTCATGGTATCCAAGCTTCCACCCCATCCATATGAACAGAGAATCTTATAGCCAGGTAAAAGTAGAGCTTTCAGTGCTCAAAGGCGGTCACTCTTAAGAGTCACAGAGGAGAGCCACGGGTGGGGATGCTGGGAGCCGTGTGTTGGCAAAGCTGGCGTGTTGGAATACCAGCAGGTTCACCAGGAAAGTCGATGGAAGATGGGATGGAGCTGGAACTGATGGTTACAGAAACACACAGTGATTCACGGAAATGACTCCTCATTCACCTGGGTGAGAGGCTTCTGAGCAACTCTGGGCAAATCCTGAACAGTGGGCAGCCTGGGGAGAAGAGCTTCACCACGACAGCAAAGAACGGAAGGCCCAGGGCCCCTGTACCACGTGGAGCACAAAGGAACTTTAACCAGAGTGGAGATTAATGCACAAGTCTCTGACAGGGCATTCTAATGACCGATAACCTTATACTTCAGCCTTTATCTAATATTCACTTGGCATCGGTCTGTCTTCTGGAGGACAAACTCACAAAAACAATGATGACAATTCTTTATTACACTGACACCCCAGCTAACTAGGCATGCTTTTCAGTGTGCTGTTCTATTTGTTTAATTGTAAAATTTCCCAAACCACCTACAAGAACCCCTTTACCTAACTATTAAATGCAAAACTGCAGAAAACTCCAGTTTAAACTTCATAGTTCTAGTAAGTGTGATAACATGTCATATAATCTTGACTGGGACATGAACTGTGTGTTCATGGTACATATGCTGCCCACCTGTTAGTCTCGGGTAATAGTTTCTGTTACCAGATCAAACCTAGTATCACAGATCTTGTGTTTAAAGAACTCTTATTTTACTTAATAATGGCTCCCAAGTACATGCAGAGTGCTGCAAAAGTTACTCTAGGGCCTGGAACCTGCGACAGGCTATCTCCAGTACTTTTTGGTACACAGGTCACATAGGAAGGACGCAGAACACATCTCACAGGGCTCAGTGCTATTCATGGTTTCCGATATCCACTGGTGTCTCAGAATACAGTCTCTGCAGATATGGGGGACTACTGGACCATGCAAGGACGTGGGAAGTGCAACAAAACAAACCAGCTTACTCCAGACAGTCTCTAACCATCTGTTGCTCTGCCTACACTCCCTTTTCTTGATCAGTGGTTTCTTCCCTTTGACACCCAGGACATCTTTCCACAATTTAACCCTAAGAGGAGGGGGGAAAAAAAGCCAAAACAAAACCAAAAACCAACCAACCAAACAAACAAACAAACAAAAAAAACCCCAGTTCTACAGTCAGACAACTAAAGGAAGTTGGGAGAAGGGCTGTGTTCACTAACACATAAAAGGCTCTAAGAGGCTGCCATATAGCTTTGTTAATTGATTGCATGCTTACTCACATCTATCACCCATGGGACACATGGGGTGGGTGGGAGGAGACCTTGTTATAGCAATGCTGACAGGAAGAACTAACAAGAGGCACTGGCCACAGCCTCAGCTTCAGCTGACCTGGTCCCAACCTTCCTCTACCCCAAACACATGCTCATCTACGGCACGGTCCTCTTGCCTCTACCTCCTGAGTGCTGGGGATTATACCCAAGGACTTCAAGTACACTAGGCAAATACTCTAATAACTGAGCTACATCTCTAGATCCACAATGGAAATTATTAATGAAGAAAAAAAACAAAACCCTAAGTTCTTTTAACCAGCCCAGCGAGTAGCTAGGACCCCCGAGCTCAAGCAGGCAGCTGAGAAGCCACATCATCATGGATGTGTGAAACAGCGTGCTGGTAACAAATTGGACAAAGCTGATAGTCTTTCACTCATCTGTTACTTTTGCAACTCTTAAAAGGGGAAAACAAGTTTTATTTTTAAACCGAGGAAAAAGAATTATTTTGAATTTTTGTTTCTGCAATCATACATCAGTTTCTTAGAAGTCGACTAAAAATGCCAACCTGTCCACTTAGGGCAGAGACTGAATATTTGTCTACCTGCTCACCAGACCATTCTTCAACTACAAACTAGCAGCAGTGAATGTCACTACTCAGCAGCTCCATCTGGTGCCAGCTTTCCAGAAGACACTCTCAGTTTCTAAATTTGTGCACAAGGAAGAATGATCTGTAGGAACATAGCCATCACTCAAGAGGTCAAAGGCCACCCCTCTTCCTGGCAGGCCCTCCAGGAGAAAAGTATTTTACCTCTTACCTAGTAATTATGATCAATGATGTTCATGTATGTATTCTGCTTACATATCATTTCCTGCTATTTATAAGAAATGGCCCTTCCATCACATAAGTTTTTTAAAAATTGAGTTTGTACCTAAATATACTTGAAGGAATTAGAAATGATGGACCTTTCTACTTTCTTAAAAACTTATAAGCTGCAGCATATTTAAACTATTTTAATAAACATGGTAGTTGGAGAAGTTTCCTAATGTCATTAGAAAATACTATTCTGTTATATTTAGACAGAAGAAACTGTCACAAGAACGGCAGGGAGACTCACTAAGTTAAATGTTTTATTACAAGCCTACACTTTTATGCTAGTAGCCTGAAATCCACGTAATGATGACTAGTACAGCTGATGAAACCAAAGAGTGTGTGTGCAAGTGTGTCAGTGCTGGGGTTCTAGGATACAAGCAGAGGGTTTCCCAGAGGCCTGAGAGCTGTCAGGCAGGTAGAGTGTCCCTTCATTCCCTCCTTTTTCCAGCTTGGCTCTACAGTGCAGCTTATTCTGTGTCCACCACAAGAGATACCTGTGCAGTTCCCATAGCACCCACTTGGCTTTGATAGGGACTAGATCAGGAGGAAGCCTCTGGAGAAGGCGGACCAGGGAGGCCAGATCCAAGGGAGAGGCAGCTTGGCAGCTCTGTCATCCTGCCAGTCTCTCTCAACTGTGGTATATGAGACGAAAGTGTGACCCTGAATGTGACTAGGCACAGAGGTCTGGTATCTACAGGCACAGCACAGAGCCAAGAGTCACTCTTAGCAGGAGGCCAAGGAAGATACTCTTTTCAAAGACTATGGATGGGAACATGGACCACAGGAACATGATTGGGCACAGGGATTTTTCTGGTTTGAGTGACTTCTATGATGCTTGAATGAGGACCCCAGTAGCCAATGCTGGGCTAGTGTTTCTGGCTGACCAATAAGGCCTAGAGGGGTTGAACTCCTGCTGAAGGTCATATGACTAGAAGGGCAGAGGACTTCAGTGCAGTCTATGAAATGATAACACCCCTGCTCTTGCTACTGTGTGGTCTCATTTGTTGGTTATTTCTGGTCTGTAAGATTCACCCATCACACCCCCCCCACACACATACACCTAGCTTTGACTTGATTCAAATTCTTCTACCTCTGCTGTCACTTCCACAAAGTGAGATCTTAAGCAGGACTGTAACCCAATAGCCTGAAATACAGTATTTGGTGCTATTCTTAGGGTTTGGTGACTGTAGACTGCGCAACATAGAAACGAACCTGTGCAGCTGACGAGTGCCAATGTGATCAGAAGTCACCACAGGGCGCCACCCAATGCCAGGGAGACTATTTCATGGCTCTTTTACTGAGTGCAGGTTAGAAAATTGGGCTTTCTTGGTCATAGCTAACTAAAACAGAATGGAGTTAGCCTACATGATCTGGCTGGGAATAAGTAGGAATTCTTAATGCTATGCTAGGCTCGAAAGCAAAGAGTACCACTCTCCTCCTAGCCTTCCCACAGCCAAGGCAATGGATCCAGGTGCTTGGCTTAACAGGACTTATACTACTCAGTACAGAGACCAGAAACCTGGCCAAGCCTAAGTTTAATAAGGCATCTGCACCTTACAGAATCCTTGGACAGGTTTCTTCTGCTCTACATTTATTGTCTGTGCTTAGTAGGATTGAGATAAGACATAGTTATGAAAACACTGCTCCTAAAAAATAGATATACAAACCTCAGCAAGGACAGGAGCAGTGCACACTTATAACCTGGCACTCAGGAGGCGGAAGCAGGGAGAGTTCAAGTTTGAGGCAAGTCTAGGCTACACAGTGAGTTCAAAGCCAGCATGAGCTACACAGGGAGACCCTGTCTCCAAAACAAACAAACAAACAAACAGACAGACAGACAAATAAACAAAGCCAATCTATGCTGGGATGTAGCTCCCATGGGCAGGGAAAAGAAAACAAAAACAGAACAACACTAAACTAAAAACCAAATAACTAAAGAAAAAAACAACCCACCAAAACAGCAACAACAAAAAGTCAATGAGTTAGTTCTTCCTAGCATCATGGAGGAATCATGGCTCACCCAGGGCAGAGAGGCAGCAAGGAAGACAGCTATTTCACCGAGAGCTTGCTAAGCCCAGACAGCAACACACCTAGCCTCCATGAGAGGAAACTGGTTGTGACCGGGCAGTAGCTGACTAGCTAAAAGTAATGGTGACTCTTCACATCTAATTTAGGTCCTAGACTCCCCAAGTGAGAAGCAGAGCCCAGAGCAGGGGAGCGGTCTGGTCTTCACTCAGAAGCCAAAGTCCTGCTTCGTGGTGGACTAAACAAGTTTAGTCTCACTGGACCTTATGTCAGTCACTCTGAGGCCGAAGTGGCACAGGAGCCTTGAGCCTGAGTTCCTGACTTTATGCAATCTCTACTCAAAGGATGCTGCCTAGCAAAGGTCACCTGCACGGGTTTGCCTCTGAGAGGCCTATGGTGAGAAGGAGCTCCTGGTACCATTCTACCTGCTGGGAACTGCACTTCTGAAGGGCAGCCAGAAAAAGACGTCTGTCAGAAGACATGGTTCCTCAGCACTAACCATGACTGTGCTGGCCAAGGAGTAACAAAGAAAAGACTACATACATTAGGACCATCTAAACACAACAAACAGGCATAATTCTCTAGCGTGGAAGGTAAGTGAAGACGGACCTAGTACCACAGCACCCTATTGCTAAACAAGTGCTCCTGGGAGAGGACCCACAATTCCAAAGAGAGGAGCACACAGAAAGGTGAGGGACAGGCAGAGGAAGCACACCAACAACCTGTGAGATAGAAGGCCTTGCTTAGCACCAGAAGATACGGTTCTTTCTGTTGAAACTAGACCTGCCACCTAAGTTAGCTTTGAGTAGCTCTTAGTATATTGCATAACTGTGATGGTTAGTCTTCACTGTCAACCTGACTGGCGTAGAATCAACATGGAGATCTACTTCTCTGTATGTGCTTCCAGAAAGGTCTGACTGAGGAGGGAAGACTTGATGTGGGTAGCACCATCCAATGGGCAACAGTCCACACTGAGTAAAAAAGGGGAAGTAGAGCCAGCGCGATGGCCGGATGACTGGCGTTCAATCCCCAAGGCCCACAAGCCATCTTTTTATCTTCATCTCTTCCTGACTACGAATGCAATGTCATTAGCTACCCTACACTCTTGCTGCCACGAAGGATTGTAAGCCTGGAACTACAAGCCAAAGTCAACCCTTCTTTCCTTCCTTAAGTTACTTCTGCCAGCAACGGGAAAAGAAATCCACAGAGTAAGCTTAGCATTAAAGTTCAATCTATTGATCTATTTCACTATCCAACTACTCGAAAGTTACCTAGCTACTCAGTGAGCAACCACTAAAGACACCAGCCAGGACCTCCAATGGCCTCCAACAAATTGGTAGAGCAGTGAGCAGACTGAGCAGATGACAGAAGAGGCAGCAAGATGAGGCGGCACAGCACGAGCAACAAATTCGACAAGTGCATAGGTGGTGAGCAGAGGACCAGGATAGAAAATGTCACAGTGTAAGATCCCTGGGAGTGGGGGTTCTTATCTCTTCTATTCCCTGCCATAGCTATCTCTGGAGCCTAAAACTGAGCCACACCCAGAACTAGTTCATGAGGATCTGCCTAATACATGGGTGAGTCAGGACCTTGTGACCAATGTCTGTGTCTGAACAAATGCACACTCTTCCTTTCTCAGTGTCTGCAGAACCAGAGCTTGACCTGTAGAATGAGGGCTCACTTGCTGAGACAGACTACACAAGGCCAGGACCCCCAAAGTGAAGCAAAGGCTTGGGAAACAGGAGGTGGCTGAGGCCTGGTCTTTTGCGCTTGTTTCACATAGGGACTACTGACACTGGACAGCACTCGGACAAGAAGCACTTTGGGGTAACATGTGGTGGCAGATGCTTTGAAAAAGAGCAAGAGTTGGGGTTAGAAAAACCACTTAGGACCACAGTTCAGGAGCAATGAGGGTGAGGGATGACTTTATCAGTAGGAATAAAAAAGCTGAATGCCTGGGGCATTAAAAATATAAAAACCGCCGGGCGGTGGTGGCGCACGCCTTTAATCCCAGCACTCGGGAGGCAGAGCCAGGTGGGTCCCTGTGAGTTCGAGGCCAGCCTGGGCTACCAAGTGAGTTCCAGGAAAGGCGCAAAGCTACACAGAGAAACCCTGTCTCTAAGAGACCATCAACAGGATAGCGTCAGAAGGGCAAGCTGAAGAGCACACTCACACCTGTTACCAAACAGTAACAGAGCACGTCAGAGCTTTCACTCCTCCCTGACCTCCAAGGGTTTAGTCCCCACTACCATCTCTATGTGAAGAGACCTCTTCAGACCTCTACTGTAAAGATGCGCCTCAAGGTCATCAGGAAGTCGCCCTAGGTCTAAGACTGAACTGGAGCTCTTGCTGGAGTATAAATGTCAAAGCTTCCTCCCACTTCACATGGTACCAGACTGCTTCCACTCACCATCCCAAGGAGGGCAAGCGTGCAGCACGGGGACTTGCCTCTTTCTGTGGGTGAGGAAGACCAAGGAGAGGGGGGACGGCTTCTGATCTGTCAAGTGTCCCCAGTGTGGACTTAGAGGAAGCACACACTGCAGGGGTAGTTTGTTGGTGACAGGAGCCACACAAAAAGCCTCTAGTTTGAAGTATAATAGGGATGTATTTCTCGAGGCTCAGAGCATGTTCTTCAACATGTCCATACTTCTCTGAAGTAAGCGAGGAAGTGTATATTTTTAACATTCACAAAGGTGTGCAGGCAATTACTCCTGCCCAAATGGGTCCCCTAGGAAGAAGCAAAAATTAGCCTAAGGGAACCACGCACAGCAGAACAAGCTTGTACATTTGGACTTGAACCTGGTAGCCACCCACCTCTAGGCTCCCTATGGTGGTTTGAATAAGAGCAGCCTCCATAAGCTCTTATATTTGAATGCTTAGTCACGAGGGAGTAGCCCTATTTGAAAGAATCAGGAGGTGTGGCCTTGTTAGAGAAAGTGTGTCACTGGGGGTGGGCTTTGAGGTTTCAAAAGCCCACACCAAGCCCAAGGTCTCTCTCTCTGCCTAGGGATGAGGATGTCGCTCTCAACTACTCTAGCCCCATGCCTGCCTGCCACATTTTCTGCCATGATGATAATGGACTGAACCTCTGAAAGTAAGCAAGCCCTCAAGTAAATACTTTCTTTATAAGAGTTAACATGATGTCTCTTCACAGCAATAGAACAGTGACTAAGACACTTGCCTAAATATTATGAGATAAAACAGTTCTACATTTTGGAAATGATAAAAAAGAAAAAGCAACAGATCTTTCAACAATTTCTTTTTTTAACTTGAAAAGGCTTTCTTATAGTGCATCTGACTTCTTTTCCTGGAGCAATTTTGCTCAATGTCCCTAGGATTAGACCCTATTTAATTTACTGAATGGAGACCACCAGCCATTCATTTTTCTCTTCAAATTAAAAACACAGAGGTGACAGAAAGCATAATCTCTGGGGACAAAAGAGCCTAAACCATATGCTAACAGGAAGTAAGCGGTGGCTGGAGGGCAGGAAGAGGCCCACTGATGGTAGTGAGACCCTCTTAACTTTGGATACCAGAACTGTGCCACTGTCAGAGTGCTGTTCTAGAGAAACAGAGCCCTGCCACCTAAGGGTTCCCCAGTGAAAAGGCCAGTTACCCAGGATCCCCGGACAGCCAGGCAAGAAGAGCTGCCTGCCCCTGCAAATGGGCTCCTAAGGGAATTTCATTAACTGATTTATGATTTAGATCAAAGCAGATGGCAAAGGATGACTGGAGTATGTGGGAATCCTCCAATGTGAGAAAACAACCAAAGCTGAAAGAGCAGAGGCATTCAGAGAAAAGACAGAAACATGAATCTCAACTCCTAATGTCTTTGGTGACAAGGGAATGTACTGAATCTTCGAAACAAAAACAAAATGACATTTAGAAATAAGGAAGAATAATAAAAACGTTAAGGGCTAAATTCAAAATTTGTAACAGAAAGGTTAGAAAATAAATCCAAGGTCTTCTCCAAAGTATAGCAAGGACACAGGAAAATCGGAGACAAAAGAATAATCTAAAGCCTAGCCAATGATGCCATGTACCTAGAGAAGGGGGAGGAGTGTCCATTCAACTATGAGGAAATAGGGGGAGAGATGCCCATGCATCTACAGAGGAGGGGGGGTTCCCATGCATCTACAGAGGAGGAGGGGGGTTCCCATGCATCTATAGAGGAGGAGGGGGGAGTTCCCATGCATCTGCAGAGGAGGAGGGGGGAGTTCTCATGCAACTACAGAGAAGAGAGGAAGATGCCCATGCATCTACAGAGGGGGGGGGGGAGTTCCCACGCAACCACAAAGAAGAGGGTGGGGGAGCTGTCCATGTAACTACAGAGAAAAAGGATGGGGTAAATATAAAAGGATGAACGAAGGTGATTTCCAGAATTGCCAGGAGGCTAAGAAATGTCTAAGGAATATAAACACTCAACTCCCACTTAGGAGACTGTAGATTCCAAGGTTAAGAAGCTTCTAAAACCTCCTGTATGGGAGACCAAGAAAATAGGTCCTTGTAAAGTTCAGAAGCACCAACAGTACCACCACACAAGAGTAAAACCTTCAAAGCTCAGGGACCAATTTCCAGCCCCCACTCTCATCCTCACCTGCAGAGCAGTTCCTTTCAGTCCTGTACTCTTCTCAGGAAGCTGCTGGACAAAAGGCTTAGGGTGGGGCAGGCTAGGAGGTCGCTGGTTAGTTTTGTCAGCTTGACAATCTAGAATCACCTGGGAAGAGTGTCAGTGTCAGGCTGGCCTGAGGGCATGTCTGTGCGGGACTATCTTTACACACTAATTGAGATGCCCAGACTCAACCTTGGTAAATGGGTCCTGGACTGTACAAGTGTCAAGAGGGGGCTGAGCCTAGGCCATAGGCATTCATTTCTCTCTGTTCTTGACTGTGGGTGTGCGTGTGACTAGCTTCTTGATTTACACACGACTCCAGGCCTGTAACTTTGGAACTGTATGTTCAATAATCCCTTTCTCCCCCAAGTTGCTGTTTGCCAGGACATCTTGTCAGGCAACAGAAATGAACTCAGGACAATGAACAAGGTATGGGTAAGCTGGGTGTGAGCAGCCAGCAGGGAGTCCCAGTGAGGCAAGCAGTGGGGAGATCCTCTGAGTAATCACATCTAGCTGACAGATGTTCTGACAGAGCAACCCACAAAGAGTAACAACAAGGGGCTACAGCACCTACAAGTGCCGAGGGCAAGTCACAGTAGCAACAAAACTGCAGAAATATTCTAGAACAACATTTGACTTAGCAGGGAGTAGTTTACATAGTTGTAAAAGTGTAAGCACCCAATAACACCACCAGTAGTAACTTGAGATATAAAAAGGCCCAAAGCCTAATCTACCAAGAGAGATCCAGGTGAGAAGTGTCAATGGGTGGCCTTGCTCGCACTCAGGCTTCTGTGAGGACTCCTTCCAGCAGCACTCAACCTCTCCCTCTCCACCCAGCCCACAGTGACAGCACCACGCCATGCACTCCACTCCTTTATCCTTGTGGGCAAGGAGATGGTTGCAGAACCCAGGAAGAGCCCAGCATCGGCCTGTGGATCAGTATCTGACCTCAGAATAGCACCATGGTCCCGAGAAGCACACTGACAGTGAAGAACCACTGTGCTCAAGGCTCCGTGATCAGCTTTGTGCAGGCACCAGCAGATGAGGGAGAGAGATACTCAGGGGCCGTGGGATACAGCAAGGAAGCAGGCCCTGAGCAGGCAGCGATGGCTCTGGCTCCCTTCACCTGTCCTCCCCACTGTGACCAGAATCTCCTATCCTGGCTGCTTTGTTTTTTAAATAGGGATGGATTTTTCAGTCTTGATCACAGAACTGAGTGGGTGAGAGGAGTAACAGCAGCAAGGAGCAGCTATGCGCTTGTTGAGAGGCAAGGACAGGAAGGCTGGGAATGCAGGCCTCCCCAGTCCCCAGCATATCTTCTCATCCTCCTTCCCTGGAGGCTCCGGGAATTTCCTGCTATTTTCCAGGGTACTGAGAGATGCACTTCAGCAATGGAAGAAATTATTCCAATTGAGAATAAAATTGATAGGGTAAATTTGAAAAAACAATGGAAGAAATGTTGATATAAGATTTTATACTAACATACAAAGGTAAAAGGACTGAAGATGCAGTAGGGAGCAGGCCAGGAAGCTGGAGCAACAGAAGGTGTGAGAGGAATGCTGATTCTCATGGTGAGCTACGTCAAACAGCTTAACGTTTCCACACCGCTGGGTGGAATATTAAATAGTAATTTAATATTAATATTAATTGATAAAGAATAACAGTGGACATTCAAAGAGTCCATTCCATGTGCCGGCCACTGCTGCAGATGCTATACAGGTGACCTCCTTCACTCACACACCCAGGCAGGGGAGCCCCTTCTTGGCACTCATTTAAAGATGAGAAAATGTGAACTTGGAAAGGGTAAGTGACTGCCAACAACACTGGGCCAGGACTCAGCCTCAGGAAGTGGGAACCATACAGTCTGGAGAGTCTAACTTTGAAGGAAGCCAGGAAAAGATAATCTCACAAATTATTATGTAGAAAGTTGTCGGACTTCAACTATGAGTAAACCAGACAATCAAAACCAATCAGTCTAACAGGCATGAGTAAATAGTGAGCATTTATTTTCTCATCTCTAAAATCCTAGACTTTTCTATCAACAACACAAAAATGCTGCCTAAACAGCAAGAACAGCAGAAAAGAAAAAGTTGAGAAAAAACTGCAGTCACACAAACTGTAGTTAAAAAATGACTAAGTTTCCTTGATAGATGAATTTGTTGGAAAACCATTTATCAACAGCCTGTTTCTCTCTAGCAGAGTCCCTCAAGCCGAGAGCCATGTCATCCCCTTTGACTGATTAATTAGCCAATCAGGGGACATTTTTCATTGTGAGGCATGATGGTTTATTGCAGCTAATGTTTGGTCTCTAATGGCGACATATTAAAGCCAACTCGGCTATTTTAGCCCTGTGGAGTGACCAAAAGGAAAGGATAGGAGATAAATCAAAAGAGTGCCCTTCAGTTTCCCTTCAGTCCTTAACAAAACCCCCAAGGAGCAAATGGCCAGAAGTGAGCCTCTGCCAGTACAGAGAAAGACGAATAAAAGAAGGCACAAGCGCCTTCAAGCCAAGGTAGACCTTCCTGTGTCTGAGAAGCAGTAATTTATCCTTTGTGATTAACAGATACCACGGACACCTAAAAGTCAATAGCCTGCTCTTCCTCCTTTTACCAAAGGCTGGGCTCGATAGGAAAAGCAGCTCTGCAATGCTTCTTGCTCAGTGTAATGATCTCTCCTGCGCTCTGGATCCAGAGCTAGTGAGTACCCCCCATGGCCAATTCCACCCCACATCCTGCCGTACAACCCTGAGCCACAAGGTCTAAGGGTCTCCATCCTGAGGCCTTTGGCAGGCACTAACACACAAGGAAGCAGAGTTCAAATGCAAAGGAGAGTGGATTTTGTGTTCACAGCCAGAAGACAACATGCTTAGCACACTGACAGACAGGAAGCAGCAGGCTATACAGTTCCACACACAAGCATAGAAAACTACCAGCCTTCCTGGCTTCCCAGTAAAGCCGAAGATACTCCTAGCAGTCTATCAGAGCAGACACAAAAAGTGCTCCACCTGCTCAGGGAGTATTTATTGCCATCATCCCAGCATGGGAGATACAGTTTTATGCATCTTAGAATTTTCATGGTTTCCTTCATTCCCTTGACTCAAAGACTACTCAGTCATACTGGTGAGCTGGGATCCCTCTGGCACTGGAGTTGGAGGTCTTTTCTGTGCCAGAAGCATAGAAGCCCTCAAAGCCTGCCTCTGCTCCTGGTTCTCTGTACCCTTTCCTGCCATTAGCAAGGCCAGGGACTCCATGTGGGTCCTGGTTTCTCAGTGCAGCAGTTCAAGGGGAATGACTACTTACCTCAAGGCTCCAAGCAAATGTTCTCACTCATACAGCCTCCAAAGCGGTGCAGTATCCTCACAGCCAGCCTATTGGCTGCAAGTAAACCAAAGCCACCCAACGCTGGGAAAGGGGAGCTGGCCTCTACTGTCCTATGAGGTGAACATGTAAGAGCATGTGGAATGGAATGTATTGCCCAGGCCTTCGGTGGCAAATAGAACCTGCTACCGAAACATATAATTCAGCACTCTTATTAGAGGGAAGAAAACTGAGCTTACAGATAAACTAGGAATATCTGAGACAACCACCTTACCCTTGACACTCATTCTCTTGAACAACCATTTCAAGATTTTTTACATCCACCCTTTGGAGAAAGAAGGTAAGTTCACAAAACCCAGTTGTCCACTATGAGAAACAAGAAAAAGCAAGTAATGGTTTCTAGCAGCTCAGGAAAATGTGAACCACCTCGGATACCAGCAGCAAAGGTGATTCTAAGTGCTTGTCCTCCAGAATCAAGGCTGAGGGCTCACAGGCCTTTTGTTCACTCTTACCTGTACAACACTTCCTGCAGGGAACAGACCACAGCTGTATCCTTACTGCTAGCCAGTGGTCAATCTGGGTTGCTTCACTCCCTGAGCAGCTGTCCCCATGGGCTCCCCATCATCCCCACAAACTCCCTTTTGTGCTCATCTGCAAACCACACCCAATTCTGCTACTTGTTCCAGTGCACAGCACACACCCCAGAAACCCTTTGCACAAATATGTCTCTGACCTCTTCTCTACATTATGGCACCCAGGCCTGAAGGCAACAAGCCAGGCTGCAGGCAACCAACAAGCGAAAGGCACAACCCTTCCACAGAAGCACCTGCCCACATTCAGGCCGATGCCATGCTGCAGGTCTCAGCCTTGGTTAATTCGGGGTCAGGTTACCCTCTAATGTAATGATTCAACAAGACTTTACACGTCTCATTAATTTATCTTCAAAAGGTAAGAGTTTGGACCAAAACTTCCAACTTAGACTATTTGAATCTGGATTCTGTTATCAATGGTCAAATGGTGACAAGTATTATGGAAATCATTACTGAGGAGAAGAATCAATTGTAGAACTCAAGTGATTATATTGCATGTTTATGGTCATAGGCCAGATTTGTTCTAACTGAAAGGTTCTTAGCATTAGGAACGCCTGCCTCTCTAGTGCCCAGCTCTGCAGTGAGGACAGGGTGGGCATGACCAAAATGGGTATAAGATGCTACAGAAAGGGAGAGCCACATCCTTTAAATTACTTACCAAATTCAACCTAGCTCACTAGTACAGATTATTAGCATGGGGTGAGAATGAATGGACAAACAAGCCTCCAATCTAAAGACATTTTAAGTAAGAACTATTTTAACTTTTTGAAAAATTCTTATTTTTGTAGTTATTTTTCACATAAGAGATTTAAGGTACTGCACCCAACCAGGAAAAAAAAAGAAAAAAAAAAAAAAGGTCTAAAATGCCCCATGAATCCAATCAAGCAACAGTTTTCAGATCTTATGATCAGCAAGACACAGCAAAGTGGATGTGCAACATGAAATAAGTGAGCAGACTTCAAAGAAGTTGTGCAAAGAAAGTCATCATTAATTAGGTATTGTAAGTGTACACAAGAAATACACAGGGTTCTAATTCAGTCAGGTCATATGGTGAAGACACGGATAATTACTTGCCAAGAGCCTATGCCAGAGACCTGTTGTTTAAAGAAACAAAGTGAGACTGTTAGTAACACATTTCCAACCCTCGATATGGTTTCGGAGTATTTTCTCTAGTGATAAGGCTGAATCAGGAAATAAGCTGGATGGAGGAAGGAAACTGGGAAGGTGGGGGAGGGAAAAAACGAGAGGGGGAACAAACTAGGGAGTATCAGGAAGTTCAACCAGATAGGAACTAATGGAATTTGTTTTTCAGTGTCTCCACTTCAATCTGCAAACTGTGGGAGACACACGCACGCTCGCAAGCTCATGTATACAAACACACACACACACACACACACACACACACCTCCCACTGAGAACATACACGTAACTCCTAGCAGCAACAAGCTTCTCCTAAGGCCCAAGTAATTTCAATCCAGTGTATTGGGTCATTTCTTTGTTTCCATGGAGGATGCAGGTAGATCCCATTTAGGGAGCACTCTGCTTCAGCTTCACAGCTTTCCAAGTAACATAGCACCACGCTGGGGAAGGGAAGAACTTGAAAACCAGACAGGTGCAGCCATCCAGCCCAGCACAGGGTATTTTACTAACATATCTCTTGAGTAACTGGCAGTGAGTGTGTGATAGTCCTTCACTCTTTAAGCAAGTTCTTCTGAATAGCCAGATGCAGCCAGGAACTGTGCCCCTCCCAACAGCCTCTACAGCTGGAAGAAATGCTAAGGCACCAATAAAGTCAGCAGATAAATCAGAGCAGAGGCCTTGTGGTGACAGATGCTTTCTTCCACAGCAACGAGAAACAGGGACAGCTGGGAAACACTCTAGCCTAGACACCATGTCTGAAAGCCAAATTCTACAAACTGATCTTTTAAAACATAAAGTAGCACAAGCAAGTATTCCTTCAATAATCTCCTCTCAACAATCAGCTATGGACACCAGTAGATGATACCTGGCACAGAAGGCGGGTTGATGAATACCTCCTAAAGGAAAAGGTATTTCTAATACCAGTCCCAAAGTTATGCAAGGCATCATTTAAAAAATATTTAACAATTAAAGCCCAATTTTTAAAAGAGGAAGTACAATGAAATTTCTATTTACTGAACCCCCTACCAAGTGCCATCCTGGATGGAGCACATGCTGGGAACCCAGAACTGGATACAAAACAGTCTTCTTTCCCTTTTAAGTTGTTCACTGCCTACATGTACTTGACAGATGAAAAAGTCCACATGTACAATACAGTAGATTGATTTCTTCATTAGATACAATGAAATCATTAGGCACAATGTTTGGCAAAACATAAATTCAAGCCAATGTTGCTATGAGGGTCAAGGGAGGGAAACACAATAACCCAACTGAGAAGAGGAGCCAAAAGCAGTATTTTCAAACCAATCTGATCAAAGGCCTTTGCCCTTGGCTGTGCAGACTGTTGTAAGTAACATGGTAAGGTTTCTTAGCAACACTATTCAAGGAAGGTGCAGCTGTACCCAGAACTCAAAGGCAAACCAACATACATCCAAGACAGAAGGATTCTGCATAGGGAAACCTTTGTTGGTTGTCCGAAGCACAGTTAGACAGATGTTTTCTGCATGCATGTGGCTATACATATGGGTCTATCTCCTCAGTGTGGACATGAACTAATAACACCCAGATACTCCACAGACAGGCAGATTGCAGAATGTGCAGGACGGCAAGCTCCACGGGTGACTGTGTGGCTCCAGGAGGTTTGTGAAGCCTGGCCACCTGGGGAGAGTGGAGCTGCTCTCTTGGTCAACTGTGTGTTCAGAGCTGCCCTGGTGTTCTTAACCCAGCTGCCTTCTCACACTGCAGTCCTCACCTGGATCAGCTACAGAGAATAAGAAAAATTCTTTCTCATGTGAGTGGTGGTGTGTGTATGTGTGTGTGTGTGTCTGTCTGTTCATGCATGTGTACAGATGAACAGAAGCTTGAGGTTGACTTTGGGCATCTTCCTCTATTGCTCTTCACCTTATGTACCGAGGCATAGTCTCTCATTTAGTTTGCTATTTCAGGCACTCTGGCTATCCAGCACAGCCCAGAGATTCCCCATGCCATGTGTCACCTTCCCCACCCCCATGCTACCCTACAGATGGGCTACTACGCCCACCTGGCTTTTTATATGTGCTCCGGAGACCCTAACTCTGCTTTACCTATTGTATCATCTCCTCAAAAAAATTAATATTTTCTTCTACTACCGGAACACATCACCACCAAGGACCGGCCATCTTTCATATAATGCAGCATCCATGAGTCTTAGCAGGCCACAGGGAACCCTAGAAAACAGCTTCCTCAATGCTCACCCTGCTTAAAGAGTGAGGCAGAGAGGGGTTAGGAAACCCAGGAATCCAGCCCTAACCTGCAAAGGAAATTGTTTAACAAAGTCTCTCATCATAGACAATTCTCAAGTTTCTAAACATAATACTGAGTAACAAGTATCTACTACCACCAGTCTGGAAAAATACTAGAGACAAATTAAAGTTGTCTTTCTGTTCTATGGTGACCATGGACCTTGGCCAGGAACCAATAAAGGAACATAAGCATGACACATCACATTCACTGAGGAACTGTAGTTAACTATATAGCCCAGATTTTGTTAGATTAAACAGATTTTCATTATCTCCAGAAATATAGCTAAAATCTCTAGTGTGTTTCACATCAGAATGATATACATGGCTGTCTCTTACATTTGGAAATAGTACAAAAGTTTTGTGCAATATACAGCCCAATGGAATCATTAGGGTTATGAATTATAGGTTCATTTGTATCTTCCAGTTTTGAAACAAGCCATAATGTTCAATGGAGGGTGTACCCACTGCCCATCCGTTCCCAGGATCTAGTGGCTAAGGGTGGGAGTTGGGGTCACATAGTTGTCTGTGACATTCCATACCCTTGGGAAGAGACAGAAAGAGAACACACAAACAGCATCATTACAACCCACAGCTGGGTACCTGAGCAATCTTCTTCTTCTTCCTTTTCCCAAAAATGCAGTCCAGGTCAGTTTCACTCCGAGAGGAAAGATCCTTCCCTAGAAACAACACAGAGCTTTTCAGCAAGACCATTCATCTTGAAATGAGAAACACAGTAAAAACATGTCACTCAAGCTGGGCAGTGGTGGTGCATTGGGAGGCAGAGGCAGGTGGATCTCTGTGAGTTCGAGGCCAGCCTGGGCTACAGAGTGAGTTCCAGGAAAGGCGCAAAGCTACACAGAGAAACCCTGTCTTGAAAAACCAAAAAAAAAAAATTACTCCTGAAAGATAGAAGGCTGGTAGCAGAAGGTCAGCTGCTGACTCCGACCCCCTCACATTATAACTCTGAGCACACCACAGACCTCAATCAAAGCTTCAGGGACTGTCTTAGCACCAGAACTGCCCAGTCCCCTCCTGACTGCAAACCCAGCACACGGACTGCACAGAAAGCTCCACTCAGAAGTGACCCTCCTGCTGGCTGTGCCAGCAGGGTGGGACTTACGGGGGTCTCTGGGTTCACTATCTGCAAAACAATCCATTCCCTTCAAAGAGAAACAGTGATTTTACTGATGGCTACAAAATGCAGAACTGAAAATCCTGATAGGCACATAACTTCAAACCTTTTCAATACTCACACATTCACTAATTTCTGACACACAGGATCTCAATAATAACTAAGTGAAAATTTAAAAGGATAAAGCGAATCAAAGCTCAACGTTTCTTTTTAAAATGTTCTTAATTGTAACAGCTCTACCAGTTAAAAGGAAAGCCACATGGCGGCAACAGGGAACTAAATGGTAAGAGCAGTGTCCAAAGAACCTGAGTCCTATTTTAAAAACCCACAAACCACTAACTGAAAATTCACTTTGAAATTTCTACTTCTCCCCAACAGTACCCTGTGAGCGGTCAGCCAAATCCATTCCCATCCATCAACTTCAAGGAAAGTGCATCTGAAAACTCAACTCTACGTGTGAAGCTGCTAAGCTTGGGACGAGAGGTCAGGTCACATACAGGAATCTGGGTTTCTAGGTGAAAGCCAAGTTCCAGTCACCAGCTCACTGGTCTTGGTTTTCTGTAGCAAACTGACTTGACAAAGTAATGTCATGACCTAGAATGTTCTGGTTCACCGATTAGCACTGGGGCATTCAAATATGACACTGCTCAGTGACCCCATGAAATTGAAAAAACAAAACACCCTTCAATTTGATGCAAAACCAGGTGCCAGAACCAGTTTCAGAGGCAGTGGTACCGGAATAGATGGTGCAGTTGGCACAACCTGTTCCTGAGGTATGGGAAGGTTCCCAGTGTTGCTTCCCTCCCACCAGAAGCCAACGCCAGCACCCCAGATTCAACAGAACCCCCATTCAAAAAGCCCCAGGAGAATCCACATAAGAACAGAGTGATGCTTTCCACAAACAGGAGCACAGGCAATAAAACCAGAGAGGTAGCAAAGACAACTGCAGTTGCAGCAGTGAGCAGTGGACAGCTTCTCGGGAGGTGGAGACCTAGCCTCAGCCGTCACCAGTGCAATCCATTTCTTATTTGCAAAGCACATTCACTGTGGAAGTTGTACCCTAGAAAAGAGTCAGCTTAACTTGGTTTAGAATGAGCAAAAGAAACCAAGCATGATGATGCACACTGTAATCTAAGCACTCAGTCAGCAGAGGCAAGAGGATCAAACATTCTAAGCCAATGTGCCATACAGTGAAAGAAACCCCAACGCCCAAACAAGCAAACCCCCCCTCAAAACATTGACCTTTAACCTGACCCCTAAAAAGAGGAGCTATCCTAAAAGAAACATAAATTCATGCCTCTTTTATAACAATTTCACTAAATGCAAAAGGCCAAAGGAGAGAACATGGAGCCACAATTTACAACTAGTATGTGAAAAAAAAGAATACACAAACATTCAAAACAAATCTCAGACACAATGGGAAGCTGCCAATCAGCACAATGTTCAACAGAGGTGCTAGGGTTTCTAGAGTCCTGGGGTGGGTTCCTGGGCCAGGAATTTCTATCCTCTAGCAAAGTTCACTTAAGTAAATGTAGAAACCAGGGCTGTACAGGAATTGCTCTAGATTTAATCTGGAAAACAAGAACACAGAAAGAAATGAGAGTCAGAGGCCATTAAAGAAGAAATCTGTAAGTGGGTGAAATGGGAAGATGGTGGGATCTTGAAATTAAGAGTCAACTAATGGTCCTGGTTGAATCGCTTATATACATTATGAATTTATGGTCACTCTTGGATAAAATACACATAGTAAAAATTAACTTTGAAAGGATTGTAGCTTCAGAACTATGGTAAAATCACAACAAAAACTGTTAACTAATTAGATCTTTGACAAAATGACCAACAGAAAAACCGAACAATGCAGAAAACATGTTATCTGTCTAGCTGTGGCTGCTTTAGCTCAGCCACAACTGCATCTCAAGAACCAGGAAGAAACACTTCCAGGAGCCAAACAGACACAAGGAAGTCCATGCAAGGCTGGGTGCAGGGTTTCACAGAGGAATGTTGCACTCAGGACAGCCTTAGCTACTTAGCTATCAATCATGGCTAGCATGTTTTCCAGATGATCACACTGAGAGAAGGAGTGTAACTCCCAGAGTTGACAAATGCCAACTGCATCCTCCAGGCTGGCACCTGGGAAGCAAATAGACTATAACTCATAGATATAAGATTGATGAAATATAGCTGCAGCCCACCCCAAAGAAATGCTGGCTTAGTAAATATATTTGTAAATTAAAAAACAGGTTTATCTGGGTAGCTTCAGTTGCTTCAAAATTCATTTACATAATTCAGACAATAAGACTAAATTAAATAAAAAAGCATGCCCCTTACAACCACGGTCTTACTGTAGGAGGAGCTAGATTTTTTTGTTTTTGTTTTTCGGTTTTTTGTTTTGTTTTGTTTTGTTTTTCAAAACAGGGTTTCTCTGTGTAGCTTTGGTGCCTGTCCTGGATCTCACTCTGTAGACCAGGCTAGCCTGGAACTCACAGAGATCTGCCTAGCTCTGCCTCCTAAGTGCTGGGATTAAAGGTGTGCGCCACCACCGCTTGGCAAGGAGCTAGATTTTAAACAAATATGGATGATAGTAACTTAAAATTCATATTTATTTCAAATCAAAATCAAGTAGAAGCTACACAAAGGAGTAACTATGCATGAGGACTAAAATGATGTAGGCAGAATTTAGGCAATAGCAGATATTACAGTACCATTAGATCTGGCCAGGTATTCTGCAGTGTTTCTTTGAGACAGGGTCTCATTATGTAGCCCTGGCTAGCCTGGAACTCACTGTGTAGACCAGGCTGGCCTTGGATGCAGATCAGCATGCCTCTGCCTCCCCAGTGCTGGGACCAAAGGTGTGCAACAATCGCCAGCCCTTGCTCTGGGAAGGCCCTGAGCAGGCTATACAGAGCACCACCTACATTTTAGTTTTCTGGACACACGGGGACTTACCACGTGACTCATCCTCATTAGCAAAAGGAACTAGATAGAAACTTTGATTGCGAACATTAAAGTCCCTTTTTCCACAAGGCTGGAAAGCATGAGTTCCATATAAAGGGTCATGTCTCACAAACCACAGAACAGTCTAGCTGGGCTTCGTGGCAGCTTGCAAATACCTCCTCATGTTACAGAAGAGGAAACAGAATTTGAAGGAAGGGAAATAGTTCGGGATGTATCTGGGAGAGCAGTAGCCAGAAGCCAGTTTCCTCTGACCCAGACAGGCTCCTTTAGAACAATCTAACAGTTTATGGTTATCATCACACCCAGAGACAAGACCAAGTGAAAAGAAATAGCTTTTAGGAAATTAAAAGAACTGTAACACCAACTTCCACTGGACAGTGCAGATGGTGGTATCTGCTGTTTCCTATACTACCTGGATTTTCACTCCTTTCTTATGTTCACTCCTTTCCAGCCTTTGGGTCCTCTATTTCCTGATACCTCTTCTCCTTCTAGCACAATATACCTCCAGCTCTTCCTTCTCTGCACTCCAAGGCCTCCTTTCTTCAGGAGCAAGGCTGAAAACTACACACACTTCATTGTGAGAGAGAAATGAAGGCCTAATGCACCAAGCAGTTTGACAGGGTCACCAGCAAGGGAGTGGCTGAACTAGAAATAGAAAGCAATCACGGCCAGTATCCAGCAGATTAGAGCAGCGTAGAGAGGTGTATCCTAACTTCAGCAAATGCTTCGGATGAAGTCAGGCATGCAGTCAGGCATTGAAGGACAATCAGAAGACTACATACATTTGGAGGGAAGGGGAAAGGCTGCATGCCATCCAAAAGTGAATTCCACTTGTGTGCTCGCAACAGCCTTCTGCAGTGTCTCTAGTCTTCCTACAGTGTCTAATGAAAAGAGAAGGGCTGTCTAAGGGGCTACCATGCCTCACCCCCAAAGGACCAGGAGGACAGTAAAGTAGTTTTCTGTCCTACAGCAGGTTATGGTGTGCTAGAGATAAGCCCTGGTTAGAAGCCTCATAGGCTTCCAACAAAAGAGTGTTTGCCTGTGAAAAAGAAAGGGATAGCACAAAGGAGCAATTAAAACCCCTTGTGGGGAAGGAAGGAGACCCCAGTTCTCTTCCCACAATGCTTGGAAGTCACTCTGCTCCTGAACTCCAGCCTCTGCTGCGCCTTTCACTTCTTCCAAGCACAGTTCTACTTGTTGAGGTCCTGGTCCTAAAGGACAGCTACTATCAATAGTGTCCAGTCAGACTCTGTCTCCCACTGCTACTAAGGCAGGTTATGGGAGTTAAGCAATCCCCCAAATGCCAAGAACAAGGCAAAGAGATATACATTCCCTGACACAGAGGCAGAAACAGACATCCAATATGCCAAAGAACAATCATATGGTGACTGGATGTCACAAAACAGTAACCATCACACCTAACATACATGAAGTACAGCATGTAATAGGGTAGCTTGTGGCCATTCTGCAGAAACATCTGAGATTTGTTTATAGCAAGGTAAAGGCTTCTCATCTGTACACGAGTGCCACCTAATGGCTACAGAGAACAGCTGCACTCAGAATGAGCTACATGGGGAAGGTGGAAGGTGGCCTAGGAAGGTTGTGAAGAGCAAGGCAGGGTTTCCTGCCTAATTTCCAACTGCCCTGTTTCTCAACACCACCCTGGCCATGGCCATGGGATGCCTATAGTAATACTCCATGAGATGGAGAACTTGTATAGACTACTACAAGGGTCACCTTGGGACTATGAGTCATTACAGTGAAGATTTTGATATAATTAGTGAGCCAAACTGTCAACAACAGAAACTATCCACCACAACTACTAAGAACTGAAAAAGAGTGTAAAAGCTGTAAAATTGAAGAACAGAAAATTTAAATTATTTTTTGATCTAGCTACACAACATCCCCATTTCCTCTAAACAGAACACTGACTTCCATTCACAGCCCACACTTGACCTGCCCAGTCTAAAGCCTCCACTGGGCTCCTCTTGGTGCTACTGCACCCCAATTTGCACTTTAATAAGATACCTGGCAAGTCAGCATGGGACCTTGCAATCATACCGAACCCTCACCACGCAGGGCTGCTGCAGATCAACCCGCCAGGCTGCCCAGTCCTCCCCATTCGGAACCTCAGACAAGCAGCCAGTGCTGCAGCTCTGGGCGAGTCACAAAGCCTCAGGAAACCCTGTGCCAGCACCCACACTTCAACAAGTGAAGGCCTGCTCTTACCTTTCGTGAATTTCATATAATGAACCCGGTTTTTGGAGGTTTTAGATTTTTCTTCAAGGCTAAAAGATTTCTTTTCCTTGTTGTCTGAGGAATCTTTAGAAGGAAGAAAAACATCAAACACCATGTAACTCATTCTCTTCCAGAAAAGCTGAAGAGCTTTTTTAGATTCGCTTTTATAGGACTGTCATCATTTATTACTAAACCATTAGCAAAGGACTGGGATTTTTTTTTTTGGTTTTTTCGAGACAGGGTTTCTCTGCGTAGTTTTGTGCCTTTCCTGGAGCTCACTTGGTAGCCCAGGCTGGCCTCGAACTCACAGCGATCCGCCTGCCTCTGCCTCCCGAGTGCTGGGATTAAAGGCGTGCGCCACCACTGCCCGGCGGGATTTTTTTTTTTTAAGTGAAGATCAGGCAAGGTTCTCTTTAGCCTATAAAACCCTTAAAGAAGAGAAATGAAAATATGTCTTCATACCAAAATTTAGATATGAATATTCATGGCACTAATTCACAGCAGTACAATACCTAGGTAATCCAAAAGCCTTTCAATATGGCTGAGCTCACACTGAACACAGCCTGATACTGGAACATCATTTAATCACTTGCAGTAAAGAATGGTGGGTTGATTCCAACATGACCACTGAGCCACATCATAGGTAGCCATGATCTCCCCAGGAGTTCCTAGTACTTTCAAAACAGAGCATGAAGCAGAGCAGGCTGGGAACTGTGAAGACAGTGCTTCAGCTCTGAGACAGTGCTCAGCATGGGTTACTGAGAGCACATCGCCCTGAACCACTGCGCTGTGGCCTACCAGAGCTGCTCTCAGTTCAGGAGGCACCTTCTGAGTCTAAATGTCCCTGTGGAAGGACGCCTGAGTCTGGATTGAGCTCAGGGGATCCACAGGCATGTCTCTGACCTGAGGGCACAATCCACATGCTCTCCTTTCCCACATGTCTCCACCCCACTTTAAGAAGGTCAGCTCTCTCCCTGGGATCAATGAGGAACCCAAATATGGGTAACAGGGCCCCATCTTCTCATCAAAACCAGCCTCTCCATTCATCTTATCAAGACACAATGCCAGAGATTTCCCTGGTTTATTTTTGAGTATTCGTCTGAATTTACAATGCGTTTTCTAGTTGTCCTAATAGTAATCCACTAATTACTATGGCCACTTAACCCAAAGGAAAACATCTGTACTGAGTGCTGAGATCACTAGAAAACAAAATGTTCTGTCTGTGCTGTGGTAGAGAAATGGGACCAACTGAAAAAGGGTGTAAGGCTGGTCACGGTGGTGCAAATTTACAATCACAGTACTGGGCGCAGGTAAGGCAAGAAGACTCTAACTCAAAACACCAACAAATATTTTTAAAAAGTTTAAAAATTAACATATATTAACATAAAATACAATGTGAAATGGAAATGATATTTCAGAGGATAGGAATTATGAAATAGAGCCTCTTGGACCCTACAGAGGTATGTATTTGCATACTTCAGAGACAATGGATATCAAACTGTGATGCATCTGGCATTCACTACAGGCATTTAAGGTTACTACAAAATAAATGCCATTTCCAGCACATGGGGCACATTTAAAAATGATGGCATAATTTTCCTTAAAATATCAATATTTTTTCCATGAACCAGAAATTACATCCTTTGGAAATGTACTTGTGGGTTTAAAATTTTTTGGATGTTGATCTAAAAATGTGTGACAGAGCACACTTTCAAAATTCTTCAGGGGATATGTGAGTAGAACTTGAGGATGCTGCTTCAAACCACAACTTTGCACTTCATCACTTCTCAGCACCCCAGTTTCCATCCCAAAATATTTAAAATAACGAGTGGCAAAATATCAGAAGGTTAATATGCGGTTACTAGGAGGAAGTGCCATCAAAATGCTAGTGTGAACCTGTCAGGGTATGCCTAAGTGAGACAGGATAGCTTTTCCTGCATGTACATGCACCTGTGTATGTATGTGGAGTTATATACTTATTCATGTGTATGTCTGCATGTGTGTGTAAGTGTGCATATGCATGTGTGCGTTAAGTGTGCATATGCACGTGGAGGCCAGGGGACGATGTTAGGTGTCTTTCTGCATCTTGCTACACTTCATTTTTTTTGAGACAGGGTCTATCACTGAACCTAGAACTCACTGACTGGTAAACGGGCTGGCCACTGAGCTCCAGGGATTCTCTTGTCTCTGCTCCCCCAGGACCAGGGTTACAGTCACACACTAGTCTTTCCGGCGTGGTTGCTGGGGATCTGAACTCAGGTCCTCACTCTTGTGCCCCCGCCCTCCATCCTGTTCGTGTAACACGGGCTGGCCATGAACTGACAATTTACACGAGGCAAACACTGTACTTGTGATTCTCCCTCCTCTTCCTCCCAAGTGCTGGGATTATAAACACCTACCACACCTAAGTGTGTGAAACAAGGTAACTTAAAATGAAAGAAATTTAAAAGAACATTCTGATTTTTGTGTTCTACAAGAGGAAAACACAAAATGTCTGATTATCTAGAAGGCAAACAGTCTGAATTTACTAAGGGATCTTAACAACAGAAAAGAATACTAGGTTCCTATGCCATCTACCATTGAATGCAAGCAATGCATGACTGATAAAAAATTCATGTGGATGAAGACATTGCATTCAAAAAAGGAAAATAACCTGTTAGCTCTCCAGGTCTGTCCTGGGAACAGGCTTTCCCTAAAGGAATCTTCTGAAGGCGCTTTCCAGTTCTAGCCGGCAGTGGAGCCACAGACAAGCTTCTCTAAATGCATCAACAGGGCTGCGGGGCTACTGGCTCCCTCTAGTGGTCTGGACAGGAGTTATCTACAGGTGGACAGCTGCAGCTTTGACAGTTAAATTTTTCCCAGGTTTGGGCACCAAGGAAAAGGAAGCCCATGGAGATTAACCCTGGAGGAGGATGAAGAAGGCAAGTGTCATTTGTGAAGTCAGTCACAGCCTTCCTGACAAACAACTCAGTCCTCTGGGTCCTTTGGGACGCCCGCTGCCTGATCTTACATTCCAGGACCAGCTGTTGTAGTGACGCTGCCTAGCTCCAGCCATCAGTGTAGGACAAGGGAAACCAACAGTGAGACAGGGTCCCAACACTACTAAAATGGTACCTCTCACCTAGTAAACAGTGATCATGACATCATCAGACTGGGGGAAGTGAAACCTCTTCTCTATCCACACAACCCATGCAAGAACTTTTTGAAGTCTTGGAGCAGATCAGGTCTTGGGATGGATTCTGTGGCCTGAAAGTTACAAGCACTTTCTGAGGCCCAAGCACTAAGTAACAGTGTCAATGCCAAAGCCAGAGCAAAACAGTTTTCTCTGATTAAGAACAGAGTGTGGGCATCTCTGAGAAAAGGATCCCAGGTTCAAAGGTCCATGAGGACACTGGTGATAAAGGCACCTCATGCTTGAGTGATACCCTAGTCATGACACTTAGACGTCACCAGATACTCACTAAGGGGGACTCTCTGGTAGCCAAAGGCTGTATCGGTCACTCATTAGCTAACTTTCATTTTAGTCTTTACATAGCATTAATTACATATGCTGTATTTTACTTTAAGTCTGACAGAAAGACAAGTAATGTTCACAATTCTTCTATCATAACAAGTGCATAGCATATATTTAAAACCTATACAGTTGAAGAAGTATAAAGTGAACCCCTTCATCACTTCTTCCAGGGTTAGACTACCAGCACTACCAGGATCTAAAGCACCCATGTGCCCTTCTTAATATGCCCTGCTGTTTCCTCCAAGAAAGCTAGGCATTCTTTACTGTGGGGCACAGCTGTCTATGCTACAGGATGTATAGCCACAGTTCTGGCATTACCAGATACCAGTAACATGTCCATAGCTGTGACAATGGAAAAATGTCTCTAGGACCAGGAAGATGGACAGTGGGCAAAAGCTCATTCCGTGACAGTACCATTAAAATATAAACAGAGCCGAGTATTGGTAACTGCTTCCATCACCCAGCTCTGGGATCTGAAGGTCTACAGTAAAACGCACTTACAATGGAGGAGCAGCAGTGTTAGTGTCCTTACCTGCTGTGTCCTGGCTGTGGCAAGTGTTGAGTGCTGCCAAAAGCTGGTTGAAGTCATCCTGGTGAGCAATCCAGTTGTCCTGGAAGCACCAAAAAGTATGAGAGGCAACCCAAAGCTTACTATACTGCTGATACAGACATATAACAGAAATCTGGCCGTTAATATGAAATTGTACATGTTTATTAAAATATTACTTTGTAGTGAAATCTATACTAAAGCCTTTGTGTCTGGCTTTGAGAGATATGTTCAGCAAAGCCTTTGCTATGTTTGGGTTAATCAGCAGAGACTGAGAAACTGTTTTGAGACTATTTAAATCTTGAAGACACTCCTGGCAAACCTGGAGTTCTTACTTTTGATTATGACTGAAATTTGTGTGGGTTGTCTGCTCTCACAGGCAGCAAGAGCAGGATGACTGTGGTGGTTGGAACCTTTCCCAGCTCCGATTAACCTTGAATATATTTGAATAAAGTAACTAGAGTGAGCTAGCTGGGTGTCGGTCTTTTTTCTTTTGGAAAATGAAAGCTTGGCATTTTGGTGAGCTACTCTCTCTACTGCAGCACCTATGACCGACATCAAACTATTACTTAATAAATTTAACTGGATTCAAGAAATAGTATAAACTTGAAATAAGATTTAAGCAGATCCATATAAGAGCTAGAGCATGTAGGGCAAAGCTCAGTAGTAGAGTCCTTACCTAGCATGCATAAAGTCTCAGGTTTGGTCCCCAGGACCACAAAGTCAACAAAATATACATATATATTTAGAGGAACCTGCTTGGAAGCTCAAACCTGTATTTCAAAGGTATATGGCTCACCCATAGTTAAGTCAGAGCAAAAACAGAGCAGCAGGCAAAGTGTGCTAAAGCAATATAAAATTCTTATTTTCTCACAGAAACTATTGGGGACTGGAGATACGACTCAGCAGATAAGAGCACTGGCTGCTCTTGCTGAGGACACAGGTTCAATTCCCAGCACCACATGGCGGCTCACATCTGTCTGTAACTCCAGTTCCAGAGGATCCCATGCCTTCTGACATCCGTGGGTACTGCAAGCATGTGGTACAGACACATATGCACAGGTAAAATACCCATACCCATAAAATAAAATAAATAAACCTTGGGGGGCAGGGCAGGAATGACCCACACCATGGACATGATAGACAAGAGCAGTGAGAACACAGTCCTCCTCTTTGCTCAACACAGCTTGGACTACTCTGCTGACTGGAACACTTTTGTCAGCAGCAACTTCACCGAACTCTGTAGAAGAACATCCCAAGTCTCTGAATCAGTAAGTTCCTACTTGCAAGGTGTCCACTAAGAATGACCTCAAAACAATATGACCCAGTGGGCAGCAGGGTTTCTGAGCACGATTTGCCCATACAACTTTACATAAGCATTTCTTAGTAAGAAAGTTTAAGAGTTAAGGTGTACAAATAGGCTGACAGAACACAGCTCTTCTCCTAAGAATGTAAGTATAGCATGTTTCGTGTTTCTCACAACAGCATTTACAGTTAACCTTACAGAAGCTCTTTCTTTAGAGGCTAAAATTTTAGCTGTTACTCTAGAAAATCTTAGCTGTTCTAGTCAGAGATACCAAATTCAGTTCATAAGGTCGTTCTCCCAGTTTTGTTTTGTTTTTTTTTTTGTTTTTTTTTTGTTGTTTTTTTTTTTTTACTGGATTCTGTTAGCTACCAGAGTTCAGGATCAAAGCTCCCAGGTCTCATTACGAATGAAAAGGAGCAGTGGGTACTAACCTTGCAAGTGCAGAGTCTGTGTTCAAGAGGACATGTGATAACTGGGGACACCAACAGGCAGAAACAAGCCAGCTCTCTTACATCATTTCCCACTCTCAAAGCCACCCATGGTGTAAGACAAACTACTATTAGGATACAGGCAAAGATGAAAAATGGTTCTGTGCTGAAATGAACATTTCTTTGAAAAGACTTTTTACAAAGTTCAGCCATAAAGCAGGAGTGTCTCTCTAGGCCATAACTAAGTAAAGGATCCAGGAGGACAAGGCAAGGAGGTGGATGCATGTCACAGGATGAGGACAAGCTAAGCCAAGTGCCCTTAGGTCTTTCTTCACCCAAAGCAGGTACCATACTCTTGATTAAAAACAATTCCATCTACTTGCATGAATTTCAATGTTTATGTTGACACAACTCAACTCTGCAAAGAAAGCACTCAGAAGTCACTCACTTCGTTATTGTTTGTAGCTCCAAGTCCCAGGTTGTTATTTTTAACTTTAACTCTAATATGTTCTGTGGCTCCTTGTTCCTGAGCCCCCAAACCCTGTGGAGATTAAACATAAAGAGGTTAAATATAACCCTATCAGCCACAAAGAGAAATTCTCTCTTTCTTCACCATCTATTCAAAACAGACACAGCCCAGAACAATGGTTCTCAACCTGTGGGTTGCAACCCCTTAAGGGTTAAACAGCCCTTTCACAGGGGTCAGATATCAGATATCCTGCATCTCAGATATTTACATTACTATCTGTAACAGTAGCAAAATTAGTTATAGGGTAGTAATGAAATAATTTTATGACTGGGGATCATCACAACATGAGGAACTGTATAAAAGTCACAGCATTAGTAAGGTTGAGAACCACTGGCCCAGAGCATTCTGGAAGATAATGTCTGCAGCACTGAGGATGCACTCTTAATTGTGAATGCTGATTCTTGAGCCCAAGGACCAATACAGAGTCCATGAAGGACAACACTGTGTAGAGCACACATCTTGTCTATGTTCTGAAGCAGGGCACAGCTACAGCAAGTGGCAGAAGCCCACAGGAGCATGTGGCGCACATGGTATTCTGTTACTTGATACATGTAACATGGCATCAAGAAAGAAGGTGGAGGAGCGCTCCAGGTCCCTGGTCTCACCTAGCTCTCACTCCTAAGGTTGTAGGTCATAGGAACAGCAAGCACAGAGACTGTAAGTGAGAAAGACCTTGATGGACTTCAGGACGTGAAAGACCCCCAGGGAGGCTTCAGCTAGGTAAATGTGAACAGAACACAAAAATGGAGATCAAATATCACAGGACCTTGAAAGTTGGAGCAGAGATGTAGATTTTAATTCTTAGAAACATCTTCAGCAGGGGAGCAACAAGATCTAAAGTTAAGTTTGAAAGGCCCTTCTGGTTGTTGTACAGTGAAATGGACAGAGGAGGAAAAGAGGGAAATGGGAGGTGGCATTGCCTAAATGCTTGGGTAGTTAGCACCATCTTTGAAAATAAGGAAAACTTGGAAACGAGAAGATTTGAGGGGACTAGAGGCTTATGATAAAAAATAATCTTGAGATGGCCACTCAAGTATTACAGCCAGGAGGCATAATTCAGTGCATGGTAATTAATGAGATCGCCTGAGCAGAGTATGCAAAGTGGCTCCACAGCTCAAAAGTCTAGAGGAAGAAGATGGCCATGACTGAGAGGTGGTTCAAGTGATAAAAAACAAGGAGAGAAAAGGGTAGTAATGCCACCACCACGAAGTTCAACAAAGCAGCCACTGTGCGGAGCACTGCTGAAGGGGAGTTAATTAAGAACATCTCGGCCGGGCGGTGGTGGCGCACGCCTTTAATCTTAGCACTCAGGAGGCAGAGGCAGGCGGATCTCTGTGAGTTGGAGGCCAGCCTGGTCTCCAAAGTGAGTTCCAGGAAAGGCGCAAAGCTACACAGAGAAACCCTGTCTCGAAAAATCAAAAAAAAAAAAAGAATATCTCACACCCACTGGATTCAGCAAGAGCCCTGCAACCCTGACAGAAGCAGGAAGTATAGTTTCACATGAGAAGCTCCACAGTAGTCAAGAATGAGTGGAATATAAGGGATTTGAGAAAACATGTATCTGCTAAAAGAACAATGAAGTACCATTCTTGGAAACACAAAACTGAAGCTTAAGTATGATTCCATATATAATGAATTAAAAGATAGCTAAGAAAGATACTAATCACAACAAGAACCAGAAGACCTGGCTGGTATCCAGGGTCCAGTCTAATTTTACCACCTGGTCACAATTTAGTTCTCCAAAATCAATTACTGATCTAAAGCACAAAGTTCTCCCAGACTCTATGAAGGCTAGTTTCTAATTTGTAATCTCCTGGCTTGGCATGGATACTTTAGACTTTTGATACAATACCTTTCCTTTAGACCACCCCATCTTCTCAAGCATCCTCTGGCCAAACTTGGAATCATCATTACTCCATGCAGTGTTTCTGGGATCCAGAGTCCATTTCTGCTTCCGCCGACCTGTAAATGAAAAGGTATCTCATCAGCAACCTGTCTTAAGCACCTGCAAATCAGCACATGCTTACACGTAACAGGACACATTCAAATTCCAAGGGGCTAAGAGAATCTCGTCCCTGTTTTTTACCATAACTATTCCTGGCATGTAAACTGACTTTGTAAAATTCAAAGTAAAATATTCCCGCTAAGAGAGAAAACAAAATAAATACCTGATAGACTACTATTTGAGCCTTCCACATCCAGTCACTGTCAACAACCAAAGCCCCTCTTGTCGCCCCCTTCATACTCACTGGCAGCTGCAGCGACCACAGCATCGGGTGCAGTCACCTTGATGTGCATTGCTTCCTGTTATAGGCTAAATGCTACACAGATATTAGACTCAATTTCCACAGTATCTCAATGATGGGAGATATTCTTACCTTTCTACCTTTCAGATGAGAAAACCCGAGTCTAGGAGAATAATATCTGCCTAATGCCTCCAAGTAAAACCCAAGCCTTTTATACCAAGGTCCTATAGATTTCAAAACTTATTTGGGGCGGGGGTGAGACGGAGATTCATGTAGTGCCCAGGCTAATCTTAAATTTGCTACATAAGTAAAAATGACCTTGAACTCCTGACCCTCCTGCCTCCACATTCCATGCCCAGATCAATTTCTATTCTTTTTTTTTTTTTTTTTTTTTTTTTTTGGTTCTTTGAGACAGGGTTTCTCTGTGTAGTTTTGGTGCCTGCCCAGGCTGGCCTCAAACTCACAGGGATCCACCTGGCTCTGCCTCCCGAGTGCCACCTGGCTCAATTTCTATTCTTAATCCACGTACACAAGTCATTCTGATCTTAGAGAGAGTCAATTGTATATCATGACTAATAGATAATATGATACCTCCCTTCTTATTAAAAACCATAATGTATTCATGATGTATTCACTGAGCCTCCAGGACAGTCTGTGGCACTTCACATTCTACTGCACTGTGGTGTTTATATCCATCTTTCATGTGTCCTCTCACTCTATATCCCTGAATATGTTCTTCATCCTTATGCTTCATTGCAAGGAGGAAAAGAAAAAGCACTTTGCCTATGGTTGGCCCCTGATAAAGATGTATCAATATATGAAGGAAAGGGAAAAAATAGAGAAAAAGAGGAAGAAAGGGACAAATAGCTGAAACAGGGGAATTGCTTTGGGTGTCATGAGACTTTTTTGTGAAATGAATATAAATAAATAACTGACCACTAAGAACTCAAGTTCATCACTACACTTTGTTTGCGTCTTTGTCTGAGACAGTCTAGCTCTGTAGCCTAGGGTAGCCTTGAATTGGTGGCAGTCTTCTAGTCTTAGCCCCACACATGCTGCCGATGGGTACAAGCCACCACATTTGGCTTCACTGTTACAATGAGGAAAAACTAAGGCAGAAAAAGAACCCCCAGGGCCAACAGAACAAGAATCTGAACTTCCCAAGTCAACCGCGGCCAAGTAAGGAATCTGGAGGTTGAGTAGCATTACTGCTCACCCACTGCATCCAGGCAAGCGTACCGCCATCAACAGCCTCATAACCCATCTGAAAACAACACAGCCTCTAGTCAAGGGGCTACTGTGCTGCATGTAAAGTCAGTAGGGATCCTCACCTGTACACACCCCAGCAAAACCAAGAATCCCTTCATAAACACACAGGCAGGAAAAAACAAACAAACCAACAAACAAACAAACCCACCACAAACCAAACTGAGTTGGACTCAAATTCTCAATGTTATGCCTGGGGGAAAAAAGCTGATCCAAAAACTTGTTCCACCTAGCTCAACAGCCTGGTACATACCCAGCACAACACTATCTCACTAATAAACACAGTAAAGACAGCTGTGTTCTGCATGTGTGTGTCCGATCCATGTCCGGAGAATGCCTGTCAGGGGTCTTTGACCAAACCTTGTAAGGAGCCTACCCTTCCCATCAGAAATGCATCCATCCCTGTCACATACTTACACAAGATGCATTGCCATGCTACATAAGGAACTGGTGGCCAGGTCAGCTGTTCTTCCCTGTATACCACTGTATACACACCAGACTGTATTGATGCAATACAAAAATCTCACTAAGATTTTTAAGCCTGGATGAGGCAGAAACTAGCCCAGTTTCATGGAAGTAGAGTCCAGTTGAATTGCCTAGAAGAGGGTCGAATCAACTTATCTACCTAGAAAGGGCACTCTCCAGTCCAACTACTGAGCTGCCTGCAGGGTGTGTGCAGTATACTCCATGAAAAGAGAGTAGGGGTAAACTACAAAGAGGGGACCAGGAGTGGCAGTGGGGGATCAGAGGGGGCAGTAGGGTAGTGGCAGATGGGGAATAAGAATCACCAAAACACGCATTGTTCTAAAATGCCATAATGACATCTTTTAAAAAAAAGAAGACATCTGTTTGTGTTCCTCGATAGCTACACAGCTTTCAGGAAAAGTTAAAAACGAGTTCTTTGGGACCATCCCATGACTGCCCACTGGTGGCAAGAATCCACAGCTACACCTATCATTTAGACGTTAAAGTAGCCTCTGAGGAAGGGAATTAGTGGCCTTCAGAGTGATGTTAAGTGTCAAAGACCAAGAGGCAATGTCGCTTCTAACACGGATACCCTCTCCGTCTCACTTAGAACCATTCATCAGCCTGTACTCCACCACCACCACCCCGCCCCCCACGGGCTAATCAGTGTGTGGCACTTGTAATCCTTCTCTTTGCTTCTCTGGGTCCAACACACACCTTGGACAGCTGAATTTCAGAGCCTGGAGCAACGATACGGGACCCGTCTTTTTGGGACCCTCGGACACTTGGGCCTGGAGAAAGTGCAAGAATCCTCCCAGGTGGCCCCGATGGCCAGCGCAAGGGACAGTCTGGGGGCTTGGTGCCCTGAATTTCCGAACGCACACGTGGACGTGCGACCCGAGACTTTAGTAGCAAGAACAGAATCTCGAGGCCATCGTTATCTGTCCCGCGCGGGCCCGGCAGTCACTGCGGTCCCCACCCGGAACTCGGACACCCCCGGGCCCCTGGGCATCTCAGTGACCCGTGCCCATCAACCCCTTCACTCGGTCGCCCAGCTCGGCCGACACTCACGCTCCGCCAGCATCGACATTGTCGCGAGTCTGCCGGGCGCTGCCTCTGGCCGGGAGTCCAACGGTTAGGAGGCGTCTGAGGAGAGGACAAGGGAGCAAACCCCCGGGCGCGCACGCCGGGCGGAAGGCTGCACGGGGGGCGCGTACTGCTGACGTCAGGTGTGCGCGACTCGCTACCAACCACGTGCAGCTGAGGGGCGGGGCTGCCTGGCGGGATTGAGAGACGCAGATTCGTATTAGGGCTCGGAAAGAGCTTGTGGGACGCAAGCACTGCACAGTTTAACTCTAAAAGTGGGTGTGCACGCAGCCTTAGAGCTAGCTCTCCGGGGGGCTCCACCATGGGAACCTTTAAAGAGCTGGAGAGACGGCTGAAGAGGAAGGTATTGGCACTATGGAGGGGGTCTGCGTTCCTCACCCCCTTACCTCTGCCGGTTGGGAATGCCGAGAGGAGGGAGGGTGGGAAAAGCAGAAACAGACATCTAGTTGCCAAAGCAAATGAAGCGCCATGCTTTTTGTGCTCCACGGTGGAGAAATGTTGACTCGTCCATGGTCGTCACTGTGACAGACTTAAATCCCAAAGACTTCCCCAATTCCGTTGCTCAGTCTGCCATACCTGGCATTTGCTGAATGCGTCCTGTCACATGCTGCATACCCCCTTGCGTTCCTTTCTCCTCCAGACACGTGACCTCAGCTACCCCCCCCCCAACCCCACCCCCAAGCTGTTTATTTGCACCCCCGCCCCCGCCCCTCTAGCGTCTCCCTTCAGGGTCCCTCTTTTTGTCAAGGCTTCAGCTTCCAGTCTAGTCTTTAGCTTTTCTCACATTGTGGTACCATGCCTTCAGCTCTGGCCAGTGCCCCGCCCTTCACAGGGGCTCTTCTTCCTCATCTCATCTTCTTGGGAAGGTCACAGCCACTTTTCATCAGACCCAGCAAGGCTCCATGTAGACTGTAGACCCCATTGCAGTTATTGCGGCCCTTCCAGGACGCAGTGTGCTGGGGAAATGAAGTGGTGGTGTTTAGTGGGGGGGGGGGGGGCAAGAGCTCAGAACTGGGAGTTGACAGGCCTCAGAATCAGGCATGATTTTGCCCACTTCTACTTACCTGTAAGAAGAGGAGGTTGATAACACCCAGCTAGGAAGGATCATGTGCTTGACCATGAATTAAAAACAAAGAAAGAAGGGGCAGTAGATGTGACAGTGTGATTATGAGGCTGGGTCTGACCAAATCCCCCCTTTAAAACATCCCGGCTGTGACCAAAATTCTTTCCAGTTTGCCCTTTCCCAGATAGAGGGGTTTGTGATCTGGATCACCAAGCCCAAGCCCAGGCAAACAGTGAGTTTCCAAGCAGGAGGGCATACAGGAACACTTCCTCACACACAGTGAGGATACAGGCTTTGTTGTGTGGCCTCCCACTCCTCTCTAGAGGATCTCTACAGGACAAGGAGGATTAGCCAATGTGTGGCATTCTCGGTTCTTGAACCACAGCATCTGCTACCTTTGGAAACCTTTGTTCATTGTTTGAAAACATCTTTGGGGAGCACCATAAACTTCTATTGTCTGTTTACCCCTGTGCATGAAGAATTTGATTAAGTTTGGAAAGGACAGAAAAGGAAGTATGTAATCAATGCAGGTCTGGAGTCTTAAGAAAGTCAGTTAGGACAGTGTAGGGAACTTGCTTCTATCATGATTTTTTGCCTAGAGCAGAAACTAGACTTGATGATTAAAAAAAAAAAAAAAGTAAGCTGGTAAATTAATCATGGTGGAAATAAGAAGCAACCAGAAAAGATCCTGAGATTATCAGTGTGAAGTTCAGCATGCATTATGTAAAAATATTCTGTAGCTGTAAGAGTGAAACTCCTGGCCTCTGCTAAATCTTGATTGATTCTCCAGGAAGAGAGCATGTTGACATGCTTCATTTGTGCCTTACATAATCATTCCTCTTTCATTATTAATGTTGGTTGATGGGGATCAGAGCTCATCCATGTGTAGCCTGAACTTGACCAAGCAATGGATTGCTATATCCTTTCCTATAACCAGCCTTAGTGTGCTCTTCCCAGGAAAAAAGACCTTAGTAGGTGGAATTCCTGAATCAAGGTGATTTTTCAAACCTCAGAGGTAAAAAATAAAGATGTCACACTTCAAAACAGAAAAAAGATGGATGAGGGAGAGGGAGAAGAGAAAAAATGAATGGCTCAATTTCTACTTGTCTTGGCATCAGAAAAGCATACTCATACTTGCCTCTTCATTACACAAAATGGCCAGGGGCTGATAGAGCTCTGTAACCTCCTAGGAGTGGGGTGGTGATGGCAA
The DNA here is from genome assembly GCF_049852395.1 of Peromyscus maniculatus bairdii. Classification (NCBI taxonomy): domain Eukaryota; kingdom Metazoa; phylum Chordata; class Mammalia; order Rodentia; family Cricetidae; genus Peromyscus; species Peromyscus maniculatus. Next base: position 62,030,384 of record NC_134860.1, on the reverse strand, counting down.
ATGACAGCAGTTCCCCCAGGCAGCTGCAGAGATCGCTGGCAGGAGTCCCTCCCACAACCTCAACTGCCAGGATCAAGGAAGCTCAATTTTCTCTTATAGGTCAAAGAGAAGAGCAGACCTGCTATCATGAGGTTAACTCATATGCTGAAACCTTCGCCCCCAAGGAGATGGCATGGGTAGGTGGGGTCATTGAGGGGTTTGCATGATCACAAAGAGGGAACCTTGGGATGGGATTGGTGCCTTTAGGAGAGAGAATCCAGTTTTCCTCCTCTCTCACATACTCTGAGAATGCAGCAATGCGACAGCATTGGGAACCAGGAAGCAGCCCTCACAGAAACCAAATTTGGCAACCATTCAACCTTGGATTCAACCTCTAGAACTTTGAAGGATAAATTTCTGTTATCTCTAAGGCAATTTAAGTATTTTGTTACAGCAGCTCAAATAGACTAAGACAGACAAAATTACACATTGGCACAGAATAATAATCCTAAATTCCAGACCCATGTTTCCAAAGAGCAAAGACCCAGGAAAGGATCTCTTATCTTTCCTTTGATGCAAATATTTGGGAGGGTGAATACATTCACATTTATAGGAGGATTTTTAGTTTAAGAACACCAATACAAGCTTCCTACATCTCTTTCATAACCCAGCCCCTCTTTAAACAACTGAAAAACTCTGTAAGCCAAAAATTGCCGTCAGTTCAGAAGAATTTTAGGAAAGATATTTAGAGATGAGTTTATCAGCAGGAATTCTTGTGATTCATTTCTAAAATACTGACTTGAAACTTGAAACAGTCTAGTTATCAGCCCCCAGGACCAGGGTCATGTGTTCTTAGAAGAAAGACTAGAGATGGGTGGGGGACTCAAAAGCAAAGGCAGTTGTGGGGACCTGGGAGAACAGGGTATCAAAGGGCATGGACCAATTGGTGAGGCCTGTGTGCCTCTCCCAGCATTCTGGACTCCTGCATCTGATCAAAGCACTCTCTCTGCACCTCTCTCTGTCTCCCTTGCTCACCCTTTTTTTCCCTTTTCTCCAAGAAGTCCCTTGCACTGAGGAGGACACCCTGACATTGGCATGACTTTGTCTCAAGTCATGTATTTCCTCCTTCTTCCCAAACTGCACAGTTTGAAAATGAACCATATCCATACATGCAAGGGAGAATAGAGGATTATGTCCCATAATTCTTGTTATCACCACCTGTGTGCTGCGTATGCTTTAAGAACTGTGGCAGCCCCCTGGATGTGGTTCCCCTGGACACATCTCTCCTCCTTCCCTACTGCCTTGCCTCCTTGCTCTACCCACCCACCTTCAGCCCACCTTCCAGCAAAAGACTTAAAAATGGAGTATGATTATATCCCATGTTGTAGTTCCCCTAACACCACAATAAAATGCCAGATTAGGGGATGGCTCTGTGCATAAAGTATTTGCCTTTCAAGTGCAAGGACCTGAGTTCAGATCTCTAGAACCCGCATAAAAAGGTGAGTATAGTTGCACATGCTTGCAATTGCATTCATGGCAAGCTGGAAGGTAGAGACAGCTAGATCCCTAGAGTTTACTGGCTACCAGCTTAATAGGCTTGGTGAGGTTCTAGGCCAGTGACAGACTCTCCTTCAAACAAAAGGTAGGGGGCCCCAGAAGAACAACACCTGAGTTTGTCCCCCAAGGAACAACAACCAAGGTTGTTCTCTGAAGTCCACAGACATGGGCATGTGCGCACATGCACATACACGCGTGGAAGAGATGGAAAAAAGAGAGGTGAGAAGAAAGAAAACAAAGCATCCTAATGAAAGCATAAGAGCCCTTCTTGCTGGGTGTCCCTGGGGTTGGTCTGAAGGCCTATTACTTCAGTGACTCATCTGCAGGATTTCTAACCATAGGAAGGAAAAGTTTATATCCAGAAAACACAGCCCAGAACTTTTTAGTCTCCTCTTCTCTTCTCACCCTCATACCCTTCTTTTTAATACCAAGTTTTCCTCTCCAACTTCTCAGCTTGGATTTCCCTCGCAAGGCCCCTCTTGTAGCCTTCTATCAAAGACCACATCCAGGGGCCAGAGTGAGAGGACCAGAATGGTCTGGGCTTGCCTTGCTAGTGGGAAGGCCAGTGCAATGGACAGCACGGTAGGAGTCAGCATTGCCCAGCAGGCCACCACTTACCTCCACACTTCCTTTCCTTGCTTCCTCGTCTTTCCTTCTCCCAAAGGCACCAGCTGCTTCCAACTCCCAGTCCAGTAGCCTTTGGTGCAGGGGAGGTTGCCCTCTGCTCGCACGGAGGCCAGCTAATGCTCCTGTCCACCCCAGGAGTGTTTATCCCACCCCAACTAGACATAAAGGAAAAGGCACACACACGTGTTATTAAAATGAACTGTTTATATTATCTCAGTTGAGTCAATACATTATAATGTATTAAAATGGAAAGGTACAAAATTGAAATAAATACTTTCTGATTCATGTATAAATCTTTTTTTTTGTCAAGATGACTTTTATCATCAGTACATGTCACAAGAAAACATTTAAAATGACACCAAAACAATCTCTGAAATCATGGTGCATGGAGGAAATAAGGTAAAGAAAACAACTGTTGGCTTGTTTTGGCATGAGACCTTGATACAATTTGGGTTCCCCAAAACCACGTGAAGGGTGATAAAATAGAAATGCTCAAAACTGACTTAAAAAAATAAACAGGCTTTACAAAAATCCTCTTTTTTTTTTTTTCTGAACCCAGCCACTTCTCTACACGGTCTGCACTTACAGTAGATACATTCATTATTGTCCAAGGGAAGACAGCCGCTGCCTTTCACTTAAAGAGCTTGGTGGAGAGGCTGAAGGGGTATGCTACAGCTGAAGGTGAGTAGAATGTTCCAGAGAACAGAAAAGTCTAGATGGTCTTCAGGAACAGCACTGAGCAGGATGGGGTGAAGGGTCTCTGGGCGAGAGGTGGAGGGCAGGGAGGAGTCCAGTTCTCAAGCAGTGGAGACCAGAGGATGGCGTGGGGTTGGTGGTAGCCACCATGGGCACTGGGAATCTCTTGGCCTGAGCAGTCCTGGGTTTTGTCCTCAGCCTGGGAACACTGCTCTGTCAGTGAGAGGTGGGCCCTGGGCTTTGGAGAGGGAGTGTGGTCGCCTTTCAGGCACAGCAGCGTCGGGGAGACAGGCAGGCTTCCAAGGTCTACCACGGGAGGGACTTCTCGCCTGGTTCTGACTGTTTGGTAGGTGGTCATTAAGGCAATAAGGACTTTAGCAAACTAGAAGTTAAGGACAGCTAAGTTCAGCCAGATCGAAGGTAAACAAAAGGTGAGAAGGGGACCCTTTCTCTTCGGCTACTTTCCCCAAGCCAGCAAGCCTCAGCTCCTGGAGCACAGGTTTACAGTACGCAACAGCAGAGGGCTTGCCCTTTGAGAGGCTCCATGGAAAAAAGGCTCGTCCAAGACTTGGGCAACTTAAGCAGTTTCTACTCTCCAAACTCTTTCCTGCGGTCATGTTCTGGGGAGTGGCAGGTGGAAGCACCAAGATTCATGCAGAAGTTAGGTCAAGACCCTGGCTCTCATCTTGCTGGTTCATCTCATTGGCCTTGAACACCATGCAACCCGGAAAACCAAGCCAGATGCTTGCATGCACCATAAGACTTACACTCAGCTGGAGAGAAGGCAAGAATTTCAGGGGGTCCAGAGAGGGCACCCTCCCCTGAGCAGATGGAAGGAGAGCTGCAAGGGCTATGGAACTATGAAGTCCCACTTGGCCTCTGGGGAGAAGAAAAAAGCTCGTGTGACTTGAATCTATCCAGAAGGAGACATGCAAAAGATAAAGGAGAGCAGGACTATTCTCTTCCTCCATGCTCTGGACAAAGGAGATGAGCCTTACAATGCTATGGGAAACATAACCTCCAACAGCTACCTGTTCTGGGCTAACTTCTGGCAAGAGGCTGGGTAGTCTGACTGCCAAGGCTCTGGACCGGGGAAGAAGAGGATCTGGAACAGTTTCTGCCAAGGGTACAACTACCTATCCCTGCATAGGAACCAAGTATGACCTAGGTAAAGCAGATAGAATCACTCCCCTCCATCCTCCAGCATGAGACAGCAGGACAGAAAAGGCTCTTCATGAGATGCCTGGGGCCTGCAGGTATAGCAGCTTGGACATGCTAGACTCAAATTATTCAGGAGCCCTCTAAGGGACCTTGGTGGGAAGGAGACATTTGCAAGAGGACACACTAATGGCCAGCTGTCTGGGGCTCGATCCCTGTCTAGTCCCTCTGGTGGGACCCTAAGAAAAGTAGGTAACAGGACTGCAAGAATTACAACAATAAACCAGTGACAAAAATGTGACAAGCATGATCTGGGGATATGGACAAAACAAGATTGATGGCAAGTTAAGTGATCATTGCTAAAGAGGACTGGTGGATGACTTCCTCGTCTAATCCTGCATGAGTGCATGATTAAACCTATCCTCTAAGTGACACACAGTACAAAACAAATCCTCTAAGAAATCATCTAGCTTACCCCCTTCCTTTCCCTGACAGAATACCCAAAGCCACTGGGAATGGGCTCTGTAGAACTAGAGCCCAACCATCTTCCTACAGCCACTGGGACATTGCAGTCACCTTTATAGTCTTTCATCCATGTCTGTTCTCTGGCTTTGCTCTTACCATGTTGAGAAGCAGGCAACACTCCTGAGAACGCCCGCCAGTGAGCCTCAGGAACATAGTATTCATGGCAAACACCTTGTTGCTTCACTAGGCTAGCCTTCTGAGGAGCCCACAGAACTTAGGGGAGCAGCAGCCCTGGGCTGGAGTTCTGCTGTGAGCAGTGTGTGGCTGGTGTGTGGCCTCAGCTACTGGCTAAGTAGTGTGGTCACCAGCCCTGCCTGTTCTTGGAAGAGTTTAAGAATACGGGGAACAAAGGAGCTGTTCTAACAGTTCAGAAAACAAATTGTAACAGATAAAACAGAAGTTGTTGTTGTTGTTTTTTAATGAATGCAAAGAGTGCACATGAACAAGGATGACCAAAGCTTACAAGTCAGAAGATGCGTGGGAAAGAGTCATCTTTAGGATCATGAGAGTGTGAAAGAATGTTTGCAAAGTCTATTGCGTTACCTAGTTTTTTTTAAAGAGAAAATAACGATCATTGTTATTACCAATATCAAGCACATTAGTTTTAGGGCTTATGGTCCTAATTTGGAGCGCTGGCAGCTCCTTTTCTTGAGGAAACAAGTTGGATATGTGGCTTACTGGCCATGTAGAGTCACCTTTCTCCCAGAGAGCCACAAGAGGGCGTTCTATAGACACAGAATTCAAGGAAGAACCTTGAACCTTAACATCTGACCCACACCTTGCAGGGGGTTGAGGCACATCTCAGAAAACACCACTAAGGATGCCCAGGGTCCTTTCTGGGTCTTTGGCCAGGGCACAGACTTCTCTTCAGATGATTAGTTAGGGACAGGAAGTGGCCTCTCGGGAGTAGGCTGTAAAGGGCTATTCTTTAAAGGTATAAAGAAAGCCCTTTAAAAATCTCCAGCTCAGAAATTTGATCTCTTTCAAGAAACAGACCCTAATCTAACTGGAATCAAAAACACTTCTACATGTAGAAAGGGGAAAAAAAAAAAGACTTTTAAGACTTGGAGGCTGGGGCCAAGGAGGCAGGCCTCATGGTCTTTATCCATGATGATACAGTAAAAACCAAAGGGCCTCAGCAGCAGGCTGTGGACTCTGTTCTAAAAATTTAAACAAAAGCACATTCTAGATTTGATCTTTATGCTTTAGGGACAAATGTCAAGGGCCCTCCAGACCAAAAATGGCCACATAAGAATAATACTACCAAGCTCCTTGAAAGAGGAAGACAAGGCCCGAGGCTGCTGTCACTGTTGGGAAAATGATACCCATAGAAGTCCTTGAAACTGCCATTTGCATGAGGAAATACTCAATGGCTTCTGGTGGTTCCACAGAGATAAAAGTTGACAGAGAGATGTGTAAAGAAAACACAGAGAGGATGTAAAAATCAATGTGAAGACTTGCTTGGATCAAAGGTCATGGCTTCCTGAGAAAGACTAGTTAAAAAAAAAAACAATAGCATGTTCTTTCTGGAATGGGAAGCCTCTGAAATGGAAACAACCTTGAGGAAGTCATCCAGGTGGGGGTGGGGGTGCAGGTGGTTCCAGGATGGTGAGTTAGATGGAAAGCTAGATTGCTATGATTATTGAGGAAAACCCAGAGCCTACCCCAGCAGGAGAGTAGGAAGGGCCGGACCGAGGTAGAGAATCCGCTGCTATCCTCATTACTATTCAGTGCCTCTTAAAAACAGAGGTGACTAGATCAGCTTGTTCCTTATCCCACACGCTAACCTCCCTCACTTGGCTCACACAGGCCTGGGAAAGTGCGTTCCCATCAACCATGGTCACGGAAAATATTTAGGGATGCCAAGCATGGTGGTTGGGGGACATACCACACAAATTTCATAAATGTAAAGGAGCATTGTGAGCTGGTGTTTCTACGTCAGAAAGGGACAAAGTGGCTCCATCAATTCCGCTGAGTTCCCCCGCTCATTATGTCTTCTCTCTAGGCATGGCTTGCCTCATCTGTGGAAGGAGGATACTGGGTCCTTAGGGCTCTTGGGGCTTCTCTGACATTCTGGGTCTGAGGTCCCAGAGATGTTGTCAGCTGGAACAGACAAAAGTAAGGTCTGGATTCTGCAGCCTTGTGTACCCAGAGGGAGTGAGCTTGCTCCTGAAAAGTAGCAACTCAGTGTTGTCCTCACAGCCTGCTAGAGACTGGAGAGCAACATCAGCACCCTGGTACTACTTCCCTTGAATCCTGGCCACAGAGAGCCTGCAAGAGAGGAACAATGCTGCCAAGTGTCTGTGGTCCCTCTGGAGCCAGCCTTGACTCTAAGGAAAAGGAGGAAATGCACTCAGTTCATCCTGAAAAGTGCCCGCCAGCAGCTGACAATGATGGGACAGATGCTCGAGTACACCACTGAGGACGTACGTACATACCCCGGAGGAAGAAGTGCCTGTGAAGTCCGTTCTGAGTTCTTAACTCCGAAGAGGGCAAAGACAGAGCCAGCCAAGAACTTCTTTTGATTCAGCTGGCCATGGGACAGATGGTTTTCTGCAAAGCCAATAAGCTCCAGGACCTTGGAAACCTAACTGTGACCTCAGCTTGGGAAGGAAGAAGCAGCCTGCTTACAGAGAGGTGAAGCGATCCGCTCCAAGCCAAGTACGTGTCTAAGAAACACAGATCCTGGACGAAACAACACAAATCGGCTGCTGGCAACTGTACATGTTAGATCCCAGCCAGGGGAGGGGTTGTCTGTCAGAGCCCAGGGTGGGCAAGGCTGGGTTAGCAAAACTGCTAGCATCCCCAGGGGATAAACCAGCCCACAGATGCAGGCTTGGCAAAGAGAAGATAGGATTTTAGGGCAAGAACTCAACTCCTTTGACCAGAGATAATTCCTAGCTATTCCCCTTTATCTAATCCACGTGGGAACCCTCTCACTGAAGAGATTTCCTGTGGAAATCTTGACATGATAATCCCTTTAATACATGTCTTCCCCCTGCAAGTCCAGGTGTCCTGAGGAGGGGGAGTCTCATGTTCTGTCTGCAAACAGCATTTCAGTCTCACAGGCAGCTCAGGACCCATATTTGCTTGACGTGCACTGAAGACCCAGGAAAAGGCACCTGTCTCCCTTTCTGCCACCACCCCTCCTGATGTCACATATGAAGAAACCGAGGTACAACAAGGCCACCGATTTTTTTTTCTGCAGTCTTTCACGTGGCTCTGGTGCCATTGCAGTCAGGAAAGCCTTGCATCTCTCTTTCTGAATCCTTCAGCATCTCCACTGCCTGTCTGCCTAACTCAGCATTTACTGCCCAGCTGCCTTCCTATCTACAATATAGTATATGTACTCTTGTGTATAAAATATAAATAATTCTTAGACTCCCACTTACCTTCCTGTCCTTTCTTCTCCTTTATATAACTAGGACTGAAAAAAGAATGTTCCATGACAAGGGAAAACCACAGTACTGCTCAGAGAGAGAGAGAGAGAGAGAGAGATCTCTGAAAGGAGAAATGCCCGCCCTCGCCTCCGGGGCCTGCTGCTTTAGAGCTGGACTGTACAGCTGTTGAGTGGGGTGGTAATTCAACAGAAATCAGCAATGGAGACACCTGTGCCTGATGAGTGAACTTCCACAACCTGGTTTTAAGGAACAGTAAATACAATAGAGATAGATAGATATGCTATGTTGAACCTTGAGTACTAAACACAAGTTATAAATAGAATTATGCTAAAGGAAAGCAGACAGACATCATTGGGACTAAGTCTGGTTGACAACCAGTCATCATTAGGATTAAAAAGTAAACTGGCCTGTTCACTGTGCACCTCCACAACACTTCTTAATGCACTAAGTACATTTTAACCATGCAAAAATACACAACATCTTAACTAGGTTGTTGGGGTTTTTTTTTTGTAAAAAAAAAAAAATCAAACACCAACATTATGCATTTTTGTTAATTATATTGGTTAAAGTAACAGCCAGTGGCTGCCAAATATCAGATACATCATATACATATTTTTATACAGAATCTGGACAACACAACATTACACATCAGAGAGAGAGAGAGAAGAAGAGAGAGAGAGAGGAAAAGAGATAATTTGTTCCTTTGTGGATTTGTTGCTGTTCGGTAAAAAAATAAAATGAGAAGCAATGCTAAGAAGGAAAACGCGTCAACAGTTAAGAATACACAGGGAGAATTGCTAACCCGAAATACAGGAGGCAAAGAGTTCATATTTAGGTCTGTGTCTAGAATGTTCCTCACTAAGAAACGAAAGAGAACAACAGGTAATATTGTTTTGGAAAAGCAGGGAGGTGGCGATAACATCATGCTGTCTTTTGCCCAGCACATTTCCAGCAGGAAGGGAAAAAAAAATAATCACAAATCAATTCCAAAAGTTTCATATTTTTGAAAATGTCCTCCCTTGCCCAGGAAGCTGAGTGATGCAGGAGTGGGGGCCGCTCAGTCGAGAGAGTCCCTGGCAAAGGTTGGGCCCAAACTGTTGGCCTTGGATTTGTTGGAGATGCGAGCTGTTGTGGGAACTCACACAATGGGATGCGATGTGGCTTGCTCCTCCTAGGCAAGGTCTCCCTGGCACCAGAGCAGGGGTGCCTCCATGATAAGTGCTATTAGCCAGGCCCCAATCCTGTCCCCTTAAACTTTTGGTGTCAACACAACCGTAAGACTTCAACCTGGAAAGAAAACAAGGCCTTAAACACAAGCTATGGAAGCTCTGCCGTGGTTATGGTTAGATACAAAAATGTGAAAATCCAGATGTAATCAAAAATACAAAATCAGTTTCAATAGGATTTGCTTTTTTTTTTTTAATACCGTTACAGTGCAAGGGTTTTCAAATTACAGTAAAAGTTATGTGTCTGCTTACAGTAACTAGAATAAGTAGCTGATTTTGTTCTAGAATCAGAGGTCCCTGATAAGTGAGAATGCACCAATCGAAATCAACTCAGAAAAACAGATGACGGTCTTCACAGAGATAGGGTGCTGCGGTCGCCCCTTCCAATGCTAGGAACGAGAGAAGGGTGGCGTTTTGCACAATTCGCCAGCACGAGGTGCCTACTTATTCAAAACTAATAACAATTCCAACGAGAACATAACTGGAAAACTGGGGCTAAAGGGTGGAGGATCCTGAGGGAGTCCCCGCATCACTGAGCTTTCTCCCTAATACTTAGAAAACACAATGCTTTATAGCCTGAGCTTCCGGGCCAGATTGCTTTGTGCTTCAGTCGCTGGTCCAGGCTGTTGGGAGAGAGGGTGACGCCACCTACTGGACAGAAAGAAAACAACAGAAGCAAGCAGCGAGGTTGGGGGTGGTGGGGGGCCAGAGGCCTCCATTTGGTAAATGGATGGCCATTGCCAAGGAGACAGTGTCTCTCAGAGTCTCATGGACCCGAAGGAAGAAAGATGTCAAGAATCTAGAAGGATGTCTGAGCATGGGTGCCCCACCTTCTGAGCCTCACCTTGGGGCAAGAGACTGGAAAAGAGGAAGCTGGCTAAAAGAAGTGACCAGGTCCATGGGTGGGACATGAAGAGAAACATGGGAGCCTGTGGAAGACTTGCCTCTTGAGACTTGCAGCATCAGGAGTATGGGTTGTGTTAGGAGGTTAATGAGCCACTGGAGAGTCACCCTCTCTGTGACCAAGAGGAAGGGCAAACATTTGGCACTGGGCACAGACAGCAGCAGGCCAGAAGCTTGCAGAAGCCACATACTCTGTGTGTTGGTCTTTGGCCTTCTTCATGAAGCCCCCTGGAGTCCAAATCTAAGAAAGCCACACTGCCCCACTTGGTAAACCTTGGGCTGAATTTAAAGGAGGCTATTTTAGCACAAGAGGTGCTTTGGATACAGGGTTAGCTAGACCTGTGTAGGATATGGAGAGCACTGTGTCCATCTCTGAACTGTGGCTGTCAGTATGATCTATTGGCTTCCTCCTAGTGACCTATGTAAGTGAGCATATCTTCTACTCCTGTTTACAGCCAAGGAAAGAAAGAAGCCCCCATCCCTCTGCACCATCAGGAAGTCTCCCTATCTTTGACACTGAGTGAGAATTTGTGATGTGAGTCCAGTACTCTGTGATTTGCTTAAAATCTGGCCATTGGAGGAAGCATGGGCTGTCTCTAAAACATGCAGTACATTCCTTAATTTGGGCAAAAGGGGGCTTCTACTCCTCCCTTTGGCCAGAAGTGACCTACCTCCGAATTTCTCTGACTTAGCTTTCCCAGAGTTAGTCACCAGGCCACAGCCTACTCTACTAAAGTAGTCACCTTGGAAATGTTCTGTGCTTCCAGCCCAGTCTGAGCCATACCATAGCCCATAGAGTGGTCCTTTGGGCATCGCCTTGGGTGCCTCTAGAGTGACTGGCCCCTCCCAGACAGCTGATGTCTATACTTTGCTGACCATGGATGGATCTTCCTGCCAATGGAGGACTCTAAAAAGCTGGGTTGCTTCATAGCTTTTTACTGTAGTCATCAATAAATCCCCAGAGTTCTGCACAGACAGCAAGGCCTCCTCTCTCCAAATGATGCGTCATTGAAGGATTTGTGATCACAGATGTATTCCCATGAGGAAAGGGACTGAATGAAACCAGAGGATGGGACGATAGGGAATGCAACCTAAAAGCTAAAAATCATACCTTAAGACAAGTCTGTATGGGTCATTCTTGGCACCACTATGGAGTTGTCTCTTTCTGAAAGACATTCCCATCAATGATGCTTCAAGAACTGACACTTTTGGAACTGGCATGGTAGCAAGGTAGCTGTTGCCTTACTAACTCTTGGTGTGGTTTGCATATCATCAAACTGACACTAGAGTCTAGGGTGGTTTCTTACTTCATTGTAGTTCTGTGACCTCAGGCAGATAGATCAGCTCTTTGACCTCCACACTCCTCATATTGGGTGTGAAACCACTTAATTCATAGTTATTGGAGGCAAAGCACACAACAGGCATTCAGGAAATGCCATGGACAGCCTCATTTGTTTCTCTTAAACACATCTCATCTTCCCATTTAGTGACGTTTTATGACTTTGTATAGACATGCAAGGCACTTGCCTAGCAACACATTCATCCACTCCAAGTGGCTTTTAAAAGACAATGTGCTTGGCATTGTTTGGTTTGCTCATTAATTTCCAAATATCTAATATGGCTGACTCCCAGCTTAGGACCCAAAACACTCAGGTCTTCTTTCATACTTAAACCATTTGACATCCTTAATAAAACAGGGATTGGGAGAAGCAAAGGTGTTTTGTTGTTGTTTGTTTGTTTTTCCTATAAAAATCAGTGTTTGGGGCATGTTAGCACAATGAGCAGTGGGCTTCATTCTTTTCCTTTGAAATCAAGAAGAATGTAACTTATTTAGGAGATGTTTGTCCTTGTTTTGTTTTGAGACAGGGTGTGTATGTGCACCACCATGCTCAGCTTGTCATTGATTTCAAGAGGATGGCCTTGGATTCTTACACTTACAAACATTAGGGTGAGTTAGGAAGGGGGAACTGTGCCTTCCTTGTTGTGTGACTGGGTGTACTGACAACAGAATTCTAGGCCATCGAGGGGTAGTAAAGAGTGTTGTCTGTATTTGCTGAAGAGGAAGTTGGGCCAGGGCTAGTGCATTAGGCTGATGCTGAGGCCCGTGCTCCACCTGCTGTGCTGGGACTGTGATGAGACTGGACTCTGCTTAGACAGGAGCCATGCTTAGGATGTCCCAGCATAGCTCCCCAGATTCCAGATTTCTCTTCATACAAGTTATTCTCAGTCCACTTAGACAAAACCACTCAGCACATGCCCATGCTCCAGTTTGCCAAATCAAACCAGGAAATTAAGGTAGAAACAACAACTCTTTGTTGAAGGTTTCAAGAAAGAGGAATGCTATGTCTCATCACTATTAAACAGTGAGGGCTTTTCCAATACCACCCACAATTGACCTGATGGGCTCACTAGCAGATAAATATGTACTGTTTTGGAAATAGACACCTTTTAAGTGACAAATGCAATGATGATGATACACGCTGACTTCAGAAGACTTTTGATCAAGTACTCCAGCAGAGATCTCAGAAGTTGCCATGACAATAGAATGGAACAGTGAGTGGCAAAGACAAGAAAACTTTCAGAGGAATCAGTGGCGATCAGTGTTGACCCAAAAAAGTGCTGGGGACTGGCCTATGGCTTCTGATCTCACAGGGAGCTTTTGAAAGTTGGCTAAGTAATGCAAGGCTGGTTCAACCCTTGGGTTACACTATTGTGTTCCATGCTTCTCTGGTCATTTCTAAGAGACTGTTCTTCTCCCTTGTTCTCAGTAACCTGTAACCCTGCTCATAGAATACAAACCCACATGAACTTGGTGAGTCCCTAAGGCTCGGGATGGACGCCTATGGTCTGTGGACATGAAGATATGATGATCAAGAATGATAGCTAGGTCATTTTTTAATAAAAGGGGGACCTGTAGGGCTCTGGCCCCCGTTTTGGGTAACTGTTGCCTTGCTTGCGGACCTTGACCTTGATATCCTCCCTATGCTAATTCCCTGCCAGGTTTCACCCTCCTGAATGCTTAAGGGAAGTTCCTTGCCTGTGTACCCTGAATAATGGGTGTTAACAGCTTAGATGCAAGATTGTAAAACATCAGTAGCGAACTTCTGTCCTCCCGGGTCCTCCCATTGTGCTGTAAGCCTGTATTTAAGACCTCCTTCCCACTTCAAGAAATGACATTAGGCATTTAAAATTTAAATATATATATATATATATATATATATATATATTTGAATGAATACTGCGAATGTAATCTATGAATACCACAAATGTGATTAATATCATGAGTGTAATTTTAAAAATAAATAATACAAAAAAGAATGATAGCTAGGAAGTTATATTACAGTCTCATCTCTCCTGGAGATGAGGCAATAGAGAGACTTGTTCTTCAGTCTCAAGATCAATGTTAGCATGATTTGGGTGGAAGCAACCAACCATCCTCTGTCTTGGAGAATCTGTTCAGAGAAAGAGAAACATGCTATCACTCTCCACTCTTTTTGTTTCTTTTTTGGTTGATACATTTTTTCCTAAGTGGGCATTTCTGTGGTGAAGGGCTCTCTATGGCTTTGCAAATCCTCTACACATGGTCTACAGAGACAATGTGTCAGTACTCAGTAAAGGGGATTTCCAGGGAATGGAGAGGGGGAGAGGATGAGGCACACTGTGTTCATTTCCTAATCATTGTCCTTAATTCCTTAGTCTAGGAGGTACCATCTCCCATGGGGAATGCTCACCAGTCCTTTAGGAAGGCTGGGGAAGCACAGAGCTCATGAAATGTCATTTCATCTCCTCTGGTTTTTAGTGTGGTCATGTTGGATGTCTTCCTGTCTTTTGAACCCCAGAGAGCACCACTGTACTCAGTCCCTTTGAACTAGATTTCCTCCAGAAGACTTTGAATGACTTGGGGATGGGTCTGGTCAAGGGCTCGGGATGTCTGCCTGGTGTTAGTGAGTGAGTGATGAGACTGCGTTGAAAGCAGAATGAGTTAACTGTTTAGGGACGTAGGGATCTAGTGGAGCCCTTCTCCTCAGGCAAAGAAATCTCTTCCTTTAGCCTCAAAAGAGTAGCTGCTGGTTCTGATAGGTGGCATGAAACAAGTCCAGCTGTGCCTGAGGCAAAGCAAGACCCCGGCCCTTTAGACTAGTAGATGCTGTTCAGTTTCTGTCTAGCAGTTTGGGTTCCCAAACAGTGGTGCCACTCAATGCTCTGATCCCTTCCCTGCTGTGTGGAGGAGTGGTCCTTCAAAAATGGCCTCCTGGGAGAGGTCTGCAAAGAAACTGATCAATGAAGTATGTTCTCATAGAATCTGTTGTAGGCACAGAGTGACAGATCAGGAGAAAAATCTTTAGAAGGGAGGGAAATAATTTCGTTGCCATCCATCAGGCCCCAAGAATGTTTTATGATCATCTCTTCTTTTGGCCACCTCAACATTTCATCAGTTAAGCCATTATTGCTGGTGCAGGCATATTTATCTGCAAATCCAGGTAAATGATATCACTGTAGGGGTGAACCTTCACAGTTCATTTAGGTAACAGAAGGAAATGGAAGGTGAAGAACTCCATCAACCAAGAAAGGGGTTGTGATCATAGGTGAGGTGGGAAAGGCGAGGGGGTTTTGCTCAAAATAACTAACCCTGTGTCAAGGTTTTCTCTTATTAATTGAGGGAAGCAGGGAAGGATATTCAACCACCCACGTCTCATGTCTTGTGTTCTGTTTCCTATGGTGTGATAGCGTTTTGTGTGCAATTATTACCTCTTCTATTAATTTCTTTGAAATATGTTTCACATTTAGGTCCCCTTGATACAGAATATACTCTTGATGATCAGTTGGCTGAATTTTCAATGGAAATATTATTTTGGCAGGAAAGTCCTCTGAGATAAAATAGATTCATTATCTGACAACCTGCCCTTGCAAGGAAGGTCAGAGCATGGCCAACACAATGGTCTGAGTAGCCCAAAGTCTAGAGTTTCTACTGTGGCTATACAGCACCTTGAATTCGGGGTAAAGAAATATTGGCATCATTTGTCACTGGTGTTGAAATGTACCTGCTGCTCATGTTCAGTGATCTACAAGTCCCTTAGGCCTAGACATTATTCTTATCCAAAAGTAGGAAACACAGAAATCAGCAATGGATGGAGCAGTCAGGAGTGAATCATAGAGCGAGCTAGCAAGAGCAACTAGGAAACCAGGAAGAAAAGCATCTCTTTCTGGAATAGTTTCTTCTTGAGACAGTGTCTTCTCCCTTTCCAGGGAGCAGTGATCATCCAAATTATAAGTAATGAGAAAACATCACCAGAAACTCCCCCACAAACAAATCTAACAGTGGACAGACCAGAGAAGGACCAGCCCACCCTGCATAAATGAGCCGTCTAGACAAAAGAGGCCATTCACAGTGAGCTAATGTTGATCATTTTTCCTCACTCCCAAGCTTCTCTGACTTGCCTGGAATTTCTCTCACCAAGAAGCATGCCATGAGGAAACAGAGAGGTCACTGCATGGGCAAAGCTGGCCGACCTTTCAGAAGTCCCATCCATATCCTCTCCTTGGTTGATCATTAGAGTCACCCAAGACCATTGGACCTTCCTCCAAAAAAAGAGACAAAAACAAACAAACAAAAACCACATTCTGAACCTTGTGCTCTTTAACACTAAGACCCACACTGTCTCTACCAGATGCAGGAGAGCCCTTCTAGTGGCTTGGACTTCCTACTGTCTGTGCCCTGGTACAATGT
Organism: Peromyscus maniculatus bairdii; assembly: GCF_049852395.1. NCBI lineage: Eukaryota > Metazoa > Chordata > Mammalia > Rodentia > Cricetidae > Peromyscus > Peromyscus maniculatus. The sequence continues at coordinate 62,014,584 of NC_134860.1, read as the reverse complement.
GTGTAGGCATCTGGAGAGAACAGCTCCAAGGGTGAGGGTGGCCCAGAACCTGCATGGAAAGACAAGAGAGCCCGGTATTCAAACTCTGGCAGGTTCTCCAGGAATGGAGACCTACCTACCCATGGAAAAACTTAAGAAACGGTATGGGTAGGTCGCTCTGCTTTCTGTTGGTGTTGAGTGAAATGAGGGGTAGAGGGTGGAGGTAAGGAACAAATTCCAGTTTTCCTCCTTGGACCATACCATAGCTATGGAACCAAAAGGATAAGTGGTAATAGAAATTGTGCTTTCTATTGCTGAAGGAAGGAAGGGAGGGAGAAAGGGAGAATTTTTCTAGCAAACATTTCTCAATCATTTAATTATTTCCAATGAAATCTTACAATCTTAGAAAGCTCAGTGAGGTGGCGAATTCCTCAGAATCAAAACCCACCTTTGGAAGTGTGTGGCTGTAGTACTCGTAGGTGAGTGTGTGTGTGATATATTCCCACTCTTAGTTACACACATATACACACACATATGTAAATATATTTATCGTTATGTTTTCCCTCCAAATCAACACCAGTGTGTCCCATATTCAATATACACTTTATCTGCATTTCAACTCATGGACAGACCACTACACCATGAAAAGAGAAACAGCTAGGTATGAGTTGAGTGTAACCTAGCCGTGGTTGTTTTAAATGCCAGCCCAGCATTGTTAAAGAGGAAAACAAACCTCTCTCGAATACAAGTTGAAATGTCAACCATTGATACATACCAAGCAATTCTCTATGACCACCGAAGAAAAAAGACCTATTATAAAATTGAATCACAGACGTTTCATTTCCTTGTCGCATTGTACGCATTTATAGGGAAGTCACCATTTCCCCCCATTCAACTACCCTTTCCCCCTATCTCATCAGAGCTGGAGGATAATAAGTCTCGAGTTTTGCAGAAGTGTTATTTGTAAGGATATTTTACCCTAATTTTGAAACCTTTCTTCATCCCATTCAAGCACATTGAATTGCTTTGAGAAAAAAAAAATACATATTTTGGCCCAAGACACAGGGAAAGCAAGTATCATTGAAGTGTACAAATTATTCAGGGCTTGTAACATAGACATGCTTAGTGAAATGAAGGCAATCCTGTCCGAACGCGTGGATAAACAGGATAAATTGAAGACAGTCCACCTTCTGTTCAGGATCCCATGAACCTGTCCTGTCATCCATCTGGCCTCTCTTGGGAAACGTGAGTTTTTAGGTACCGCTGGCTTGTACACTGTGAACGGTTCCAAAGCACCATCCCTCATAACACCTTGGTGTGGAAGAGAGTTCCAGAAGGTTTAGAGAAGAGGTGGAGGCTGGGCACAGTAGTTCACCTCCAAATAGTACAACATGACATCAACCTAGAGAAAGCAGCAGCGTCAACAAGGAGAGCAGTCCAGTTGGACAGCAAAGCCAGGGAGTCAGGGCACACTGCGCTCCATGCCACGGAGTGGAAACTATGCTGGACATAAATCAACAGAAAAGGTTTCAAAACCAGAAACAAAGCCAAACCAATGTTTCCTTCCCCTCTATGCACAAACCTTTATAGTTCTAAACCCAAAGAACAGTGGCATCAAGATGAATCCTATCATCTAGAAGATTCATCTGTAGAGAGATTAACATTTGGTCACTTGCGTCCACAGAAATAAAGCACCTTTGAAACCAAGAATTGTTCAAGAATCCTAATGTCTTATTCAATGTGTCAAAAAAAAAGTACAGTGAAAATAAGTAGAATAGCTTATCAAATGGCCAACATAACAATATTGACTCTAGTGAATAGGCAAAAGGGCTCCCGAGGACAGTTCACAACTAAGAGCATAGAGTACAAGAAAAGGCTATGACATTTCATGAATATTCTGTGTTATAGCTTTGAACTTTATTGCAAAGCAAAAAATATATATTTTATATATATATATATTTTTATCTACATTTCACCTCTGACATTGTACACAACACGAAAGCACAGAAAACCAAAGGAATCATAATGAGGTAGATACAGAACACTTACAGATGGAGGCGACTAAAGATTTTAAATTTGGCTTAACACTGTGGCCACCAATGTCTGCCTTTTCACCAGGCCAGCAGAAGCCCAGTGATCTCTGACCCTAAAATTAGTCCCAATAAAAACACCTGCTTCAAAATGGAAAAAAAAAAAAGAACATTGTTTTTTCAGTCAGGGTATCAGATGTGTACAATTGCAAACCCTGGTAAAATTAAGAAAAAATGTATTTTTGTTTGTTATTTTGTTTTTGTGCTCTCTACTCTCACCATGGAAGGAGTTTTAACTTATCTAATGAGGAGTAACCTGTCCTGTAGGGCTATTCTGTGTAATCTTGCCAAGTGGGACCCAGGAGCTCACTAGTTAGGAGTCGGTGGTGAGCATGTCAGGGGGTTTTAATTCCCTGGAGCATCTGTACAGTGGTAGCCCCTAAGAAAAGGACTGCTGGTCTTTGGGACCCTCAGTACATCAGCTGTAATGAACACAGCTTCTTTCTGGGAGCAACTGCTCTCAAAAGAAGCAAGAGGTACCTGCCAGTTGGCATCCCAAGACATCCCTTTCCCCTCATCATTTCAATTAACAGTCCTTCCGGTGGGGAGGCTAATGGGCTACCCAGAAGGACATCATCTCCAGCTTGCTTTGTCACTGCCGGTGGTGGTGGTGGTGGTGGTGGTGGTGGTGGTGGTGGTGGTGGTGGTGACTACTACAGAGAACAGCTCCTCTGTGTGCTCATGTCTGTGTCCCAAATGATAGGAACACAGACAGGAAGAAGGAACAGGAGAGGAGGACCCCAGGCTAGGTAAACCATGAAAACAGCTCACCAGGGAAGGTCAGCTCAGACCTATGCAGATGGCAAAGAACCTGTTAACTATGTTGTACGTGAGCAGAAAGCTCTACAGACTTAGAGCAAATGGCGTAGACAGAGGAGTGGGGCTCCAGTCTATCTATGGGGCTCCCACTCAACCAGACTTCAGTGGGTATTTTAATTCATGTTTCCACTTGCGACTAGATCCTGCTTTGGATGAAATTTGCTCTATTAATAATTACTGGGGAAAGCTACAGGCCAGGGCAGCCTTGGGCCTGAGGGAAGGCTGAGAGGTCCTGGTGGAATGCCTAGTTATTTGGGGGACAATGAATGAGGGATGGAAGGCCACCTGATATGTTCAGGGAGGACCTTGGAGAAGTGTGAGGGTGAGAGGCTAGAGTTTGACTGGGTTGGCTCTTGTGTTTGTGCTTCATTGACCTGGGGATTGTAAGCACCCCCGGAGACACAGTCTCCTGAGTACAATACCTGGTCCATGGACAACATAAACCAGGTTGAGCTGTATGTTTAGAAAGTGCATCAAGAGGATTGGTTTGAGACAGAAGAGAAGATCTCAAGGTTCTCAAAGCTTTGGAGATGCTATGGTCATTTATCTCTGTCCAGGTGGGACCCAGGGCCTCCTCCAGCCCTTCTGGGCCCATACCAGGGAAGACTCGCCTTTGAACTTTGAGAATCAAACACTGGGATAGGTAAGAGTGGAACTGAAATCAATTAATGTGTAAACAGAAGCCACTATGAAAGCCAGACAATTTCTCCAGCCTGGCTCAGGGGATGAGACTGTCTGTCAGAGCACTTGATTCTCAGAGAATATGGCCAAGTGAGTTTGGAATTCCCAATCTTGTCTTCAGAAATTCCTAGACCAGGCAAGACCAAGGGTGCTTCTAAGGGTTCCAAATACTGGGTCTCTGCCCTCTGGGAGACTCAACTCAAAAGGAAACAGCTGGGCTATCATAGGCAAAATTGGGACAGTTCTGAAGGAGGACTATCTGATTTCATGGTGCCCGCTGGGGAACAAGGGAGAGATGAGATGATGTCTTCTTCACACCCTGAGATCCTATTGTGCCCTGTCCAATGATACCCAGCTCTGCACATGGAATGGAAGGGCTTTCGTGATGGCCACTTCTGTGATGAGTACAGAGCTAGTATTGTGTGTTCAGGCGGGCACACTGAGTTGGAGTGCCAGCAGGCAATGAGCTGGAAGAGCTGCTGTTACCCATGAAGGTAGGGACTGATAGGGTCAGCAGAGTGCATCAGTCTTCTCTTCCCCACCCTTTAGGCCCCTCATCTACCCCACATGCCTCCGCTCCCTCTCTGCTTCCCCCTGCCTCCAGGGCTGGAGGCTGTGCCTCTTGCTCCAACTCCCCATCCTTTGCTTTGCTGCACCTTCTCTTCCCTTGTGTATGTTTGCAGCATGGTTGGCCTGCCCAGGCCTGAACACATCGGATCACTATTTGACTCCACACCACTGCACTTGTTCATCGTACCGTGTAGTGTTTCCGGGTGGCATGGCTCAGAGGCTGCAGCCTCGCCTCTGCATTTTAGAGATGGGAAAGCAGAGATGCACAGGAGGCAAACAACATGCCTAGGAATGTAGGGACAGGAGCAGACAGGGCTCCCAGTCCTCTGCTCATCCCCACCTCAGGCTGCCACCTTCTCATATCCCTTGCTGAGCCCCTCCACTGTATTGGATGGAAACAAAATACCAGGTTCTTGGTATCCATCTCAAATAGTCTCTGCCAGGCACTGTGAGACACCTGATCATTGAAAGCTTTGGAAAGAAGAAATGAGACAGAGAGAGCCTGAAAAGGAGTAAGCCCCTGAGGCAGACTGAACCAGTGATCTAGGCCCTCAGCTGTACTCCTGACTGACCTCAGAACCCTGTACAAGGCATCATGAGCCTTTGTCTCGTGGCCTGTAAAATGGAGTGAGATTTTTGGCCTTGCAAGATTTTGGTAGGGCAAGCTGAGTGAGAGGCCAGCACGAGTCCCCTGTTTGGCTTGTTCCTCGTCAACATCCCACAGATAGGAGTTCCCTGTCCTTCTAAAATGGCCCCGCTAATACCATCACGGGGTCCTTGTGGGACTTATTCTGACAGTGTGATTCCTGGTCCACAGAGATCGTGAGAACTTGGCTGGCCCCTGATTATCTTCCATCCTCCAAGTAGCCAGCCAGGGAACACTCTGAGCCTTACAGGCTTCTCCAGCCTGGGCATTTTGGCATATACATGTGCTACACTGTCTTAAGTGGCAACTAGTACTGAGGACTTCTGCCAGGGGTTAGCCCACATGCTACAGCAGGGCATGCCCACTCTGACAGGCATTCTCTGAGAAAACAGGGCTAGTCATGAACAGTCGGTACCCACAGGCACAGTCCTTGAGAATCACTGCCATCACAGACCTCGGAGGCATGTGTCCCTTCCCAGAGTCACAGATTGACACAGCCCCCAAGAAGTCTGAGAAGTCTGATTTGCCATAAAGAGCAGAGGATCAGCATACTTCTCCCTCATGGCTCCTCTTCATTTTGCACCAAATGTGTGTCTTTTGGAAGACCTGGAAACAATGGATCTGGGGCCATCTCTGGGCCTGAACATGGATGGCATTGGTCCAGAGAGGATGGGGTCACAAACAGGGCCCCAGCTCCTTAACTACAGCTTAGCAAGAGCCAGTTGTTGGGGAATTTTGTGTATTTTTAGAACTGCTGCTGCTGTGATTTTCTGAACCTCAAAGATGGCTTAGATTCTGGGAAAGATTTCTGGGAGGGGGTGCTTATATAGATGGGCCTCAAAGTCTCCAGAAAACAACCTCCAAAGGGGGACCTCATTTTGGGGGGAAAAAGAAGAAGTTCCTGGGATAGGTCTCAAACATCCCGTTAGCTAAAAGAACAGGGAGCTGACGGAGGAGGGTTGGTGCTAAAGACTGTGCTGCTCTCGTGGAAGCAATGATCTCCTTCTTCATCTCAAAGGAACTCACTCTATGCTCCCAGCAACCATGGAGAGGGAGCAGCTTGTGCTAGAGCAGTTAGGCAGTGTCTGAATTTGTCTGTTAAAAACTGTCTCGGATGGCTCGGCCACCTTGTGCTAGATTTGTAAACCATGAACAAAACTCAGACTTGTGCATTCTCAGCCTAAAAAGGGGAGGAGCTGCCTTCTGCCTGCAGGAATTTCCCTGCCTAGGTTGTGCTTTATAGACCCCCCCAAGACCTCTCTTCTTCCCCATAAATACTTTTCAAGACCTTGTGAAGCTGTGCCAGTTCACTGGAATTGGCATCACCGGGCACTGTCAATGAGCTGGAAGCTGCCACACTCATCATCCCACTCCACCCCACACCACGCTGCGCACAGTGCTGGCTTCCTGAGTGATCATGTTTTCTGGCCCTTGAAGAGTCCTGCTTGTACTTACACTAGCTTCAAAATGAAAACAGAGGCATTGGCCCTACTCAGGCAAGTTAATGTCCATGTTGGCAGAGGTGGGGGGGGGGAGGGTCGGGGGGAGTTTTAGAAAGGAGAGAAAAGGAAAAGGAGGTTTGTCACTGGGTAGGAAATGTAGACTAGGGACTATCTGGGAAAGATGAAACTGGCCAAAAGCTAAGGTGGAAGGTCTGACTTGGCCCTCTGGGGACAGGTTACTCCATATAGGTGACCACAAATAAGGAGAGAAACATGCTCCCCAGAGCACACCAGCTCACAGCTACAGTCTGATTCAGGAGCAGGTTGGAAGGGCCACAGTAATAGCTACAGGTGCATGCCAGCCTCCACCCTCCCCTCGACCTCAGAGATCACAGGCCCATTGTTCCACGTAAGCCAAATTTGTTTTCTTGCATTAAGTCAACACATCCCCAAAACATATACCATGGAAAGTCGAATTTCTAAAGGAAATAAGTATTTTGAACCAAAAAGAGGATGAAAACAAATCGTAAACACAAAAACACACAATACACATCAGATCACTTACAGAACCAAACGGGATCAGTACATCATCGAATCATTTCAAATGAAAGCAAAGAAAACTTTCGTTGTGGTTGTTAGCGCTTAAATTTAGGCAAAGAATCACTGTAGCATGCTCACCTTGAACCAGAGCTTGGTCATTGTGGTTCTTGGATAAAGGGGGGAAAAAAACAACAGCCTGTGAGGGATATGGAGAAGAGCTGAGAATCTGAGGTGAAGGGGGTGGAGGGATCAGGAAGTTTGCATAGCTGTGAGACTGGTTTCTCACCAAGGTGAACGAGTACATCATCTGAGAAATAGCATCTGACAGAGTGGGCTGTGTTTTTCTGTTCATTTCTGTTTGCAGTATTTTGTTCTCGGTCCATCAGACACATCATACACAGAAACATATATACAGTACACACACACAGCCACACACACACACACACACACACACACACACACACACCAGTATTAACACTAAAAACATGCAAGCCAACCCTACCCTTTGAAAGACCCCCCTGCCGCCTGTTCCGGCAAAGTTTGGATTCACCAGTACACGGTGCCGGCATCTCCACACCACTTCTTGTCCAAAGTAATATCTAAGACTTTTGCTTACAGTAGCAGTTAAAAGAGGAGACGGGGGACAAGGCATGAAGGAAAGCACCAGACGTGGTTGATTCTCTTATTGATCTCTCTATGGCAATGCCTCACATTTTGGTTCCGGGAGAGTCACTACTTTTTAAGAGATGAGAGAAGAAAAAAAAAACTGCCTTTTTTTTTTAAAGCTTTCTTGAGGTAAACCTTATGTGTGAACACCTTAGGCAGCCGTCAGTAAGTCTTCACATAGGGAAGAAACCACACACCAATGGAATATCCATGTGCAGAACATGAGAAAGCCTATTTACACCTTGCTGTATGTATCTCTCCTCTCACTCAGCCTGCCTTTTACATGGTATGGAACAGAACAAAAGATGAAGGATTTCCTGTTTCACATTCGGCCCCTGCCATCCAATCCTCGCCAGACTCTCTTGCACACCCGTACCAAACATCACAAACCAAGGGAAAACTGAAAATAGAGCTTAGAATACTGTACAGGTCTCCAGTCTTGCTGTATGCCTTCAGCATATGTCGCTATATATGCACACACGTGTATACATATATGGTGTATACATATTAATACAGGAAATAAAGATCTTTTAGTTACGGTTTATGCAGAATCTCTGCATCTTCGTTGTGTTTTCTATTCTCTCTTGCTTTTTGGATAAACAACCAGCTACAACAATCGATTATAAGGCCTCACAGAAAGAATTCTACGTGTTTTGTTTTTCTATAAGAACCAAAGTGTATAAAATGAGGTTTGATTCTAGCACCTTAAACAGCATTGGTGATGTTCCCTTGGGAGAAGTTAGCGCTCCCTGGCGGCCTAGAGAATCTCTGTCAGTTACACAACGTCCGAAGGTATTCCTGTGGGGAGGGGAGGAAGCAGTGCTGGCGGAGGCAGGGCGGGAGCAAAGCGAACCTCACGGTAAAGTGGTAAAGTCGCAGTGACACACAAAGAATCTCAGAAGCAGGTCAAGCTGCTGTCTCCAAATGACTCATTCCTTGACTCTGCCCCAACCGATGATCCTATGGGAAACCCTTCCCCAGGAAGCACGGAAATAGTATGGGAGCCATTTTAGATGGGGAAACTGAGTCTGAGAGACCTCAGCAGGTTACTGAAGAAACTGTCTTGAGTTTGGACACAAACCAGGAATGCCTGACCTCTCACCTCTCACCTCTCACTCCTAAACCATCTTTGTCAACTGCGATGGTGAGTTGAGATTTTTCCTTTTTCCTTTTCTTTTTTTTTTAGAAAAGCAGCTTCTGGCCATGAGCAAGGAAGCAAAATAAACAAAGAATTTTTTTTTTTTTTTAAATATCAGCACCAAAGGAAGTTTAAAAGAAGCTGCCTTGTGCTCCTTTACCAAACACTCTGTGCTATGGAGACAGCAACTTTCACAAACAAAGAGAGCTCATCCCGGGGAAAGGAGGACAGCCCCGCTCATCTCTTGATGTCCTTCCGCAAGGTCATTACTCTCCAGAGAGCCAGTGGGTTTAGTGGAGCATCGTATTTTTTTTTTTTTTTTTTTTTTTGTAGGGGAATGATCAATTCCCACCAAAGCTGCACCCGAACCTCAATGATAGAAGTACAGAACCACAGTGGCCCATCCAGAGCCATGCCGACTGACACGTGTACACGTTCACGTCTCGGACCGCGCTGGAATGGAAGACCGGGGGAGGAGTCCTGGTACTGCTGTTTGCTGCAAGTGGCCACCTCGAGTGGAGTTACTCGACGGAAAAGCACCACGAGAAAAGGCACCACGGGTCTCAAGAAGTTCAATCGTGGGTTGTTATGGCCCTGCCCTCGCCATGGTGGGGGCACAGGCAGGCTGTTCAATTTTTAGCAAGCCTTCGAGTCAAAAAGGTCTCATCCCATGTACATCTGTCAGTCCCAGCTCAATGGGACAGAGGAGCTAAGAGCCTGACATTGTTCTTTTCAATGACTAACGGGAAAGGAAAAGCATTTCTGATTCTGAAATAAAAATGGGAGGGTCCCAGACGCTGGAAGACCAGCCCTGTTTAAAATGGGACATGGGAATCTTCGTATTATGATTACTTAGTTTTAGTGAATTAAGAAAGAAAAAGAAAGGAAGGAAGGGGTAAACGGGAAGAATGGAAGAAAGAAGGAGCAGGGAAGAAGGGAGGACCTATTACATCCATCCAGTTAGCCGCAAACAGCACCAAAGGAAGATTATCGAAGACAGATAGCTGTCCGCACGTGTCCACACAACTAAGGACTTAAAACCGTTATTACTCCATTCTGAGATTCTGGCTAAGAAAATGGAAGTTACTGGCCATCTGAAGCACTAAGAATTCCACGGGCCACTGGAAAACCGGAAAGGTGCTGCTGCTGATCAGACACAGTGGCCTTTAATTTACCTCAATGTACTTGCTAGCCCTGAAAATCTTCTCTGTTTCTGACTCCAGTTGGAAGCCACACTCCTAGTTGGCATGGGTACTTAGACTGTGGCAGGAAAGTGGATGTGGGAACAGAGTGCAGAGCCCTCACTAATGACTGTCCTTGCCTGGCTTTAAGGCTAGGCTGGAACAGAAGAGTCCACTGGCCATGCTGGTGGGTCCCGCAGGCTCCAAGTCTTTGTCCCCACTGTCTAAGCCCGTGGTGATAAGCTAAAGAGACCAGGGACCAGAATTACAATGGCTGTCTGCACAGGGACCTCTCAGCTGGCTGGTGGCAGTGGGAGTGTGGCATGGTGACCCACATCCGTAGTTTGCTGATGTAAATGGGGTTCTTGGTTCTCCTTCTGCTTCCTCAAGCTGCAGGTTTAGCCTTCATGGTTTCCAATCCCAATGCTTAGCTGTACCTCCTCAAGTGGCACTTCCATTTCTGTAGGTGGTAAGTAAATGGTTGCTACCACTTTCTATATCACCAGTCACGTGTCCACATCCAGCTTCAGCATGAGCAGCAAGGGACAAATACCAGGCTCTTACAGAAAGGTCCTCCATCTGCAAAGGAAACCTCCAGCAGCCTCCTGGGATGGAAAACAGCGACGTGCCCACTCTTCCCCTGGGCCTCCTCTCATGTCTTTGCCTCCACCACTGTAGCCTTGGCTGTCTGGAAGTCTGTCTGCCACTGGGGTAGGGACATGATCTCTGCTCCTTTTTTTTCTCCTTGCTAGGGTTCCTGGAACTTCTTTCTGGGTAAAAACTGACTTCAAGCATACCATCCCACTTGCCTTTCTTCTGCCTAATGGCCTCGGGTACTCCTACTTATGGCAGTGGGTGTCTGAAGGCTCATCTATGCGCTGTCGATGCTGCTGCTGCTGCTCCTGGCCACCGGTGATGGTAGCAAGAAAGTGGAATCCAACTTAGTCATCATTACTGTCTCCCAAAGGACACTGGGCGAGAGGTGGACTTCGTGGCACTGAGAGGCTGTAGGCTGTGGTACTCTGATGGAAACCAGTGGAAGGCTCAGCTGGGAAGCTGTCTTCTCTAAGTCTTTCCTCATCTTCAAGGTCATGTGCTCCTTCCCGTGGTATCGGCCAGTCTACCCATGCACCTGTGTAATTCCCAGATTCTACCTCGCTCTACTGGATGTTCAGTTTCTGAATCAGGCATCTTGAGTATTTTAAAATTGAAACAAGCCTTTTGGGAAGCCAGAAAATCGGTAAGTAGGAAGGCTAAATAATTGGCCCAAGGTCATAGAGCTCACATTTAATGCTTTCCCCCTGGGAGTCTGTATGCTTGTCTATGGTGACAGGTTGAAATTCCTTTCCAGCCTCTAGGCCTGGATTATCTATCTTTTGCTATCTTTCCTCTCCCCCTGCTTTAACCTCATGCCAGGACTTTGATTGGCATATGCTAGCATCAAGAGATACGGGGTTCTGTAGTCTCCCTCCAAAGGATTCCATAATGCATGTCCCCTGGATGTGCTTCTCCCCACCCCCTCTTAGGGTGCACATGAGGGCCCATGTGATCAAAGGCAAGGTTGCTGCTAAGCCCTTCCTGATGCCTAGGCTAAGCTACTAATTTACAGACATGTTTCCAAGAAATGGGGGCTAGAAACTGGCTCATTCACACTGTTTCCAATGCAGGATTTGGTTATTGGTAGGTGGCTAGGAAGCTGAGTATTTGGAAAGCTCAGCTGACTGGTTTCTGCTCTCTGGAAACTGTGGTTCATGTTGGCACAGTCAAGGGTAAGGAGGGTATGTGCTGAGCTTGGGGCACTACAGTCCACTCACTCACCTCTCCTCTTGGGGGAAGAACTGACCATGACCATCAGGGATAGGGAAGAAGAGGAGAGAGTGTCCTGTGGGCATATGGGGTGTCTGTGCCTTGGGAAAGCCTTAGGCCTTGTGTAATCAGGAAGGGATGGGCCAAGGCACCAGTGGCAGCTTGGAACTGCCAAATTGTAGGTCCTCATCTTAGTGGACAGAAGATACTTGCTCATTGGTCCATGGAGTAAACCCCTGGAATCTCAAGATGAATTAGAACTTTGCTTCATCGAAACCCAAGACCATGACTACAACCTAGTTTTCAAACCACCAGTGCCCAGAGTGGACATGAGGTTAGTGTGGCAGGACACACTGAGGTTAGCCCTTCATAGAAATTACCAATGGTGTATACTCAAGGCTCCAAACTACCTGAGAAGTTCGAAGAGCCAGCCAGCCGCACCCGGAGAATTTTTGGGTTGAAATGGAGACAGCTAGGAGACGAGCCTCCAAAAGGAAAGCTTGCCCAAGTCTAAGCAGACTAGATTCTGGTCTTCTGATGGAGGGCTTGAGTTCAGAAGGCTCAAGAAAAGCCAGAACATAACAGAGTGGGTTAGTGAGGCAGGAAGCCTGTACCAGAGTTTGCTATCAGGAAGACACTGAGCCAGAAAATCCTGTAACTTAGGGGAAGGGGTGGGATATGTATTTGTTTTGAACAACAACAAAACAAAACAACAACAACAAAAAACAACATCGTGACAACCTAATGACACCCAAAGATGATAGGGAGACCTCGGCGGCGGGGGTCCTTTTCTGTTTCTCCCTCTCTCTGTCCCTTCCTCCCTCTCTTGCTCCCTCCCTTCCTTCTTTCCTTCCTTTTCTTAATATACGATTTTTTTTTTTTTGATAACAAAGCTACCATTTTTCTAACAGCAGAAGCCCCAGGCTGAGTGTGAAGAGCGGTCCCGGCTGCCTCTCCAGGGCTGAACTCTCATCTGTCGTGACCCACCTCCTAACTTCTCTCCTCACACCCCAGGGAGCAGCTTTGCTATAAGATTACTAGGAAAGTGGTCTTCTTGAAAGTTTGTTTTTCCAGAAAACACTCTGTGGATGAAGAAAGATAGTGGAAATATTGCTCATAGTCGGGGTTGGCAACAGAAATCCTACCAATTTTTCCAGGGCCTGAAGATAGTCTACAGTTGGATGTAATAAGTCCCGTGTGATTCTGGGGTTATGAAGGATCACAGGGGTGAGGGGAAGGAGGAGAGGTCGCTGGAAGGAGGCGTACATAAGGACTGGCAGCACAGGAGGAAGGTCTTCTGGAATCAACAACATGGGGTAAGAAGTGCTTGTCCACACTGAGAAAGGACAGTGAAGCAGCCAGAAGTTCAGAAGGCTCAAAACTGAAGCTACCCCTGCCAAAGGCTCTGGACTGGAAGCACAAGGACCTATCATCTAGTGCTCCTCAGGTGCCTAATGAAACTCCCTCCAGACCTTGCCAGTCCTCATCAAGACAAAGAACCTTCCCTTTCTGTCCCTTCTCCCTTTTCTAAGGAAAACAGTAATTCTTTCCTTTCTTCAGACTGGCATCATAGGACAATTTTAAAAAATAAGGGGTGATTTTATTCTGGTTCTAAGACAAAGCAGATGCTCCCACCAGATTCTAAGGAGGCTCTCTGGTGGCGGGAGAGTTTCTGAGGACTTGGGGACACTGGGAGTCCCAAAGCTAATAGGCCAGGGATTTTCCAGGCATCCCGGATTTGGGACTAGAATTTCTACTTGCTCAGCTCAGGAAGACGTTGGTTCTCTGCAGACACAAGGGAACCTGTGCCACGGGGCTCCCTGAACAACTTAAGATGTGCTATTTGTTAGAAGACACATTTGGCCCTTAGCGTGTGCTGGGAAGGGAAGAGCTCAATGCACATGGAAAAACAAATGAGGAATTTAAACAGGCTTTGTTTTATATGAGGCCTTTTATAGGAGATTTGAAAATCTCCTCCCCCACCACCACCAAAATACAAAAGCAAACAAGACAGTTGTACTTTTTTTTTTTTCTGGCAAAGATCCTCGTCTTTGGAAGCCAAGACTTTCCAGCAAACAGAGTACCAGACTTTCCAAGGAGACGAACAAACCCAAAAGTACCAAGCTGTTCCAGGATGGCCACAGGGACTCACTCAGTATCTAAAGAGAGAGGAGGGTTGCTGCCATACTGAGCCCGGGAGGAATAATTGAAATAACAGAACCAAAGCAGTAAGTGCTGGTCCCAGGGTGCACGAGCTCATTCCTGTCTTCCTCTTCCCACAAAGGGAGGAATCACCTCAGGAACACATTCTCTGACAGAAGCCAGAGGACAGGGAGCCCCACTTTTCAAAATCTCTGAAAAGAGAGTGGCCTTTCGGGGAGCAGAACGGTAATATAGCCCCACATTGAGACAACTCCATAATTCTGTTATCGTTTTAAAATATACTTAAATGGAAGTGAATAAGGAATTAGCCCGTGATCCTTTTCCACCCCGGTTATAGCACCTTGTACCCAGTCAGTGCTCCATTGATGCTGAAAATGGAGAAAGCCAACTTGGTAACCATAACACTGTTATCCTCAAAGTGCTTTACCCAACCTTAAACTGCTTTATCCTCACAACACCCCTGTGAGGTAGGTAAGCAATATTCCCATGGCACAGAAAGAGAAATTGGCCCCAGAGTGACTTGACTTGGGTACATTTGCAAAAGGGCAGAGTCTTGCCATTTTCATAACCAACGACACAATCTGTCCATGAGAAAGCACCATGCTTTTATTTAAACGCTTTCTCTGACCCTTTTGTTAAAACAAGGAAAATGCTTAAAGAGGTCACTCTGTAAAATCAATTTCCTGCATTTGAAAAGAATACACTTTGCTGCTTCTGCCCCCGGGGATTTGGAAGCACTGACCAGCTGGACACCGTCTCCTTGAGTCTACTTCCGGAATCCTGCCTCTTCCTTATTGCCTACCATCCACTGGGGCTCTCCCAGGCTCCGAGCGTCCATCTCCGTCCATCTCCGAGTTCCCGTTCACAAATGCTGCAGGATCCTTTCAGGAGTCAGAAGGAGCACAGTTGAGCACACCGGCGCAGCAGGGGGTCTCTGCATTCTTTCCCTGCGGCTGCCACCTGAAATACCTTGTGGGAACAGATAAGGCCAGCGGGGTTGGCCTTGCTACACACAATCAGACAAACTCCGAGGAGCTATTACTGATGTTCAGAGTGTGGCTGGTTGATCCTTTTTTGCACCAGATAGCATTAACCTTGTAGACCAGACTCAGAACAGGTGGGAATGGAGTCAGACCAGGGCTCCCTGGACAAGGGCAGAAGAATTTGGCAGCAGTACCCAAGACCTGCCCTTGAGAGCACCCTGTTCCTCTGGGGCAGTCTCCAAAAGTGACTTTTCTTTCTTTTTTTGTAATTTTTGGTGAGAATTTCTACACCAGAATTGACCTGGCCAGGACCAGGTGGACTGGTTCATGGGAACCGGAACTTCTATAGCTTTCTTTTGCAAGACGGTCCTTGGAACCAGTTTAGAATTGGTATCATGGCAGCACCCCTGAGTGCTCATATCCTCCATGGCTCCCACCTGCTCTCACTCTGGGTTAGGTCCTAAGAACAGTGATGTTCTTAAGATGGGTCCATTTTCTTGTTACAAGTGTATCTTGGTATTTGAAACGATAACAGTCAAACCATAGCAAAAAAAGAAAAAAAGAAAAACATAGGTGGGGACAGGAAAAGAAATTTTGAACTTAACTTTTTCAATTCAAACTGTAAGGGAGAAAAATATCTCAGTTTAGGGCAAGATACGGAAAGGAAAAAAAGGACTGCAACTGCATGCCACTCTCCAGCCCCATGCATCTCTGCAGTTCTGCCTGCAGGCTCCAAGCAGAGCACACCAGGGCGTGGTGAAGACCCACCATGTGCACGAGCGTGTGTGTAGCTGACAAGATGGGTGTTGGAAAAGCACAGTTGGGCGTTCCATCCTCTGCAGGGGGTTCGGGGGAGATGAGTCCATTTGAGAAGGGAAACCTCAAGGCTTTGAACAAAGGCAAGAGAGACTTTCCAAAGAGCTTCTGGCCACTTCCCACACCATCTCCAGACCCTCTCTGCTCATCCCACCCCGTGTCTATGAGACACTCAGCGAATATCTATTTCCAGAAGCAGACTCCCCTGTATTTTCCTTCATCTTTCAGAAAAAAAAACTAACATCATGGGACTTAAGAATTGACAAATGCCCAGCAGGAGTCATGTGACCAGATGTCCCTGGCCAGATGTTACTGTACTGAGTTAACAGTGCTGTCATATACCTGACTACTCCTGGGCTCACTCTCTGTCCACATGTTGTTCTTGCTTCCCTCCTGGGCTTCAGGGTGCTGAGTGTATCTCAAACCTCCTCTTTTTCCACACTTCTAGTTCCCAAGAAGTGGGGTTACCCTTCTTCCTATGAGATGCCTTCACCACGGGCCGCATTGACTGAACCTTCAGAGCATCCCTGCTCTTCGGCCACTTTACTGATGGAGAAACCAAGGCATCAAGGGGTGAAGTGAGTTATCCATGATCACAGCAGAGCCCTGGATCAGCCTGTGGCCCTTCTTGATCTTTCTGGCTTTAGGCAGAGCACCTGGGAAGTGTGAAGCTAAAACAAGTCTCCAAGCCTGAGGGCCCCAGGGCTACATTGAGGATGGACCAGAGTCAGATGGCTAACTGCTCGTCTGCATCCGCAGTGACAGATGGCCAAAGGTTACTTAGAGACAGGTGCTCTCCCAGTTACCAGCCAGCACTGTACCAAAAGAGAAGCCATAAATATCTTTTCTCCCTTGACTTGAGGGTGATGTTCTAGAAGCTACCCTCCCAGAAGGTTGGAACATAGATTGTTGACTGACTTCAGTTTGAGGAGGGGGATAGGGACTCCTGCTGGGGACCAGCCAGGACAGCATCTCCTACTTGGGCATTCACATTTTTCTTCATGCAATGGGCATCCCTAGATGCTGCCTGCTCCTGTCCCTGTGGTCTATTCTTAGCCCTTGACACAGGTGCTGGCTTGGAGAAGGAGAATCTCCTGGAGAGGCAGTCTGTCTGCTGCTCTGGAGCCATCCTTAATAGCACTCATGACCTTTGGCTCCAGAACACTCCTGCTGTGTCCTGACAGTCACTGCACAGAAAGGGACAGAGAGAAAGAAGACGATGCATGGGAGCTGAGTAAGGCAGAAAGAGCCATGTGGGCAGAGGAGAAAGCTGGGACTAGGTCAAGTCAATATCTCCTAATATTCAGCCAGTAGCAACAGATGCAGCATTCAAAGTGAGAACAGAAACCTTTAGAACAGCCAGAGATGGGGAGGGGGAGGCAAACTTTGTCACTACATCTTCCTTTCCCTCAGGGAAAGGCTTAGAGAAGCTCTATAAGAAAATGGGCTTGCCTTTTACATTGTTATACATTTCAAAGTTGAGACAGGCACATGTTGACTTAGGATGCTCTCATGAGCTGATAAGGCTGTGGCCTGTGGTTGGATAACCATGACCAATGCCAACTTCCAGAGGCTGGGCTGTAGATGTGAAAGGAAGGCTGCCCAAACTGAGACAGAGCTCAGTTTGAGAAGAGGAGATAGGGTAAGGACATCATGCCCACCTCAGGTCCAGCTGCACCTTGGTGAAAGGACCAAAGGCTGAGCCTAGCTTCCTTCCTGCAGGAAACAATGTTGTGTCTCGAGAAGAGTGGAGCCCAGGAATCGGCAGGTGTTTGATCTGCAGTGCCTAGAACTGCTCCCTGGGAGGCTGGTTGGGTACTTGAGGAAGGTGACTCCTCAGAGTCCTCTCCTTCTCCTATGGATTGTCTTTCCCAGGATTCCCTGGGGCATGCTGAGATCTCCCTGGCAGTTTTCCAAGTGCCACTTGGATCCTTGGAATCACACTGACCTCTCTTCCCTTTACAGCCAAATCTGGTGTGGCTATTTTAGAATTTGCCAGTTGCTGTACAAACAGATGCAAGATGACCACCCACAAGCACCTGGCCCAAGACTTAGCACTGCAGAGTACTGGATACACCCTAACCTTATTCTCACCTAGACTCCTTCTCTACACCAGGGACCCAAACCTGCACGCAGCAGCCATCTTGCTCTGCTCCAAAGAAATAGGTAGAAAAATTGTCCTCAGGCCCAGAAGCATCAAGGCCAGTTAGTGAGGCACAGAATAGACAAGGGGGAAAGAAGCCACGAGTTCTTTTAGGGACGTGAGGAATTGCAGAGGGAGCTCAGATGCAAGTGAAAAGGGGGCACCTGACCTTCCTGGAGCCTCTCGGGAGGAGACCAACATCTGGGTGGTAACAACAGGTCAGGCTGGAGCAAGAATGGAGAAAGTGATGTGACTTGGTGCCTTTAAAAATACCGGTATGTTTTTCTGAGAATTGGATTTGTATTGGTCTGAAGCCTGTAGCATGGAAGGCATATGACCAGGACAGTTGTCCTTGGCACCAGACAGGATCTGCCCTCTTTTAGCCACCCAGGAGCCACTGCTGTTGAGAGGCCATGGGGGCCACAAAGAATTGGGTGATTCTGTGTCTATGGAGTAGGATACAGAGTCTTCCAGGCCATGGGGGGGGTGTCTCTTTTCTTGATTAGGACACTTATAGGGAAGATGGAGCCTGCTGTCTCCTGGCCCCCAATCTACTTGGGCTTTGTGTATTCCTCGTAACATCCCTGGTTCCAATTATGAGACAAGTCTGACCTGCAGGGAGCCACTTTGTAGAGATAGACTGTGTTTGAGAGATCAGAAATTCTGGGGCAAAGGAATCAATGGGAGCAGGTTTGATGGGTTTAGATCCCCTTAACTTCCCCTCTCATGTCCTTGAGAGACCTGAAGATTCCCAAGGTAGATCCACCCAAGCTTGGGGGTGGGTGGGTGGAGAGGAGGCTTGCAGAAACTGTTTTCCCAACTCTGGATGCCCCCAGCCAACACCCACAACGTCTAAGTTTCCTGTAAACCTGAACACATGTGCTTAAGCATGTGTGCTAAAGATAGAGTGGTCACACAGAGGCGGCAGACTGAAGCCAACGGTGGGATCGAAGAGCGAGAGAAACAATGGGGGCACGTCTAAGACTAGACAAGCAAGTGTCGTGGCAGAGGGCCGGAGCACACGTGTGGCACTGCACAGCGTCAAGGAAGCTACTCCAGTGGCACACAGAGCCCCAGACCTGGGACACACAAGAGCTGGGATCAGAGCTGGCCAAAGGAATGCCCTGCCACCCCACAAATGGACTCTTCTTCCCCAGGCTGAGCAGAGCATGGGCTGGAGCTTGGGGACAGAGCCCCAGCAGGTGCAGAAAGACAGAGTGAACAGGTCCTGTAGGGAGCCCCCTTGGGTCACTGCTCTCTCACACACAGTTCCAAGCCGTCCCTCCTTCCCTGGCTCGCTCCCTTGCCAGGCAGAGGCAGCCCAGCTGGTCTTCACCTCAGCCCAAGTGTGCTCTGTTGTATCCTGCTTCCCAGAGCAGGGACCAGGTAGGCGCCCCCCCCCAAGACCCCAGATTAGGGAGGGCCTGCAGAGTTGTGGTAACACATGACATAGGGGGTGGGACAAAGGAGGGAGCATTTAGTTTCACATCTAATATATGTTTAAAGGTTTAAGGGTGGGGGAGAAGATTGGGATAAACCATGGAGGGGTGACAAGAAGGGACTTCTTTTGAATAGTTATTTAAAAGAAAATTTTAAAAATTCATCAAACGTAAAAAAAAAAAAATTCCTCAGTTTTTGAACTTCTCTTAAGTATAGCTCAGTGTGAGGTCTTGCACCCTGAACAGTTACATCCAGAATTAAAAAGCAATCACACCCACAGACGACAAAGACTAACAGTGTGGACTTAAAAATACTGTGTATGTATATATAGATATATATATATTTACACATATATATCTTTTGCGGAGATATTTTTCTTTTTATGGTTAATTTTCTTTTTTCTTTTCTTTAATTTTTTTGTATGCCCAAGTAGAGATAGAATGGTATCAAAATAATACCCTAAAACAGAAATACTCTTTAAAGGAACAGTACCTTCTAAAAAACAAATGTAAATTTTTACAAATGGTCAGACATACTTGTGACACCTCCAGAAATTCACCTTGGTATAGTGAGAACATAAACAGTGGATTCAAATCCTCCCCGAAGCCACAGGGCCTGAAAGAACAGCCTCTGCCGCTGGGTGGGGACTTGCTCTCCAGGTGGATGGCCACACCCAGATGCCACTCACTCCACCTCTCAATCCAGCCCCTCACCATGCCCTCTCCCAGTTACCACAGCAGCTGCCTCAGAGCAATTTTGTGTATTTCTGGCAAGACCTTGCAGCAGGTGTACACACACACACACACACACACACACACACACACACACACACACACAGAGTCCACTCACCCCAAATGCACCAGGCTGAATGAGTCTCAGCCAACCACATTGACAGAAGCACCAGTCTGTGAAATGGGTTGGTTAATACGATTTGACTTTTTTTATATATATATATATAGATAGATAGATATTCTAGTGTTCCTCTTTATGTTGTTTTTCAAAAGCACAAATGAAAAATGAAAAATTCTTTCCAGATCAATTTAAGGCTTCCCACCAAATGAAAAGAGAAGAGGCCTCCCACACTGTCACACGTGACACACACACCCTTCTCAGCCTTAAAGTGATGGAAGAGATCATTGTCACCAGTCACGGACTCAGTATTGTGCCTTTGAACTGATGTCATTCTTTTTGCTCCCATGCTGAGTTTTATCATTACGGATTCTCTTTGATGGTGTTTATGGACATTTCCTTTGATCTGCTTTTAGAATTTACCAAATTGGGTGTTTGGGGGTTTCCTTCTTGTTTTTGTCTTTATGGGAAAACAATGCAATTCTTGCTAGGCAAATGTAAAAATGGCACATAGTCAGCCTTCGAGTAGCTTTTCCGGCCAGTGGAGATCCAAGTAGCCCTTTAGCTTCTGGAAGGCTTTGCAAAAAATGGGGAAGGGGCCAGAGAGACTGAATAAAGAGAGGGGCTTCTATGCCGTTGCTTTTGGTCAATTCGTTTGTTTGTTTGCTTGTTTGTTTGTTTGTTTGTTTTCAATACAAATCATTAGATAGGAAGGACTGTTTTGGTTTGGTATCTGGTTGTTGTTTTAATTCGGTTGCTTTGTTGGTAGATTTTGTTTCATTTGATTATTTGATTTTTTTCTCTCCTGGTGCAAAAGTTACCAGAGAGCTTCTTTGAGTGAGAAAACGTGACAGTACCGAACGAAACTCAGCACCTAAGGGCATAAGGCAGTTGAAGGTTTTTGTTTGTTGTTTTGTTTTGTTTGTTTTGTTTTGTTCTCTCAATCAGCACCAATCCCATAAATGATCTACACTTGGTGTAAAGTAGAAAACTTTTTTTGTTTCTTTTGGAGAGGAGGTAGCTCCCCCTTCTCCACCCTAGGAACTGTAGTGTGGGATTATTATTTTTTTTCAATACTGTTTCTTATGTGTAAAAAACAAAAGAAAGGTTTTCTTTTTGTTTTTACTTACAAAACATAGAGAATATCTTTGTGTACATATAGTGACTGGAAAGAAAGCTTATCTGAAGGGGATGTGACTTATTGATCGTTTTGTAGTGTTGGTGGTGGTGTTGGTGGTGGTGGCGGTGGTGGTGGTGGTTCTGTGTATTGGGGGAAGGGAGGGTTATATTTCTTGCAGGCGGCGTTGACCGCAACCAAACTTAAGGTCCCCTTCTCAATCTGGGTCAAGGTGTTCTAGAGTGAAGACTCATACTGCAGCAGCTCATAGAGCAGAGGCCCATCTCGGTAGCGAATGCCCACTGCGGTGGGGGTGACGTACTGCAGGATGTTAATAGTCCTCCGTAGCCTCCTGTCTACAAAGTGCGCATCCCAGGCTGGGTACCGCTTTCTTGGCATGTCAATCTTAATCAGGGGCCCTTCTGGGTGGTAAGGACGCCCTGACGGGGTGGAGGGCCCCATGGGTCTCACTTGGAATACAGGCAGGCAGGTGTCAGCCGTGAGGTCCTCCTGCTGTTCCGTCACGGCTCTGGTGGGAGTGACCTGGGTTCCCCGGTACCCAGGGGTCTGAGGTGCCATAGGCTCAACATCGGGGGGCAAAGGAATGCCCCAGAGCAGCTCGGCACAACAGGAGCTGGCAAAGACCTTAGCCCGCGGCCCCATGGGATGCAACACGCCATAGTATAAGAGCATGAGCGCAATCCCAGCCACAAAGCTAACGAAGACACAACACAGTGCTGGAACGGCATAGGAGTCAGTGCTCTCCGGGTTTCTGTAAAAATACCAAAGGAACGTCAAGGCAGCATTCTCGGTCAAGACTATCGTATAGTATGCGAACATTCGGTATCGAGTCCGCCCTTCCTTGACGTTAAACCAGCAGAAAATGTACACGATCCCTACCACCATGTTGAAGAGGATCTCCTCCCACTTGGACATGCAGAAGTCTGTCCCTCCATGGATGATCCAGAAGGCCATGGCGCACCAATGCACCACCACGAAGATCCCGAAATACAGCTGGAAGATGGAAGCAAAGAGGGCGAAAGAGATAACTCGGGATGAGATGGTGAAGAGGCGCCAGAAGAGGTGGATGAGGGCCCCTCTGTAACTCATGCTCTTCTTGTCGTCCCTGGAGTCCCGCAGCAGCTTGTGATAGGAGGCTAGCACCCAAGCCAGGGACATCAGGGAAGTCACAGAGGAGACACCTGCCAAAAAGACACAAACCCACACAGTTAAAACCTCGCATAGCTACTGCGGACACAGCGGAACTCCTGGCTGAGGAGACGCCCCCACACACAGTCTAGAGGAGGAAGGAGAGAGAAAATCAGGCACTGGACCAGAGTCCCAGCTGCTTCCTACACTGACAACCGTGGGCAGGTCTGAAGTCGGTTTCAACAACCCTGTTTGCACCTTGAGAATCTTGCGGCTCAGGAGCAGAGTGGAGAGGCCCTGCTTGGCCTGGAGTTGGGAAATGGGGCAACATCTGTGACGAGTGGACCCACTCACTCTCCACCTGAAGGGTCCTTGTTGCATGTGGATGCATGGCCAGTGCAGGTGTCCCGAGAACCTACAGAAGTGGTGTTGGGTTTGTGAAAGCTTACTGACAACCGCCCTAGCTCAAGCTCCTCCCTCGATCATTCTTTCTGTGACAGGACTGGGTTTGGGCTTGCTCAAGGTCCTCAATGCCCTTTTCCAAACCTCCATCCACTTGGCCTTCTCCTTAATCAGCCATCTAAACCCATTGTGGGATGCCCTCACCCCTCAGCTGGCCACCTGTGTCACTCTATTGGCCTCTGTTCGCATTCTTCTTGCTTTCTCAGCTGCCCTTGCCCAGGTCCTCTGGAGGTTTTCCCTTGCCATGTGGTCCTCCCTCCTCTGGTCTCCCAGGTTAGAAGCGACCTCCTGCTTTGGAAGTACTCCTTCCATGGGTTTGGTGATGTTTTCCAGGGCCTCTGTGGTTCTTCCTCCAACAAATCCTCCAACATCAAAGACTCTGGGAGCTTGGATGTCTCTGACCCCTGAAAGCACTCAAATTTCTCAGCAATGTTCTAACGTTGCTGAATTGATGTTTGTGAACAAATCAAATGAAATGGCAATGGTAGCCACTGGTTATGATCCAATCCACCCGTGAACAAGGAGTCATCCACCAAGCATGGTTGCATAATGTCCCCTCACACAGGATTCCTCCATCATCCCCAAATTCCTCATGCCTAGCCCAAGTGAGCATCTAGCACCTCCTTGTATGGTCCTTCCTAAAATTCAGAACTAAATGCAACTTGAGGCCCGGCTATCATCTCATTGATGGTCTCCTTAACAAACTGTCTAATCTCACAAGCATGACTCTGCTATTACTGTCTTCCAAGCAGAAATCAGTGCTGCACTACCCATTAGTGTTAACGTCAGATCCAGGCACTCAAGGGACCAAGAAAGATGCCTCAACCCTTTCACTTGGGTCCCTGTACACTATCTCACAACGATCCAAATTTCAAGGAGGAACCAAAGTCCTTCTGCTTGCTGGGTCCAGAATTATGATCCTGCCCACCTCACAAATCTCCCTCCTTGCCTCCTCTCTGGGTCTCAGACAGTAAAATAGTATGCCAGGAGCCATAGCAACCCCAGCATGTGGGCAGCACACAGAAAGCATTGAACATCTGGATGTCTGAGTGCCACCAGGAGCATATGCCGCTGCTCATGTCAATGACGATACAAAACAAACAGGAGGGATGAGGCATGAACCCAACTTCTCCCTGGAAACCAATCAAAAAAAATATCTTGAGAGCAGTGATGGTGGGTGTTCATCCAACTTCTCTGGAAAGTTCTACAACGGATACTTGAATGCCTTGCCTACTTGTCCTACACACAAGGCATCTGGTCTGCATCCCAGAGACCACACATGGTTTGTGATCTAAACGTTTGGAGACAGGTTGTGTCCTGGCTGCTAGGTTGAAGTAGGAAGAGCACCATGGTCTCATCTCAGGACCTCAGTTATCTCTCACTTGGTAAAGTCTGGACCTGCCACGTGGCTTGTGGAAGAGGAGTTCCTCATACTTGCTTCCCAATCTGCTCATCCCCCAGCAAACCTTGCCCACGATGACCCTGAGGACCAGTGGCCATGCAATATAGGATAGCATTCATCCTGCTACCCAGTGCTGCTTGCTGATGCTGTCTCTTCTCCATCTTGTCCTTCTGACAGCTGGAGTGTTTAAAGCTCCCAAGGTCATTTGTAATGAAGGTCATTGGCCTGCTTCAGTGGCAGAACCTGTTCTGCTTCCTGGCCATGGACTCCTTGGGGCTTGGAATGACAGGCTTTGTCTTTGGGAGTATAAAGAGGCCCCTAAATCAAAAGGCATGCTAGAGCCTGGGAGTGGGTGTGGCAGGCAGGTAAGGGGTGTGAAGCTGGCCTCATAGCCACACAGAGCAGGGATCGAGGAAGGAGGAGGGTGGCCTGGAGATGTCCAAACCCTCACTCCCACTACTTTTAGTTCCCCACATCACCATAAGGCCCCAACTATATTCAAGGCTCCATCTCATCTCTTTCATCCAAAGTTGGTGGTAGCCTTAGTCCATCTCACTGAAGAGCTGAGAAAATCTGGGCTCATAAGACTCCATGCAGGAAATAGGTTTCTCCCTGGATGTTCACCAGAGAGTGACCTTTATCCCCCATGGGCTTAAGAGCCAATGGCACAGGTATCAGATAGACCTATTTTCAACCCATCCCCAAGGAACTCATCCAGACTCAGTTGCAACACTGGACACATCCCTGTCAATTGATGGAGTAAATGTTCATGGCTTGTACAGGCCACACCCACATCTTTTCTTTGAATAAAGCTTGTGGCCTCTCAAATCCGTGGAACCATTAGTTCAACTGATGGCAAGCCATTAGCTGAGGGCAGCCAGATGATGTAGGAGAATACAGATATGGATAAAAAACCAGGACAGAAGATGGGCTTCCCCTGTGTTATAATACTCATGGTCAATGCCCAGCTGTCCAGGAAAACATGGGCACGACCCTCTGAAGACCAACATTTAATTCCTAACCTTTTTAGGAGGACCATGTGGAGGCTGTACTGGT
Organism: Peromyscus maniculatus bairdii; assembly: GCF_049852395.1. NCBI lineage: Eukaryota > Metazoa > Chordata > Mammalia > Rodentia > Cricetidae > Peromyscus > Peromyscus maniculatus. The sequence goes on along the minus strand of NC_134860.1, from coordinate 61,989,446 downwards.
AATGGGCTGAATTGGGTCCTCCCTAGATCTCTGTGCTGAAGTCTTTACCCCTCGTACCTAGGAAAGTGGAGATGGGTTTTTGTTCTTGCTTCTCACACAGTGCCTCATCTTGTCACCCGGGTTGGCCTCAAACTCACAATCCTCCTATTTCAGCCTCTTGAGTGCTGGGATTCCAGACATTTGCCACCCCATCCAGCTCAACTGAGATGGGTCATTACAGAGCAGGTTAAAGCAAACCGAGATGATAAGGGTAACCCTAATTCAGCATGACTAGCATCCTCATAAGAAGAGGAGGCCACAAAGAGACCCTGGGGACACAAAAACACAGAGAAGGACCACATGAGGACCTGGCAAAGGACCTGGAATCTAAGGAGAGAAACCTCAAGAGAAGCCGCCCATTGACATCTTGATCCAGAATTCCAGTCTCTTGAACCATGAGGAGGTCATTTTTGCTATGCTATTCAGCCTGTGGCACTCTGTGATGGTGGCCCTGCTAAACTAATGTAGTTTTCTATTTAATTTTTTAAAATTTAGTGTGTGTGTGTGTGTGTGTGTGCATGCTTGTCTGTATGTGTACCATGTGTGTACAGACACCTAGGGAGGCCAGAAGAGGGCACCAGAACCCCTGTAATACAGTTACAGGTAGTATGGGTGCTGGGAACCCAACCCAGGTTCTCTCCAAGAGTAGCAAGTACTTTAACCACTGAGAAATCTCTCTAGCCCCTTAATTAATTTTTTTTTGGTTTGTTTTTTTGAGACAGGGTTTCTCTGTGTAGCTCTGACTGTCCTGGAACTCACTCTGTAGACCAGGCTGGCCTCGAACTCACTGAGATCTGCCTGCCTCTGCCTCTCTGAGTGCCAGGATTAAAGACATGCACCACCACCGCCCAGCTTCATTTTAAAAAAAAAAAAAAGGACATTTAAGAAAATGTTCCAAATCATGCACCTAGCAGGAAACTAGACACAAGATTGGACCTTGAAAGTGGCCCATGCTATAAAGCTCTTAGACACTGCTGGTCTTTGTGAGGGGCTGGGTGAATGGTGGAAAAGTAGGCGCGGGGATTTGAATCTTGCTGGAGTAGAAGAGAATGTAATGTAGGCTCTGTGGGAACCAATGGGAGGCTCTTAAAGCCCTTTCAGCCTCCCTCAGGAGACTAATACCCAGATCACTGTGTGAAAATAGTGACCCTCACAGAATCCGTTGTAGCCACTGTCCTACCAGATGATTAATCTGAGGCTACAGTGTCTCTCTTACCCTCAGGAAGTGCAGGTTCATCCTCCCTGGGAAGATTTCCATCCCTGAGGTCAACCCAAACATCAGTGTTTCCCTGGGCAATACAAGCTCACAGGAGAGTCTCAAGGCCCCAGGAAACTGCCTAGCTAGACCTGGGAATATCCAAGGTTTCTTCTCACTCAGAGCTCGGCCACTTGGTGCATGGCAGAGATCAGGCCAGAGACTGTTAAATGCTTTGTGTTTAGCTATGACAAGTTCCCAGCAGTGAGCTTCATGGCTCACTCACTGCCCTGGTGCGGAGCAGGAAGTAAGCTTGTGGCCCACATGGCAATTGTCCCCACAAACACTCCAGAATAGCCAGTAGCTGCTCCCTGGAGACCCACAGCCCGCAGGCAGCAAGGAGAAATGAATCATAGGACCTTGAAGCTATAGACTTGCCCAGGCTTCCAAACCTCTGCATGGTTAGCCTGCTATGACTGACGGGCCACATCCCTCCAGTCCAGCTGTGGTTCTTAGATGGCCTTCAAGGTTCCACTCAACCTAGACTGCCTCAGAATTACACATGCACCTGCCAGCTCCCCGCATGCACCTCCCAGGAGTCCATCTCCAGAAGGCTCAGATATAGGTTCTGGTGGTATGGAGGTCTCCATAAGCCCCTTTGTCCACTCCGGAGTCCAGCCGTGCCAATCCCTCCAGGACCACTGCACCCCAGGGCATTGTCTCTGCTTGAGGTCTTCACACTTTGCAGCCATATGTCACCTCACTGAGACCTTTACTCAGAGATCAGCTTCTTAGGCCCCCAAACACCACATTCAAAACAACCTTCACCCCCCATGTCTTCCTCCTTCCCCATTTATTCGCCGCCATGTCATACACAAATGCTAAATCTCCTCTGCTGCTTTGCTTGTGAGTAAAGGTTAGCTCCCAAGAGCAGGGCCGACTTTGAGGAATTTCTCTAGAATTTATGCACAAAATCTGCCTGGGTTGTTTTTTTTTTTTTACATGCAAGGGTCCCCAGCTATCTTCAGATTCTGCAACATGTACCCCCAAGGAAGGAGCTTGATCCACTCAGCCTTCACAATCTCCTACTTGTTAACTGTGGGAAGGGGTGCTCCTGGGGAAGCCCCAACCTGTGTCTCTGTATTTCAGGAAGAATTGCTTGGAAACAGGAGAAAGAGAAAGGGTACCACCTGTACTGAAGGCTTCCAAAGCATCAGGTGCTATGCCAAACCCTGAGTTATTTCACTCATTTGGAATAATAATCTCTAACTGCCTATTAGTGTCTCCATTTCACAGACCTCATGCTCAGAGAGCATGGTTTCTGGGCTCAGCAGGCCTTTGTTCTGACGCTTTGAGATTTGTGGTCTTACTGCCCCTGGAGAAGTCAGGTAATTCCTAAGGACAGCAGGCTTTGCCTGAGAGCAATGCTTTCCAGTCTCAGCATAAAAGACCACCTCTTTTAGAAATGGTCACCCTCTGGTCCACCTGCCAGCTGCCCTTATCACCCCAAGGCAGGGACAAACAGAACATCGCCCTCTGACTAGAGGAGTGCACATGATTCACACCAGCCATCCCTGAACTGCTCTGCCTACTTACCTGCCTGCTGTTCCTGTGGAAGCCACAGTAAGAGCCCTTGGCAATCTTCTCCCTTCCTGCCTCCCTCAATCTCTGCCTCCTGTTTGCCACAAGGCTCCCTGTACTACACCCCAGGGCACCATGAGCTTCTCTTTCTGGATCTGGGAATTACAAACTCTTTCTTTTTGTGTGCGTATATGTGTTCACAAATGTACATGTGTGTGGGTACATATGTGTGTGGACAGAGGTTGCTTTCAGGTGTCTTCCTCCATCACTTATTATTATTGTTGTTGTTGTTGTTGTTGTTGTTGCGTCTCTCACTCAACCTAGAGCATACCAATTGGTGAGGCTGGCTGATGAGCAAACCCTGGGGGTCCTCTCATCTGTTTCCCCAATGCTGGGAATGAACCACCATGTGCGACTTTTTACATGAGTGCCAGGTAAACTCAAGTCCTCAAGCTTGCAGAAGAAGCATGCTACCAACTGAGCCATCTCCCCAGCCCCACTCACAGTCTTCAGTTGCATTTGTCTCCTGATGTGCCGCTGCCTCGCCATGCTTGGATCATCATGAATTATATTCCTTAAGATAGTTAAACTATCGGGCTGGAGAGATGGCTCAGCAGCTAAGAGCACTGGCTGTTCTTCCAGAGGTCCTGAGTTCAATTCCCAGCAACCACATGGTGGCTCACAACCATCCATAGTGAGATCTGGTGCCCTCTTCTGGCCTGCAGGTGTATATGCAGACAGAACACTGTATACATAATAAACAAATAAATCTTTTTTTAAAAAAAACTATCAGTTTTTAACTATCAGTTAAACTATCAGTTGGTCAGACAACTAACCTAGTAAGCTATTGGGTAGGAAGGTGCAAGCCTGAGACGCCTAACTCCTAAATCCCAATTGCCTTGGGCTACAATCCAAAAAACATCCAGTAGTTTTCTTCCCCATAGGGCCAGGCTCGGGACTTGGTGAGCCAAACTGCTCTCTGAGGCAGGAAGGCAGCATGCTTTTGACATGAGCCCCAGAGCCAGCCAAGAGCTGCCCCTTCCCTCAAAGAGATGCTGGGCTCATGCCCACCCTTTCAACTGTGAGAAGTCCATGATGATTGAGAGAGGAAGGAAAATGGCCATGACAGGGCTTGGCTAACACCCAGCACAGAGAAAAGCTGGATGCACATGAGTGCATGCAAACAGACACATAAGCTGCATGTATGTGCCATTCTGTCTTGACGTCTTGCTGTTGCCTCAGCCTAGATAGATTTTTTTTTCCTGCTTTCTTTGCTTGCCCACCTCCTACTCATTCTAAGAGTTCAGCATGGGCATTGCCTCCTCCTTGGACACCCACTGGGATGCACAATGGAAAATCACGTCTGGCCCTGCCACAGCATCCCAAACATTGCCCCTCCACTGCTTCTACTTCAAAACCACTTTCTGCAGACTGTTCAGCCCACTCCATCCCTGAACTATGACTTCCCTTTGGACAGAACTGGTTTTTGATCTCCGTGTGCGCGTGCGTGCGTGCGTGCGTGCGTGCGTGCGTGCGTGCGTGCGTGCGTGCGTGTGTGTGTGTGTGTGTGTGTGTGTGTGTGTGTGTGTGTACATGGTCATGTGTGCCTGTACACATATATGGATGCACATGCATGGGTGTATATATGCATGTGGAGGTTCCGAGTTGACACTGAGCATCTTTTTTAACCACTCTCCACCTTCGTTTTTATTTTATTTTTTAATTTCCCCCCACTCCCCACCCCCTCTCCACCTTAGTTTTAACACAGGATCTCTCACTGAACCTGGAGCTCCTTACTCAGCCAGACTGACTGGCCAGTGAGCTCCAGGGATCTTCCCATTTCTGCCTCCCCAGTGCTGCAATTTCAGGCATGGACTGCTGTGCCTGGCTTTTGTTTTTTAATATAGGTGCTGGAGCTCAAACGTGACTTGCTGGGCCATCCCACTAACCTCGACTTTTACTTTTGAGTGGAGAAAAGCTGTCTTACCTACTCCTACAGGTTCTGTGCCAGCAGAATAGTGCCCAACATGATTCTTGAGCAAACGCCTTACACACGCTGTTTCATAAGCTAAGCCAAAAATGTAAGTTCTGATAACAAAGCCACTGATTCCCTAGCCAAGGTGGACACCTGGAATTCTCGGAGACTAGTGGGCCCAGTGGTCTTAATTGCTCATTAAAATGTACCTTCCCCACAATTTTAGTTTACTTCAGTTTCCTGTGACTAATGGAACAAAGGACCACGTGTGTCCTGGCAGAAAACAAGCACATTTATCTCTGCACAGTGCTGGAGGTCAGGGTCTGATTTCTGAAGCGTTGGCAGGGCTGAGTGCCAGCTGGAGGCGCCAGGGAGAATCTGCTTCCTTGCCTCTCAACTTCTGGAGCTGCCCACATCCCTTGGCTGGTGGCCCCTTTCTCTGTCTTCAAATTCAGCGGTGTGGCATCTTCATGACTTTCTTTCAGCTTTCCCTGACACATTCCCCTCTGTCGCGCTGGCCTGCCTCCCTCTGATCAGGTACCACCAGGTGATCAGATTCATCTTAGTGCAGGCCCATTTTACATGAATCGTGACAGCTATAGGTTCAACATTAGGAGGCAGACCGACCCCGGTGGCAAACCATACTCGGCCAATGTTTATCATCACCCTCTAATAGCCAGACAGTTATCCCCAGTGGGGTGATTTTGCCCCATACTGGGTGTTAGGTAGTGTCTGGGGGATATTTTTGGTTCTTGTAACTCAGGATACCGGTATTGCTGCCACCTGGTAGGTGGAGACTAAAGAGGCTTCCAAATACCCCGCAGTGAACAAGGCAGCCCCTGACGAAGAATCATCTGCCCCTAGATCTAATCACACTGAGTTTGAGATCTGATATAGGACTTTCCCACATCCTTCCGTGTTCTATGAAAGTCAAACAAATAGCACCTGGCACCAGAGATGGGTGGTCACTCTGAAAGAGGGAGGTCCATGAGTGTGGACACAGGCCAGGGCCCTACAAACTGTCTCTTGGCTCTGATAAATAGTGCAGATTCTCCTGATGTGTGTGTGCCACCATGCCCAGTGATTTTTCTTTCTTTCCTTCTTTTTTCTCTGATAGTAATATTGGTTATCAATATTTGAGGAGACTGGAAAATCACCATGAAGCAGGTCACTGTGCATGTCTGTGAGAGAGTTTCTAGACGGGGTTAATTAAAGTGGGAAGGCCCATCCTCAGTGAGCAGCACCGTGTTACAGGCTGAGGTCCCAGATGGAATCAAAAGGAGAAAATAGGTTGATCGTCAGTATTCATCTCTCTCTACCTCCTGACAGCAGATGCAGTGATTAACACCCCTGCAACCATGGCACCCCACCGTGATGGACTCGACCCTCAGACTGTGAGCCAGAGCCAAGCCTTCCTTCCTCAAGCTGCCTTCGTCAGGCATTTGGTCACAGCAAACAGGCAAACTACTAATGAAGTTCCTAGAGAGGAGCCATCACCCTGTCTTAGCCACAGACCCTCCATTGTGTTTCCGCTATGGCCAACAAAGCCAGAGGAGGTGGGAAACACCCATGGAGCTCTTCTGGGCATCGGGGCTCATTGAGTTGCCCAGAGGGCCACCCCGGGAACATGGTGCACCCCAGGGAGGGAGCGGCTCTCCCCTCAAAGAGTTTGAAGGTCAAATAACAGCATTTAAAGCACCCAGCACAAGAGCTAGATGCACCTTCTGTTTCCCTGGACACCCCCTCCTAAGACATTGTCAGAAATATCAAAATACCATCTCCACAGCCAGCTGAATAAAGGCAAGCCTCCGAGACTCTAAAACAAATGTCAGCTACTCAGCTGCATGGTCAGGGCTTGTGGGGGCCTGGATCTGCTTGGCTGGAACACATGAAGAAGGCCCCCTTCATCTGCCCTCCCTGAGGAATCTAGCAAACCCCTTCTCACTGAGCAAAGAACTAGACCACCCCCAACCCCTCCCACCCCTGTCCCTCCCAAACATGATGGCGTTTGAATGGAATCTGAGAGATATCCTGGAAGGAACATGGGCTCTGCCACAGACATCTAGCTTGGGTAAAGCCTATAGCCTCGGGCAATGAAGCTACTTAAGACTTAATTTCTCTTCTGTAAGCCAAGGGTAAAAATACAGACCTTGAATATACAATGAATAATGAATCTTTCCTTTTATATAACTGTGCGTACATAGATATACTATTTCTACATACATACACACACATATATATTTAGCATGCATAAGTATATGAATCAAATATATATAGAATGCTTATAAAGAGTATAAGCATATGTTGTCTTCATATATATATATATATACACACACATATATATCTTCCATATGTTCTCAAAGTTATATTCATGTACCTATTTATTTTTGCCTGTATCCACTAGAACATGAGCCCTCAGAGAACACAGACCTCTCTGCTTTGCCCATCACAGTACCCTGAGCCCAGTACTGGGAAGTCTTTATCCCGTTGGCATCCTCTGTGAGTGACTGCAGAGAACATTATTCCTGATACAGAAAGGCAGGAACACAGCTTAGAGAGAGGCTGAGTGTTGGGAACCTCCCCCCCCCCCCCCCCGGGACCTAAGTCCTTGACACCAGAAGCCCTGGAAAAACTAGGTATGCCTTTGATGGCACAGGATCAGTATCAGCTATTGTACTGGGTGCTTCTTTGGTATCAAGAGTAGAAGGGGGATAGAAGAGGTTGGCTGCAGTTTGCAAAGGACCACTGAGAGAGAGTGACGGAACGACCCCCTGAGGGACGCAGCTCCCTGAGGACGGGTGCTAAGCAAGGTCAGCGCTTGGTGCTCACAGGGGACAGCACCTTTCTTCTAGGTGACAGTCTCCAGACCACCCAGGGGACAAGTAAGGGCCAGCTCAGAGCGCTTGGCAGCGGGAAGTCCTTGCCCCAGGGCACTGCGATCCTTCCTTGGAATCTTCGGGGTGGAATGACTCCGCAGAAGCTCACTCTGCGGCCGCTCTCCTGGACTGTGCCACAAGGCTCGGAAGTCCTGCTTCTGATGTGTGCATCTGGCCTCACGGTTGAGTAGCACGACTTGAAGACTTTCCCCACTTCCTCCTCTTTAGCAGCAGAGAAGGCCAGAGTGCAGAGACACTTTGGGAATCCCTGCTGCCCTCACTCCCATGGCTGATGCCCAAAGGAGAGCTGAGAGTCTGCCTGGCACCCCTCCCGGTGGCCAGTCCAATGGACCTCGCTAGCGCTACTCCTTGTCTTCTCTATGTGGGCTTCTGCCGCAGAGCTGAGCTGTGTGAGCACAGCTTCCCACCTGCCCCATGAGGACCCCGGGGTGCTAGGGACATAGACAGAGGTGACCCCATTCTTTCTGGCCTTTGCTGTTAGGGGCCCAATTGCATTTCAAACACAGGAAGCCCCCTTGCCCTCGGTCCTCAGCCCTGGGTCCTCCTGAATTCCGCAACACATTTTCCCACGTTTACTGAAGTTCTCTCTCTTGCACTTCTTGTCACCAAGGTGACCTGGTGACCTCACGAGCTTCCCTCGCCACCCCACTAAAAGCTATGGGGAGTTCTTCTGCCTTTTCCATCTTTCTTCCTGGCTTCATTGCTCTCTTTCAGGCTCCTATCACTCCCTAAGAGAGAAAATTAAATGTTTGCTTCATCATTCATTTACATGACCCTCCGGCTTCATGAAGGAATGCGACGTGAGTGTGTTCTGATTCCTGATGTATCTGTCCCCAGCTCTGACACCATGCCAGGCATACAGGAGGTGATTAATAACTACCTCCCCCGCCAAAGGAAGGAATGAAGATCCAGTTGCAGTTGCTGCTCAGGTTTCTGAACTTGCTGCCCTCCGCATCTTCTCCCAGCATCCTCCTTGACTCCTGAGCTGGATCGGGAAGCCTAGGCCAGTGGGACTGCATCCCAGTGTCTGACACAGAAACACACCGAAATGGCCAAAGACCATTTTATCTGCATTGATCAGCAAGATAAATTTAGCTTGCTTTTCTTTGATTTTTCTCTCTAAGTCTCTCTCCTCTTCTCAGTTGTCAAGAGTAACCAGAGCTGAAAGGGCTACCCTGAGGCAGGGGACACAGGAGAGCTCTGTCAAATTGCTACACGTTCTGTTTACCAGCACAGAGATTTACTTCCTTGTGGCTTTAGACAGTGAGGTATTTGGAGCTAGAAGGGTGGAGAGCTGGAGTTTCAGGGCCAGCGGATCCTGTGTGTAGACACCAAGCAGAATCGTCATGACATGACCTCAACAAGAGAACAGGAGAGGAGTTGGCGAGAGGCCATCCTGGGGACACAAATCCCTTGGCTGTGCTGCTCCATTCCAGTGATGCATAAAGAGGTGTCCAGAGGGGCCAACAGAACGTTACACCTCTTTCTTTAGTAGAGACGAAGATAGGATGCCATGGGCACTCAGGGAGTTAAGATTCTCCATGGAAGACCTATGTGCCGCTCGTCTATGATCCCACTGTTTTGCTGGGAATGGCAGACCAGGGCTAATGAGTCAGAGAGGGGACCTTCGCTCCACTGGGGTCCATCAGGCAGCACTGGCTCGGACAACCATGACTCAGCATGGCGAGTGATGGTTCAGTTGTTGGATACAACGAGATGGATGTTTCAGGAACAATTTTTACTTATTGTTTCCAAGGATCCAAAGCAGGAAGTTCATAGATCTGGTCTATAGCATAGCCCTGTGCCCTTCAGCTCCCATGGCCAAGTCACAGCCACTTTCCAGCCTCACTCTATGTTAACCAAGGGGATGAACAAATGGTTTGAATACGGCTTTGGAAAATTCATACTGGGAACTTAATCTTCAAATGTATACATTCATAGCATTGTGAAGTGGAGTCTTTAGGAGGGGGTCATTGGGGTTGGATGAGATCATGAAGCTGGAGCCCCCATGATAGTATGAGTGGATTTATAAGGAAGAGAGACCCAAGCTATCCTGTGATGCAATATGATGTCATAAGAAGACCTCTACCATGTCTTAGCACCATGTTCTGGACACTAAGCCTTCAGAAATAAATCTCTATTAAGGGTTTGAGCCAGTGTCTGAATGAACCAGACTGGAAGAGACTGGAAAGCATTTCTTACATAGGAAGAAAGAACTCCAGGAGGAGAGACATGCAGTTCCATGGATGCAGCAGCCAAGAACCAGGCCCCAGCCTTTCTCCACCTGTACACCAGCACGAGGGAGCTTCAACCTCCGCTGAGGAGAAGTTTGGCCGAGGAGACAGAGAGGGGGAAACTGAGTTTTCTTGGGTGACACTCTTTGTCCCAACCAGAGGAAGAAAGGCTCACTCATTGGGCTGACAGTTGGAGAGAAAGGCTGGGCATTTCAGCTTAGCAGGACAGTGGAAAGGGAAGGGGCACTTGCCTTTCTGGGTGCTCCAGATGCTAGCAGAGCTCTTGCTACATGTTAAGCCAAGGTTCAAGGTTCACACATGCATACATGTGTGATGTGTGCACACAGAGACCAGAGGAGGACACTGGATGTCCTGCTCCATCACCGTCCCCTTCATTCACTTGAGACAGGGGCTCTCAGAGAACCTGGAGCCAGGCTGGAGGCCAGTATGTCCAGTGACCCCCTTGTCTTCACCCGCCATGGCACTGATGTTACAGGCACAAGGCCGTGGCCGGGCCCAGCTTTTTACATGAGTACTAGAGGTGGAGCTCAGGTCCTTGTGTCTGCACAGCAAGCCCCTCATCCACCGAGCCATCTCCCCAGGGTCTGATGTGAGCAGAGCCCACAACTCAAGAAGACCAGAAGAAGAAACCAGCAGGGGGCTTTGACGGTTGAGATACAAAGACATCGAACTGTATCTGAGACGAAATGTTTGCTTAAAGGAAAATCCATGCTTCAGTGTGTTTTATGCTTCTTAGTCTCTTATCTTTCTTGACTCATTCTGTTATACGTTGTCTGGCGTTACCTCTGTTTATTTATTTGTGTGGTGTGGGGGAGGTGCCTGCTTGCCACATCCCACATCTGTAGACCCAAGGACAATGTGTGCAGTCCCTTCAGGTGGGTCTGGAGGACTGCACTCAGGTCCCCAGGCTTGCCCATCAAGCTCCTTACCTGCCAAACCATTTTCCCTGGTACAATCTGTGGAATGGGGGTGGGGTGGGGGTGGTAACTCCTTGGGCATGGTGTTTGGAGGTGCCCTACATGCCACGACAGTTGTTTCAGGGCACCAAGAAACATACAAGTCCCTTTGTGTGCATGCTCATCGCTGTGTGACCTTGGGCAGCTTTTCCTTTTGCTGTCCTTCATCTTCCTGTGTATGAAACAAGGGACTGAACCCAACGGCTTCTGTGGCTGGCATCTCCTACCTCTACCCAGAGTCCCACTACTCCTGCCAAGTGTTACAGCATGTCACATAAGATAGCAAAGTCTACCGGGCATGCTGTCGCGTGCCTGTTATCCCAGAACTGAGGCAGAGTGGAAACAGGAGGATGGCGGCAAGTTCAAAGGTCAGGCTGATGTATCTAGTGAGTTTCAGGTCGGCCAGAGCTACACAGAGAGACCCTGTCTCAACAAAACACAAAGTAAACGAAAGCTCCATCCCTGGGTTGCCTTGAGAGAGACTTTCCCTGGGAAGAGTCGTGCCTCCGAGGTGCTCCCTGAGCACAGCTGGTCCGTGGCATGCCATCTAGTCCCGTTCTGGGGTCACAGGTTCCAACCCCATTTTAGGTTCCTACCCCATCCAGGGACTTCTACTCTTGCCCACCAGCTGACTGAGAGACTGGAGGGGCACAGACAGCTCAGACCCAAAGGATTTACATCCCACTGCACAGGTCCAACAGCCGAGTCTCACTAACTGGTGGGACTCCTCGGACGGTTCTGTCTTCTTCATCTCTACATGGAAACGTTCAACTACAGATTGCTGAAATCATGGCCTCTGGCACAGAATGTCTGTGAATTTCTGTGGGGCCCAGAGGAAGGCTCTTCCTCTGGAGCCCGCCTTCCACACCACCCCTCCCACCCCACCACCAAGTTCTAGCCACGCTGAATGTTTCCACTTTCAGTTCATCACCACCGTGGTCTTGCACAGAGGAAATTTTTTCCTACCCCAGGGCCTTTGGACATGCTATTCCCAAAGCACAGAAGGCCATTTTCTTTGCCTCTCTCCTTGTTGACAGCCAGCCTAAACGAGAGCCCTCAGTAAAGGCTTTCTTTGACCCCTGCCCCAAAGGGTCTCCCTCCAGCCCCACAGTTAGTTCAGGCCTCAGCAACGTGTTTGCACGCGACAAAGTTCTCCCAGAATCACGCCAGTCTACGATGTTGGGCTATGTGCTGTGGCGGTGTATGTATCCCGCTCAGCGAGCTTTCACAACACCCCAAAGCAATTCTTACTTCCACCTTACCGATAAAGAAACACAGCTGGGAAATGAATCGCCCCACATCCTAAGTCTACACAGCTGAGCTCAAGTTTGTACGTGGGCTCTCTGTCTTTCCCAGCGGCCCAGGCTGCTTTCCAAACCCGCCCTAACCCAGAATGCCTGCCAAGATGGCAGGAACCTGAACCAGCAAGGAGATGGTAACAGCCTTAGCATACTTCTAAATACTGCCGGCATTAATGGCACGGAGAGGGGAGGAGCTATCCCACAGCCAACCAGAGGCAGGGCCAGTGGGCCAAGGAGCTCATGTGTAAAGCGTTGAGACCGTCAGGGAGTGGAACTACAGTAAAAAAAAAAAAAAATGACAAGACACAGTTTATGGACTGGAGATATCATGACAGCCCAGGAGACCAGCGACCCACGGGCCAGAGAGAGTGTGAGGGTAAGTAGTGTGTGTGTGGGGGCTCTCCTCCAGCTGCCCTGCCATCCCAGACCATGGGGACTCCTGCAAGCCTCAGCAGTTAGGACGTCTGGGTCTGGTTCCTTCAGCAGTGTCTCTGCTTGAATACACCTAGCCACGAGACACTCACTACCTCTAGAGACAGTCCTTCCGTGACTGGATGGAACGTTTCTCATTCCTCACGAATTGAAGGTGTAACAGTTCCCTGGGAGTACACACTGGCATCCCGGGAGCACACACTGGCATCCCGGGAGCACACACTGGCATGCCCGGGAGTACACACTGGCATCCCTGGGAGTACACACTGGCATCCCGGGAGCACACACTGGCATCCCGGGAGCACACACTGGCATCCCGGGAGCACACACTGGCATCCCGGGAGCACACACTGGGCATCCCGGGAGCACACACTGGCATCCCGGGAGCACACACTGGCATCCCGGGAGCACACACTGGGCATCCCGGGAGCACACACTGGGCATCCCGGGAGCACACACTGGGCATCCCGGGAGCACACACTGGCATCCCGGGAGCACACACTGGCATCCCGGGAGCACACACTGGCATCCCGGGAGCACACACTGGGCATCCCGGGAGCACACACTGGCATCCCGGGAGCACACACTGGCATCTATACCATTTCTTCTTCCCCATCCCTTCAAATATTATGACTCACATATCCCAAGTGCCCCCATGCTAAACATCCCATTTCTCCCTCCATGTGCCACCTCAGGTCACTTCTCAACCAGGGGCCTGTTCTGAGGCATCCCTGACTCCCTGCTACATGCTCTGGACAATGCTCTGAGGCCCCATGGAGACTACCTGGGGCCACAGTGGGGAGCACGGGGTCCCTTTGTGTGTGCTCCCTGGAGCACCCACCACTTCAGCTTGTTGTTACAAACGAGCGGAGGCATCTACGTGCACTGGAGGCGAGAGCCTGAAGTTGAAACCATCCAAAACCAGGAAGTAAGACCCGCCGTGACTCAGTGTTATTGACACGTGCTGTCTTTAGGCCTGATTATCCCCATTCCGCAGATGTGGAAACACCAGGGTCCAGGGCAGTGCGCAGCCAAGGGGGCCTCACACCTGATTAGATCGCCAGGACGCTGAGCTGCCAGGGGCAGGCTGGCTCCGCCGTCCAAAGAACACATGGAACGCGCTCTTAGGAACAGAGTGCTTCCGGAGCAGGGGCGTTGAGGAACCACTTGCGCCCTGTCATCTGCCAAGTGGGCTGGGTGGGACTGGACATCTGAACTAGTCAGGACCCCTAGGCAGTTGCAGCGGGGATGGAGGCGGGGTGGGGTAGGGTGGGGGTGGGGAGTGGCCGGCGGGCACTCACAGGGCAGCGTCTCTGCGCTGTTCTTCTGGATCATTATGCAGAGCTGTAGCACCAGTTGGGGGGCGCTCTCCAGAAAGGTCTCCAGGAGGCGCAGCATGTTGACATCCGCATATTCGTACATCATAGCCCAGTAGAAACGCCGCTGGTGTTCCTTCTGCCGCTGGCTCTGGATCCCCAGGTACATGGTGCGGATATACCTGTGGGGGAGACAGGGGACAAGAGCACACGTGTGGGTGGGGGTGGGGCTTGCCAAAGGACCACAGCCTGCTCCCCCCCCCCATCCCAAGCCCGCCTGCCTTGGCATTCCCGAGAGACCTCCTGCAGAAGTCCCCAGGGGCTCGGGTGGGATTCTGTGCTTCAAAAGGATAAAGTGGTGGTGAGGCATGGGGAGCCAGTCACGGGAGGGAGCTGGCCCAGTGAGGGACCCCAAGGCCGGTCCTCCCCATCCTGGCCTCCACTTATACATACAGGTAAAGAAAGCATTGCCTAAATGATGTCCCAGGCCCATCAGCGGAACATTTCAGATGAGGTCAGAGGTCAGTGGGCTTCTTGGGGTATAGGGTCGGGGTGGGGGTGGGGGTGGGGACATTCCAGTAAGGCTGGCATTTTTGCTTCTCCTAAGAGAGAAGGAACCGGCTTGTGTTGCTCCTAAGTGCCACTCTCTGGCTGGCCACGCCCACATGGGGAGGAGGTAGGAATACTCCCATAAGAACTAGTTGGGCCCCAGAAAGGTCACCTCCCTCCCCTACATGGGCTCAGATGGCTGAACAGAGAGGGTCAAGGAGAAGTTGGCCCAAGGTCATTGGCCGCCAAGAGCTGTAGGGAGCCTCTGTGCCTGGGCAGTCTCAAATCCACTGACACCCCTCCCACCCCCCACCCCCTACCCCCACCCCACCCTGCTCAGAGGGGCCAGAACACTCAGACTCTGTGGGGAGCTGCAAAAGCCCAAGGAAGCAGGTCTAGTTGGAGAGGCTGGCCTCACAGGTCAGCACTGAGAACTGTGTCATGTGGAAACAGTGACTCCGACAGTGTGCCAGTGAGTGTGACCATCTTCAGTGAGGATGCTTCACAGGGTGGGTAGTGAGCACATGTGTAGGGGACACTCTTCCTGTGTCAGCCTCACTGCCACCAGAACTTTCTGGAGCTGTGTCTCCAAGGATTTGGTGGATCTACTAAGCCCAGCCCTCAGCCTGGGAGGCAAGTCATAGTCAGTCTATGGGTGGGGCTCAGGATGTAGGAAGAGCCCAGAATATGGGTAGACCTGTCTGGGGCGGCAGTGGCGGTGGTGGTGGTGGTGGTGGCGGCGGGGGTGGGGGTGGGGGTGGGGGTCTTGTCCAAACACAAGGGTCAGAAGCAGAGCTCTCTGTAGGTCAAGACCAAGAATGGAACCATACACACAGTGACACACATTCCCGAGCTGGGAGCATACAGATGGAGCGCAGGGTTGATATCCCTCCTCAGGCTCGGCGGCCCTCAGGCACTGCCCACTCAAGCCTGCTGGCTAGCCCTCTCTGCCCTCTCCATGCATTGACTTCCTCCCTGGCACATGCTGCCCACTCCCGCTCCGTAAGAACCCCTCTTCAGGTGGCAGCCAGAGTGCTCTTGGAAGGTTCCAAAGCGCAGGCAGGGAGATCCCCCTCTGCCATCTGGTTTCCTAGTGCTCAGAGTAACCCTCAGCCCTCCTGGGGGCCTCATCTCACCTCCAACATCTCACCAGCTCTCTTGCTCTCTCAGATCTCTTTCTTATCTGCCTCTTTTGCTTCCCCCTGGGGCACAGAAGCCCCACATGAGTAGGGACCTGCTGATGGCACCCTGATAACATCTCATTGCCTAGCGTGGCTCCCGTGGAGGGAACAAGTGCATGCTGGGAATCTCACGACATCTCAGCGGTAGGACCCTAAGCATGCTGAAGACAAAAATGTGAAAGGCAGGTGGTTGGTAAGAGAAAAGCCTTCCCCACGGCAGTGTAAGGGCGTCGCCCGAAGACTGGACAGATGGGAACCCACGTTTAAAGGCCAGACTGGAAAGTGCATGTTCGTAACGCAGTTCGGAACCGTGAAGCGCTGCTCTCTCCAGTTGCAAAGTGGTGGGCCGCGCTCCAGAACGGCAGCTGGGTGCTGAACCCGGAAGGATGAAAGCTCAATAGCCTGGAAGACATGCCGCACTGGGCCAAGGCTGTGAACTCTAATAACCATGCAGCCACAGTGAGCTCCAGCCGGGAGCCAAAAAAACAGAGATGAGGGCTTCCTCATAGATCCCTCAGCGATGTCATGGAGACTCAGGCGACTGTCCCGAACGGATCCCCCGCTGGGGAAGTAGGGATAAACACCATTTCTTCGTCTCTGCAGAGTTAAGGTCGCACCGCAGAGGACCCCATCAGGGAGGGACTTGGGGAAGGTCCGGGTGTACCAGGCCTCAGCCAGGTGCCTCATGGGCAGGCCTTCTTACCACCGCTTCGAAAGTGGGGAAACTGAGGCTGAGGTGAAGCTGGGCACCACATTCTGGTTCTATCGTGAGTTTGCACTTCCTGCATGGGCACGGCTGCTCTATGTACAGAAGTACTAGGTGCTTCTGTAGATTTACACCATCAAGGAACCAGGGGAGGGCTGGAGACGCGAAGGACACCGGAAAACAGGGCCTATGTATCCAGTCAGGAAAGGAGGGAGGAGAGAGGGAGAGAGAAAGACAAGAAAACACGGGAGATGGAGGAGATAGAAGAGAGGGAGGAAGTGTCAAAGTTTAGGAAGAGGCCATTAGGTGGGACAGGGGGTGGTGACCGTCGTAGTGGGCAGGGGAGGACCCGGTGAGGAGCGGCCGTCTTCCCAAGTGGAAGGGGATGGGGAAGCCGACCCTGAGCCATGCTTTGGGAAGAAGAGCTGCATGTCTGGCAGAGCTGTGGCGCTGTGTATCGCATCAGTCAGAAGTATCCCCTGACCCAAACTCGGCTCTGCCCACATGCACTGAGCCACACCAGAGACAGGCCACCACCCAGGTCTCTCCGTGTACACTCAGACCCCAGCTCTGCCTCTCTCAGAAGTGACTTGTCCGCTGTAGTGACAAGTAGCAGAACTGAGCCTAGCCATCGGCGTCCCAGGGGGATGCCCTGATTGCTTCCTTCCTCTCCTGTGTCAGAGTTTCAAGGTACAAGAAGAAAGACCACTCCCTCCCCGCCCCACCCCACCCAGAGGGACACAGGAGCAAAGTCAAAACCTGTCCCCTGGGACAGGGTACCTGGGTTTGGGTGCCACACCGCCTGGTCACCAGCGCCCCCAGGCCTCTGCCCTGGGGTGACAGCAAAGAGGGAAACAGAGTGGAGCCTGGGACTTCAGGACATTCAGACCACAGGGCAAATGTTCTCTCTCTTCTCTCCCAGCTCGGTTTTGTCGTTGTTTTTGAAACAGGGTCTCACGTAGCCCAGGCTGA
Source organism: Peromyscus maniculatus bairdii (assembly GCF_049852395.1). Lineage (NCBI taxonomy): Eukaryota > Metazoa > Chordata > Mammalia > Rodentia > Cricetidae > Peromyscus > Peromyscus maniculatus. The sequence continues at coordinate 61,972,091 of NC_134860.1, read as the reverse complement.
CCTTGAACTTGCTACGTAGCCCAGGCTGGCCTTGAACTTGCTGCATAGCCAGGAATAACCTTGAACTTCCGGCCCTCCTCCCTCCATCTCCTGAATACTGTGCATCGCCACGCTCAGCTGGCTGCTCTCTCTTCCATCTTATAGTCTTGGCCATCAGTTGGCAACTGAAGGATGTTTGCTGGCTTGTAATAAACTAGATCTGGATACAGACCTAGCCTAGCCCATTTTATAGACCAGGACCCTAAGGCCATAGTCTAAACTGATTCCTCTGTCTCAGTCATTCTGGGAATGTGGAGGGCATCCCCGAATCTACATCCGAGCTTTCTGACTTCCTGCCATGGAAAGTGTCCCCCCCACCACTCCCCCGCCGCCGCCCCCAGTATGGTGCCAAACACTTCCTCTAGTGTGCAAGTATCCCAACAGCTCTTGGAGACATGGATCCAGTCATCCCCAGGGCAAGTGGGACGCTGCATCCTTCCTTGGGCTGCACTAGACCTTGCCTCCCTGTCAGTCACAGGAGCTGTAGGGAATGAGCTGCAGGGTGACAGGACACCACACCTCTTTCCTGAGCCCTTGAGCGGGGACAGGCCCTGCGAGGTCGCCCTGCAGCATTATAGGACGGCCTCTCTTCCATGGAGGCGGCTTCCTCCCGTGGCCACACGGTGGCGCCAGACCCTAAGTTTTACAAAAAGGAGGCGCCACACCGGTGATCTCATACCTTAGGGCCCGCGCCCTCCCTCCTATGCGACAGTGCCTGATGCAGGGCACACCTGCGAGCCGCGGTTCATGTTGGTCAATATGTACCAGGGTCCCAACTGAAGGTATGGTAGGTACCAAGGTCTCCCCTTCCCCTGAAGGTACTAGAAAGCTGCCTTAACCCAGGAAGGCAGCCCAGGAGAGAAGACGCCCGCCCACCCCGCGGCTCCTGGATTTACTACCTCACCATCTCGTGTTACATCCTGTCACACAGTCTCTCCTTTAGAAGCACCACAGCTTGCAGTGATCAGTATAAGAGCCGGGAGGTCGCCGCCGTATTCACACTGCAGGACTGTGTGACCCCTAACAGGTCCCTTCCCCAGACTGCACCCTCACCCTAACACCTACCCTCATCCACCCCCACCCCAGGTTTACCCCCCAGAGAAGGGCAGTCTGAGGCACTCTGGACTCCTGCCAGTACTTGATATCATCCTTTTTTCAAGTGTGTGGCTTCACATTGTACAAAGTATGGCACATGCTTTACACATAGTAATCTGCATTTGAGTGCAAAGGCATGGTTCTGGGCAATTGTGTTGAGTTAATGAGCTGAGAGCATTAACTCGCTTAATCCTCACAACCATTTACAAGGAAGCGGCGGCATCACCACACTTCACAGATCGACAGCTGAGGCTCTGAAGCAAAGACTTCGTCCTCAGTTTACCCAGCTGCGTAACCAGCTGAGCAGAGGCTCACACCTGGGGATTCTGGCTTTGGGCCTGGGGCTCTGGAGTCCCGACCTGCACAGCTCTCTGGTGGACCCATTTGTCTCTTCTTCTTGAACACGGTCCATCCTGTTCTGATCATTATAGTGGGGAAATACAGTCTGCCCACCCTCTGAGGCCTGGTCTCTTCATCGAGAAGGTGCCTAGTCCAGAGTAGGGCCCCAGGATAAGGTGAAATAATGAACGCATGCCATCTTGCCCTCTAGAGGGTCTGGAACGTGAGAGTCCATGGGAAAACATGGGAGAGAACCCGCTGGCTGAGTGTGTGCTCGCTAGGGTACTTGCCTCCCCTGACTTTAGCCCCAGCTCTGATCAGCTCCTTTCTGTGCCACGCAAGTCCTGACATCAAACTCCCTCTCCCTGCTCCCAGGAGAGCTCTCTGGTCTCAGAGAATCTTTGCAATTGATATCAGCATTCAGGGAGAATAATTGCCATTTTCCTTTTTTTTTTTTTTTCTGTTGGCTGATTTGCAGCCCAGAGAGGCTGGGTGACTTCCCTGGTCACACAGTCAGTCACAGTTCATCGGAAGTCTTACCCAGACTGTGAGCTAGCTAGAGCTCTCCCAGGTGCAGGAGGCTGAAGAGGCTTGCCTGTCTGGACCCACAGTTCCGGGCTCCTGCTTCATTCACACACCTTCAGCTTGAAAGCTCTGATTTGGAAAACGGTCCTTCCCAAAGCCTAAGTATTGTGATGCATAAACCTTCGACAACCCCTCATTTAAAAATATAGTAAATTCTACAAAGCCCTTACAGTATAAACAGCACAAGCCTGCACACTGCTTTTGAGAAAATAGAGAAGTAAAGGACACTTGCCTTTATTTTATGAGAAAAAAAATTGAGTGCAAGAAAACAAAACCATGGACGATATACCTCATATACCAAGATATAAAAATCCTCAACAAAATAACAGCAAATGCCGATAGCTAGAGTCACCTGAAGGAATGTTCATATCAGATTGGCCTGTGGGCATGGCTATTGGTTATTGTCTTGATTGATAATTGACACAGGCCACTATGGGTGGAACCATTCCCCAGGAAGATGCTGCAGAAGAAGACTAGCTATGCAGGGCCCACAAGCAGCGTTCCTCTATGGTTTCGGCTTCAAGTTTCTCTTAAGCTTCTGTCCTGACTTCCCTCAGTGATGGACTGTGACCTGGAAGTGCAGACCAAATAAATGTATTCCTCCTCTAAGTTGCTTTTGGTTACAGTGGTTTATCACAGCAACATAATGAGACTAGAAACACAAGTCAAATCCAATAATATATAGGAAAAAAGTACACCAAAGCCAGATGGGGTTTATCTTGAACATGGAAGTCTGGTTCAATTGTCCAAATTCAATGAATGCGGACTCTGCCATTAGCAAAACCCACACAGCACATCAACCCAGGCAGAAACTGTCTTTTGACAGAATTCAACAACTACTCATCATAAAAAACACTCAACAAGCAAAACCTAGAACAAAACTCCCAGAATCCGAGGAAGATGCAGGACGCTAATAAAGCTGCACAGTGAACATCACACACCACACACAAAGGCGGAGGGATGCTTTTGTCTGGGGACCGGGAACAAAGCGATGGTGTCCACTCTCACCCTCACTCAACCTCGTGCTGGAAGCAGCAGCCAGTTCATCCGCTCAAGACAAAGAATTATATACAGAAGACACAGGCAGACTACAGAAGCAGTGAACACATCTCCATCTGCTAGAGGCTGAGACCGAAGAGCTCACAGCTTGTACAAATGCATTCATAGGACCTACGAGGAAATATCTCACAGAACAAGGTGAGCAGATACAAATCAGTCCTGATTCTGTAGACTACTTATGGACAGTTGAAAATTGAAATGAAAAAAATCCATTTATATATTCCAAAAAAAGAAATTCTTAGATATAAGTCAAGGAGGCATGAAAGATGTGTATAATGAAGGTAAACAATGTTAGAAGAAATCAAAGACATACCACGTTCATGGATATAACTGAGATGGCAACTGCCCACCCCCAAGCTGAAGACTTAAAGTAATTCATTTTTTAAAGATTTATTTTATTATTTTGATAAAATATAATAAAATATTATATTATATGTTATATAATATACGTGTGTGTGTGTGTGTGTGTGTGTGTGTGTGTGTGTGTGTGTGTGTGAGGGTATGTGCACATGAGGACAGGGTGACTATGGAGGCCAGAAGAGGGTATCAGATCCCCTTGGGATAGGCTGTGGTGAGTGACCCACCTTGGAATTTAAACAGTAGCGCTCTGCAAGAGCAGCAAGTGCCCTCACCCCTTACCACCTCTGCACACTAGGTTTGCCGTAATTCTAAGAAAGATCCCAGCAACCTCTGTTGGTGCAGGTGAGCATAGATAAGCATATTATCAAATGTGTATGGAAGACAAAGGGCCTAAAAATAGCCAAAACCAACTTTGAAACACTTACAATATCTGCGTTCTAGGACTTAAGATAAAGATACAGTAATCGAGACAGTGTTGGCAAAGAGAAAAACACGGGCCAGAGTCTAGAAACAGACTCACGTGAATGAGGCCAGTTGGTTGCCTACAAAGAAGCACAGAGGATTTGACAGCAAAAAGGAATTCTTCCCAAAGGTGTGGGGACAACTAGTTAATCACACGGGACAACTGACGTACCACGTAGCATAGGCTGCAATATAAAACTAGGAAACTTGTAGAGAAAAGAGAGTCTTATGACCCCGCATTAATTGAGGAGTTCTACATTCTCGCAAAAGCTGACCCAGCAAACTTCAACACTTAACACTTGTTCTGTGCATGACATTAAGAGAATGAAAGACAAGCTGTAGATGGGATAAAACATCCATAAACCCCGTAGCTGTCCAAGAACTTGAGCCCACATTTTCTTCAGTGCCGTGGCCACTGGCAAGTTACCCTTGCTCCAGGAAATGACCGTAGACCCATACTCATGCAAGCAACACTGAGGATGTTCTGTGCGTGTGTGCGCACACACATCGGCACCTAAGCCATGAAAGCGGGCAGCGGCTCCTCAGGACAAGGCCTAGCAAGCTGAGAGGGTCACCAGGAGGCTGTCAAAGGCCACTTCCTTAAACTTGAACAAAAACTAACTTCAAAGTTAAAGAAAATGGTAGGGAAAAAAGATGCAAAAGTATTTCTCTTATTAAGATATGGAGTTCTCTGGGTAAGCGCCCAGGAGAGGAACAGCTAGGTCATAGAGTAGCACTGCCTTTAACTTTTTGAGGAATCTCCTAATGGATTTCCATAATGAGTGTGTTGACTTGCACACCCACCAGCATGATCGGGTTCTTTTCTCCCCACAGCCTCTCCATTTGTGTCAGAGTTGGTGATAGCCCTTCGGATGAGGGCAAGGTGATATCTCAGAGTAGCCTTAATTTGCATTTCCCTGACAACTAGGGATGGATTAAAAATAGTTATTGGCCAATTGTGTTTCTTCTTTGGAAAACTGTTCATTTTATTACCCCATTCGTGGACTAGCAGGTTTTCTCTTGGTGTTTAATTTCTGCAAATCTTTGTAAAATCGGGATATGAGGCCTGTCTGGGGTGCAGCAGTAGACATTTTCGCGCACTCTGTGGGCTGTCTGTGCACTCTGCTAGTGGCTTCTCTTGTGTGAACATCCTGGTTTGTTGCTGCTCCATTTGAAACAGCAAGGAAACGGAGCCAACCTCGTTGTGCATCAACAAATGAACGGAGAGTGAAAATGTGGTCCACACACGAAATGGAACACGGTTCAGCTGTAGGAAAGGGAACAATGAAATCTGCAGGAAAATGAACGGACTTGGAAAGTGTAAGACAATGTGAGGTGACTGAAACTGGGGGGGGGGAACCCACACATTCTCACTCTCCTTCGCACGCAGCTCCTAGACTACAACATATATAATCATATATGTAAGCAGGTCTAAGTGTGGGCACAGCAAAACATTTAGCAAGGAGACCAAGAGAGGACAATATTAGGTGATGGGGAGGGCTGGGATGTAGGCAAAGGGACACAAGAGCTATGAAAATAGATATAAAGCTATTGCTTTCTAGTTTCAACTCTGTTGTAGTTTTTCTTTCTTGACAGTGGGTAAGTGAATAAAAAATATAATTGACATTGAAAGTATAAAGCCCTAAGTGACGCTCCATGGCTTCAGGGTGGCCATTCTAAGTAAGTAGAAGTTAACTGCGAGGTATAAGGCTTGGAACTGGACCGGTGTTTAAGTGGCTTCTTTAAATCAGCCGCACTATGTTTTTATCTGTTAGTTAACTCTGGAAGCAGAATTTTGGCATGTGCTCCCAAGTAGTCCTAGCTACCTGGGAAGCTGAAGCAGGATTTCTTAAGCCCAGGAGTCCAAGGTGAACCTAGGCAATACAGAGAGACCATTTCTCAACTTAACAAAAAAATTCAAATTATGAATATAAAATAAACACAGGATCCCTGGGAGTGAGGACTTAACTCATGTTTTAGTGGCCGCAGCACATGGTCTGTCCCCAGATGCTAATTAGTTGGAGCCTTCCCATTTTTCCCAGGAGCAAGTCCACAATCCCCTGCTTACAGACCAGAGCTTGAGAGCTCAGAACTCCAGGCCTGGGGACAGCAAAGGGCCCAACAGGCAAGGAGACATTAGGAAGGGCTGTGCAAGTGAGGTGTACCACCTCTAGCCACCCCACCCCCCATTCCACTCACTCTTCAACAAAATCTTTGGGCCTAATCCTGGCCACCGACCTGGGAGATGACTTCAGACACAGAGCAAGATCACTGTGGGGGTACTGGACACCTCTGGGCCTCCTGACCTGGAATAAACTGGTAGGGACTATTGGGCATTAATAGGACCGGCCTACTAGCCTCAACCTAGAGGACATCCCCTTGGACCAAACCAGCTCTGGAGAGGAGACCATCTTGCTATCTGTGTGGACAGTGACACAAGCTGAGTGACCTTAGCAACCATTAGCCTTCACATTCACCTAGCAACGATCTTTCTCTGGAGCCCACCTCTTGGGTCCCATCTGGCACATTCAGAGGGAGCCTGAGACCCCAGCCTGGCCTTAGTCCTTCAGTCTCCTCTAAGTCCTCAGGGTCCTGATCCAGGTTCCTATGGCAATCCAGTGCTTGGTCAGCTTCCACTCCCTAGTTCTGTAGAGCAAGAAACCCTAAGGAAAGCATCTCTCCAGTGTCAGGGATTGGGGCTCTGCCCTGCCTGTAGGTCATACAATTGGTCCTCAATGCTTGACTTTAGCTTTTTCCTGGACTTCAGGGGTCAAGCAGGGGCTCCCCATCTAGGTGGGACCCCATATCTAGCTGCACCAAGGAAGGCCTGGAACGTGTGTGTGAGTCCGTGTGAGTTTAACTTGAAGCTAGAAGCTTTAAGGACATGTGTACTTCCATGTGCACCTTGTCCAGGAGGGCCTGTCCCGGCAGGGACTAGAGTCCTGATGCCCTGCAGACCCTGGTGCCATAGTAGAGATACTCAAGACTTAACAACTGAAGTCCATCTCCCTGTCTCTGAAAATAGAAGCCAAAAACGCCTGGGATACACCTGACCTCTAGAGGTGTGCAGCCTAGCAACATGGTGCATTATGGAGTGTGGGTTGTTTCCTCTGGTGGCTATGGCTGACTGGGTGCCGTGGCTCACTGCCCACTGCCCAGCATTGAGAGAGTGGGCGGAACCGCACTTGGCCAGCCCAGCCCAGGGAAAAGACCCAAACTCAAAATTCCAAATGCAGTCGCCTTGTGGGATGGTGTCACACAACACAACTGTACACGCTGAAGCATTGTAATCTGGACTGTCACATGGTTGAACTGTAGTGGACAGGAAACAGAAAGGGGAGGAGGGAAGAAAGAAAGGGAGGAGATGGAGCAGAGGCAGGGAAACTGAGGCAGAGACAGGAAGGGGAGGGAGGAAGGGAAAAACAGGAGAGGGAAGGAGAAAGCTTGAGCCCCTCAGGTCCACCTCCCTTCTCTGCCAACAAGCGCCTGCACGCCAGTCTCCCAGCTCCAACCCCATGGTGGTTACTATGGCTTTTCCTTCTACAGACTGCAGGTCAATCAGGGGTCCGTGCTGCCCCGGGAAGCCACTGGCGATCTGCCGACCATAGTCTGAGCAGAGACTATGGAAGGCCCTGAATTCCACCTGTGACCCAAAGTGACAGAGCAGGCCACCTGGTCGCAGACTGGGCTCTGCAGGGGAGGCCCCTTTCGCCTCTTAGCATCTGTAGACAGCTAGCTATTCTGGAAGCAGAGCGAGCACAAAACCAAATGCTCTTCCAGGGGCTCCGAGGTCTTACCAGGCCCTGGAACACCTAACATCTCTTGCCAACTTGCAGAACCGCTTATCCAGGACGCTGGGGTCTTGCACATGATGACTGTGACCTTAGCTGCCAACTGCTTTCCTTTTGCAGTAGGCTAGTGCGCCCTTCACCAGAAAACCACAGCGTCCCCTTGCTGGCTGGTGTCACAGATGTAAGCAGTTGCTCCACCTTCAAAGCAAAAGGAGGGATCAGAGAATCCACTGCAAGCCACCAGCTCTGGCCTGTCTCCTTGGGGTCTGGGTCACCGTACAGTTGCCTCCTTGATGGTGGGTATATCAGAACTGGAGTCAGGTGAGGTGACAACCATCATCCCTGACGCTACACTGGCTGGGCCACACAAGACCAGGCCTCTCACACACCAAAGAAGGATGGATGGCTCCTGGGACAGTACTCAGCTTTAGGAGACAGAGGGTGGACCTCTCCTCTTGCCTCAGGCTACTTACTCTACATATCCTGCCTACCCATTCCTGCTGTAGATGCGGAACTCCCTGTAGGTTGAGCTTGGTGACTAGCAGGGGACCTGGCGCACAGAGGCATGAGGGCTGGCCCCACCAGTCAGGAGCGTGCAGCACATGGCAAGCCCCTGTTCTGTCTTCATTACTTCCATGAGTCCAGCATCATGGCATGTTGGAGATGAGGAAGCTGAGTCAAAGGACCAGAAGAGGTCACCTAGGTGATATCTGTGACTCATGAACGTGGACACTGCAGAAGATCTAAGTTATCTAAGATTAAGATCTGATTTCCCTGTGGGGTCCTAAGACCCAAGAGCAGGACTCAGCCCAGCTAGGCACCCTCATGGATCCTCAGTCTCTACCAGTATCCAGCACACAGGAAGACCCTGTTGGATATCACCGGCTGACAGAAGTAGCAGGGCCAGGCTCCAGACCCAGCCTCCTGTCTGTAAGGCTTGCTATCTGCATGCTCCCTAGGCTCCTGGGAGCTTTACAGACTATGAAGAGGTTGGAGGCACTAGGATCCAAGATTTTGGGGCTTCTTATGAGAGCCTCTGAGATCTTCAGGCTATAGCATGACCTATGACCTAGAAGGAGGCCTCTGAGGCCCAAGGCCACAGCAACGTTCGGGCCCCTACTGGTCTGTCCAAGGTCACCACCATCAGCGGCACAACCTGTGGGACAGCAGGCTGACCTTTTCATGGCAATAGCTGTTTAGTGTCTTTCTGGAAAGACCCAGCAAGACAACCTCAAAGGCAGAACAGGATTTTTCTCTGAAGTTAATAATAAGCAGCCACCTGTGGGCTTCCTTGCTGTTTTGAAAAAGCCTTTGTGCTGTGTTACATCTGAACACACGCAGCCACATTTGTGGGGGCTGCCCGAGGTGGCTCTGCCTTTGTCCCATGTGGGTGCTAGGAACATATTCCCTCACACCTGAAACTGCTCACTCCCCACAAGACACACTCCGCACACAGTGTTCACAATATCCATACATGTTGCATACATGTCGCTCTGTTGCAAATGCACGTGTCTCCACATTCACACTCTGCATGGACTGTCTACAGAGCATGCACACACACACATGCGCACACACCCAAACACACACCACATACACACTGGAGTCCCGTTTGTACAGACACTGTGGATACTGTCACATCAGCACAGTGTTATATCCACAGCCAATCTGGATTGCCGAGGGGGAGATCTGCCTGTCCTCTGCTGCCCTGCAAAGTACCTGGTCCTGGCTATTCACTATGATCATGGCCTCCAGAAGGAAGGTGGATAGACTCAGAGAAAAGCCAAAACATGCTGTGCTGTGGGGCCCCTCCAAGAAACTGGACCATCTCACAGAGATAAGCAGCCTCCTTTATTCAGGAGTCAAGTGAGAGAGGAGAAAGGATTCCCAGGGTACATGATACCCTGTCCTCAATTATTTTTTTGAGACAGGATCTCACAATATAGTCATGGCTGGCCTGGGACCCACTAGGTTGACCATGTTGGCCTTGAACTCAGAGATCTAGCTGCCGCTGCCTTTCAAATGCTGGGATTAAAGGCGTGCACCACCAGGCTACATTCTTAAAGACAGCTGAGCTAATGGTCAAGACAGCTGAGCTAATGGTCACCAAACCAACTGAGCTCACTGGTGGCTCAACTTGCCAGCCCTGGCCTCCTGCAGGCCTGGTCCCTGCGACCTTACTTCGCCACCTGTGCAGGCTGATTTGGGAAGTCTGACCTATCACAGTGGTTTGGAAGTGTGATGTTCTCAGATCTGCATCTTCTAAGGAGGAAAGGGGAGAATCGCCTTCCTTGTGTGCCCTGTACATTTCTGAGCACATCTCAAGCTCAAAAGGGCCAGAATAGGTAGCTTGTATGGTAGCTGTAGGATAAAGCAGCCCAAAGGAGGGGAGAGCAGTTTTGGGACAGATGCTATCGGCTGCCTGACTTATGTAGGCATTTTGCCTATCTAGCGTTTTTTCATCATTCCCATTTTACAGAGAAAATGGAGGCCAGCCTAGATCTAGTCACCTGAGGGCCTGTGCCTATGTGTCTTGAGGATCTACATCCCATGATTTATGCCTACCTGCATGTGCCTCTCACCTGACGGCTCTCCACCCCTAGACTCCTCATGGTGGTTAGGTCATTACTGTCTGCCCAGGATCTTCCCTGGGCAGTCTGGCCTCCTTCTAGATGACTTAATGCCCTGCCAGATTACTTCCTGTCCCTTGTCCTCGTGTCTTAACAGCATGGGAGCCTTGAAGATGGGAGCCTCAGTGTACAGCTTCCTTTCATTGGATTCTTCCTCCATCTTGAGCACCTGTCCTAACTCACATGCTCTCCTGGATGCTGTAGGATGAAGAAGCCAAGACAAGAGGACGCATCCGGACAGACAGCCCATGAGCTGACCCGGATGTCCCTGCCTCCCTCTCCCTTCCCGCTTCATTCACTCCTTTGAACAACACTATGGTTTAGATCACCTATTAGCCCCAAGGTGAAGCGACTGGAGTTCAGAGAGTAGAATGGCCTGCCCATGCCTCTCCGCATGGCTGGGGAGCATGTCTATGCCCACCATGCAAGCCTCTCTGCATGCTGTCACAGCTCTCCTCACCTTTCCACAACACTCACCCCATACTGGGGTCACCTGTGCACACAGAGGCTTCTCTTGACACATGTTAACCCTCAAGAGGGTATCTAGAAACTTGGGGTACGTATGCAGTTGGTGTGCTAGGGCGAGCCTTGTGTCTGTTCTGATGGCACGCTGCTTTGACCCTTCGATGCCAGCAAGCTTGGATTGGAGCACAGGTGGCACATGTCTCCAGAGATGGATATCTGGGGTGGGCCGGGAGCTGAGGCAGAGCAGGCAGAGGTGGGGTGAGCACCAGGAAGCACTGAGCAACTGGAGACAGGAGGACAGTGTAAGAGAGCGGGAGCTGGTCTAGATCCTTCAGCTCCAAGGGCAGGGCTGCAGCTAGGGACCTCCAGAGCTCTCCGAGCTCTAGTGATTACCACGTGTTCAGAACAACTATGCACAAGCCTCACCTTCCAACCCCCTCAGACCCATGCCAAAGACCAGGTCTAGATGGGCCAAGCCAGGAACAGTCACCAACACAGCCCCATAAAGGCCACAGGACTCAGGGCCACAGGCTGTCTCCTGAGTATGAGGGTGGGTTCTAGAACCTTCCACAGCCAGGCTGGAGCACCTCTCTCTCTCTCTCTCTCTCTCTCTCTCTCTCTCTCACACACACACACACACACACACACACACACACACACACACACACACTCCAGCTGAGAAGCTGTTGACATGGAGGAAAGGTGGAGGGCCAGCTGCCAGCTCAGCCCCTGTGTGCAATGCATCACATCAGAGCTATTTTTAGCCCTTTTCTCCCAGTCCTGATATCAGCTGAGCTGGGGGGGGGGTGCTAGGGAGAACAAACCAGAGAGCAGGCATGAGATGGCATTTCCTCCCAGTGGCTCAGGGCAAGGGTGGAGAGGCACATCATGCAACCTCTGGAAGCAGGCAACGGCAGTGAACTTGCCCACAGTCTCCTGAGCTCCAGAAAAGTCTGCATCTCCTCTCAGTCCTCATTTCTCTGTCCCCCCCCCATCCACCAAGAGCACCCAGTACTCAGTAGCTGAGGCTCCTCCCTTGGCTGGCTCTGGGCAACCTCATCAACACCATGGAGCCACAGGGCTGGGGTGGGACCAGCCAACACGGGAGTCTGAGCAAAGGGATCATCTAGCTCAGCTCAAATGCTCACCTTCCTATGGAAAGAGACCACTGGATCTGGGTTTGGGGAAACAACTCGGGCATGAAAACCAAAAGGTCAAGGTCATCCTCAACTATCAGAGACCCTGTCTGAAAACCAAACAAAAAAAACGTGCCCACTTAGCAGTTTCCACTTTTCACTGTGTGCTTCTATCCTCCGGCTTTCCTGGCACCCCTCCATGTAGCCGTGGCCTCCCCACCTTCTCCAGGTCCCCACCATACATGGCATCTGACTCTCTCCTGCAGAGGGAAGTAGGGCCCTCTAGCAGCAGAGTGTGGGCTGTAGCCTTGGCTCCTCTCCAGGGTTCCAGCCGTGGGTTCCTGCACCCAGGAGGACATAACTGTTTGCAGACAGGCCCTAAACTAGGCAGTCAGGGCTCCCATACACTATGCATAGAGCCAGGGCTTGCCCAGCCACTAAGGAACTAAAGACTGTGGGAGAGCTTCCAACAGGATGACTGTCCTCGACGTCGCACATCCACAGCTGTCCCCATTTTACAGATGAGAAGAATCATCTGTAAAACGGTATCATACCGATGGTATCAGCTCACCCAAGTGCACAGACCAGAACGTACAAATTGTGCTGTCCCCAAAGCACCAGAGGTTCTGAGGGCAGGGCAGATGCCAGGTGGAGGTAGAGACCAAGGAGGGGCTCAGCTCTCCGTCCTGTCCCTGCCTGGGGCTCCACCCACCCTCTTCCCGCGTTCCCCAGGAGCCTCTGAAGTCAGGAACTCTGGAGTCGGCCTTTCTTCTCCAGGCGGTGTAGTGCAGACAAGCCTGACTGGACAGAAAGGTGGGGACCAGAGGTGGGATCCCCCCCACTGCCCACCAGCAGCCCTCACTTCTAGATTGTCTCAGCCTGGCCAATGGGTCGCATAGGGGTTCCCCAGAGCTCTGAGTCCACAGGCTACCCAAAAGCCCTACTGAAGGTATTGTGGTAGGGCTCTTTCCTTCCAGACCAGGTTTATGAACGCCCCATCTCTCCAGGGACCCCATGCAGAAGGCAGCACCCATTCCTTCTGGGAGCCATGAGGTGGAGGAGTCAGCTGCATGAGGGCTATGCATCCCTGCCTTCTCTGTCATCCCCACAGACAAAGAAGACCAGAATGACATCCCCACCTTGGGCCTCAGTCACCTCCTCTGAGCCTCCAGGATTCTCTAACGGGACTGGCTGACCCAGCCCTACCATGGTCCTAGTCTAAACTTCGTGTTAAGCACAGGACAGAAGAGCCAGGCTCTTCCTCAGACAGAGATATGAATAATTCATCCCTTTGCACTTCAGCACATTAGGAAATAACCCAAGCCAGCAACCACATACGATACTGCTGGCGAGCGCCAAGGACTCTCTGCTCTCTGGCCAAGCTCTTTCCTCCCAAGGTCACCCAGGAGCAATCTCGGTGCACTTTCTGAGGCAGTTGGCTCACTAGACATTTCACACATGCCACCCTGTCCGACCCTCGCATGTGCCCCACCCGGCAGCTTCTCTTGTCATGCCGTTCTGCACAGGAGAAAAGAGACACACAGAGATGGTGAGTCACTTGTCCAAAGTCACACATGGTGGGTGGGGGTGTTGGCGTTCACTAGTGTCTTGCCTTTTGTACGTTGAACAGCCACATCAGCTTTCCGGAGCTAGTCCTGAACCAGCTACCTGAAGTCTGGAGCACACAGCATCCCAGGTCCCCACTCTTGGAACTCAGGTTCCACCTGGGGCACACAGCAAGCCAAGGAGTAAATAGTAATAGGACATAATGCCAGGATGGGAAAGGGGTGGTGGTGGAAGTGGAGACAGAAGTGACATGGGACACGGAGCTCTTGGAGCAAGCTGCTGCACTCTGCAAACAGTCCAGAGAAGGAGAAGGCTGGAGGAACAGAAGAAGCAACTCTGGGCAGGCAGGCTGCAGCCAGAAAGAGTTCATCTCAAATAACAGTCACAGCACCTGGCACACTGCATCCAGATGGCTCCCCTAGATTTCACTCCCAAGTGTCCCTGCTCTCTTATAGGAGTCCCCAACTTCTGAGCCTCAGTGTTCTCCCAGGCAAATGGAAAGGCTACTTTGCAGGACCTTATGGCCTCTCCCACATCCCACCCCCAATGCCGACGATAGACACATAGGACCAGAACTAATCTACCCTTTAGGCAGGAGGGGCAGTGATTCCCAGGGTCCCCTGCCATCTGCTCATTAGGCCCCACCTGACCAGACACAAATCAGCGAAGGGATCACACAGGGTCCATCCAGGGAACTCCTCACATGGTGTCCCTGGTGGGTAGGAGGAGTAATGTTTTCCTTCTGCCTGGTCTGAGCTGGGCATGAGGAATCCAAGAATGGTCAGGCCCTTGACATCAGGAAGGAAGGGTGTGGTGGTGGTGGGGGCAGGAGATTTATTTCCCTCCCCCTCCATCAAGGAACTAGGGGAAACTGGTATAGAAGGTAATTCTGGGCCAGGTGGGGGGGGGGCAGGACGGAGAAGGACCCTCAACACAGGTGTCTTATTCCTCTAGATGTTGTCCGAGGTCTGCCACAGGACCCCCCCCCCACCTACACCTCTCTTTTCCCCAGTGTCCTCGCCCCCTCCTTACGTCTCAGCCCACCTCCACACAAAAGAGGTCTGAGCTCATCTGCAGGGCCCACCGGGGACGCTCCTCTCTGGTAGGGAAGCCAGGGCCTGTGTATTTAGCGTATGATACACTTGGTCATGCACACGACACCAGCAACAAGTCCCCAGGAAACGCAGGGGAGAGAAACGTCAGAAGCTCTTGTTCGGGGCATGCGCCTGCCGGTCGAAGCCACTACTCCGTTGTGAGGGCTGCAGGGCTCCCACAGTCCTGCGCATTTTTGTTCACCTCGTTGTAAAGAGATGGGGGGAACGCTGGGTGATCCGACTGACTCCCCCCTTTTGCCCACGGCTTTATTCACTCGAGTTCCAGGTGTGCAATGCGACAGCTTCAGTACACTCTCGGGATCCCGCACCAGCACCGTAGCCTCCTCCCGAAACCTTAGCACACACCCCACAATCCTGAACCCATTAGCAATGGCTCGCCATTCGCCAATGTGCTTTGGTCAGCAGATCCTAGATACACCGTCCAAAGGACTCGGGATGCACGGCACAGTCCAGTGTCTGCAAGGTCCCTGGCTGGGTATCAGGTGTCAGCGCCACACTCCTTTCTGTCACTGAGCCTTTCACACTGTAGGTTTGGGACAGTTAGCTCACCCATCCAAGGGATGTTTATTGTTTCCAGCTGATGCTATCTATGGTAAAGCACATAGGTACGAATGTCATGTACACATTTTTTTTTTAAATGGATGTATGTTTTTGCTTCTCTTGGGTATTTATCTAACTGGGATTGCTTGGTCATAGATTAAGTCTACATTTAACTGTCCGAGGAGCTTCCAGGCATTTCTACAGTCATTTTATACATCATCAACAATGTGTGGGGATTCCAATTCTCCACATCTTTGCCGAAGTTGCTATTGTGTTTTTTTTATTTCATTTTAGCTCTGCTAGTGATGTGGGGTGGTCTCTCACTGTGGCCTCCATGCAGCTAATATGTACTAGGCATTTTTCTAATGCCTAGTGATGCTCAGTATCTTTCCACTTGCTCACTGACTGTTAGTATGTCTCAGAGAAACACATACCTGAAGAAAGGTTTATTGGAGTCTTTTGTTCATTTATAGAGTATATATTTTCTCTGTTATTAAGCATTTTCGAGGGCTGGAGAGATGGTTCAGCAGTTAAGAGCACTGACTGCTCAGCAGAGGACCTGGGTTCAGTTTCCAGCACCCACATCAGGTGGCTCACACCAGTTCCAGGGGAATGTGATGCCCTCTTGTGGCCTCTTCAATAACTGCATGTATGTGGAACACACACACACACACACACACACACACACACACACACACACACACCAGGCAAAACACTCATACCTAAAATAAAATAAATAGGTCTTGAAGAGAAGTATCGTGTCCATTCATTTAACAAAATCCTTTATTCTGGATACAAACTTTTAATCAAATATGGAGTTTGCAGACACTGCCTCTCACTTTGTGGGCTGTCTCTTCATCTACTGGATGCCGTCCTTTGAAGGACAAAGGCTTTGAATTCTGATAGAGTCAAACGTGGCTATGCTTCCCACTATGTCCTGTGTTTTGCTCAAGATTTTGTCTAATTTAAGGTCATGAAGATTTTCTCCTACATTTTCTTCCACAAGTTTTATACTTTTCATTTTTGCATCTGTGTCTACGATCTGCTGTGAGTTAGTTTGTGTGTGTGCTACACTGCATTCTTTGGCATTTGGATATCCAGTGGTCTTGGCAACATTTGTTTCAAAAGCGTTTTCCCCCAATTTAATAGCCTTGGCATCTTCGTCAAATATCTATTGCCCAGGCATGCTGCAGAATCTAGTTCTTGGAGGGGAAAGTCAGCTCAGTAGATAGGAATGGTCACTGTAAGGAGAAGGATTTGAGTCTGAGTGGGCCCTAGCACCCATGTAAAAAGCTGGGTTTGGGCCTGTAACCCCAGTGCAGTAAAATGTGAAGACAGAGGGAACATTGGGACTTGCTGGTCACCAGCCTTGTTCCAGGTTCAGTGAGTGACTCTGTATCTTAGTCACTGTTCTGTTGTGAAGAGACACCATGACCCAGGCGACTCTTATAAAAGAAAACATTTAATTGGGGATTTGCTTACAGTTTCACAGGTTTAGTCCATTATCATCCAGGAGGGGAGCATGGCGGCACACAGGCAGACATGGTTCTGGAGAAGTAGTTGAGAGCTGTATCCTGATCCACGGATAGACAGACAGATGATAGATAGATAGATAGATAGATAGATAGATAGATAGATAGATAGATAGATAGATAGATAGATGATAGATAGAGAAGAGAGATAGACAGATGATAGACAGATGATAGACAGATGATAGATAGATAGATAGATAGATAGATAGATAGATAGATAGATAGATAGATAGATAGATAGATAGATAGATTGACAGGTAATAGGTATAGAGGCCTGCATGGGTTTTTAAAACCTCAAAGCCTACCCCCAGTGACACACTTCCTCCAACAAGGCCACATCTCCTAATCTGCAAATAGTACTACTCCTCTGGGGGACATGATTATTCAAACCACCACTCTGTCTCAGAGTAGTAGGGTCGACAGTAATCCATCAAGGAATCTATGTCCTTCTCTAGCCTATGTGTGTGCACACAGGTACATGAATCACACACAGAACACACTCATACACATACAATACACACATAAAACACTATCACACACAATACATATGTACAACACATGCACCATTCCATACACACATGCAATACATATCATACCGAGCACACACATTCACACACAATATACACACAGTATACATAGACAACACACAAAGATATGCAATACACACATATAAGACACACATACTGAGTTTACTTCTGAGACTTCTGCTCTGTTGATGCGTGCAGAAGGGACACACAATTCCTTTAGCTGTGGTATTCTTTCCCAAGACTGTCTCATGCATTTTATTTTTTTGGTGACAGTCTCATTATGTAGACCAGGCTGTCCTTGACCTCACCATCTTCCTGCATTAGCTTCCCAGTTGCTGGGTTATAGGAGTGTGCCGGGCTTCTCCCTGCCTCTTTAAGCAGGCATTTATGGGGAAAAAAAAAGACTGTGATGTGTCTACATGCATCATGAAAGTGGACTCATTTCCTATCACCTATAAGGAATGTTATATCATGGTCCCATTTTATAGAGAAACTGAGGCATGATGTAAGCAGCTTGGCCGAAGTCATGTGAGTCGAGAGTCTATGTGGTTCTATTTCCACCAAGAGACACCCAGAGAGCTATCGGAAGCAGTGTGATGAGTGTCTCCATTTTACAATAAGTCAGGGTACAGAGAAGCTTGCCCCAGGCTCACTGTGACAAAGGCAGAGTGACACCCAGGGTCCTGGTCTAGGAACGGCAGTTACCCCATCCATATCTTAGGTTTCCTAAGATCTCCACTCCCTCCTGAAACACAGACCAACCCAGCTCACACTACGATGATGGTGGCTTACCATATTATCCCCCCAAACGGGAGAAAGACCTGCCGAAGACAGAAGGCATGGGGATACATGCACACCACTGCAGCAGGAATCGCACCACTCTCTCCTCTACAGGAGAAACGGACCCCACCCAAGATCATGCTCAGACGCAAAGCATCTTCCCCTCCAGCACTTGGCACAAGTCACTGTAGTTTAGTCTCCCCCACAGGGTTGGTTCCTCTGCATTTGTGACAAAGGAGAGTGGTATTAGTCTCACTCCACAAAGGAGGACCCCAAGGCTCAGTAGGATCAAGTGTACGCTGAAATCCTATTGCCGCAATCAGATGGACTTCCTGGAATGTCCAAGACCACCCTCTGCCAGGGGACCTGGTCCCCTGATCCTACCTGCTCCCCTTAGTTTCACTCATTGTTATTAGGGTCATCCAGTTCACAGGGAAGTCACCCCATTAAAATGTCTGTCCAGGACTCCATCAGTCTGTCTAATCCTTCACCACCACCACCCCACAACCCCTATACCAAAACCCTAAGCAAGGGTCTCAAAAAGTGACTGCATCTTGAGGTGGAAGGATTGAAGCCTCCCTACCCTCGGGCTCCCAGATTTTCGGGGAGCCTTGAGGAGCCACTCAGTACGTGGTGTCCCTTCTCCACCAAGGAAGGCTCCAGGTGGCTGGGGAGGTCCAATACCAGCCTCTCACCGCCTTTGCAGACAGACATGCAGCAGCTCTAAGATGCTGATGACTTTCCTCCCAACAGGAAGGAAGGTGTGTGGTAGGCAGGACAGATGGAGAGAACACCCACCATGATGTGTGCCACCCTACCGTCTCCCAGAGGCAGAGTTAGCCATCCACTGCCACAGTGGGGGAAGCATTTATCAGGGCTTTCAATGGGCCTCTCCCCACAGGTCAAACCAGACTAGAGGCCAGGGATGTTCACACAGATTAGAAACGCTTGTTTCTATCCTAAGAACTTGAGCCAACAAATACGTCAAAGCTAAAATTGGCCTCTCGTGCTATTAAAGTTTTAAAAACATGAACCAAAGCATTATGAAAAAGAAAACCGTGATTAAACTTTGGTATTTACTAAGTTAAAATGAACAGAAGAAACTCATGGTGATTTGGAATATGTGTGGGCCTCGCTGTGTGCCCTGGACTCCTGATAAGTCTCTTGCTCTCCCCGACCATTAGCCTGAGTCAGGCTGAAGCGTCCAAAGGGCTTATGATGCTGTTTACCTCACCCTCGAATCTCAAAATAGCCTGAGTTAGGCTCTGCAGGCCATTTCATGAGATGGAAGTCCCATTTGGATGATGCCCAGGCCCAGTCATCTGGAAAAGGAAGGCTCTGTCTGAGCCATCTGTGAGAAGCCTTGGGGGACAGAGATCTGAAGCCCTGGATTCAGATTTGAATCTGGCCCTCTGGCATAGGCACTAAACTAACACAATTAGGAGATTAGAAGTGTCCTACTGGCTGGTTTATGTGGCGTTATCTTTGGTTAAATCAAATGGGAGGATGAACATCCTAGGGCAGCACTCCCTACGGGAGATCAGAGCTAAGTTTCTCTGGACAGGGTCATCGTAAAGCCTGGACAGCCACAGCTGAGTACAGCTACATCACTAGAGGAAGCAGCAAGCTGGCATCCATCAAGGTTGTCAGTTCAGGAAGTGGAAACAGAATACTAGTGAAGTCCCTTGAACCAACTCCTTCACTTCAGGCAGACTCCACTCCGGCTGTTGGCCTGGCCTCAGCTTGGCCACCAGACTCACAAGCAGTGTTCCAGTGTGCCTGGGTCTCTCATCTTTGTCCTTCCTCCTTCCCAGCCCAAAGTGGGGATAATCCAGTCCCTTGACAAGAAGTGGTGTGTGGCCTGAGGACTCTGGAGAAAGGCAGTTAGGGGCTGTCATCACTGGGACGAGGACAAAGATATGGTATGGCCAGTGGATAAAGGTCTGCTCTTTTGTGCAAAGTCAGTTCTACATTTCCACATTAAGCTGCGTGCAGAGCCTAGTTCCTCTTATGGACTGAGACCACACGTCAGGTTGCCAGTAACAAGTCAGGGTTCTCTACACCCTGCATGGTGACCTCTGCTTGTGGATCACCACGGGCTCCAAATGCTCTGTGGGTCCCTAGACGGGAGATTTCACAGAGACAATGACAGCTCACACAGTTGTCCTGCCTATCCTGTTCCCGCTTAGCAAAGAGAGGAGTCCAGGACTAATAAGCTTGTGCACAGAGGACCTTTGTCCTCTGTGGCCCAAGTCAGGGAGGCGGGAGCATGCTAGGAGGACCCCTGGACCAGCATGAGCTGCCACCACTAACTACCACCATGGGAACAGCTTTAACAAGACATTTGGTTCTCACCACTAGGGTCAGAGAATCCAAGATCAAAGGTCCTGACAGATTTAGCTCCTGGCGAACACCACTTTCTGCCAGCTGGTGGTCCAATAGGTGGTCATTTCCTGCCTGTAGATGAGTGTCTTCTTGCTGTGTTCTCACATGCAGGGACAGAGAAAAAACTCTCCATTGTCCACTCTTCTGTAAGGACATTGATACCATGAGGGGCTCTATCCTCCTCACCTCCTGCACAGAGGCTTGGGAGACAGAGCATTCTGTGACTCAGCATCAGCAGGAAGGCAGGAAGAACCATGCACAGGATGGCCATTCTTTTGGGTCTTTATCTCTAGGTTCTCGTGATGAAAAAGAATGGCCCCCATAGGCTAAAATAGTTGACTGCTTAGTCATCAGGGAGTGGTACTACTTGAGACAGATTAGGAGATGTGGCTTTGTTGGAGGAAGCGTGTCATTGAGGGTGGGCTTTGAGGTTTTAAAAGCCCAACCCAGGCCCCAGTATCTCTTTCTTCTTGCTGCCTGTGGACCTGTATGAAGAACTTTCTCCTTCTCCAGCACCATGTCTGCCTGCATGCCACCATGCTCCCCACCCTGATGATAAAGGACTAAACCTCTGAAACTGTAAGCCAGCCCCAATTAAATGTTTTCCTTTATAGGAGGTGCCACAGTCATGGTGTCTCTTCCCAACTATAGAACAATGGCTAAGACAGTTCCCATGGCAGGAATATTCTGGAAGGAATCCACGAATAAGCAGCGGAGGCTATCGATGGCTTTCTAAACACAAGTTTCTGTGGCCAGGACCGGTAAAGACCCAAGGTGTTCGGGGTGCAGTATTTAAGGTGGCACTCACTCTCTTGGAGCTGGCCGTGTGTATACACACCTGAAGATCTTAGAATGGACAGGTGAAACCCTGCTTACCTCATCCTAGGCCTGACTTGTCCTGACTCTCTTCAGATTGCTCCACCCCCCCACAGGGCCCCGTGGGTCACTCCAGCGGCCACAGGCAGAAGCAGATTTACCTCCAAAGGAACCCTCAAGTCTGCCAGCCTACAGAGAGTGGGCATCCCATAGGCTTTTCCCCCTGGCGGAGGGCTGCCTAGAGTCTAAGGGCAAGAGGCAGAGGTCCCCACAGACAGGGGAAGGGGGAGAGCAGGGAATTAAGGCAGTGAGCCCCAGGCCTTCCCTCTAATCAAGGAGCAAGCTCATCTCCACAGAGGATATAAAGGAAAACCTTTGGAATTCCCACTAGGTTTCGGGCTGGCTGCCATTTTTGCATAATCGACTCGCTGGATCCTGAACACACTCCAGTGAAGGGGGGTGTGAGTCTCAAGTTACAGATAAGAAGCAAAGATTCCAGGGTGTCAAACGATATGCTCAAGGTCACAGAGAACCTATGCCTTGTCCAACACCCAAGACCAGTTGTCTCAAGATCCAGCCACTCTCTCACTCCCTCATCTCCTCATCCACTCATCCCTTCAAGGTGAGGGATGCTGGTTCTGGGCTCAAATGAGAACTCCAGGCAGAAGCCATGGGTGAGAGGGAACAGCATATGTCACTGCCTGAAGTCTCAGGGAAGGCGGGGTGAGGAGACAGAACCCAGCCTAAGAAGTCAGGCTTTCCCTACGCACAAAGGGAAAACCACTGATAAGATTTCAACAGTGAAGCCGCAAGAGCCAATTGACCAATTAAGAAGATCACTGTGGCATTGGTGTGCCGACCAGCTGGGAATCTGGTGGCCATGTGGCAGGCAATTGGCTACTGGCAACATTCCAAGCATGGGGTAGTGGGAACTTGAATGAGGCATTATGGGAACCTCGAGCTAGAAAGACTTTAGAACGATGGCTGCCTTCTTCACAGAGCTGGGGTCTGACTAGCAGACCTGCTAGCTGTGACTAGAGGAGAAAGCAGGAGTGGCCATGGGCTTGGAAGCCAGAGCTGGATGCATCCTTAGGACGGGGAGGGAATGCCCAGCAAATATGCAGTGATAATAAAGACCTTGGAAGTCAAGGCTATGGGAGTTATTTAAAGTGTCTGCCAAACAAGAATAAAGACTAGAGTTCAGACCCTCAGAACCTGTATAAAAGCCAGGGGCTGTGTCTTACATCTGTCTATAACCTCTGCACTAGGAGGAGGCAGAGACAAGAGGATCTCACAAGCCCATTGGTCAGCCAGCCTAGCAGAATGGGTGAACTCCAGGTTTAGTCAGAGACCCTGTCTCTAAGGGGAAAGTGATGGGTGATTGAGAAAGATAACTGGCGTCAACGTCTGGCTTCCATATGCACATGTACACAAGCACACACACACACACACACACACACACACACACACACACACACACACACACACACGCATGCATGTCCACCACCATGCACACACACATAAACCCACACGAATACATTTATGCACCACACACACAAAACAAATACAAAACAATACTAAACATTTTCGAGGCTGCCATTTCAGATCCTTATACGTGGAACCTACCCCGACAGACCCGGCAAAGCACCAGCCTCCTCTTGGTCAAATTGCACCTGGGTCTTAAGGGAGTCGGCCACAGCCCGGGGCATGGAGAAGACGTCACAGGCCCTCAGTTGTGTTCCTTTGTAGTTTTCCTCAGGGTGTCGGCCTGCATTTGCCCACAACCTCTTTGCTTTTCTCCCGGGCAGCAGCAGACTTCCATGGGTGCTGTTGTCAGCTCAAAGGGAGGCCAGGCAGTGAGGTCAGGGCCTTTAACCACACCGAAGACCCCTGAGAAACATCATTCCCTGACAGCCAAATGGGGCATTCTGTATGCACTGGGCACAAATGAGCGCCTCATTATACCCTGTGTTCTTCAGCCTCAAGGCTGTCCCTGGTTTGGGGGAGGGGGATTGTTTGCACCTTAAGCCCTCAGAACGCCCATCATGTCCCATGCTGTTCTCTGGAGCACAATGCAAGACGCTTGCTTGGCCTAATCATGGCTTTGGGAGGTGCAGGAGTTGGGAGGAGGCGGCTCCCCTGGAGCACACAGAGGGGACTGATTTTCCGCCTTTTTAAAGAAGAAAATGTAGGCACTAAGCAGGCTTAAAGGCTTTTTTTTTTTTCTGAAGCATAATATCATACAATAGAGGGGTTATTAAGTCACATACTACAAGTTGTTCCATAATCAGCTTTGTGCTGCATTTCTGCGCCCCCCACCCCAAGCTGGGGGGCAGAGTCACTATGTGGGACTAGCAGCTGCCACGAACCCCTGAGGAGAGGCCCCCCAGTATGGTTTTGTTCGTTTTTTGGTGCTGACCATCTTTCACAGGGAAGGAGGCCTCGGGTTCGTTGTCTCTTTCCTTCTTGACTCCATTTTCACAGGGAGCTTCCGGTTCTTCTATGTTTGGAGATACACAGAATCTCAACTTTGCATCTTGCCTGCGTTCCCAAGGTATGACCGTCCTTTGAGCCCGGGCATTTTTCTGGGTCCCCTAACTCACCCTTGCCCATTACAATGGGCTGAACATGCTCCTTCCGGCCCTGTTTTTCCCGTGATACCCTCCTTCCCCCGGCTCCAGCCATTTGAGCAGCCCTAGGACCTCTGCACTAGCTTCCCCTTGGCAGACAGTACTTTCTCCAGAGACACACACGCGGCTTTCCCCTTCAGGAGCCCGTTGAAATGCCATCTCGCCTGGGCACCCTGCTGAAGGGTCTTTGTTTCTGGCCCACATTCTTTGTTTCTACAGACATTTTCCCAGCTGCACCCTCAGATTCAGCTTGCCTGAGATTTCAGGGTGTGGTTTGTCAGCCCTTACTGGGGTATGGCCATACCGTGTGGGATGGGATTTCTTATCTGAATCCAGAGTCTAAAATGGAGTGTAGCACTGAGTCCCCCCAGTGAATCACTTCCCGAGTGAGTGAAGTACACACGGCATGAACTTTGGGACCCTGGATTTGAAATGAAACTCACAGTCATGCCCCTCTCTAGGCCTTCATTTCCATCTCTGTAACGTGGGCACCACGTCTCCCTCAGAGAGTAGAGACTGAATGTAGGCTGTCAGCACAGAATAAACAGCCAGCAGACAGGAGCATGCTATCTTCTCTTGCTGCAGCCACGCCCTCCAACATTTCTGTAGCTGTGAGGGCTGAGACACCAGAAGGTACCAGAAGTTGGTGGGAGTGTCATCGGTCATGCAGAGACAGGAAACTGGGGGTCCACTGTGCCCTTGGCCTCTGCGGCAACAACGGGGATAGGTCTGGCTGCCAGACCCGCTTCCTGGTGCTGAAAGGAGCCCCAGAATTTCTGCCAGTCTCATTCTCTGAAGCCCCTTTCCCCTCTGTGTGTTACACACCTGAGCGGGGACAGGTTGGGTTTTGCTTCAGTTTCCCCAGCCCAGAAGCCACGACAATTGCACAGACTTGCTGGCTCTTCAGCTCATGTTCCCTTCCCTGTTTCTTGAAGGGATGACCAAGAGCCACTGACAGGCTGGAGAACCCAGCAAGGATATTTACAGCGCTCTTGGCTGACCACTCAGGAAGACACATGGTCAAGGCTCTGAGGACCCATTCATTAGCCAGGAAGCTCTAAGCCAAGCAGGTGGCAGATCTCTGGATCCTGTGGACCGATGTCCATTGTGATGGCTATCTGTCAACTTGACACAACCTAGAATTACTTGAGAAGATTCTCAATCAGGGATTGTCTGCACTGAGTTGACCCGTGGACATGTCTCTCTGTATGGGTAGGGGTTGTCTTAGGTTATCTGATGTGGGAAGGCTTAGCCCACCGTGGGTGGCACCATTCCCTGGGCAGAGGTTCTGAACTGTGTAAGAGTGAAGAGATGAAGCTGAGCGCAAGCAAGTGAACATGTACACATTCATTTCTCTCTGCTCTTGACTTGGACTGATGTGACTAGCTGTCTCCGGCTCCTGCTGCTGCGATTTCCCCCATAGTGACAGACTATACCTGGAATTCTGAGCTAAAATAAGTCCTCTCTTCCAGAAGTTGGTTTTCATCAGAGTATTTCATCACAGCAACAGAAATGAAACTAGAGCATCCATTTTAAGTCTTTTTTCTCAGTTCTGAGAAGTCCAGGGGGCTCCCTGTGTTTTGACAAGGGTGCCAGTCTGTTGAGTGTGGCTCTCGTCTGTGCATATTGCCAAGTCTGCACCTATGGAGAGGCTGGAGCTGTGGAGGTCACAGACTACCCAGTCTGGGGCACAGCCCAGGGGCAGCTGTTTTGCTGTAGCCGTGGATGCCTATCACAATGCTGGGCACACACACACAGCCATATTGAACAGGAACTCCGATAGGGACCAGACTGTCTATGGTCCTCCTACACAGTAAGTTCAGGCAAGCAAGGCCCTATGGAATCAGTTCCCTGTTCCCCTTTCCAGGAAGAAAAGGTAGATGGCACACAGCTCCCTGGAGACTTGGGGAATGGGGCCTGGTGCCTGGAAGCTCGGGTTTCCTGCCTCTGGCAGCTGCAGGGCAACAGAAGGC
Organism: Peromyscus maniculatus bairdii; assembly: GCF_049852395.1. Taxonomy (NCBI): domain Eukaryota; kingdom Metazoa; phylum Chordata; class Mammalia; order Rodentia; family Cricetidae; genus Peromyscus; species Peromyscus maniculatus. The sequence continues at coordinate 61,946,269 of NC_134860.1, read as the reverse complement.
CGTCTGGCAGCTTTACTCCGCTCACTCTTCCTCTGCACTGAACGCCAAGGCGAGAACTCCCGAGCAGATGTTCGTTCCTGCTCCCGTCACCACCAAAAGATGCCGGGGACGCAACTGATCTGTGCCCAGGCCAAGCACTTCCAACTTCCTCCCTGTTTCTGCCTCACACAAGCTCGGGACACCAGGTCCCCCAGGAGACAGACAAAGGTTTTCAGCATCCCCAGGTTCCAAGCTCCTCTTGGTTCCCAACTCACTCCCAGCCCAGGCTTTGGGAACTTCTGGGGTACTCTCAAACTTCAGGCACATCTGAGTTACTAAGGTTCAGGGCAGGCTTGCAAAAGAGATGGCGGGGCTCCGCTCCCAGAGTGTCTGGGGTGAGGCCCAATATTTTTGCATTTGAAATGAGCTCCCAAAGGATGCCCATAGAAGCCCTGCTACAGCCTCACCACTCTGTATTGGCACTGTATTGGCACCGGCTGCATCAGTACCACCTAGAAGATGAATTAGCGATAGCAGTTCTAAGGGTCTGCCCTCAGACCTCCAGGACCAACTCTGTGGGTGGGATCAGAGAACGTTGGTTTCTGTGAGTGTTCTAGGATATTCTGGTACACACTTCACTAGAGAAGGCCTTAACGCCTCTTGGAGTCCGCTGGGGGAGCACTCGGGATGCTGAGACAGCCTTCAACCATGAGCTTGGTTGTTCCTGTGGCTCCCCAAATGATAAGCATGTGCAGTTACACCAGTGGACTGCTGTCCGGACGTCTGCCATAGCTGCAGTTCTTGGGGACGGTGGGTTCAAGTGAACTGAGCTGAGAAATGTATTCCCACCTTCATCCTCCAGTGACCAGCTGAGGCTCCCCCTCCCCTGCTTATGCTGTGGGTTGAAAGGCGGGAAATGCCAGCTTCACTCAGGTCACACATGGACTCTTACTGGTCTGTGTGGCTGCTTGTGGGATGGAACAAGGGGGAAACGTTCATTCCAGCAAAAGGTGAGGTGAAGGAGGAGTGAAGCCCCCAGCTCTCCTGTGGGACAGTAGACCACAGGGTGCTGGAATGCCGGACTTCAATTTTACCGAAGTGGCTCGGTGGCTTCCTTATTCCTAAGCCAGCCCTCTGCTCGTTTTCCTGCTCCCTTTGTACCTCTGTGTGTCCAAACTCCCTAGGAGGGTTTTGATTCCGTTTCTCTAAAGCAGGGCTGGGGAGACAGCTCTATTGGTGAAGGGCTCACTGCACAAGCATGCCACCTAAGCTGGGTCCTCAGCACCCACACGAAAGCTGAGCATTGAGACGTTCTCTTGTTCTCCCAGCTCTGGGAAGGTGGAGACAGGCAAATCCGGGGCTTGCTGGCCAGCCAACTGAGCCAAATCGGTGAGTCCCAGGTGGTGAGAGACACAGTCTCAAAAAAATAAGGTAGACGACAACTGAAGAAGACACTTGGGGCTGTCCTCTGGTTTCCACACTTGGGGTTGTCCTCTGGTTTCCACACTTGGGGTTGTCCTCTGGTTTCCACACTTGTATACACATATCCACACATATCCTCCCTCACCCACATCAACACACGATGACACCTGCACACACCACATACACACAGAACAACAGCAATATTAATAATAAATATTTATTTATTATTGTTAAAGAATAAATATTTATTATTTGGTATCAATGTATTGTTTAGTAACAATCCACTCGTTATTATTTAATAATAAATATCTTACAATTATTACTATTTCTCCAAAGCTGATGGGTCTGCTTGAGAACAGAAGGCATGGGTCCCCCCCATTCACTGGAGGGCTGAGGTGACCCAAGTGGTGTGGGTGCAGCAGGCACTCACCGCCAAGCATGCACTCCACAGAGGTGGCCATTCCTTCCCCATTGGTTTTATTCAGTTACGCTACTGCCCCACAAAAAGCAGCATGGCCACCAGTCTAAGAATGCCCCCCAAAGGATCAGTCATACTCAAGATCACAGAACTAATGAGGTGTTTCTGTCATCAAATATGGGCCTTTCCATCCCCAGGAGCTCCCGTCCGACTATAACTCTCTTACAGAGCAGGCTCCCCACCTGTTACGCTGACTAGCAGGCCACAAATGCTCAGGCAAGCACACTGTTTCACAATCCAAGAACCCAAGAAAGCACTCAGTAGCAAAGTCTAGAGGCCATGGCAGCCTGGGGCACCCCAGGACCACTCTGCCCTGTGGTAGACAGCTGGACAGCATCTGTTGGGAAGAGCTTGGGATTCTCTTATTCCAGGACAGCCATCCAGGGATGTAACCAGACTGACAGCAAGTCATGGAGGTGCTGAGTTCCCCATCACTGGACAGTCTGGAATGAGACTAAACTGCAACCTTGGTGTGACTCAGAATGGGTGACAGCTGATACTGCCCCTGCACCCGCAGAGCAGCCGGAAGTCTCCAGCAGCCTACAGCTGAGCCCTGCATGGTTGGCTGAACAGAGTTTTGTCACCACACTCACTGGCTGTGTGAGTCCTGAGGACCCTCCTCAGGGGCAGTAACGGAGGATGATTCTAGTCTGAAGACAGTGTCGGGTCATACAGAAGCAACGCGCATCAAGTGAGGGAATTACTGAGCTGTGGTGACTATGGTTAAGAGCACTTGCCTTCCAGGACCAGGCAGTTAATTCTGAGTGAATGGCAGGTGTTTTTTGCAGCCAGTGGTGGCAATACAGGCTGAGATTACAGAATACAGTGTATCGCTCCACCACATGGCCCTCCAACCTTTGGATTTCCACCCTTTGATAAAGATCACAAATCAGAATGGTCTACCTGGTCTAGCCACCTTTCATTCCAGTAGCAGGGATGATGACTGGAAAGGGTCTGGCTCTAGCTCCTGGGTACCCACCCCTCCAAGTCCTAGTGACACCCAGGGGCGAGCTAGCCCACCCCGTGACTATTACCTAAACCCTAAATTGCCACCATTCAGAACAGACCTACAGGAGAGAATGGATTTATTGCCCGATATGCATATTTAATGACTTTCAAAGATAGTTCATAAATATACCATGCAATTTATTGGTATTTAATGTTATCCCTTAATGAATAATTTTTAAGCCATTCAACACTGGCCAATTTGGAAAACTTAATAGAACATTCAATAACTCTTGTCAAGACTTAATAAATTCCCATGGATTTCTACATCTTGGGACAAGCACTCCATTTAAAACAAATTGAATAATACATGTGATATGGGGGAGGGGAAATAATTTATTGAGGGCTGATTTAATGGGAACAGGTGTATTCTAGGTATAATCTTCTCTTTTTTAAAGTCTATGTGTTGTAGTCATGTGTGGTATGTAAGCACGTACATCCATGTTCTCGCATGTGGAGCACAGAGAAGATCGTTAGGTGTCCTGCTCTTTCATTAACCTTATTCCCTTGAGACAGAGTCTCTCACTGAACCCAAAGCTGCCATTTCAGTTGGGTTTTTCCCAAGATCCACCTGTCCCTGCCTACTCCACAATGTTGGAATTACTTGCCTGTGGTTGTGCTCAGCTTTTATGTGGGTGCTGGGAATTCAAACTTCGGTCATCATGCTTGTAAAAAAAAAAAAAAAATTCTTACCCAGAGCCATCTCTCCAGCCCCCAACTTGGGATTATTAGGGTTTCTGAAGCACTGTCCTCCAGTGGGGGGAAGATGGAGAGTAAGATGGAGACAGAGGGGGAGATGGGGAGGGAGGGAGGGAGAGAGCGAGAGCACAGACACTCCCAGGCTGGCTAAAGACAGCCTGGCTAGGTGCTTTAGTCTCTGATCTGGCCTACAGGCTTCAGCCCAGTCCTGGACGCTCCTATCCTTGGGGCCCCTGCCCAGCCCTCTCTCTGACCCCTTCCCTGCTCTCTGTCCCCGCCCTCTGCCTTTCCTGCCCCGCCCTCTCTCTGACCCCTCCCCTTCTCTCCTCTCTGTCCCCACCCTCTGCCTTCCCTGCCCCGCCCTCTCTCTGACCCCTCCCCTTCCCTCCTCTCTGTCCCCGCCCTCTGCCTTCCCTGCCCCGCCCTCTCTCTGACCCCTCCCCTTCCCTCCTCTCTGTCCCCGCCCTCTGCCTCTCCTACCCGCCTTCTCTCTGACCCCTCCCCTTTCCTCCTCTCTGTCCCCGCCCTCTGCCTCCCCTACCCGCCTTCTCTCTGACCCCTCCCCTTTCCTCCTCTCTGTCCCCGCCCTCTGCCTCCCCTACCCGCCTTCTCTCTGACCCCTCCCCTTTCCTCCTCTCTGTCCCCGCCCTCTGCCTTTCCTGCCCCGCCCTCTCTCTGACCCCTCCCCTTCCCTCCTCTCTGTCTCCACCCTCTGCCTTCCCTGCCCCGCCCTCTCTCTGACCCCTCCCCTTCCCTCCTCTCTGTCCCCGCCCTCTGCCTTTCCTGCCCCGCCCTCTCTCTGACCCCTCCCCTTTCCTCCCATCTGTCCCCGCCCTCTGCCTTCCCTGCCCCGCCCTCTCTCTGACCCCTCCCCTTTCCTCCTCTCTGTCCCCGCCCTCTGCCTTTCCTGCCCCGCCCTCTCTCTGACCCCTCCCCTTCCCTCCTCTCTGTCTCCACCCTCTGCCTTCCCTGCCCCGCCCTCTCTCTGACCCCTCCCCTTCCCTCCTCTCTGTCCCCGCCCTCTGCCTTTCCTGCCCCGCCCTCTCTCTGACCCCTCCCCTTTCCTCCCATCTGTCCCCGCCCTCTGCCTTCCCTGCCCCGCCCTCTCTCTGACCCCTCCCCTTTCCTCCTCTCTGTCCCCGCCCTCTGCCTTCCCTGCCCCGCCCTCTCTCTGACCCCTCCCCTTCCCTCCTCTCTGTCCCCGCCCTCTGCCTTCCCTGCCCCGCCCTCTCTCTGACCCCTCCCCTTCCCTCCTCTCTGTCCCTGCCCTCTGCCTTCCTTGCCCTGGTTCTACGCTTTGCTCAAGGTGCTTGCCCTCAGCTTCCACCACTGTCTTGCACAAGAGGCTGACACATGGCCTTGCCCTCGGTCACTCTTGTGCCATGGGCAAGATGATCAACTTAGCTCAACATTCTGGGTCCCCTGAACCCCATCCTGCTCCCTTCTCAGTCACAGCCTGGCACAATCCCACACGCTGGGGCACTGCTTCACGAGTGGCTCACTGCCAAGGTCACATCCCTATCTGGCCTCCCATCCCCATTTCCCCAACTTTTCCGACGAAAGCCCTGCTTGACTTAGGGCCCAGTTCCCACCTCTTTGCCACCTCTCTACACCCTCCTCTGCTCTCCACTGAAAAAGCCCTCACCTTGCCTATGGGGCTCCTGGGGTCTTAGGGTCCAACCTGCTCCACACCACTCTCTGCCCTTTGAGCTTATATTCCTGCAGGGTCTTCAGAAGCCCTATGCATATTTGCTAAAAGAACTCATGCTCCCAAGAACTCTGCACCCAAGACTCCATGCAAGGAGCTTGCAAGAAGAGAAGCACTGAGAGGGAAAAGCCTCTGGAGAACTAGAAATGGTCGAGCTGGGTGCTGAGCGTGAGGCCACAGTCCCATTCAGATGCCTTCTAGGCACAGGAGTGGCCACAGGACAGGAGAGACTGCTTTCTCTCACTCAGTGTCAGCTAGGTCCAGATGGTTCCATACACGAGGAAGAGCGAGGGTCAGTCACTTACGTTGAAACTCAGAGGCGGCAAAGTGCGCCAGCTCCCACTGGCGTGTGCACAGATAGTTGTGGATCTGAGTGCACAGACAGGGAACCGCTAGGTTCTCCGAGAATGGAGTTGGCAACAGTTCCTAGTGCAGGGTTAGTAAACCAATAGGTCGTGTAGTTTGGGGCCTTCCCTGTTCCAGGTGAGGCCCGCAGTGACCTGAACCAGAGGCACAGAACACAGCAGAGGAAACATTTCCAACATGAGGTTGGTTGGTGTGGCAGTGACAGATTGGGAGGGCAAGGACGATGAGATGTGAAAGAGGATTGGGGTTTCCAGGAAGCCCTTGGGACCCCCGTTGGTAGTGGGATTGGAGGGAAGCAGTTTAAAAAAAAGATAATGCCCTATCTGTAAATCTCTGAACCACCCAAACCCAAACATTAATACTAGAAAGAGGAAAGGTCCACAGGACCAGAGTGAACCCCTGAAATTCAGCCACTGCCATGCACTTGCCATAAAACTAAACAGAATTCCCTTTACAGGTAAGCAAGCAGCGACACCCACCTTCCCCTCGCGGCTTGTTGTAGCGGCTGACCACACCGTCCCTGCAATTTCTTCCGTGTAACTAAGGTAAACCCTTCACACTCTGACTTGACATCTTTCTGTGATTATTAGTCTTTCTCCAGTAGAAGTGTCACTTTGCGGTCAATAACAGGACCTATGACTAGGTCGAGATGTGGTACCTCCAACCCATATACCACAGAAACACAGTCAATGTTTGGAGACTGTCAAGAATTCCAAAGGCTACTGGCTCCTAGAGTGAGGCACCTGACATCCAAACTGAGGACTGAGGCCACTGCTAAACCTCAAGTGGAGGGTAATCTCGGGGCAAGGGCTTCAACCAGAGCACCAGCCCAGGCCACCTCAACCCCTGGACGAGGCCCCTCCTATGGGTTCTGCTTCGAAGGCCAATGCTGGACAGCACAGCCACACTGTATGGAATCTCCAGCCGGGCTGCGCTCTGATTCCCCCTAACCGAAAACCATTTCCAAGAAAGCAAAGGAAACGCTTAGTTTCCCAAGAAAGAAGGAAATCTGGGGCAATTTCCTGTGTCCTAATTTTCTCATCTAAGATATAATAATATAAAGCAGCCCACAGTGACAGGCACATTAATTTTTCGTGACTTCGGGTGTCACCTTCGTAAAAAGGAGAAAGAGCAGCACTCTTGAAAGCCCCTGCTCCCACTTTGTCACACCCCGGGGCTTCTCCCTGAATTCACACATGCTCCTTAGGTTTATGGTCAGCCTTCCCAAGGCTGAGCAGGCACCCGAGTGGCCCTGTTGTGGCTGAGGGGAAATGGACAGACGTTCTCATTATGGATATTGGTGTAAAAACCATGATGTAGGGGGCGTCTTGCTGGAGCCAGTTTGTTTCATGAGGAAATTATTGAAGGCCCAGAAAAGAACCAAAAGCTGATGATGCCTAGATTTTTGTCCCTGACACATCTCAGGCTTCACATGTGGTGACCCAAGCCTGCACCCTGACGCATCTCGGACATCACATAGGGTGATCCAGCCTGCTGCATCCTTGCTGTTAAGACAGCCAAAGGAAGGCACAGGCTGGCATGAGGGAGCAGTCTCGGGGGAGGCCCGGCTTCAGGTCTAGGGGGTTGCACTGGGATGAGGTGGGTGCCACTGGTCCCAGGGGGACCCCTGTTTCTGCTCTTTCCTACCAGTGTGGAGTTTATCTGTTCCATAGGGGTCTGTCTTAGTTACTTTCCAATTGCTGTGATAAGATACTGTGACCAAAGCAACTTATAAAAGAAAGCATTTGATTTGCCTTACCATTTCAGAGGGTTAGAGTCCGTGACAAAGGGTGAAGTCGTGGTGGCGGGCAGCTGGAGCAGCTACTGAGAGCTCTCATCTCACAAACAGGAGGCAGAGAGCACTTTGAGAATGACAAACATCCTTAGAATCCTCAAGCCTGCCTCCAGTGGCACACCTTCCTCACCAAGGACACACCTCCTAATCCTTCCCAAAGAGTTCCACCAACTGGGGAGCAAGTATTCAAACAGATGGGGGACATTCAAAACTCCACAAGTTCCCTACCAGCCAGCTTACAAGGTTGTAGTTCATGAAAGATATACAAGAAAATGTCCCCCAGCTGATAGTGTTCCACGTGAGCTGGCGGTGTTGATTGGGGGTAGGAAACCTGCTTAGTATGCAAAGAATCGTGCTTGTGATTTCCCAGAAAAGTGTCCCACCACTTTGGACTCCAGGATGGATCCAGGAATAAAAATAATGAAGTAAAATAAATGTAGAGAAATTATAAGGGCAGAAATGATATTGATAAAAATCAATGAGTCAACAAACTTAAAAACAAATAATTGATCAATAAATTCAAGATTTCTGTTCTTGGGGGGGGAAATAAAATGAATTACTAGACATATCCATGAAAAATGAAAAAAAGGCATAATGCTCTCTCTCTCTCTCTCTCTCTCTCTCTCTCTCTCTCTCTCTCTCTCTCTCTCTCACACACACACACACACACACACACACACACACACACACACAAGAAATAGCAGGCCAAGTATGGGGACTCATGCCTGCCTGTAATCTCAGTATCAGGAAGCAGAGGCAAGGAGTTCAAGGCCAGCTGGACTGTATAACAAGACCCTGTGGAAGAGAGGAGGGAAGGAGTGAAGGGAGGAGGGAGGGAGGGAGAGAGGAAGGGGAAGAAAGACAATGGCAGACACAGAAGACATCACTACAAGAATCCTGGAAGAGTTATTTGTTTCATTCTATGTGGCTAATTCAGTGAGCCTAATTGAACTGAAATACAGAAAATTATGGATTCCCAGAGCCAATCTCTGGAAAGAAAGAGAACAATTATAGAGGAAATCATTTCAGAGCTAACCTTGCTGAAAAAAACTGGGTCAAGTTTTAAAAATTATTATTTCTCTGTGTGTATATGGTTGCATGGGTATGTATGTGTGAGGTGTGAGTCTGGAGACCAGTCGCGGGTGCCACTTCTCAGGAACCTGCTGCCCAGTTTATTGAGATAGGGTCTTTTATGGGCCTTAAGTTCCTGACTTGCTAGGCCAGGGAGCCCCAGGGATCTTGTCTCCACCTCCCCAGGGCTGGGGTTTTAAGCCGAAGTCATCACATCAGACCTTTTCCCAGTGGTTCTAGAGATCAACCACAGATCCTCATGCGTGTGTGGCGAACACTTGACTGAGCTGTCTCCTCAGCCTGGCCGACTGGTTTTATGGAAAACTTGTAGCTCATCATTAAGCAACAGATGAGTGCGAAATCTCTTTAGAATGTTCCAGAGCATAGGGAGGCAAGGAGCACTCAGAGAGAAAGCCCTTCTGTGGAATTAGCATAACACTGGCAGCGAGGCCCACAGAGAGGAAACATAAATGAAAGCCAAGGCCAATCTTAGAAATATTATTGCAAAATGCTTCAATAAAACATTAGCAAACAGAAGCCAGCAGCAGAGCGAGAGAATGACACATCCTAGACAAATGAGTCATGAGTTCCACAAATACACGGATGCACAAGAAATCATTACCATAACTTTCCATATTAATGGATCTGTAGAGAGAGAGAGATCACACAGTCATCACCGCAGACACTGAGAAGGCATCGTATAAGATGGGACGCCCCTTCCCAATCAAGAGGAAACTCCTGTTTTCATTTGAAAACATAATGGGATTCTTACGGAGATACAGAATCTCACGCCCACACAAACACCTGTCAACCTGTAAGGCCACAATAACCGGTCTATTTGGGAAACACTAGACATACCCCAATATATCTATTACCAACACAATTTTTTAGTATAGATCTGAAGGTACTAGTTGATTGAACTAAAACATGGGATAAAAATTGGAAAGGTGGAAAAACTGGGCAAATTTTCAGTTGGAAACTCCAGAGAATTGACTAATAGATGACTAAAACGGCGGGCAGAGGCTCTCAGCCTTCCTGATGCTGAGACCCTTTAATACAGTTCCTCATGCTGTGGTGACCCCGCAACATAAAATTATGTCGTTGCTACTTCATAACTGTAATTTTGCTACTGGTATGAATCATAATGTGAATATCTGATATACAGGATATCTGATACATCAAATGAAAAGTCACTGAAAAGTAACCCAAAGGGAGACAGCTCAGTGAGTCAAAGGAGATTTCCTGCAAGCATAAGACCTGAATTTAATTCCCATGTTTAAAAAGTGGACGCAGTAGCATGTGCCTATCATCCCAGCACACAGGAAGTCAGAGACGAGAGCATCCGTGGGGCTGGCCGGCCAGACAGTCAAGATGAATCGGGGTGCTCCAGGTTTAGTGTGAGACCGCTTCTCGGAAAATAAGGCAGAGAGTGACTGAGGAAGACATCCAATGTCCATGTCTGGCCCTCAGTTCACATACACATGCACATACACATATATGCACCCTCACAAATACACACACACACACACACACACACACACACACACACACACACACACACAGAGAGAGAGAGAGAGAGAGAGAGAGAGAGAGAGAGAGAAAGTAACATAAAAAAATCAGACACACAGAAATATACTCAGTCAGCAATGTGTAAGAAGGAAACATTAAAACTGTAGTCTGAGAATAACAGATTTAAGCAACAGAAACATGCCTCATGTTCTTAGCTAAGAAATTCCAGTACTTTAAGGATATAAACTGTTTCTGATTTAATTCACAAATTTAGCATGAACCCCACCAAATAAAAGCTAATGGCTTTTTTAAAAAATATATAGGCTGATCCTCAAATCCATGGAGAAAAATAAATAAGAATATTTAGGAAGTTTCTAGAATAAATAGGAGTAATAAAAGGAGATTACCAGCAGATGATAAACTATTACAAGCCTACAGAATAATAAAACAGTGTAGTACTAATGCGTAAGATTTAGGTAGATGTACTGGCTAGACTGTAAAGTGCAGAATTAGACTGCAAAGCACACAGGAACCCAGTAGATGACAAAGGTGGGCAGAGCAACGGACTATTTGATCGTGATAATAGCCCAGACCATCCGGCATTAGGAGAAATGAAGAGTAGGTGCCTACTTTGTAATACATGCTAAGTAAATCTCAGATGCATGAAATATTTAAACATGAAATGAAATTAGCCCACAATGAGAGAACCCACAGGGGAATGTGGAATGTTTTTATACTTGTATGGTGCCTTTCTTTATACAATGCTATATCTAGGGGGGAAAACAACCTACAATGGTAATTTTTATTGTTTTATTTATTTGTGTGTGTGTGTGTGTGTGTGTGTGTGTGTGTGTGTGTGTCTCGCAGTGCATATGTGAAGGTCACAGGACAACTTGTGGGGTTGGGTTCTCTCCTTTCACCATGTGGATTCCAGGGATCAAGCCCTGGCCATCAGGCTTGGTAACAAGTGTCTATCTGTTGAGCCATCTTGCCAGCCCAAAGTTGATCTTTTTAAAAAGAGCGTCTCATGGATCTCAGACTGGCCTCGAACTGACCCTCCTGCCTCCACCTTCCAAGTTCTCAGACTACAGGTGTATGCCTGGCATGAAACCCTGGGCTTCAGACCTGCTAGGCAAGCACTCTAGCTTTCCACCAACTGAGCTATAGCTTCATATCTTCAAACATGATTTAAAAATCATTTCTTCGTGAAAAAAAAAAATACCATGAAACCAAGAACAACAACCGACAGGGGAAAAAAACACCCACCAACCAAGCAAACAAACAAAAATGAAAGGTGACAGAGCCCACTGTCTTTCCATTTCCTGTAAGCTTCGGGAGTTTTGCAAGCATTTCTCCTACCCAAAGGTAGAGGAAGTCTAATCAGTGACAGAGTGTTTTGATAGGTTTTTTTTAAGGGGGAGAAAAGGCACAGAGATGTGTGTATGAGCGGGGAGTAGAGTGTGGTTAAGAAGCAAGGTTTAGACTTGGACGCACCTGGCTTTGAACTGCCGTTGTACGTGTCAGGGGAATGACCGTGGACAATACTCCTTTTCTTCTCACTCTACTTCAGTCTCCTTATCTATGAAGTAAGAACATTAAGATCTTTTTCATAGGTTTGTTGTAAGGCTGGAAATAAGGCATTGTGAAGGTTTAACCGTGTGTGTCATATATCACAATCTAAACAATTCATGAGTACTGAATATGATGTTTATTTAACAGCTTCAGATCCTAAAGAGACTACTGGGAAGACATGAAGAGATGAATCCCTCCCTGCTACCATGCCCTGAAGAAGCACTTAGTGTCGAGAGTGTCTATGTCTCTATATCTGTCTCTGTGTCTCTCTGTCTTTGTGTTTCTGCCTGTCTGCCTCTCTCTCTCTCTCTCTCTCTCTCTCTCTCTCTCTCTCTCTCTCTCTCTCTCTCTCTCTCTCTCTGTCTCTCTGTCTCTGTATGTATGTATGAGTACCAGTGGAGACCATAAAGGGGCATGGGATCCTTTGGATCTTTAATTACAGGCATTTGTGAGCCATACAATGTGGGTTCCAGGATTCAAACTCTAGTCCCCTGATAAGTACCTTTAACCACATAGCTATCTCTATAGACCCTTGTGGGTTTTTTTTTTTTTTTTTTGAGACAGGGTCTCTCACTGGCCTGGAACTTGCCAAGGAGGCGAGGCTAGCCAGCCAGTGAAGCACCAACGTCCCTTATCTCTTAGCGCTGCCTCCTCAGTGCTGGGACCCAAGTGCACACCACACTTGGCTTTTGACTTGGATTCTGTCAGTTCCTAACACTTTATTGACTGAGCTACCTCTTGAGAGTCCTGTACTGGGACTGGAGTGGTTTTTGTTTGTTTGTTTGGTGGTTTTTGTTTGTTTGTTTGGTTGGTTACTTTGTTGTTGTTTTGTTTTTTTTTGTTTTGTTTTGTTTTTAAGACAGGGTATCACTATGTAGTCCTGGCTGGTATGGAACTCATGCCCACATTGAGTCCAGGAACCCCAAAATGATGATGATATTGTTCACTGATCAATTTTCTCAGTCTCTCTGCTGCTTATTCAGTAGGATTACATTATTAACAGTGGCATAAATAAGAGAGCCATGCTTCTTTCATGCCCAGATCCTGGCTCTCCTTGGCCATATCAAGCAAAACTTGACACTCAGCCCCCGCAAACAACAGCTGCTCACACCGTCAACCTCTTTTCTTGGTACAATGTTTTCTGGGTTATTCCTCTCTTACCATCTTCCCTTCTCTCCTACAGACTGCATCTGGATCTGTTTTGCTTGCACTGACTTCTTCTGCCTGTCCAGCACCAGGCACAAAGCAGATACTCAATGAATCTTTGTTTTGCCAACAAGTGAGTGAACAAACTCTGCAGCTCTCCCCAAGAAGGTCCACCATTTTGTCTGGTGAATTCTAGTCTTCTCTAAAACCTTTTCCTTTTTGTTCTTTGGAAATTATCAGCAGACATTATAGTCCTTAGGCACAAACATTGCTAAGAGACCTAGTTATTATAACCGAGGATGAAAAACCATGGATGCACTCAGGAATGAGAGCTGTGAGGAGCAAGACTGCAGATGCTCCATGATGTTCGTTCATATATGGGGACAACCTCAGGCCTGATCTCCATGTGCCAGCATCTCATAGCCAAGGGAGATAAGTTGTACCACAACTGCAGAAACTGACACGGACTTGGGCACCAAAGAATGAAAAGAGAGCAAATGAAAAGAGTTGCTGGTCCCATTCTTCCCTACAGAGCATACCTTCAGAAAATCAAGACCCATTGACTGGGAGTTGTTCTATACTCTCTGCAGAGTTAAGGCACAGTTTCCCCTTCTATCTAGCAGCACATGAAATGTTTCCTGATAGCCAAAAGGCACAGCATTCCAGATGGCTCACAGCACAAGGCAGAAGACAGCACCCTGGCTAGACACACAGAGAACTAGTTGACACTAGCTGTGGGGCTCAGTCCTGACACTAGAGGGAGCTACCTGGTATAGATTTACCCCTCCTCTATGCTGATGGTTGATGTGGGATGACATCCTCAGCCAGGTAAGGTGCACCTGAGGTGACACTCGAAGCTGACATGATATCCAGGTGATCTCAGCTACTTGGAATGCCCAGTATTATAACAGGAAAGAGTTACACATCACTTGCTTGGACTGAGGGAAAAGAGCAGTGAGATGCTGCCCAGTGCTGACAGGTTGTACACAGGCTAACACTTTTCTAATAATTCCATTGATTGCCTGTGAGAAAACAAGGCATCTAGAGGGTCATCGCACACAGGTTTCCAATAATATGTAACAGTTGATTGCATCAGGCTAGCCCCAAATTCTGAGCCCTATCAGACATGAGACCACAGATCCAGGTCTAAAAGTCAAATTAATTTCAGTGATTAAAAGGAGTAATGTGGAGTTCAAGATAAAAAATGAAATGTCCACTCTTAACACAGCAGTGTGGCTCTAAGAAGGGGTTCAAGTCCCTATACTACTACTCAAAGTAAGTACACCATGAAGTTTTGAGCCTTTAAATTTGAGGCTTATCCATAAAATTTGGCTCATCTCAGTATCTACTTCATAGAACTAGAGTTCTAAAAATTAAATCAGATAATAATATATGTGAAATTTTTACTGCAATATGTAGCCATTGCCGTGTGTTCCAGCAAAAGTACTATGAATAATGTCATGACGATAACAGGGCAAGTGTGTGCAAACATACTGCCTTGGTCACCAATCATGTTCACTGTTTCCTGTGGCTGTGAGAAAATACCCGGACACAAACAATTTAAAGGGGGAGCGGGTTTATTCTGGTCCTGGTTTGACAGGACAGCCCATAGGGGCAGGGAAATGAAGGGCAGCAGCTGGTCACATCACACCCCCAATCAGGAAGCAGAGAGCTATGGGTACACACTGTTGGTGCTTTTCTCCATTTACACAGCCAGGATCCTAACCTGGAAATACTGCCACCCACAGTGGGTGAGTCTTCCTACTTAAAATAATCTGATCAAGAAAATTCTCAACAGGCGTGCCCAGAGGCCAATCTCCCAGGTGATTCTGGATCATGCCAACTATTTCCAAGAAAACAGCCCTTTATGAATGGGAAGTAGTCTCACAGATGCCATGTAAAGAAATGGTGGAAGCAGTCTGGTGTCATTGGACTGGGCTTTCTGAAGCAGGCTTGACTTTTCGGCATTTGGGTGATCAGAGTACACCTTCGTGGTCTGGTCATGTTAGTAACTTAGCATGTGATCTACAGGAGCTGACCGTGCTTTCCATACAGCAGCATTCCTTGTCAAGCTCTGAGATCATGATACACCCCCACTACATAAAGAGTTTGTAGAAACAACAAATCTAGTATGTTACAACAAACAGAAACATTGTATGAGTGTTTGGATGAGTGGTGGTTATGCCTTTGAGAGGTCTTCAATGCAGAGGTTGCAAGAAAACACTCCAGCATAAAGGAATTGCAAGGGACTTGAGAAAGTTTCTGCAGAGTAATTGGTGCCCCGCTTCCCTATATCTGTTCTGGTTTTTTTTTTTTTTTTTTTTTTGTATTCTTTTTTTATTCAATTTTTTTTTTCATTTTACATACCACCACTGTTTCCCCTCCCCCACCTCACCCCTCATTCACCCCTCAGAGGGGGTGAGGCCTCCCTTGGGTAGTCAACACCTGCTGGCATACCAAGTTGGGGCAGGACTAAGCCCCTCCCACCTGCATCAAGGCTGAGTAAGGCATCCCATCATAGGGAATGGGTTCTAAAAAGCCAGTTCATGTACCCAGGATAGGTCCTGGTCCCATTGCCAGGGGCCACACAAACAGATCAAGTCACACAACTGTCACCCACATTCTCTGAGAGGGCCTAGTTCAGTCCCGTGCAGGCTCTCCAGCTGTCAGTCCAGAGTCAGTGAGCTTCCACTAGCTAGGGTCAGCTGTCTCTCTGGCTTTTCCTATCATGATCTTGACCCCCTTTGCTCCTATAATCCCTTCTCCCTCTCTTCAGCTGAACTCCAGGAGCTCAGCCAAGAGCTCCTTGCTCTGACAGAATGCAGCAGCAGTCCACAGCCCCACCCTCCGGCTCAGGACTGAGCGAGGCACTGGCCGTGGTCCTGAAATTCCGCTCCATGGGCACCATAGATTCTCTGTGGTGAAGATACATGCTGACCATGCTTCTAAAATCCTGCTCTGGTCCACACATTAGCTTTCTACGGTCACATGGACTGTGGCTCACACTGTCATCAGTGTTAAAAATCTTTGCTCTGGGTGAGATCATTTACTCTTTGCTTTTGAAAGTCTAGTTAGTACTTCCTTGATCCTCTCTCTATGACTGGCCTGGGGACCATTCCCATTCAAAGGCAATTCAGAGAAGTTGATTCTGGATCAATGCTGATTTGGATGTTAAGGTCTAAACAAGCTGTGCTCATGTTTTCGGGGTCCTCAGAATTGTCCAGAGTCTGAATCTATGGTGGACAACTAAAGTCAGCATAAACACACCACTCCAGGATACATTCTACACAGAGAATGGCTCAAGTTCAGGCAGGGTTCCCTGTGCACTTGAGTGGGCAGTCAAGAGCACCTCAGACACACACAAACCTGGAATCATGATTTCTAATTTAAATTTCATTAGAGGTGGAATTTCACAGTCTGCCTTCAGTAATTTGTCTCCATGCTATATTTTGGACTTCCTTTCAGCCTTCTTTCCCCATTCTGGACAGGACAGCATTTTTTCTTGTTTGCTCCTAACCACACACCTAATCTGGAACTGGTTCAAACACCACTTCTCCAGTTCTGCTTCCAAATATACAAAATCTGTGGCTTAGTGGGGAAAAAAATCTAGGAAAATAGAACTGGACAACTCCCATCTCTACTGAGACCCTGGATTTTAATTTCCTGTCTATAAACAGGTGGTTAGCAACGGATGTCCTAAGACAGCCATGTGAGAGGTACAGCAGGAAACAGAACTGGGCATGAATCCTACCCACAGGCCTTCACGGTCTAAATATCAAGATCTGCACTCTGCAGGGAATGGAGATCTATAAATAGCAGAGATGACATCACCATCTTCCAGCCTGTTGCTGCTCAGCTGTCAATTATTTTTAACAGGGGTTACAAAAATTAATAGATGGTTGTAAAATCTATAGCATAATTTAACAATAAACCCACATATATTCTATCTTTCTGTCTGTCCATTCCCCCCCTCTCTCTCAGACACACACACAACACACACACACACACACACACACACAGAGAGAGAGAGAGAGAGAGAGAGAGAGAGAGAGAGAGAGAGAGAGAGAGAGAGATTTAGTGCCAATAGATTTTAGAGGCTAATTGTTAGAATGGAAAATGCATGAATCTGAAAATCCATGGATCTAAAATCCACCCCTGATTCAGTCAAAACCCTTATCTTTATCAACTCTTTAACAAGTTATCCATGCAGAGGGACAGGGAAATAATATCTGGGGTGTCTGTAAGCAAGGAAAAATTGTACCAGAGAAAATCAGGGCTTGACCTTGAACCAACATCAGCCTGTGGGGCTTTAAGTGAACCTCATACGTCAAAGGCATTGCAGTCCCTCCTGTTCCATCATAGAGAGGGAGAGACGTGAGTAAACACCAGGAGGATGGATCTGGATCTAGAAACCCCCATTTGCCATTAACCTTGAACAAATCCCTTGACCTCCTCCATCCTGCCACCATGAAGTGACTGTGTACCAAGCCAGTTCTGTATCTGTAGTGAAAGTCTCGGAGGGGACTCTTGCCACTGCAGCTGTGACACAGGAGATGGGGGAAGGGGCTGTCCTACAGGTACCCCCAAGACACAGAAGAACATTACCAAATATATCCTCATGATTTTTATTAAGTTTCTGATGGAGCAAAAGCCAACCCCCACGCCAACCCAAGGTGACAAACCACATCGGAAGGTCACAGAATGGCAGCATTTCCCAGGGACTGAAGGTTCTTTCCGTGTCTTGGGAAAATAAGCCTGTGATCTCTGCTGGAAATAACAAGGAAAGGGAAGGAGGGTCTGGGGAACGGAGGCACTGTTAGTTTTCCGTGTGTGTGTGTGTGTGTGTGTGTGTGTGTGTGTGTGTGTGTGTGTCTTCATTTATAGAAATAGCGATGGAAATGGAATGGGGGATGCTCGCTATTTTAAGGACAAGCTCCAGTAGTAAAGTCATCTCCCAAGTGACGCTGCTTACTGGCCGTGTGCCCTTGCATCCAGGCGAGGCTGTGCTGCTTTTTATTCAAGTCACATCCAGTGCTTCTTACCGATCCATCCGTCTTAATCAGCACCTACCACTTGCAGCAGCAGCCGGGCAACCAGGAAGCCAGGGGACGGGGATGTGAGGGCAGTGGCGAGAGGTGACGTCATGGAAGGGAGGAAAGAAACAAGGGTGAGAGAGAGAGAGGGCTGGCAAGGAGGGGAGGGGAAGGCAGGAGGCCAGCCATACTACACTCCTGGGCACCTCCTCCGTCTGCAAGATGCTCTCAGTCAGGTGGCTGGTTGGCTGGTGAGCCAGCATAGGGCATGCGTTCTTAGAGAGGTCATGATGGCATGCGCCATGATGCCGAGATCAGGGACCCTGCGCCTAAGGCTACTGTGCAGGGACCATAGCGTGAGTGTAGCAAGATGCAAAACAGTGGCTGCCTTCTGAGTCCCCTCTCTGCTCTGCTCCTGGACTCTTGCTTCGGCCTTGTCCCATTCCTGACATTCAGCAACGCTAGCCCCAAGCACACTGGACTCCTGACCTATTCATACCACCATATGCGCTTCTAGAACGTTTCTCTATGAGTTTCAATAACCCAACAGCCCAGCTTTTTCAGAGGGGTCTGGGGTTCCCTCCCTCCCTGGGGTTCAGTTTACAGAGAATCACATGCAGCCTCAGCCACGGATGGAGATTCCCAGAGTGAATCCTGCAGCTGCTGAGCCCAGTTCAGCAAAGCCTCAGTCATCCATACCACAGGTTCTAGAAACTACTCCACATTTCATTCACCTGACATCACTAGAAATCACACCCCCTTGGCTGGGACCTGAATACCCAGTTCGCCCATGGGTGTATATTCCCAATTCCTTGCTCACTTGCTCACACGCAAAGCACTCACATCTGTGCCACGTGGTCATATGACAGGGCGTGGGCACTAAGAACCAAACCCTCAGATCCCCAATTTAAATCAATCCTGATTCAGACACTGTCAATTTGAGATGGCACTTCACCTCCAGGGACAACCCCTGCAGAGCCAGTCCCCAGGCTGGCCTGGCTTCCTCTCCTGCAGAATGACTCAGTTGCATCTTCTGCAATCTGATGCTCTCATATGATTCAGGAGGATTGGGGCTTGAAGTCAGTGGGGTCTGGCCATCTCAGAATCCAGGGCTAGAGGAGTAACTGCAGGAAATTTTTTGGTCAGAGAAACAGTGGAAGAGGCTCTGTCTGGTGACTGACTCACGCCTGACCCACCCCCCACCCCCCCAGGTCCCATCTACCCCAAGACTGAAAACAGGAACTGGCTCTATGATCAGGAGCTCTGAGAGTGTTTCATGCCCCCTTTGCCTGCCTGTGCCGAGGTTCAGAAGCTGGTGGCCATCAAGTGCCCACCTTCACTCATACCTGGAGGGCTCTTCTAAACCAGGAGGATGGCCACAGAAGGGAAACCACCCCATCTACAGATGAGGAGACTCAATTCACTGAACTAATAGATACAAGAATCCAAATAAAGACTTGCCTGATTCCAAAGCTCCTGACTCCTCCTCCTTTTAGCCCAGAAGAGGGATACAATAGCAGAAACAGAGTGTAGACACATAAAAGATACCTCCCAGCTAATGCTTCTTCACACGTGTACACAGAGACTAAAGGTCAACCTCAGGTGACCTTAGGAGTCATCTACCTTGTCTTTGAGATATGGTCTCTCACTGGACCCCCAGGCTTGCTGATAACACTAGGCTAGTAGGCTAATAGCCCCCAGGTATCAGCTTATCTCTACTTCCCAAGTACTGGGATTATAAATGCGTGCTACCACACCCTATCTTTGTTTTATTTACATGAGTTCTGGGGGTCAAACTCAAGTCTTCATTCTTGTGTGACAAGTACTTTACTAATGGAAACATCTCCACCTCCCCAAGTTGCTCATATCTTGAAGTCCCAGGAAAGTAGCTAGGACTACAACACCATCTCAGCCCACCCCTCACCTAACATCTACTTTCTATGCCTGAAAGAGTGGTCCTCTCTTGAGTCCTAGACCTACCCCAGCTTCTGCCTCTGGAGAGTGCTGGTATTTAGGGAGCTGCATGGGACTATCAGTAGAAGAGAGACCTGTTTCCATCATCAAGACTACATTAAGTAGAGTCAAGAGTAGCTCTCTTTACACCCTCCTCAAGCCTCATATGGGTCTGAGACTCATAAAAAATGACTTTTATCCAAGCCTAGATGCTGGACAGTGACTGAACCAAATGCAACAGGGCTGGTTGGGCACTGGAAGTAGGAAAGATGACCCATTTGCCTGCTAAACATTACGAATTGTCTATAGATATTATCCCCATATGTTCCCTGGGGCAATAGTGGCATGAAGATGATGGGGATAACCACTCACTTTCTGATTGGATCTGAAGTCTGATTCACAAGAGGTAATTCATAATTGGTATTGTAAACCCGGTTTAAAAAAAAAAAGACATAGCTGGAGAGTTCACAGACCCTAGCAGAGAACCCACCATGGTTGTTTTACTAAATGGATTTATCATCAAATTGATCCCAGCTTTGATCTGGAAGTTCCAACCCCCACTGATGCTTCGGTAACTGTCACACCTTCAAGGCAGGTCCAAGAGAGGACCCTGAAGACCTGAGATCCAGATGCGCCGGCTTTCTAGATTCCTGGACCCTGGACGCTGGAGGTAGACCGAGCAGAGTTCTCCAGAGAACACCACCGGACTATGCTACGTCTTTCCCAGAACCTGCAACCTACCTATCCCTTCATTTGTAAGTTATGCCACTAAATAAACCTCCCTTTTAACTACGTGGAGTGGCCTTAATATTTTCACCAATATCTAAATATTAATGTTTATATCCTCAGGCTAATGCTGCTCTCAACCTTGACCGGTAAAACTTCTTCTGCAGTGAGCAGCAGTTAATGTAGAGACTTTTTATACCTGATCAGAATAACAAGAATAAGTGACTACGGAGTGCTCGTCCCTAAATGAGACATCTATATCAGCCTCTACATGCAAGTCTAGGGGACATCATGAAAGAGGGGGGTGTAAGAGCTAAAAGATGAAGAGGAGTGAGGCTGTTCCGGACATGACATGGTGGTTGCACACACGAATTCATGGCAGCTTTTGTTATGTGCATGAGATCAAGTCAACAGGGCCAATCAGGCAGTGCTAATGGACTCATCGGGTCACACACAAAACAAGACAAAATGGAAGCGGACATGAAGGCAGCGGGCTGTCTTAGGGATGTCCGGCAGTTCTGGGGGAAAGAGGATGGGGACAGAGGTGGCCAATTTGCATGTGTATGACAGTGTCAAGGAATAAATACAATTTAAAAATTAAAAATAGATTTTATAAAAAGAAGCTGGGGGCGATGGTGGCGCACACCTTTAGCCCCAGCACTCGAGAGACAGAGGCAGGTGGATCTCTGAGTTCAAGGCCAGCTTGATCTACAGAGTGAGTTCCAGGACAGCCAGAGCTACACATAGAAATCTTGTTTTGAAAAACATAACAAAATAGATGTGTTCCCTAAAGGTCAGCTCTGTCAGAAAGTCACTCTCCTCCTGTGCTGGGCTCAGGGCACCACCCGGTGGCATTGGGAATGAGCCCCGCTGACTAGAATGTGAACGTGATTCGACAGTCTGATGGAGCGTTTGCAGGTTCCTGATCCACAAACGTCACACGTATCCTTCCAAAATTCATGTGTGAAACCCTCATCCACAAGATAACAGTATCAGAAGTGGTGACTAGGTAGTAATTAGATCCTAAGGATGGAGCCCTTACAGGTAGGATTCGTGCCCTTACAGAATACCCCACAGAGCTCCTTTGCCCCTCTGCCATGTGAAGAAAAAACAAAACCGTGTCTGTCTAGAAGCCAGGAAGCAGGCTCTCACCAGACACTGCATCTGCCAGCACCTTGACCTTGTACTTCTCAGATTCCAAAACTAGAAGAAGGAAATGTCTGGTATTTATAAACCGGTCAGCCTGTGGTATTTTATTACACAGTATTTGGGAATTACTTACAAATCTCACGTCTTCTCCTTTGGATGCTTTTGCTGCCAGGTTTGGAAACTCTGTGGAAATACCTCTACTCCAGTGAATGCTATCTAGTTGTGTAGCAGGTACAATTAAGAGAGATGGAATCCAGTGGTCTTTGTGCTCTCATAGGTCAACTCGTCTTGGGTCTCGGCCAATAAAGGGAGGCCAAGACATATCCTCTCTGTTCTGTTTCATTTCTGCCACTGTGATGAAAATACCCTGACAAAAAGTAGTTTAGTAGGGAATGGATTTATTTTAGCTCACAATCCCAGGTTACAGTCCATCATAGCAGGGAAGTCAAGGCTGCAGGAACAGCTACTTACATCACATCCACAGTCAAGAGCAGAGAGAGTGCTTGTGTTCAGCTAGACTTCTCCACTCTGCACAGTTCAGGGCCCTCTCTGCCTAGGGAATGGTGCCATCCATGCCCAGAGGGACAGATGTCCCCCCATCAGCTACTTATGACAATTCCCCCATGGACAAGCCTACAGAACACCCCAATGGAGACGATCCCTCGTTGATAAACTTTTCTGGAGTGATTGTATGTTATATCAAGTTGGCAACTAAAGCAAACCACCACACTTTCCATGACCCCCCTGTAACAACTAAACTGGAATTCTATCCCACCAATCTACACAGACGGAGCGAGAAAATTTTAAAAAGCAATGACTAGAAAATCACGTTTCTTCCATAATCGTTTTCTGTTATCATCTTCTCAAATCAATAGCATCTCTTATAGATATTGACTAAAGTATTTCTCTGTGGCTCTCTGTTATTACTTTCTAAGAAGGGGCACTCACAGGGGAAATGGGCCATCGTCACCCTCAGCTGCCTCTCACTGGTGTCCCTGGCCTTAGACGACACTTGGCTCCCTGTCAAGTGCCGACAGCATTATCTGACCACCCAGCTAATCTGAGCAGTAGCTCTGAGGTACTTTCCCACGTTCCCTCTGTTTACCTTTCACTCTTCAAATGTAACTGGAGCTAGGTGAGAAAGGAGAGGCAGAATAAGAAATGAATTTTCCCAATTACGGGGGAAGCTCAACAGAGACGTTTCTTTGCAAATTTCTTCTGTGAAAAGGAGAGAAACGCAGCCCTCCATTCACACTCTCTTAGCTTCCTGTCTCCCGCATCTACAGACAGTGTAAATTGGAGTGTGCATGGATGACGGTGTTGTCGGGCAAATACTCTTCTGCTCCATAGAAAAGGATTGGACTGGAACTAGGGAAGTGGTTCAGTGGGCAGACTGGTTGCTACAGAAGCATAATGACCTGGTGTGGATACCCAATGTGAGCCAGGCATGGTGGTGCACATCAGTGGACCTAGTGCTGGTCAGGGAAATCAAGGCAGGTGGAACTTGAGGATTTGTAGGCAAAGAAGGCACTTGACATCGACTTCTGCATCTGCATGTGCACACACAGGGAAGCATACCTATATATACACATGCATCACACACACACACACACACACACACACACACACACACACACACACACACTTTATTTTTAATAAGGGACTCTCATTAGGACAAGTAGAGGCCATAATCAGTGTACTTTTAAATCTACTATTCATTCCCCAATAACGAGACAGACAGACATAGAGACACAGAGATAGACAGACATATACACACCTCACAGCCCTTCTAACTGCATGTGGTTTTTCTCTAGGAAGATACTCAATGTCCCTCATGCTTCTTTTCTCAGGCCATTCTGCCTAAAGGATGGCCATGGGTAGTGGCCCACTGGTACAAACATCTCTGAGGCAATGGGAAGCAAGTGGAATGAGGAACATTGGACAGAGGTGCTGGGTAGTGGAAATGAAAAAGGCAGGTCTGTTCCAGGGGATACAAGTGGCTGAGATCATGAAGGAAAGAAGCTAGATGAAGCATCCCTTCCCCATTAGTAAGCAACTACACCATGAACTCAAGAGGATACTTGGACAGGATTGAAACCGGAAAGGAATGACGGGACAGGGCTTCAAGCTGACTGTGAAACAGCTGGATCAGAGTGCTTGGAGCACTAGACCCAGGATGCCTTCTGGAGATAAAGGGGTGCCTACTGAGGTCCTGATCCCATCCATATTTAACAGACAAGAAGGCTGGCTAGAAAAGGGTGAGTCATGTATGCACAGCAAGAGGGTGATGGTCCAGCTCTGACATACTCAGTGCCCAAGTCCCAGGTCCCACCAACACAGCTGGCCCTGCACCTGACATTTCCAGGAAATCTTCCTCGCAATCGAAGGGGAAGAAGAGGATTGGCCACACACATGCCCATGCGCATACACCCATGCACACGCAGCCCCGGGTTGTCATTTTGAGCCTAATTGTTTTAGCACCAGCTGTCACATCTGTAGAATTCTTCTCTGGCACTGGTGACCTGCAAACTCTGGAATAATGAGGATGTGTTTAAAAATAGCCCCAGTTCCTCGAATTCACCTCTCCTTCTCACCCGCCCTTCTCCATCTTACTGACAGGCTTGTTAAGAACTCCACTTCAAATTTATGAATATAAAGCCAAAAAATTTGATTCAGACTTATTAGGAGGGTATAGTGAAGTGGTGGACAAGGATAAGGCCAG
The DNA here is from genome assembly GCF_049852395.1 of Peromyscus maniculatus bairdii. Classification (NCBI taxonomy): domain Eukaryota; kingdom Metazoa; phylum Chordata; class Mammalia; order Rodentia; family Cricetidae; genus Peromyscus; species Peromyscus maniculatus. The sequence continues at coordinate 61,921,936 of NC_134860.1, read as the reverse complement.
GGATGAAGATTCGTCTCCGGGAGGCAGACTGGGAGGCTGCAAGATGCCCAGCCTGAGACTTGGGGGTCCATTCTGCCCAGGTCTCCTACTGCACTGCTCATTTTCTCCATGACCCCAGGGCAGGCTCCATCTTCCCAGGCCCTCCTGGGAAGATGCACAGTTAGAGTCTGCCTTTCTAGCTTCTTGAAGCATGTTAACAGGGGATAAGCTAACTCCATAGCTGGATATGGCCTCAGACCAGTGTGCTGGGGGTTCGACTCCTAAATACTCATAAGCTCTGATTTCTGGTCTAGGAACACACAAAGACTGTCCAGTACCGGATACTTCACATCCAGGAGACAGAAGAAACTCTGACACATGCCCTTCTTTTTCTTCCTTCCTGTGCTCAGTGGCCTTTAAATCCCCCAAATTGAGCTGTGATCTCCAGAGAGGTGATCACTGTCACGAGGAGCCAGTGTGTTGGGGAAGAGATTTTCCCACACCATTGAGAAATGGGCGGAGAGTTAAAGTCAAACATTAAGGAAGCAATTGTTATGCTTCACCTTTTCTAGGGAAATAGCGTGAGGGACATTCAAATACGATCATAATGTCTGACGGAGGAAACAGTCACAATAAGGAATGAAGAGAAAATGTTGGAAACGAATTGTATTTACAATATGTGCTCATTAATGTGAGTGAAAACACTGAAGTGAAATTAGATGAAATGTTGACAGATGGTTGGTAGGTAGAGAGCTCATTAGAGAGAATTTTCTCTGTATGTATGTATACCCTTTTATTTCTAGAACGAGAAGTGTGAGTGGGGAGGAGGGTGTGGTATATGCGTGCATGCGTGCTTGTGTGTGTGCTGTATACATGTGTGTTGAGTGTATGTGTGTGTGTGTGTGTGTGTGTGTGTGTGTGTGTGTGTCTATGCATGAGTGTGGAAGCCAGAGGCCAATACCAGATGCCTTCCTCTATTGTTTTGTTGTTGTTGTTGAGGCACTGTTTCTAAATCTAGGGCTCGTCAAGTGGCTAGGCTGGGTGGCCAACAGACCACCGGGGCCTGCTTGTCTCCACTGCTCCTTCCCAAGGCGCTGAGGTCAAAGTGCACACTCACCTTTTTATTTGAGCACTAGAGATCTGAACTCAGGCTCCTGTGCTCACCCAACGTGTAAGCTGCTTTTCTCACGGCTCGGATGGAACACGTGACAGGAAGCAATGGAAGGAAGGAAGGAAGGAAGGAAGGAAGGAAGGAAGGAAGGAAGGAAGGAAGGAAGGAAGGGTTTGCTTTGGCTTACGGAGTCCCAGGGGAATACATCCATCACGGCAGAGCCTTCGTGGCTGCAGGAGCAGGAGAGGGCTGGTCATATTGTGTAAGCAACCAGGAAGCAGACTGAACAGGAAATGCAGCAGGGCTACCAATCCTCAAGGCCCAAGCCCAGTGGCCTACTTTCTCTGGCAAGGTTTTACCTCCTAAGAGTTTGGGCAACCTTCCCCAGCAGCACCACCAGCAGGGGTTCAAACACATGATCCAGGAGCTGTTCCCAGCACACTGGGAAAGCGGTATGAGTAGCGTCTGTGTAGAGAGGCCAGGTGTCCGCCCGCCGGGTACAATCATAGGGATGAACAGAAATGGATAACTGAGGAGGGAGGATGTATCCGTAGGGAGGTGGCAGTGACACATCCCCTTAGTCATGATCAGGCCCACTGAGGACCTGGATGAAGAGAAGCTGGGATGTAAAAGGCCAGGCCTTGAAGCCCATCAAAACACATAGGGAAGAATCCATCCATTCACCCTGTGTCTAGACCAGTGCTGTAGAAGCAACCCTAGGCCAAGAGACCATATCCCCAGCCTGGACTGGAGGGCATAGGGAAGGCCACACCCCCCAAAGCCACCTTGGGGTCTCAGCTGCTGGGGGCTCCCGGGCAGGTGAACCAATTCCATCTGGTAAGCTGCTCCATTCTCCTTCTGCCCATTGTCTCTGCTGTGAACTGAGGCTAATCACATCACCCAACTTCAAAGAAAGACTACGGTTTAGGAGTGTAGGATGTCCCCAACACCCCTGCACGTGACCGTGTCTGTCGCCTTGTATGCGGGGGGCTGGAGAAGACCCAGAAGTGGAGACTAGGAAACACAACTCTCAGGTTCCCTGTCTTTCCATTCCTGCTTCAGCTTATGGCCTCTTACCTGTGCCCTTCCATCTCGAACCCCCTCCTCCCTGGGTTAACTTTGGGGCCCCAGTAACTGTTGTAGAATCACTGACTACCACAAATGGGTCCATTTCACCCTCACTAAGACCACTTTTCCTCAACATCCATGCTACCACAATTCCAGTGTAACAGCCTCCTTTTGTACTTCTGGGACATCTTCCATCCAGTCCTGGTACCCCAAGCAGGAGGCAGGACAGTGTTCCTGGAGAGCAGATGTGGGCACCCAAACTCATCAGCAGACCACCCTGATGCCTCAGTCTGAAGGTAAAATGAGGCCCAGAGGGTGAAGTAAATCTTCTCAAGCCACATAGCAACTCAGGCATGAAGGTAAAATGGGAGTCTGGGTTTCGAAGCAAACAACTATGAAGCCCTGAGGGCACATACATAATCGTCTTGGCAATCATAAGAGGCACCATCACCACCTCTGTCTAGAGAGAAGGGTGCCAAGGCTAGAGGGATGAAGGATTTGCCCTGGTCTCTGGAAGAGGTCAGGGGGGCTGACCTTCATGGCCATGGCTTTTGCCAGCAGGCTCCATGGAGAAGGGCAGAAAGGGAGAAGAGGACCAGGAGAGAAGTACCTTGACCTCCACTGCTCACAATGCAGGATCAAGGACAATGGCCTCCAAAGGTCCAGAGGCCATGTCAGAAGGGCTATGTGTTGGGGACTAGAATTGTGTCCTGGGTGCTCTTACAGACTGAGTCCGCCAGCCTGGCCTAGGGAGGCACGAGATCACCCAAGGACTCTTCCCAACATGATGGTACAAACAGTGCTTCCAAGGCTGAATATCTGTTCCCTTGCCCTTAAATGGCAACTTGGCACTCTGACCCAGAGCTTTGTTGCTCAGGGGAGACCCTGCCATCCCCGAATCTAATGCTTCTAGAACCGGTGAGAGAAGTGAAATTAGAGCCAGCACCCTTGTATTTCTACTGATTCTCTACCCACAATTTGCAAAAGGAGTTGAACAAAAAAAAAATCAAAACCTACTTCAGAGGGCATCTTTAAACAGTGGGCTTTTTATGTGGACCTCAGGACACAGCTTGTCTATGGCTCTGCTTCTTAGCCCATGTGACCCAAGCCACTTGGAAGTGGTCTCTTGTGAGGCCACCACCTTCTCTAAATCTCTCCCCTTCTCTGTCAGGCCACTAGTAGCATGGACCCCAGGCGCCATGTAAACATTGCTTTGCCCAAGCACGCCTTTCCTCACGAGCAGACAGACCTGAGAGGCCAGGAGGGATTTGGTAGCTCTCTAGATCCGTCATAATCACAGTGTTTAAAGGTCCCCAAATGCCCATTAGACAATCCACACCTCTAACAGCCAGTAAATACTCCAGACCCGGTCAGCATTTTTAAAGGTCCTTAAATAGCTCATTTACATAATCCATATTTCCAGAGCCCCTAAGCATTTGCCCTTCCCACTGAAGCTGGATCTTTATTACAGGTGAGAAAGGGAAGGCTCCCCAGGAACACAGGGGCTCTTTTGCTCCCTTCCTGGGAAAATCGATTCTTGTTTTAAAAATGACCATATGTTCAAAAGCAGGCAGGGGACTAACCACAAAAGGTAAATATCTGAAGGGAAGGTGGTAACCCATGCAGGCCTACAAACATTCTTTCCTGGAAGGCCAGAAAACCCCCTGAGGCCTCTCAGAGGACACTCATTAGAGGAGCAGCCCTTCGTTTGCTAACACGGCCACCCAGATGGAAACCCTCCTCCTGCCTTGTTGTCTCTTCCTGGAGGCCCTGAGGGGTGCAGGCAGGCTCACTGGACATTGAGCTCTGCATTCTTTTCAAGGTTTGCTCTCGGCTCCATCTTCCCACGGAGAAAAGAAGAGCAAGTTATTAAGCCAGGATTGGGGTCCAATCAACATAGGTCTGGGTAAAGCCGCTGTCCAATGAGCAATAGCCTGGCCACCAAATGAAGGTCCCAGGACACAGAGAAAAGAACCAGATAACGAGAAAGACCCTCACCGTGGGCCTCAGCTGTCACACAAAGAGGGACTGTGTCTTGTTTAGAAGGTGGAACTTGAAGCCATCTGCAAACACTTCATGCAGAACTCATGACTCAGACCAATGGAATGTGGAGTCAAAGAAGCCCGGAAAGGGAACAGAATGTGTGGATCTGGAACAAGCAAGTCCACATGAGACACCAGGGCTGGTCTCACCCAGGGACTGGAGACACAAGGCACCACTGCTGTTCGCCAGGATGCACTCAATCGGGAAAACACCGTGATGTCCAAGTGGTTTGCTGGTGGCAATCTATATTCTCCACTTCCAGCAAATCCTCTCCTGGTATACTCTGACTCCGCCCCCAACACTGGCTGCCTCGCATTGGAAGAAAGGTTGTCGAGAAAGCTGGTGTGGGGTATGAAGCTAAGGAAATGAGTGGAGATGGCGAATAGGCATGGGAATGGGAGTGAGGGATAGGCCTGGGCCCACTTCTGCCTCCCTGCAGTAACGCCCCAGACACAGGTACAAGGTGGAGGCGGTGGAGCTACGCAGCACCGCCCGCCTCAAGTGCTGCACCAAGATACCGCTGGCGGGCAGTGGTGCGACACTCTGGAGCCTGAGCGGCTCTCTCTGCTCCTTCCGATAGGACTGTAAGACCCGGCAACTGGACTTAGACAAGGCGGCTCGCTCTCTCTGAAGACCTGCACTGACTGAGACACCCCTGCTCCAAAGCCCGGAGCCCCTGTTCTTTCTTCGCTGCAGCTGCCTTCCTGCGGGGAGGCTCCTGGGCACAGCAGGCGGCTGCCGGGTGAAGAGCAGCCAGCTCCGGAGAGAATCCGGGGGCGACCTCCTTCTCCACCTCTGCCCGTGTCCTGATGTGGTTAGGCAGGTCCCAGACCTTGGTGTGTCCCCCCACCCCCCACCCCATCACTCCGCGCATCAAGTCAGCCCCGCAGCCGAAGAAGGGTGACGTGGCGCTCCAGGTCTGGCCAGCTGGAGGCTCACAACACGGAGCGCACAGCGGTGCCAGGGGGCGCCCTCCTCACCGAAGCCTGAGATTCTTCTTTCTCTCTGTTCCGCCTTCTTTTTTTTCCATCCCATGTCTTGGGGCTGTCCCCAGGATGTCCTAGTCCATGTCCGGAGATCCTCAATCTCCCTCCCACACACTGGCTGAGAGAACATGAGGCTGGGAGCCCTCAGCGGGGGCGTTGAGAATAGCCCTCCTTGTCTTCACCGTGAATGACACCATCTCTCTGGAGGCCCCGTCCCCGCGGCCCGCATGCAGCCTGCCTCTGAGCTGCAGCAGCACACCTTCAGCCTGCTCCTAGTCCCTCACTGGGTGCAGTGCCCGGCTCTAAGCCAGGGTATCTGTCTCTCCACTACCTCATCTCGGCCAGCATCGCGCCTCCCAGGCCCGAGAGCTACAAGAACTCCTCTTTCCTCTTTCCCAGCTCCTTCCCAATTTCCTGATTCTCAAACCCAGGCCACCCAAATTCTGAGCGAGGCTCCTTTAGGCAGACAGAGAGATATCATACTTAAATGTAGATGGCAAAGCTATGCAGACAATAATAGATCACGGATGGAAAGACTGACAGACATGATAGACGAGAGATGGTTGGATAGGAAAGATAGATTACTATACATTACACATTTACATAGATTATAGGTACATGCAAATGCCTGAGACAGATGTAAACACAGCTGTATTTATAAACAGATAACACACAGAGAGCACACAGATGCATGGATGGACAGAAGGCTATGCATGTATGTCCTAAGGGGACAATCCAGGATCTGGTCTGGCCAGGACAGCATGTGAGCTTTGATCACCTATGAAATAAAAATGCAGTTAAGCTGGACAACCTGTAAAGGGCTCTGAGCCCCTCTCTAAACACAGCAGCAGCAGCAGCTTAGCTTCCAAGCTCAAATGCCAGGTGCAGATGCTCCAAGCACAGCTCAAGTACTGTGGGGCTTGGCTGGTGGCATCATCAGACTCACTCATTCATCGACTCATCATTCACTCCCACCCCCAAGGAGTGTCTGCAGAGTTCCATGTAGATGAACACTGCTAGGCCTTCTTACCCAGAGACCAGGCGGGCGCATGCCTACTCACTAGAGAATACCCACTCAGTACCTAACTGGATCCATATGGCAGCCACCTGGGAGAGGTTACTAATGGGAGATCTCAGCCAGGTGTAGTGGCTCATGTCTGTAATCCAAGCACTCAGGAGACTGAGGCAGGATTGCCATGAATTTAAGGACAGCTAGGGTTTCCTGCCAAGACCCTGTCTCAAAAAATAAGATAAAGACAGAGGGGAAGGAGGAAGAGGAGGAAAGAGTATAAGATGATGAGACATCATGAAGGAGAGACATCTGCCCCTGAAGCTTAAGGATGAAATGGGGGGGGGGTGTCCCCCAGAGGAAAGGCAAATCAGGCTGAGATACTAATGTGAGTCCTGGTCTCTTCTGAGAAAGGCAGCTGGGCTGGATCATGGAACCCTGAGGTGGCAGTGGAGTCAGGGACACAAAGAATGCCCTGAGAAAATATAACGGGGGGGGGGGGGTCAGTGTGAAGTTGACAGGATCTGGAATCACAGGAGATGCCTCCAGGCACACCCACGAAGGATTACATAGGTTAGGTTAGCCTCTGGGCATGCCTGTGAGGGGTTACTGTGATTAGGTTAATTGATGTGGGAAGCCGCACCCTGACTGTGGATAACACATTACCTGGACTGTATAAAATAAGAAAGCTAAACACTAGCATTCACGGCTCTCTGCTTCGTGACTGTGGATGGCATGTAGCTAACTGCTTCAAGTTCCCACTGCCTGGATTCCCTTGACACAAGGGACTGTGCCCTTGAACTGTGAACTCAAATCAACCTTCTCCCCTTTGAGCTGCCTTTGTTGGAGTATTTTTATCAAAGCCTGGGGAGAAAGAAACCAAGATAGTCATCAAAGACCAGGTTGGGAAGGGCTTTGACAGGTAGCCTAACATTCCATCCGGTCTCTTCTGCTACACTTGTCCCCAGGCACTCAACACAGGGTGGACCCTCAGTCCTCTGGGTCAGATTTCAACCCCACGGACATGTGCAACTTCCACAGGAACAGCTACGGAAGGCAAAGATTCATGGTGCAGCAAGCAGTTCTCTCTCTGTCTACCCTGAATCCCCTCACCCACCAGGGGACAGCCTCCTCCTCAGTGTGACTCAGCCCTGCTCCGCTCCCAGCTCCCTTCCTGCCTCCAGGTGGTTACCATGGTGACCTCAAGAAACCAGGTTCACACCTACCTTTCCTGACAAGACCTGGCTTTCAGCATCCCTCCAGGACTGAATACCATTCTCAGCCTGCAGAAAGAGTTAGTGGGTGGCACCTAGGTGGGGCTTCCTCTTCTGTGAGTTTAGGAAGAGAGCAGCCGTAGAGGTGGAGGAAGGCTAGAGGGCAGATGCCTCCATCACCAGGATGCTAGGCCAGTATTTCTTTCTAAATCTCACGCCTCCGTATTGGAGGTATGCTAGATAGTTCCTGTTGCTATAACAAGTACCCCAGATAAACAACTGTTAAAAAGAAGAGATCTTGGTCTGCTTTTTTTCTGTTTGGTTTTCATGAGACATGGTTGCCTTGGAACTTGCTATATAGACCAAGCTGGTGATGCCCCTGCCTGTGCCCCCGCCCCAAGGGCTGAGATTACAGATGTGCTCCACCAGGCCCTGCTAAAGGAGCAAGCTTCGGTTCCCTGTTTCAGAGATTCCAGACCACATATTATGAGGCCACATATTATGAGGCCACATATTATGAGGCCACATATTATGGCAGTGTGAAGTAAGCAAACCTGCGTATGTACTTCATGATTGGCACTGTTTTGTGTCTAGCACATCTCCTACAGCTTCATGATTTGAGAACCTGGCCCCCAGTTCGTGATGTTATTTTAGAGGCTGTAGAGACTTTTGCAAGGTGAGATTTTGAAGGTCCCTGGCTCTGGCCTATTTTCTCTGCTTCCTGTTTGTGGCCACATGGACCGGAGCCTCTACCATAAACTCTGCCATGCCTTTCCCCACCGTGATGGATGAATCTTCTTCCCTTTTAAGTTGCTCCTGGCAGGCCACTTGGTTCCAGCAATGAGAAAAGTAACTATTTCAGTCAGGAAGCGAAAGGAAGCAGAAGGGGGCCTACCCCCCCCACCAACCCCCCACTCCTGTGACCCAAAAAACCTCCCATTGACTCCATCTCTTTAAGTCCACCCCACCCCACAGTAACACCACACTGGAGACATCTTCAACACACGGGCTTCGGGGAGAGATTCCAGAACTGAACTGCTCGCAGCAGAGCGGGCAAGGAGGAAGGGCCAGCAGCTGAGAACTGCCAGAGGTCCAGAGAGAAACTCCAGGTGACTCCGGAAGTTTCTACTGTTCCAGGCCATGACATGTGTCCCAGTTGAGAAGATACGTGGGAGAGACACATGCTCATTTGTCAAAAGCTATTGTTCTCATCAAAGATACCCAGACCACCACCACCACGTCAGTCAGCTTTTCACCCTTCAGTGAATGCCTACAACAATCAGCTTTCAAAAAGGAAAGGTTTTTCTTTCGGTTTAAAGTTCTGGAGGTTTTGGCCCACGACAGAGGGGCCTATGGCAGAACAGTGGATAACACTGAGGACATGTGGCAGAAGGAGTTGTTTGGCCTGTCTGGCTACAGAAGAAAGAGGAAGAGAATGCACCCCCACAAATCCCCTCAAGGAGGAGGCATCCTAATGACCTAAGGCCTCCTACCAGGCCCCACCTCTTAAAGACCACACCACCTTCACACAGCACCAAGCTCAGGACTAAACCTTTAACATGCAGGTCTTTGGATGATGTATGCAATAACCAAAATAGTCTTTCTAAAACAATTATCTTGTGCCCTGAGTCATCAATAGCTCCCCACTGCCAACAACAATAATAACAAAGCCAAACTCTTGACATGGCCCTGGCCTTCTTTCTAAAACTCACTCACGTTCTGCCTAATAATCTCCATGTTGCTTCCCAAGAAACCCCTCCCCAGTGCTGAGACTCTACCAGAGGAGCGATCTCCCAGTGCTTGCCCAGAGCTGACCCCCTTGCCTGGCCATGCCCTTGAGCTGTCCTTACCCACAAAGGCTCAGACGATGTCCCCAGGATCCTTCATCACTCTCCAGCCCTGGGTAAAATTTAGGTCCCCCTTCCTGGTTGCAATTTAAAGCCTTGTGAGGATAGTCTATGCTAGGTCACATAGACTTCAGAGTGCCTGGCACCCATGTGGTATATGGCCCTCAAAGGCAAGCCCTTGGCCACCTTCATGCTGATGTTCCTAGAGTTTGAGTGTACCAGCAGCCAAAGTCAATGTGAAGGGCAAGTTGACTTGAAGACTTTCACTGAGGATAAATGAGGAGACAATGAGTCACCCCACAGTCACTCACAGAGCCCTTGGCTGCTGAGATACAGACAGGGACTGATCCCTTTCCCCCTCTGGACTCTAGACTGGAAACTTGCACTCTGCCTTTCGGAGCAGCAGCTAGGCAAAAGTGGAGGTGGACTGCTACCTCTGCCAAGACGGAAGAGCAGCCAAGACGGAAGAGCAGCTCCTAGGCAATGGGCAAAGGAGACAAGACTGAGGATGAGGCTGCCAGAGTCTGGGTGACTTGTCCCCTAGCCATGCTAGAGCTATCCCAGGCCCAGTGACCATTCTTTGTGCCTGGAGGAGGAGAAGGAGGTGATGTGGCTGGCAGGGGCTTCAGGGTCCTGACCTCCACAAGCCCAGGCAAGGCAGCAGGCACAGCTCTTGGAGGCAGAGGCTAACACAGTAAACTGGCGCTAACGTCCACAAGGAGTGGGGTGTCGATTGGGCACCCATGGGGGCTCGGATGCTGACCCCTGAGGATGCTTCACTTCCACAATCCATGAGAACCCAGAAAAGAGAAGTCTGATCTGAGGTGATGGCTCTAGCTTCCCAGCTGGGCTCCGACAGCAGAAAGGGAACGTTAGATAAAAAGTGAGTAGCCACTGCAAAAGCAATGGAGAGCTCGGAGAATGGCCTGTCATGCCAGGCAGGTGGGGCATGTCTGTCTATGAAAGGCTGAGATCATTGGAGAGAGGACAGAAGATGCCCTTGGAGGCCTTTCTCCCCAATTGAGTCATGCCCCCATCCTTGGCTTAGCCGGACTTGCATCTGCCTTGATATCTGGAACAGGGAACTTAAAGGCAAGTACCAAACGAAGGACCCTCAAATCAAGGCTTTAGGAGTTAGGCTTGGGATGCTGGTGCTCTTGGTGGTGCCAGCGCTTGGCCCAAGTTCAAGTAATGCAAAGGCAGGAGCTGGTACGCATGTCACATTCTGAGCATCGTCTTGTGTCACTTGACTTCCTTTCCTGCGACCACCCACAGTCTAGTCACTGTGGAGATAAGAATGGAGCCCAGCTAGTCAGACCCGGGCTAAGCCCTGTGCTCTCAACAGGAGGTGTTGAGGGCTGGGTCAGGTGTTCGAGGAACAAACAGGAACATGGACGGACCCCCATGCCTGCAGCCTGGACAGCACTGCGCCCTTATCAGACTCGTGGCTTTAACAGGGAGAAACCCTCTGAGCGCTTCTAGGGAGGAGTATTCTTGTCCCCTAACCCTCTCCTCTCCCTTGGTTCTCCAAGTCCCAGCCACCCCTTGATTCAGAGACTGACTTAAGCTCCAGGCTACTGTGAGGTAAGGGTGCCCCACAGTATACACCATGGGAAGGTGATCATCTTAGGACGGTGGTGTGATCTGCTGTCAGGATGTTGAGGGTTCAGAACCTTCTACAGAGCAAATGTTCCTGGCTATGAGGCACCTTGACCACTATTCTCCCAGGCCTTAGTTCATCTCTGCCTCCTTGGGGAGGAGACTAGGTGTGTCTCTATGAGCATTGGACTAGAAGCTCTGTGTCCTAAGACACAAAATATTATAACAAGAGTGGACATTGCATGTGCCACAGGGTAAAGGAAGGCTATTAAGAACCCTGACACCGGCTTGTATAGCCGAGACAAGACTCGATTATGATCATGCAAGGGAGTAGAACATGCACCTGCCACAGTGACAGCCGCTGAGAGCTTCCGGATGCTGCTGGCTCCCATTAAGCTCTGTCCAGTGAAGGGTGCTCTTAACATAAACCCACGGGCAGAGGTACTGCCTTGTTTAAGTGATGCCTTCCATTCATAACACACACACACAAATTGATTGCTTTTCCTCAGAGCCCAGGACAATTCATAACGGCTTCTAGCTTTTTGCCCCTTCGAAGCAGAAAACGCAAGTTCAAAGTCACGTAGGATCCCCCTAAACTTCAACGTCTCTTAAAGAAGTCTAAGGGACTGGGGAGACAGCTTAGTGGGTGAAGTGCTGGCATGCAAACATGAGGACCACAGTTCAGAATCCCCAGAACCTACACAAAACACCTATCGGGGAGGAGGGATGGAGAGATGGCTCAGTGGTTAAGAGCGCTGGCTGTTCTTCCAGAGGTCCTGAGTTCTTCCCAGCATCCATGCAACGGCTCACAGCCATCTGTGACTCCAGTTCCAGGAGATTCATTGTTTTTTTCTGGCCTCACGGGCACTGCATGCATGTAGTGCACAAACATGTAAACCACCCATATATGTAAAATTAAAAAAAATTAAAAACCAACTTAGTGTGGTGGCTCACTTGACATTCCAGCACGTGGAAGGCAGAGATGGGATCTGGAGAGCTAGACTAGCCCAGTCAGCAGCTCTGGGCTTGAATGGAAGATCATTCTTCAGTCAAAAAAAAAAAAGGGGGGGGAGCAATCAAGAAGACACCAGGCATCAATATATGGCCCTACACACCCACACCCACACAGTGCATACACATGCATACACACCTCCAAATGGGTACACACACAAACACACACACACACACACACACACACACACAGAGTCCAACTTGCCTTACTCGTGTGAAAGACAGCAAAGGCTAATAACACATGATCCAGGAAAAGAGGCCACAGAGGAGTGTCCCCATGAGCACACCAGTGCAAGGGCTAGGGGTCGCCACCAAGCCTCCTGGGTCAGTGTGGCTACCACCAGCAAGAACAGTAGCTTTGAATGTGCACCCAGAGACTCCCACTCTGTCTGCTAAGAACAAAACTCTCTCTGGTCAAGAACACACACACACACACACACACACACACACACACACACGTACGCGCGTGTGCGATAAAACTAGAAAGGGGGACTAGGAATGAGGAGGAGGTTATAAGGGAGAGAGACAAGAGAAGGAAATATACACAACATGAAAGCAGGAAGTGGGACCATTTGTAGAGAGGAAGGGGAACAGCAGGAAGGGTGCACAGGGTATGTGGGAGGGCAGTGAGGGAGGAGAATGAAAAGGAACCAGGCATAATGACCTAGGCAAGAAAAGGTCACAGAGAAGCTAATTGCCTTGGATGCTAGTTGAAGAAATTAATTTAAAAGTGTGTGGAGTAGCCCAGTGGCCCCCAAGGTATCCAAGGCCTCTAGGGAGTCCACGCATGTGTGCATGTGCATAGGCACCCATGAGTGTGCGCATGGGCATGAGAAGGTCAGAGTTTGACATGGGTGTCTTCCTCCACCGCCCCCTACCTCGTTTCCTGGGTGCACTCTCCAGCTGAACTAGGAGCTCCTGGTTTTGACTAGTTAACCAGCCGGCTTGCTCTTGGCATCCCATCTCCTAATATCCAAGACCTGCCCAACTTTGCATGGGTTCTAGGGTCGCGAGATCTGGTCCTCCTTCTTGAGGGGCAAGTGCTTTTGCAAGCCTTTCCACGGTGCAGAGCCTGAGGCCGAGAAGGGCTGGCTCTCTCACCCCAAGTCCTGTAAGCGCTAAGTGACTATTTCCAAAACACGGGCTTTTCCCAGCTATGCCAGGGAGCCTACAGAAATGGAGAGGCCATTTCCACATTGCTACCTGCTATCAGCAGTTAATGAATCGGTACTCAGCTCTTCCTGGACATGTGTACCAGCCCCGGTGCTGGGGCAGAGCCAGGGCTCTAATGCAGAGGGCAGGTCTGGCCTCCTGGGGTGGGCTGTGGAGGCGACAGCATCAATAGGCAGAGAAATGTGCCTTCCTTCCTGCTCATCCACAGAGACTGGCTGACAGTGAGCGTCCCCTTACCTGCTGAGACAATTTCAGCTCCAATTTGCTCAGATTCCTGACCGAAGGCCCAGCCGCTGCCTCTGATGTGCCGAACCAAAAAAAAAAAAAAAAAAAAAAACCGGGAGGCAGGAACTCTCTCAATTACTGGGGTGGAAGTGTGGGGGTGGACGGATGGCTGTGCCTCTGTGCAGTCCCCAATTCCCAATTCCCAGGAGGTACAGCCCCAGCGTCCTGCCTTCCACTCCTGTCTGGAGGAACAGCCTGCAGAATGTAAGCTAGAAACCTAAAGCTCCCTAATCCCACTCTGCCTTAGGACAGACTGGGTGCCTCATGGGCTCCCCATCATCTGATGCTGGTGGGCTGGGACACCATGACTCACCCTGCAGGGGCAGAGGCAGGTCCTAGCTTCAGCATCTGAGGACAGGCCTGGGTTGAGGATGACTTGTTACCCAAGGACACGCTTTCCGACTCCATCTTGGATGCTGCTTGGGTCGGTTTGGGATGAAGGAAGCTGGGGCATAAAGGTTTCCCTGCCCCTTCTATGAATGTCTGCTTGGAATTTGCATCCACAAAGGCATATCCTGCACCCATGCTGATCACAGTTCTCCATGGCTGAGCCCCCTGCCGCTCTGCCAGAGTAGGCAGGCTGGGATCTCAGAGACTCTCGCACACTCTGAATGCAGACTGCTCAGCCCCTACTCCCCGCAAGCCACTGTTTAGTTTTGCCCGCTAGACACTCCACACTCCTCAGAACAGCCACAACGGACTGACATTTGGCTTTGGGTTTCCAATCTGTCTCCACAGACACGGTTCTGAGATTCCCTCCCCACAGTCTCTAGGAACCAAAGCCCACAAGAGGAGTGGCAGGCAGCTCTCTCCTGGAATGGGGGACTGAGGGGGTCAGGGATCAGCACCCCCCTTCTGCTAGCGATTGGAATACCTCACACAGGTTTTAGGCAGACTTAATTTCACAAAAGTTCTGATGCCTGAGACAAATTTCCAGACATCTCCAGCCACTTCTCTTAGACGTATCCATCCGCCAGCACCCTGTACTCACCTCTACCAGGCTTGTGTCTGAGTGAATCAAAACTTCAATTCTGTGGTTGTCTTTGATGTCCCTTCTGCCTTTCAACACGTCTTTACATGCCCTGACTTCAGAGCCTGTCTGTCCCGTGTCTCCTTTCCGCTAGGAGCCGGTGCCTTTGGTTGACAGTCTATTCAGAAAATATGATTGAAGGCCCAGCAAGGGCAGCTGAGAACTAGACGCCTGGATTTTAGGGAGAGGTGGCAAGGCACAGAGGGGCCCAGGGGCAAATCCTTCCTTCTGAGTGGAGTGTTCACTCCAGGCTTGGTAAGTATGGGAAGCGAGGCGAACGCAAGTCACTTGTGAAACAGAAGACTGATTCCCAGGTTGGCATGGATGGACCTGTGATTGCAAGTTTATGAATTCACAGGTTGGAATTTCTGAATTCACACCGTGGTGTGTGACATAAAGTCCTCGATCTAATCGCACTAATATGTACCAGGTAGTGAGTGACCTGGAGGAGTGACAGGTGAAGCCCCGAGGGGTTGTAATTCCCCTTGGAGAGTGGGGAGAGAGCTTGCCTGTGTGTTGAGACAGTGGTGCTCCCCCCGCCCCAAGCATGGTAGCTGTTGGCCATGTGTTTTGTAACAAGCTCAGAAGGACAATGAATGGGCCATGGTGTCCTGGGCAAGCTCATCACGTTACTGTTGTTTTTAAATGCTCCATCTCTGTGCTCAGCCATCCATCCATCACAGGAGTTGCCCACAGCATTTAGCACTTGGGATGGATACCTGTCTCCTCAGTAACAGTTACAGCTAACCATGTCTCTAAATAAACATGACAGGAACGGGACAAAGGTCTTTCCTGTGCTGTTTCCCTCCTCTGAGCCATCATCCCAATGGGCATGTGGAAACAGAAGTCAGCGTGGAATGGCTGC
This sequence comes from Peromyscus maniculatus bairdii, assembly GCF_049852395.1. NCBI lineage: Eukaryota > Metazoa > Chordata > Mammalia > Rodentia > Cricetidae > Peromyscus > Peromyscus maniculatus. The sequence goes on along the minus strand of NC_134860.1, from coordinate 61,906,716 downwards.
TCCAAAGTCACATTCCTTGTGAGTAGCAGAGACAGTTCTGGGCCCCACTGTGGGTGACCCCTGAGCAGCCTTTGGGACCAGTCTCTTCACTTTCTTCAGCTGTGAGCTCCATAAGGAACAAGAGAAGGCCTCTCTCTTTCCCCTGGTATCATCCTTGTCCTGCAACTGGAAGAGCCCAGTGAGGTGGACCCAGACCAGTCCTGGGGGATGAACCTGTTCTTTCCTCTCACGTGTGCTATTCCCAAGAATCCCACCCAATGCTCCACCATCCTTTCTAGACCTTCCCTTCCAGGCCCAGTCACACACTCAGTCACATTTTTCCTTTTGGATGGAGGACCTTAGACCCCCACGGCGAACATCTGGCCTCGGGCAGAGACCCCTGTCTTCTTCTGCGTCTCTGGGTGCTGTCTATTAGTTCCTGAATGCACTTCCTCGGATCCCAGGCCCCCCACTGACAGGAACCTGCAACTCCAGCTCCTCTTATTCTCCGCTTTCCTTCTCAACGTTCCCTTCCAACTTCCTCCTGGCCTAGCCTTTCCTCCCCTGGTGTCAGCAACACTGGTTCTGGCCACTTTCCACCCGCAACAGGACAGTAACGGTCTATGTGACCTCCACGCCACCAGGCTCCCTTTCCCAATCCCCCTGCAGTAAACCAGCAGACCACAGGCAGCACTCCACAGTGCACACTGTGGGCATCTACTCTTCATTCGAGAATCAGTCTGCAGAACACTGGGCTCCAACCCATGCCTGCCCCACTCACACTGCATACATAGATTCTTCTCTAGCTTTCTGTATCGTTTGCCCAAGCCGGGCTCATTTTCACCTCCAATTAGCTCGACCTTCTGGCCCAGACCTACAGAGCACTCATTTCCCTCTTCCATGTCCACATGAGTGGCAACAGACTTTCCAGAACAGTCCCAAGTCAAGCCATAGGACCTGTCAATCCTCCCAGACTACCCAGAGCCTCCAGTACTCCTGTCCAGAGCCACAAGCCTGGCAGTTGGTGTCTCTTGGGAACCAACGGCATTTCCTACCAGAGGAAGCATCCCGCCGTCTTCAGGGCCCACCGCCCTCAACCTTGACAGCAGACACTAACCTCCCCACTCCCATGCCCCCACGTGAAAGCCCTCAAATGGGGAAGAGCTGAAGAAAGGCACGTTGGCCCGCCATGGGACATCCAGGTCACTGTCATTTACTGTGTATGCTTTTCATGATCACGATAACCTCAGTCTAGTTGGCACTTTGTGCTTGATCTTGGCTAAAAGGCTGAGGAGTGAGCTTTTGGCTCTTTTCAAGATGTGGGACCTGGGGCTCAGAGAAGAAGGACCACGAACTGAAGGCAGAGTGGCGGGCATGGAGGACATGGGGGCACTTGAGGGCTCTTTCTCAGCTCGCAGTGGCCTCTTTCCCTGACTTCCCTTCTGATTCTGAAGGAGTGGGTCCTGGTGTCCCCATATGAGGCGACCCTGCCTGCCCACTGATCACTGTCGAGTGCTCCCGACACAAGCCAAGCCAATCAGAGGCCCCTCTTTGAATCCTGCCCCCTCCTCATCAAAACACCCGACCCAAGACAAGCCAGCTGGAATCTGGTGCTGAGACAGAAACCACCAAGAGAGATAACAAAAGAAAGAAGTGCCTGGGATCTTTGAAATGCTACCATCTGACCCATGTGGCCCAAAGGCCCAATTCCACTCCTTGGACAACCAACCCTTTGTTGGACCAGTGCAGTGGGATTCTGGGAATCTAGGAGGTGGCTAAGCAGGAAGGTCTGGTGCAGGCAGGATGACAGCGTGGAGTGGAAAAGCAATGGTGTTGTCCTGGCCCTGGCCCACTGGGCCCACAGTGTCAAGCAGCAGTGTAGGATCTGGGACCATGTGGATGGAACAGCAAGGCTGTGAGGATCTCAGAAGGGAGCCTGGGAAAGCAAAAGGCGGGCCCCTGGGAAGCTGCTGCCAGCATCTGAAGGGCTCTCTCTCTCTCTCCAGCCACAGAAGGGGGTGCATGGGCTAGCACAGGGAGAAGAGATGAGTGTGGACAGTGGGCTTCAGTAGTTTCAGATGAGGCCCGTGTCCTAATAGAGTAATCCTCCTGCCTTAGTAGTCAGCTCAAGTATTACCTCTATCTCCACCTGCCCCAAGCAGGGTGGAGATAACTAAATGACCCTCGTCTGGGAACTAGGATTTTGCCCACATTTCCCCACAAACACCACGCTCAGCATGATGCTGATTCCACTGAGCTCTTCCCAGTGTTGGGCTGGACAGTACTGAGGCAGAATCAGTCTCTGGCTGGGGGTTCGCAACCCCCAAACACATTACCCACCTCCATCCTACTTCATGAAAGTTCCGGAAGAAGTATGTTGAAGAGGGTGATCTGGAGACCTCAGTGAGTGGCCGGTCCCTATCCTGCCAGGGCGTAATTTACAAGGCCAGTGTATGTTCTCCTTCAGGCCCCTCAGTGAGGAGGGCAGCCCCTGTGGGGTGGGAGGTGAGGCATGCCACAGGGCCCCTAAGAGTGCTGAGCACCGGGGTGCTGTGCCCCTCTGGGAAAATCTTGTCTTTGCTCATCTAAGCTTTCTTCTGCTCCCTTTCCAAGCTGGCACTAGTTGTGGGGCCGAGAGCCAGATTAGTGATGAAAGCTGTCAAAAAATATCTCCCCTCCAGAGAAAGCAAAGGCAAACAACATCTTGGTGGGGTTTTCCAGGGGAAGGAAAAGTGAACTCGTCTCTCTTGCCTTCTATGTGTTGCCTAAAAATGGCAGTTCTGCAGAGAGAAAACATATTTTTTTTCCCCCGAGCAAAGCCGTTTGTGGTGTGAAAGGCAGAGCATGTGCGCTGAGCACAAGGACACAGATCGGCCCGAGGCGTGGCTACGAATGCTATTTTCACAGGAGTTCTGAGTGGGCAGAAAGGGGTTTGGAGAGAAGGAAGAAAAAAAAATCAAGCCTTTGTTTCATGAACATCGAAAAGAAACGCGGTCTGGATCGAATCCAAGGCAGGGTCTGGCAGGAAGCAGGCCTGGTGTAAAGAGTGAAGTGTGGAGATGGGAGGCGGTGCCCTGTGTCCCCTCCCAAAGTCGCAGGCTGCTCCTGCAGCAGATGGCTCCGCAGCGGGAGGCGCTGCAGACTGGAACCCAAGTCTCTAGGAATAAAATAAAAATCCCTTAGGACTTTCCCTTTCCTTGTTGAGGCGGGGTCGCACTCCACTCCAGACTGGCTTGGAACTTACTACGTCATCCAAACTGCTCTTAAACTCACGGCAATCCTCCTGCCTTGTCTTTCCAAGTTATGGGAGTACAGGAGTAAGCCACCACACCCAGCCTCCCTTAGACGTTAACTCACAATCCCCCGCCCCCGCCCCACAGAGGACTGACGGAAGTGATGACCATAAAGATGAGAACACAAGTGATCCCTAGTGAGCACTGAGCAGTGGTGTCCTTGCTGATGGAAGAGACGGCGATGATGACCAAGGAGATTATGGCGATGGCAGTGACAATGATGAGGGTAATTGTGGTGATGCCAGTTGAAGTCAGGAGGATAATATTGATATTGATGCTAATCATGAGGTGATGAGGAAGGTATCGGACATGGTAAGGATGGTGAACATGATAACGATACAGGTGATGAATGATAACCATGTAAACAATCATAGTGGCAACGACGGTGATCATGATGGTGATGTGATGACTGTAATCCTGCTGATGGTTCTGGTGGTTAAGATGATCACAGGAGGATGGTGATGAAGATGACGGTAATTATGGTGATGATGATCACGAAGATAAAGACCGTGGTGCTGATGGTGATGACGATAATAACACTGATGATTTTGGTGATAATAGAGGTGATGGTTGGTGACGGTGAGGATGATTCCTTCCTCATTCACCACAGGCATCACTGTAGAGTCCTTTCTTCCCTTCTAAGCTCTGCCCACCTCTCAAAGTCTCCTGGATACAAGTTGCTCAAAGGATAGATAGTCCGGCAACTTCCTACATCACTCCACCTCCTGGTTGCCTGTGAATTATGCAGAACACCAAGCCTAACTTGGATTTTTCTGATGGTGACTCCAAGAGCGGCCCAGGATCACACATTTTAGCGAGATCCCCAGTGGCTCTGAGGATTACTAGAGGCAGAGCTTCTCTGGTGTTCAACCCCTTAGTTTACAAAAGAGGAATCTGGGGCCTGCAGAGGAGCAAGCTGACCAGGAGGGGCTGGCAGAGCCAAGACTAGAACTGGAACCTTCCGTTCCAAGGACAGTGTTCCATCACTCCAGCACCGTGGGTCCTTCACTCAGCAGTTACAAGGCAAGTGCCAACAGGATGCAGAGCAGAGTCGAGACCGAAATAAAACCAGACACATGGGCTGCTTAGACGGAACCCACCTCCTAGGTGGGGGGAATGGACACATGGGAAGTAGTCAGTGCAGGTGAGGGGAAGGGAAGGGGGTCTTCGGGAGGTGCTCGGTGGGAAATGCCGCATGGGTGGGGAGCCTCAAGTCACGGAACATCTCAAAGACCCAAGAAGACAGCCCGAGAAAGCCAGACCTGGGCTAGAACTTTGAATGAACCTCCCTTGGTCAAACAGTAAGAAGGAAGAGACAGCATGTCACAAGGCAGGGCACAAGGCAGGAAGCGCCCGGCATTTCCAGGGAACAGGAAGAAGCTGCATTTGTTCGAAGCCTCCGGTGAAATGGGCCCATGAGGCTCAAGTGAGGAGCCAGTGATCAGTTTCCTGATGATGAGCGAGGGGCCTGTGCTTCCCTTCCAGACAGCAGTGTTGTGTGTGTGTAGGCGGAAGGGCTTCCCAGGAAGGGCTTGATGTGGGACTTAGAAACCCAGGAAGGGCTTGATGTGGGGCTTAGAAACCCAGGAAGGGAATGATGTGGAACTTAGAAACCCAGGAAGGGAATGATGTGGAACTTAGAAACCCAGGAAGGGAATGATGTGGAACTTAGAAACCCAGGAAGGGAATGATGTGGAACTTAGAAAGCACAGCTAGATAACAGCCTATAACCGGGTAGAAACAGCGACAACTCTGTCCCCAAGATTAAAGCCTAAAACTAGCATCAAGTCCCCAGTGGGACAGTTGCCAGCTTCTCTCAGCTCCCCCTGCCTCTCACCACACGGAGGGGATGGGCAGAAGTGGGGAGTGTGATATCTACCATGGATAGGCTTCTCTGGGCTTCATCCCAACCCAGCGAGCACAGGGAGCTCTATATCCTGCCAGCCCCACCCACTTCCTAGCCACAGTGAATCTATGAATTGTCAGGCATCACTTGGAAAGGATCTCACCCTGAGAGGCCACACATGGTGGGTGAAGGGGGTGACACTTCCTATTGGCATCCCAAAGGCCCTGTGCTTCATATACAGACATAGCATTGGGGCATCTTTGGGCCATCCAATGATGTTCCTCCACCCCAGAGGTTTTGTGTTGGAATCCAGGTACCTAGAGTGGCACTTTGGGGTGATGCTGTGGAGCCTTTAAGTGAATGGGTTTAACAAGCACCCTCAGGTCAACTGGGAATGTAGTTTTGAGAGAGATGGAGATGTTTCTCTGTGGATTCCCACAAGAGGACCATGATGAAGATTGGGGCCAGCCCCTCCCACAGCCTTCTTACTTCCTGTTTGGCAATGTGACCTCACCAGAGCCCATACCACACTGTCTACACTGTTAGCCTCCAAAATGATGAGCTAAATATACCCCTTTTTCTTCAGCAGTAGCTCGCTTTAGGTATATTTTTATGGTAGGGGAAGGCTAGTATACATCAGTGATTGACTCTCTCTGAGCCTTTGTTTCCTCATTTGTAAAATGGGCATGATGGATACTTACCTCAAGAGGCTGTCATAAGTTCAAGAGACAAGTTATGACAAACAGCCAACCCAGCATGGGTGCCAGCGATCTGATGGCTGTGCTGATGATGATGATAACGATGACGACGATGACGTAGCAGCCCATTTTCAGCTCGCACCATCGGCATCACCGCCAGCATCAGCAGCATCATGGAGCTTTCCTCTTGCAGTGCATCAGCTTGGCACCCTCAGCAGCCATGCAGAGCCCAAGACCAAAATGCAAAGGGTGGCTCCAGGAAAGACAGGGCCCAAGGGGACACGGATGTAAGTAGAGTAAGCAGGGGCTCAGTGAATCCCCACAAATAGCGGGGAGACTCCTGGGCACGCCAGGGTGGGACCCACAGGCCAAAGTGCCCGTTCTATTCTGCAGCAAACCTTCTAGAACCAGAACACCTTGAAGCTCCTCCCAAAATGTCCTATCTGCCCAGAATTACCTTGAATGATTTCAAGGACACTCACGGTCACAGTCCTCACCTGGGATGGGTCCAAACCTGAGAGGTCACAGATGGTGATCTCTCCTTACATGTTACAGACAGTTGGTGAATCATTTACAAGTCATCTTCAAATCCATCATCTTTGTGGGTATGGTAGGAATTACATGCGTGACTTGAGGCTGCGGATGGGAAACTGGGGATGGGACATAAATGGTTTCCCTGAAGTGCCGTAGCTTCACAAAGACAGAAACAGGTCTCATCCAGACTATGACTGACTAGATGCATGCGAGAAACCAGACCTGAGAAGACCTTCCTGCCCAAAAGAGAGAGAAAAGCATCTCCAAGATCAGAGCATCCTGGTTAAGTTTCTGGAGTCCAGTCTGCCGTACCTTAGAAGAGAGGATGGCAGACCAGAGGGAACCCACAGTCACATATGTTTAAAGTAAGGAGGGTCCCACGAGAGCTCTGGTGAAGAAGTCTTCAAAGTGCTGAACTTGAATCTTGCCAGCAGAACTTCTGACAGCTTGTCATAAACAGAACTCTCAGGCCTCCCCCTACCTCAGACCTACTAAGACCACATCTCTGTGGGTGGGATCCAGGCACCTGCCTTTCTAAAAACCCTCCTGGAGACAGCACACTGAATTTTGAAATTTTCCCACACTAAATCTGATGCTAAAACTGAGGCATATTTCTCTCCAGGTTTATGGGGAAGAGAGTCTTTGGAAAGGGTTAAACAGAAGTTCCAGGCAAATTCCATCAGGTTGATAGAGCTAAGTTTTCAAACCACAATTTCACCCTCAAAGCTGGGTACATAATTTTGACACCTTAGGACATCAAGGGCCACCAGTGATGGTGGAAGCTGTGTAGTATCTTTCGTGAGGTCAAAGGTCAGAGTGGGGGCATGCCTGTCGGGCTAAACTCAGTATAAGTGGGCATGAATTTGCTTCAGTTGGGGACACCGCCACCCAGCAAGTAACAGTGCCTTGTAGATCTGCTATTCATTATGACCTCATTCATACAGCAACAAATGTGACAGTTCTGCCCAGCATCTGCATCCAAGATGTGAAGAGCCCTCTGATCACAACTTGATCTGTCAGACAGTTGTGCTCTTGAGTTGGTCAGCATCTTCGAACACTGCGTTCTGTCCATGAGAAAGAAGTGACCGCATGCCAGGACTTGACATACAAGCACGCTGTTCACCAGAACCCATGATTCCCATCATATGCTGTCAGGTGGGCCCGTTTTTCTCACTGAGCAACATGGCAGTGAACATTCTAAGTTTTAACTGACAGGCTGGCTCCTTTGTATGAAATCTGTTACTACTATCTGTTTTGTGGGGGGACATTCTGCGGCATTTCATTTTAGAATTGATTAAGACTTTTATCACATTTAACTTTGTGTGTGTGTGTGTGTGTGTGAGTGTGTTGGTCAGAGGACAACTTTTAGGAGTAGGTTCTCTCCTATCTGCCTGTCAAGTTTGAGGACTGAAGGTATATGTCGCCATATTTAGATGGGTCCTGGAGACTGAAAGCTGCCGTCGGGTGTGGTGCCTACTGAGCCAGCTTGTCAGTCTACTTCTTGTCAGTTTTTGAACTGGTGGGAAACTGTTATCTCAGGCCAACCTTCTCATGTCAGAGAATGACAGATGCTTCCTGAGGTCACAAACCTCAGTAAGTATCATGCTAAGCAGGAAAAAAACAGATGCAGAAAGACAAACACAGTGCAGCATCATGGGCATGAGGGGGGCTAGGGTGGTTACGGGAGGGGGGGCTGGATGGTAGGTAGCAGAGAGGTTGGTCGAAAGGCACAAAGTTCCATTAAGACAGGAAGGATGAATTCTGGAAATCTGAGTCTGAGGTACTGCAAGATGATGCTAGTTAAGAGCAATTACTGAAGGCTTGAAATTTGCTAAGTTGCTTGTGCGCATGCGCGTGCATGCGTGCGTGCGTGTGTGTGTGTGTGTGTGTGTGTGTGTGTGTGTGTGTTATGTGTGTGTGCGTATGTGCAGAGGGTTCTGTGTGATGTGTGTGTATGCATGTGTGCAGAGGTGTGTGTGTGTATGTGTGTGTGATATGTGTGTGCATGTGTGCAGAGGTGTGTGTGTGTGATATGTGTGTGCATGTGTGCAGAGGTGTGTGTGTGTATGTGTGTGTGATATGTGTGTGCATGTGTGCAGAGGCCAGAAGTCAATGTCCGGTCTCTTCCTCAAATGCTCTCCACTTTAGTTTTTGAGATGAAGTCTCTTCCTGAACCCGGAGCTCAGCACTTCTGTTAGCCTGGCTGTCAGTGAGTGCCAAGGCTCCTCCTGTGGCCACCACCCCAGCACTGGGACTATAGGCACACCCCACCCCACCCAGATGTGGGTGCTGGGGATCTGAACTTGGCCCCTTGAGTTTGGATGCCAAGTATCTCATTGACTGGGCCTTCTCCCTATCCCCATTAAGACATATTTTAAAATGTTCTCATGAGAAAAAAAAAATTAAGCCTGTGAGGTGATGGGTATGCTAATTAGCTTGATTATGGTAATCAGTTCACAATGTATGTTTATATCCAAACACCCTGTTGTGCACCTTCAACACACAGTTTTTGTCCGTTGCTTGGGGAAGAGGATACAGAAGACTCTGAGGACCCTTTGACTACAGGCTTTGGCTTTCCAGTGTTGACTCATGGATGCATGTGACTTTCTGTGTTTCCTGTAGCAGAGTGGTGTTCCTACCATGAAGAATATTTTTATATTGCCTAGAAGAAAATATAGAATGAAATTTAAGATGTACCATAGCCAGTTTTCCATTTCCATAGATTTAGTATTTATTATTTGTGTGTGGAGGGGGCTTGTGGGTTTCATGGTCTGCCTATGCAAGTCAGAAAGCTACTTTATGGAGATGGTTCTCTCCTTCCACCTTTGTGTGAGTCCCAGGACTGAATTTAGTTGTCAGGCTTGCATGACAAGAGCCATTGCCCACAGAGGCATCTCTAGGGCTCCCAATTTGCCTTTGTAAAAGAGATAAAGTCCTCCTACGTAGCCCTGGTTGGCTTGGAACTCACTATGGAGACCAGGCCTTGAACTCACAGATCTGTCTGCCTCTGCCTATCAAATGTGAGGATTGAAGATATATGTGTCACCATATCTAGCTAGTTTTCCTTTTTTTTAAATTCCGATTAGGAATCCTGGGATGGTTCAAGTCATAGTAACTGAAAGGAGAATGGGAGAAACGGGAGCTCAGATGTCATATGTCCAGTTCCAGATCTACAAAATGAAGACGTTCAGAGGGTATTGGGGACTTAATGACAGTAAACTGTGTGTACACTTAAAAATGGCTAAGATAATTTTATGTTTATTTTACCACATTGGTTTACTAAACAGCCATGGTGTCAAACTGCTTTCTAAATATTCATGGTAGAGGGCTAGAGAGATGGTCAACAGTTAAAAGCACTTACTATTCTTGCAAAGGCTCCACTTTCAATTCCAAGCACCCATATGGTGGCTCAGAACTGCCTGTAACTCCAGTTCCAGGGGGTACAGTGCCCTCTTCTGGCCTCTATAGGCACTGCACACAGATGCACACATACACCGACACATACACGATTAAAAATAAATCTAAATATTCATGTTTACACTCATATATTAGTGCTATTCTCAGCCTGAGTCAGATAAGTTTCTTTTTGTAGAAGACAGCGGTTAATGCAGAGACAAAAAAAACTGTACAAAGTGCCAAGAATAGGTGACCACTGAACAATCAGCCTTAAACAGAACATTCAAGGCTCAGGGAACATTGCAAGAGAGTGGACAGAGACTGTGAGAGCTGGGGGATGGGCAGGAATGCTGTGCAATGCCGTGCTCTGGACTTGCCATGCCCACTGCACTCATGAGCTCACAGCAGCTGTGGCTACTTGCACAAGACTAGGTCCACCACTGTTCCAGCACAGACGGGGAGGGCAGTCATGAGGCCCCACTTCTCTCTGAAGAGCCATAGGCAGCTGATGGCTGCTGGAGGAGGAAGGAGAGAGACTGCAGCCATGAGTAAACTGCTTGTGCCCCAGTCAAATTCCATACCAATGCTCTGTAAGCAATCTAATTAAACACAGCAGGACAGACGTGTGTGTGGGGGGGGAGGGACTACCTGGCAAAGTTCAACAGGATAAGGATAGGATAAGAAAAGATAATGGGGGAATATTACCAAAGTACTTTATATACTTATATATGTATGACGTTGTCAAAGAGTAAGTTTTTAAACTCTTAAAGAACTAGCCATAAGGTAACAAAGAGGACCCTAAGAGGGATGTATGAATTGTCCTGGGAAGGGGAAATAGATGAGATCTCCTGAGTAAACTAGGGGTAAGGGGGGTAATAGAGGGTAGAGGATGGGGGATGAAAACATAAAGGAACAGGATGGTCAAGCCAGAACAGGGACGGAGTGGGAGAGCAATGAAAGAGACATCTCGATAGAGGAAGATATCACGGGGATAGGGAGAAATCTGGTGCTAGGAAAGTTCCTAGGAATCCACAAGGATGACCCCAGCTTAGACTACTAGCAATAGTGGAGAGGGTGCCTGAGCTGGCTTACTCTGGTAATCAGATTGGTGAATACCCTAACTGTCATCATAGAGCCTTCATCCAGTAACTGATGGAAACAGATCCACAGCCAAGCACCAGGCTGAGCTCCAGAAGTCCAGTTGAAGAGAAAGAATGGGATTCTATGAACAAGGGGCATCAAGATCACAATGGCAAAACTTAGAGATACAACCGAACCAAGCTAGTGGGAACTCATGAACTTTAGACCAATAGCTGTGGAGTCTGCACAAGACTAGACCTTAGACCTTCTGCATAAGTGAGACAGTTGTGTAGCTTGGTCTGTTTAAGGGGCTCCTGGCAGTGGGATTAGGATCCATCCCTGGTGCATGAGCTGGCCTTTTGGAGCCCATTACCTATGGTGGGACACCTTGCACAGCCTTGATGCAGGGGGGAAGGTCTTGGACCTGTTTCAACTGAATGTACCAGGCTTTGCTGACTCCCCATGGGAGGTCTTACCATTTTGGAGGAGGGGATGGGAAGTGGGATGGGGGTGGGGAAGCTGAGGGATGAGAGAGGGTTGGTATGTAAATCTGTGGTTGGTATGTGAAATGAATAAATGAATAAAAATTTTAATGAAGTTCTAGCCATAATTGCAGCAACTGTAGGCTAACTGTCACTAACAACACAACCCCAGGAACACATAGGTGGGAACCTTCCTTCTTACCCTTTAAAGGCTTCTGGGTGATGCTGAAGGACCCCATTTCACAGATGGGAACACTAAGCTTAGAGGAGCCCACTGCCCTGCTGATGAGGCTGTCAAAGGCAGTCCTGTCATACCTTGAAGCTACTCTTCTGGAGGGCTGCACTGCACAATCCACTCTACCACACTGCCCTCTGTCACCCTCACACCCCATGCCAAGCAGCAGCCAGGCAGTAACAATGTTGAGCTGGAAAGATCCTGGTGGGAAGGTCTTGATTCTCTGTGGCCTGTGAGGCTTGAGCTCTGTTCTTCCCTGGCGGGTCATATTACATATCATGCCTTTGGCAAGGAGGCAGCCTTCCCTGTGTCTTAACCATATGCCTACCACTCTAAAGAAATGGGTTGATTAGGACACGTGCCCTAGAAGGGAAGTTCAAATCTCACCCCACTCTGCAGAAGCTTTTCCATCCCTCTGCTTCCCCAGGATCCCCGTGCCCCTTTGATGAAATTAAAGACTGGCAAAAATCCCATGCTGAGGCCTCTTAATATGTATTTCAGTATCAGAGAGCAAAAGTATTGTCTTAGTTCAGGCTCAGTTGTTATAACAGAATATCTGAGGCCGAGTCATTTATAAAGGAGAGAGATATGTTTGAGGAGATTGTTCCAGGAGCATTGGTGCTGACAAGGGCCCCCTGCTGCTCTCATTCGTGATGTGAAGATGAAGAACGCCAGGCAGGCATGCCAGAGGCAGGACGCTATATCAGCTTCCCTTTAAAATAACCCATTCCTGAGGTAACTGGTCCAGTCCAGTGAGAATGAATGCAGTTCTATAAGAAAGGCACTGACCTCTCTCTCCTAAGAACCTTCTCTCCTCTTAGAGGTCCTACCTTTCAAAGAGTCCACAGTGGTAATCAGATCTCATCCTGCATCTCAGAAAGGATAAGCCATTTTCTAACTAGAGCAGGTAAGAACTGGGGGGTGGGGAGGGAGGGGGAAGAGGCTGAATCGTGTCTTCTTGTTCCAGACCTCATTGCGCTCAGACTTAAGTAAGATCCGAATTGTAGGTGTTGCCGTTAGGAAGTGCTGCTGGCTGGGAGGATCCACGCTCCCAATCACACCTTGCTGTACCCGCAGAAGAGGTGGAAAGGAAGAGGGAGGGTCGGAAGCGTCTCTGAAAACCCGGTGACTTTGAAAGCGTTCCTGAGAGCCACCTGTATCCTTGTGACTCAGATCCGCAGGCAAGCAAGCAGGAAGCAAGTGCGGAGGCAAGCCAGCTGGATTCGGGGTGCCAGACAGGCAGCAGGAAGCATGGCAGACCGGGCCCCACCTCTCAGGAAGAGCAAATTGCGGTCGTGGGTGGAAGACAACTCACCAGTATGGAAGCAGTAAGAAAATTCCAAAGCTGACAACCTCTGCTCTTGAATGGGCACCGGGTGGTATGATAGGGTGAACAGGGTCTGAACCCAACTTTCCCATGTCCGAGTAGTCTCTCCCTTACCCCTGAAAACTTCTCTAGAGACCTGGGGGGCCCAATGCAAAGTGTCCATAAGTTCAGCACGCAGGGCAGTTGGGTAGCCATGGAGTCATGTAATCTTGAGATGGCTTTCAATCAGCTCCTGGGAGACAGTACTGCCCATTGTAGGGGTTCCTCGGGGCTATGTCCAGGCTGCGTGGACCTGAAGATGCTTTAGAAATAGGTTGGTGGGGACAGCTACTGAGTGTCTGATATTCTGGATGCAGGCTACAGGCAACAGCAGGGGAAGGGTCCTGACTTTCTGGGTCATTCTGGACTCTCTAAGAGGCCCATGGACTTTAGCATATAGGCTCCATGTCCTAGTGGTATCCCAGCCCGCTTGGGTGAGCCCTGGGTGGTATTTTTGACTGTCCATCCTGGGCCAGCCCGGAGATTCTGCTTCATTTCCTTCTGGTCTGCATCCACTGCTCAGTCCCTCCATTGCCTCCAATATATTCCTTGCTACTAGAGCAGCTGGCTATTCAGGTGCCCTATGGCCACAAGTTGCAGCTTACATCATGAGAACACAAGGCATCCATCAGGGCAGGATCAGGACAAGTCCTGTGTGTGTCCCCTTGACAAGTGTGTAGCGTCACCAAGCAGGCAGATGTGGTCAAGCCTCAGTGCTAGAAACATCTGTGAGGGGAAGTCTGGCTTTGTGGCACCCAGGAGGCCTCTCTGGTCCAGGTGCTGTATTTTCAGGTGTCCTATTCTTGGAAAAGCCTAGCCTGGAGATCTGGTGGCTGGGAAGACCTGTGGGATGCCTGGAACCTTCTAGAATCACCCCTGTTTATTCTTGCTTGGGGAGGAGCTTAAACTGGATCAGGATTGGACCCACAGGAAGTTCCAAGCTGTCTGGTGGGGCCTTTTCATTTAGTCTTTTCAAGCGCAGAAACGCATGTCTGAGTGCATGGCTCATATGCACATGGTACCTGTTGATGGGCGTGGCAGAGTCAGGATCCCCCGGGGTGGTCCCATCCTGAGAAGGGGAAGGATCAAAAACCTCAATCTTAAGAGGCTGAAGGTCCCAAATCTTAAGGGGATGAAGGGTTGAAGGCCCCAGTTTCATGAAGCTAAAGACCCAAACCTTAAGGGGATGAAGGGTTGGGGACCCCAGTCATGTGGGGCTGGTTCAAGCCGAGTGACCCATGAAGTCTCTCCTGGAAGTCAGAGATCAAAACAAACAAACAAACAAACACAACCAACCAACCAATCAAAAACAAACAAAAACCCAACACAACAAAAACTAAACAATGAAACAGAGTGGCATCCAGTAAAAGTGACCCCTCCGGGGTCAGCAGGTCAAGGCTTGGGACCTCACCTCCTGGGAGGGAAACGCTAGTGCTGGCAGTGAACACACTGGGCTGCTAGACCCAAAGGGCATCTAGAAATGGGTGAGAAAACAGGAAAGCAAAATGCGACCCAACTCTTCGGGCTGAGCTCCCTATGTTTAGAAGCTCGTCTGGAATCAAGAGGAAAGCCCAGCAGGCACAAGCCGGGGCACAAGGGCAGCACCCACTGCAGAGCAGTAGAAAGAACATTCTCTGTTCTATTCTGTGCCTCAGTTTACCCTTGTCAGAAATCATACTGCTTTTGCCATCAAGACATGACCCCTCTGCCAGCTAAAACCTTGGTCCACTCACACTGGTTATTACTATTCACCCGCAGGTTGTCAGTCAGTCTTGGTATGGTTATTACTATTCACCCGCAGGTTGTCAGTCTTGGTAAGGGACCTCAGGTGAGCTCCCCAACCTCTGAGAGTGCTAGCCTGACATCAACAAGTCCTGGGTCCAAGGCAACAAGCAAGTCTGAGTGACCGGGGAGCACCACCAGGTCCACAGAGAACCCGAGCACCACCATGGAGTTCAAGTTCACCGTGGGCCACCATGTCCTCCTCATCATGTCACTTGTCTCCCAGGCCAGTTCTCCCCATCTAGGTCAAGTACTGGGAAGAGCAGGAAGGACAGTCTAAGAGACGCTGGCTGGGGCAGCCTTGAACTTGAGGAAGACCCGTGAGAAGGCAGGCTCGATGAAACTCCCCTGGCCACATTAACACTCGCTCTAGGGACTTCCACGTCACTCTGCCTGTTCCACACTCAGCCACAGTAGGAGAGTTTGATAAATGGGGCTAAGGTGGTGGGGGAGAGGGTTCATTTTCTTTCCAAAGTCCCTGCCACCCTAAGGAAGCCAACTATCCACTCCATCCTCCCTGGGGTCGCCCACTACCCTGCTGGCAGCTGGGATGAATCCATCAATCACAGCTGAGATCAATCCCGGATCCTCTCACACTAATTAGACAGATATCCCTTCCTCCTTCCCAGACATGGAAATAAAAGATTCATGGGCAGGAGGGGGGCAGCGTGCAGAAACTCTGGGGAGGCCCAACTCAGGAGCCTCCTCCCAGTAGGCGCCATCCTCCTGCCCCCACTCCCTCCCTGTCACCCCCCCCCCTTTCTTCCTCTTCCTTGTCTCCCAGAAACAGATGAGCCTGATTGACCAGGCAGGGCTAGAATTTATCAATGGCTTGTTCTGTCTGGAAACGACTTTCATTGATCAAATCTATTTCTAGCCTTCTGGTCCTGAGAATTCCCACAGGGACCAAGATCCACTTACACAGCCCTGTGGATAAAAATAAAAACATCCCCCAGTCCACAAAATTTCATTTTCCCCTTTGGTTCCTTCTATTAAATACCGCCCCCACCCCCACACTAGGGAAATGGAAGCAAAGCAGCCCACTAGGTGGATGGGGCCTCGTGTGTGTGTGTGTGT
Source organism: Peromyscus maniculatus bairdii (assembly GCF_049852395.1). Taxonomy (NCBI): domain Eukaryota; kingdom Metazoa; phylum Chordata; class Mammalia; order Rodentia; family Cricetidae; genus Peromyscus; species Peromyscus maniculatus. The sequence goes on along the minus strand of NC_134860.1, from coordinate 61,890,948 downwards.
GTGTGTGTGTGTGTGTGTGTGTGTGTGTGTGTGCCATAGTGCACATGGAGGTCAGGACACAACTTGGGAGCAGGGAGTCAGTTCTCTCTCTGTGAGTCCTGAGGCTGGAGCTCAGGCCATCAGGCTTGATGGCACGTTTTTGTTTTTGTTTTTGTTTTTGTTTTTGTTTTTGTTTTTTACACACTGAGCCCTCTCACCAGCCCAGAGGGAGCTATTCTCTGGGACTCTCTGCTCACTAGAATTCAGTGACCTCAACAGTGTATATACACTGGGCTTTCTAACACACATGGACATGTGAGTGTCAGATGGTACACAGGAAATATTGAACTTCGGAACCGTAGAGCCACAAAACGTGTGGGCTAGCTGCACGCTGTTTCTTCTGTAATTCTTTGAAAAGTTGCAATATACTGCTTCACGAAGAACAAGGCATGGTGAGAATGTCATGCAGGAAGTCAAGGGGTCCAACTCAAAAGACAGGACTAGTGTTAGGAGGGCAGCCCCTGGTTACATGTGAGAGAAGGTGTACCCGCCTCCTCTGGATATGGCCTTTCCCAATGGGCCCAGGCAAGTCACATCAGGAAGTGAACGGTGAGCAGGGCCAGAGGGGGAGACAAACAGCTCAGAGTGACTCAGTCTTAAACTCTCCAATTATGACAACCAGAAGCTATGAGACCCAACAGTGACACTCAGCTGACAGGCTCTATTACCGTGAACAAGAAATTGCTTCAAGGACCAATGTCCAGATTGTACGCTGCTTCAGTCTGGGCACTGCCTATGGTTGCTAACACTATAGACATATACCAACCTCATCTAGAGCATGTGGGGTAGGTGCAGGGATTCCAGGCTTCCAGGCCAAGTCCCTCAACTGCAGGAGAGGTCCCTGGTCCTGTGAACCTGTCTGGAACACAGGCAATCCCGCTCTAGAATGGGCCCGTCATCACCCATAATCCCTGCCTGTCCTTTAGGAAGCCTAGTATCTGTCCACACTGAAGGGGACAGCCCGGTACCACTGCCTCACCTTACAAGTGGGCGAGAAGAAGGGTAGAGGACATGGGGTGATAGAGCATGCTGTCACTAGAGGGTGAAAGACAGAGTGGGGACAGCCAGGGCTTCTGCCCAGTAGAGCCCTGAGAGCCCCAAGTATGAGTGCCTAGTATGGGACAAACACCCTAAGATATGCAAAGGCCCTGGGGCGCCAGGTGGAAGCCTCAACTGGGGCCCAGCTGTTTCCTCACTGTAGATGGTGAGTGTCCAGGGGCAGGCTGGGAGCCACAGGGAGGTGGATGGCAGCACCCAGAGGTTTTGCTGGGGTGGTTGTGGGAGAAGGCACCAAGGGCACAGCTGCTCCTGACAACTGATAAGGCAGTAGGACACTCTATCCAAGGGGGCAATAGAGAGGCGTATGGGGCACTGGAGTGTGAGAGAGGGACCGGGATCCTTCCTTATAGAATTAGGACAAGTGGGGGACTCAGAGTCAAGGATCCAGATGGGGCCAGCAAGTAAAAATGGCCAGAGATTGTGATGGAGCTCCTGTGGGCTGGATCCAGGACTCTTCCTGTAGGTGGGCCGGCGTGGGAAGCCATATGGGTAGAGGTGATGAATGAGGTCGGGTCTCGAGGGTGGGGAACTGGTAATGAGATCCCGAGAACTAGAGTCTGGCTAAACTGCGCTGATGAAACCAGGCCTTGAAGGCTTTGGAGAGGCTAGCTAGGGCACTTAAGGCTCAGCTCTTGTGGGGGATGAATGCAGATGGCTTCTCCACATGAGACCTCTACTCCATGTGACACATGACGACCCCATGCCATACACTAAATAGCTTCCGCTGCCACCAAAGGGCATCTGCATTTCTACAAGCTCTTGGGTTCACCAGAGTAAACACTGGAGGGACGACATTGCCTTACAGACAGGCGGCAGCATTGTGGCACCGGGAGTCTATGGTCCAGGGAGTGACCAAAACCTTGAGGGACAAGATGACCTCTGTCCTGCCCAGCCCTGGGGCCATGGGTCACACAACCTCCTGTTAATATAGTATTTCTTCCATATGTTTCTCCATGCAATGTTCCAGCCAAACACAGGAGAGCGACAACCTCGCCGGAAATCCCCACTACCTGCGGCCTGTTGTAGTCTATTCATGTTATCAGCTTCCCCTGCTGGATGCCCACACAGGAGGGCTCTTGGACAGACAGAGGCCAACTTTAGGAGGCATCTTGCAGTATGCATCTAACTTAGGGAGGCAGAGCCAAGCTCAGGCCAATTCCCATTCCCAGGGCATTGCCACAAGCTTTTTATTTACACATTTGCCGGGAAGCTCTTGTCTACACTGATTGCTGCAAACACATTTCTCACAAGTTCCCCCATTTCCTCATCTCCTCTCCATGCTCCACATGGCTGAACTATTGAGTCCCCTGACTGCTCAAATATGCCAGGTGCTCACAAGCTCTTCTGAGAGCCACTGGGAATACGTGCTATGTGGTCATATATGTGGGGCACGCTGAGAGTGGGCACATGCTTCTCTGCGCATCTTGTCCCTTGGTTTAAAGACACCCAGCTGCTCTGAGGTGATGTCCATTGGGGAAGGACATCCTGGCCCAGCTTCCAGGGAAGGCAGGTGGCTCGAACCTCTGAGCTCCAGAGTCTGAGTGGCCCACAAAAAGAGACATGAGCGTGACCTAATATGACAATACTTTTGGCAATCGCTCAAAACTCCTTGCACTCATTTCTTCTTCTGCTTTACCCCTTTCCCATGCCAGCCAGTGGCCTAGGCATGAACCCTCACTGCCCTTCATTAGTCTCCAGGCAGGAGACGAAGCAAGAGGGTGAATTCTCTGTGACCCTCACCAGCCCCCCTCATGTACCCCTGGCTCACTTTCTCCCTGCCTAGGGCAGCTCTGGCTCACAACCTAGGGCTGAGGTCTTGTCTCCCCATCTGATCCTTGTGCTCTCCTTTCCCACTGCTGGTTACTATCTGGCTCCACCCCTTTCACTCCTGAGATCAGCAGCTACCTTAGCATCCTGACCATGGCTCACCTGGATGCTCAAAAGCCTCCTCACACCCCTAGAGTCATGCTGATCCTGGGAAGCCGTTCCCGCTTTCTCTCTATGCTAAACCCAGAGCAGCGATAACCAACTGCTCGGCATGAACCCCCATCCTGTTCTGTCATTAGCACCTCTCAATCGCTCTGTCTCCCATCACCTAAGTTGCACATGGGAGAGATTTCTGTTCTTTCCTTCACTGGATGAACATCAGCAGGGTCTGGCACATAGTAGAAGCTCAAAAACCACATGTTTTTTTGAATTAAATTTTTGAATTAAATGAAGAAATGAGTGAAGGAGAAGTGGCCGTAGTCCAGTCATGCCAGTGTTTGCTCCACATCACATGCCCCATCCCAGCACATCCGCATGGCAGTGGTGGTTGGCACAGAGGAGCTGCTGCTGCACACAGCCAGGGGGACCATCCAACTTCTCTGCTTTTGTATTAGCCACCTCCTCTGCCCTCCCACCTCCACCTAGCGGGCTCCTCCCCAGCCTTCAAAACCCACTGTACTGTTCTCTCCTCTGCAAAAATTTAGATCCCCTCACACACTCAGGAAGAGCACCCATTCAGCCCCTAACAATGCCAGCCTGCCCTCTGGGGTGCTCTCAGCGGAGGATGAACTATGTATGATACATTGCAAGCGACCCTTCAGTTACCGCTCACATTCCTCCTGTCTTTACAACTGTCCTTCCAAGACAGGAACTTTCGCTTAGCAGACAGGAAATGGCCTCAGAGCCCAGAACTCCTGCACAGCCAGTCATGCAGGGAGGTGCTGCCCCGGCTTGCCAAGTTCCATGCCCAGGTCTGTCCATCTGGTCAGCCCACCTCACCTCCTATCCACACAGGAAGAGGCTGCCTCGGGCTAACACATGCCTGGCATAGCTACATTTTCTTTCACCTACTGACAGAGGCAGTAACTACTTCCCAGGCATGGGCACGCTGCCACAGCACTACCCAGCTGAACTGCATCACAATGGAGGGCCGTGTTCGTCCCAGTCCTGAGAAGGGAAAGCTCACTGGAATCAAAGGGGGGATTAGAAAGGCAGGGAGAGAGATGGGAGAAAACGAGGGAAGAAAATAAGGTGGAAGGAAGGAAAGGCTGAAAGGATAGAGGGAGGCCGGCAAGCAGGGAGGAAGACATAAACAGGAGGCATGCCCTAGAAGAGAGGAGGGAGGTGTCTCCCTTTCTAGGCCTCCTCGCCTTCTCCCCTGGGCCCCAACTGGGCGCCTCTGCTTCACCGCAGAGCCTGGAGCCTGCCTGTCTGTTCTGCTTCCAGGGAGGCCCCACCCAGTGGGCAGCTGCAGAGCCATCTGCTGCGAGGGCGGTGGCAGCACTAGCGCCAGGGTTTGTTTACAAACTGGGCGCTCCATGTTGGGGAAACATCACACCTCTTCCAGGCATCGTGCAGGTGGGAAGAGGGATCAGTGAGGACCATGGTGTGCAGACCGAGAACCAAGACCAGTGCACAGAGTGGAGCCCTTATCACCTGGTCACAGACCTTTTCACATCTCGCACCAGCAAAGGTGTGGAGGTCCACAGTGGGTTCATATGGCACTCTGGCCAAGGTAACCATATCTATAAAAGGGCTTGTGAAGGATAAAACCAGGCGACACTACTGGGTAACACTCTAGGTCACTCAGCTCCAATTTCTCCCACAACACAAGACATTCACTTTTCTTGACAGTTGCAAGATACAGGTGACAAGGTCTAAATTAAAATTCACCTATGAAACAAAGATCCATTTACTAATAGAATAAAAGCGTTATCAGGACTTGGAGATGGCTCAGTGGGGTAAAGCAAGCATGGGGACCTGATTTCAAGCCCCAGCACCCACATAAAAAACCAGTGTGGTGAGTCTGTGCAGGAGAGGCAGGGATAGAAAGAACCCCAGAGCCCACTGGCAACCCCCTGTCTCAAAAAATAAGACAGAAAGCAATAGAGAAAGCCTTCTGATGTAGATACCTAGTGTATCCCCCATCACACACACACACACACACACACACACACACACACACTGAGGAAAAGCACAAGTGTAGGCAAGGAGACAGCTTTAAAAAAGAGAGAGAGACAATTTGGGTGCCACAAGGATATGCTAATCCTGATACCAGCTATGATAACAGCTCTGAGTAGTAAATAATATCCTTATTTTACAAATGATCCAGAAAAGAGAAACAATGTGTCCCCGGTCACAGTGGGACTGAGAGCCAGGTGTAAAGTCTGTGATCTTGCTGGGGTGTCTGCACAGGACACGGATGAGAAATGACTTGCTTCATGGCTCAGCGTGAAACAGCTGGGCTGCAGCACTACCCTGAAATCTGGCCCCACAGCACAGGGACAGCGGCAACTCTCAGCTGGAGCAACAGCTTAGAGCTGTTCTGAATTCTCCAGATTAGTAAAAGTGGGAACAGATGCCAGGCAATGGTGTCAGAGGCAGGCGGATCTCTGAGTTCAAGGCCAGCCTGGTCTACAGAGAAAGTTCCAGGACAGCCAGGGCAACACAGAGAAACCTGTCTCGAAAACAAAACAACAAAAAAAGTACAGACTGACTAGAAGTCATCACCTAGCCATCCTAGCTGATAGCAGTGCAGACCCATGAAGGCCAACCCCCAAGTTTGGGTGAGTCTCAGTATGTCGGTTTGTTTGGTCAACACTGGACATCTGTGCCTACACTGAGAGCTGAGAATGCTTTGTAGCGGCAATGAGAACACAGACCCACAACACTGGGGTGAGTGGCTCTGTCCAGCGTTCTGAAATCTTAGCCAGGACTTGACCGGTGCTGCTGTCCAGGATACCCAACATCCTTTTGGAAAGGTCTCTGTCCGTGGTTCTGAAGCCATCTCACAAGCCTCAGTCCTGCACTGAAGACCTTCAATGGGGCTGAAGCTGTTTCCCGAGAACTCTGTCCAAGGTACTGGTGTGTGTGTGTGTGTGTGTGTGTGTGTGTGTGTGTGTGTGTGTGTGTGTGTGTATGTAGTGTGTGTGTAGTGTATGTGTATAGTGTGTGTGTGTGTGTGTGTGTGTGTGTGTGTGTGTGTGTGTGTGTGTGTGTAGTGTGTGTGTGTATAGTGTGTGTGTTTATAGTGGTGTATAGTGGGAGGGTCTGTCCAGGGTGCTGAGATTTCACTGATGGGGTTCTGTACAGAGTGCTACAGAAGCCCCAAGTGTTCTGTTCAAGGTTCCAAGAAAGCACGGAGGAGAACTGAGACTGAGAAATCATTTTCATCTTTCTGGCGCAGGGGCTGAGGGTCAGACAGGCCCATTAAGACACTTGGTCCAAAGATGAAGGAGGGAGACTGGGTGTACAGGAGAGCAGGGTAGGCTGCTGCCAGCAGCCACATTGCCAGGTCTGCAACCGAGGCCCTTCCAGGGGATCTGTGTGTGTGGAGGTCAGACCAGGACATCGCAGCAGGAGCTGCTGCTGCTCTTATCTCACAGCCTGCTGGGTCCTTTAGCCATGCCCCTCCCTCTAAAGAGCAAGCAAGCAAGCAGCTCACGGGGTGAAACCAGGACAGCACTGGGCTAATACATCCAGGGCAGAAGGATCTGGAAACACAGAATTCCGCAGAATAGACAGACTAAGGAAACCAGGCCTGCCGAAATAAACTAGACATGACAGCAGAAAGCAAGTCAGGTATAGTTCGGAAGTCCAACGAGAAAGGAGAAAAAGCTGTAAGCTGTCTGCCCTGGTACAGGCTAGCATTGCCCAGGTACTAGGGGAAACAGGCCTCAGACACTGAGGCAGACTAACGTACCCCAGCGGTCTACAGAGCCAAAGCTTAGGTAAGAGAGAGCCACTGGCTTCTCAAGAAAACGGGGGGGGGGGGGGGGTTGGGGAATTAGCTCAGTGGTAAAGCATGTGCCTAGCAAGCACAAGGCCCTGGGTTCGGTCCTCAGCTCCAAAAAAAAAATAAAAGCCAAAATAACAAGAAAACCAGGGGCAATGTAACCTGGGATCTATGAACCAAGTGTGCACAAATGGAGCCCTATTTCTTCCTAGCTTATGACCTTATTTACATGTGCCTTCACTTACCCCAACCCTTAGAAAGCCTTTACACAGGAAATATGAAGACCCCAAACCTCTAGCTACACAGGGTTGTAGGCACCTACTTCAAAACAACCATGCCCAGGACCCAAGAAAAAAAGGAGATCGATTTTTCAAGCTCAGTACAGTTAGATCATCTTGCAAATCTTTTAAAGGAATAAAGACTCCAGGAGTAAACATAACCCTCTGAGGTGATGTTGTTATAGTTTGAGCTTCACTTATTTTATGGAGGAAACTTTAGAAAATACTGCTATTAACCTCTATGTATGTATCTATCTACCAAAGCTGCCCCCTCCCTTTTCCTTGAAAACACAGCCAAAGCATATTTCTCAGCCTCCTTAGCAATCAGGGCATTTGTGTTAATGAATTAAAGCTCGTGGGAGGTAAGTGAAATCAACCACCACCACTAGGCTTGGCCCTAAAATTCTCCCATGATCAAGTGTGTGTGTGTGTGTGTGTGTGTGTGTGTGTGTGTGTGTGTGTGTGTGTGTGTGTGTTTTCTATCTGCCTCCTCCTCCAACACTCCCTCTCGGAGACAGGAGTTCACTCTGTGACCCAGGCTGGCTTTAATCTCCCATGAGTTCTCAATTCTCCTACCTCGGCTTCTCAGAGGCTGGAATGGCAGCCATGAGCCACCATCCCCTTTTCCTAGGCACTGGCTAGGAATGAATCCAATAACCCTGGAAATGGAGCATGGAGCAACCAAAGTTCTAGAATCCCCCCAGGCAGAACACTGGTGGCACTCCTGTGCGTATGGGAAATAAATTTTAATCCACTACAACGCAGCGATGACAGTGTTTACATACTGGAACACCTAGCATCAGCCTCACACAGACACACACTATGTTTGTGGCGGGCTGGGCTGGGTGGGGCATGTGCAGATAAAAATCAATTTGAATACATGGGAGGGGGCTGGTTACTGGAGACAACTGCTGAGGTAGGAGTTGCAGAGCTCCTGGTCCACAGAGCTTGGTTAAAAAAAAAAATGTTGGTACCCTCCCCCCCCCTCCTTGCTCTCTATTCCTATTCTCTTCTGCAATGTGGACCTGTCCCCAGACCCTGGAATCAGTGTCTATCTCTCTCCTTCTTCAGTAGCTATTCTCATGGACATCTGGGTGTAACTGATGGCCCTGGGTATTTTTTTTTTTTCAATTAGAAATTGAGTGAACTCGTTGCTTTCTCTTCAAACTTTGTTCTCAAGCTCTTAATTTCCCTTAATCTTCTGAGTTTACTGCTGGGTGTGACATAAGCTTACTGAGTGCTTTGCACCCTCCATTTCCTACAGTCTTCTCAGGTTCTTTATAGCCCTGTCCATCAATCCGTCCTTCTAGATTGCGATTCTGGTTCTCCCTCTTTCCTGCATCACTTCCCCACATTGTCTTTTCAAGTCCTCCAGCTCCTCTCTGCTGTGTCCTGTTTCCTATTTCTTTTCCAATAAATCGTTTCCTTCATCTTTCATGCATCTCCTCCTTCCCCAGAGCACCAACCACAGCTCCACTTAACTCTCTGAGGCACGCTCCCTCCCATCAATCATTCAGCCAGGGGAGAGGAGAGCAAGTCTCCCTCTCCATTCTGCCCATAACTCTAGAGAAGTCAAGTCATGCAGATGGTAAACACAGACAGTAGTTGTCTGCTGCCATTCACAGCAGAATATGAGACTCCTGACCATGGATATCCTAAGCTCTCTCATACTAAGGGGCAAAGTCTGCTCACAACACCTCCTGAGAAAGAAAGCCTAGTGATTAGGTTGCAGACCAGTGAACAAAGGTGCCTTGTGACCTAATTTTAATCCCCAGAACTTGCATGGTAGAAAGAGAGAAGCGACTCCCACATGTTGTCCTCTGAAATCTGTGTGCATACTGTGGCATATGCATGCACATGGAGGTGAATAAATGAATTAATAAAATATAATTAAAAGAATATAAAAATATATTGCAAGAACTGCAAATCACTTAGTCCAATCTTTTACTTCTTTAAACATTCCACTTGCCCCTACTGTCTCAGCTATAATTGTCTCAGCTGCTGTCAATTTTCTTTCAATCTTTTAAAGATTTATCTATTTATATTTAATGTGTACGGGTGTCTTGCCTACATGTGTGTTTGTGCACCATGTGAGTACAGTGCCTGCAGAGGACTGAAGAGGGTGTTGGATCCCCTGGGACTAGAGTTACAAAAGGTTATGAGCTGCCATTTGGGTGCTGGAAATTGGACCCAGGTCCTCTGGAAGAGCAGCCAGTGCTCTTAACCACTGAGCCACCTCTCCAGCCCCCTGCCAAGCTTCCTGATGTTTCAAATACATTTTCTATTCTTTTATTTCTTTTTCCCTTTTAGTGTTTATAATACATTTCTTTCAACCAAAATAGATTGCGATCGCTCACAACACAAGAGATATACACAATAAAACTTACAACATGAAAAAAAACACAAACCAATTAAGGAGCTGACAGGATGTATGTGTGGATCCATGCATGTATCTTGGGTTAAGGGAATTTATTGTCACTGAGCAGAAAACTGAGCTTGGAGGTGTTGCAACAGGTCGAGCCAAAGACACAGTCCCCACAGTTAATCCTGGAAAGCATGGTGTGCATGGCAGTACTCTTTACTAGTAGTAAAGTACTTGAAATGCCTTAAAAATACTGCCTTCTTGCTAAAGGATATGACACAGCCTCAAATAAGAAAATCATATTTTTTTTAAAAAGGCAAAGACAGGCTGAATAGGGATATGTGGGTGGAGGGAGGAATAGTTAGAGCATCTTTTTTAAAGGATGGACTTGAAAGAATGAACACTGTTGCATAAAATTTAGTTCGGAGCTGCCCAGCACCCAAGGCAAAGATGAAACCATGACAGGCCTGAGTCTCCCTGGCCACCATCATAGACGTGCGTGATTCCACTGCAGACCATGGTAGTGAGCTCTCTCCTGAATCTTGTCAGCTTCAATTTTCTACCTTCTTTTTAAAAATAGAACCTCCTGTACCCTTTTATCTCTGCTTCCCCTACTGCTGAGGTCACATGCATGCACACATGGCTTGGTTTCTGTATTCTTCAGAAAGAACTTCCCAAGAACTTGAACATGCAGTCCTAAACATCATTGGCTAACTTGATTGTCAATGAATTATTCTATCCGGCAGCCTTCTATCTCAGCTCTAGATCCCTTTAGTTTACTTTTTCTCACTTCTGTATGAATGTTTTCTCTGCTTGTATGTATGTATACCATGTATGTGCCTGGTACCTGTGGAAATAAGAAGAGGCACTGGATCTTCTGGAACTGGTATTACAGATGGTTGTGAACCACATATGAGTGCCGGAAACTGAACCCAGGTCCTCTGCAAGAGAGGCAAGTGCTCTTGACTACTGAGCATCTCTCCAGCCTCCCCTTTACCCTCTTTTTTTTTCTTGAGACAGGGTTTCTCTGTATAGCTTAGGAGCCTGTCCTGGAACTTGCTCTGCAGATCAGGCTAGCCTCGAACTCAGAGATCCACCTGTTGCCTCCCTAGTGCTGGGATTAAAGGTGTGTGCCACCACCGCCCGGCTCCTTTACCCTCTTAAGGGAATGTTTTCCAGGCATTTGGGAACCATAGCCAAGAGACTTGGCCCATAAGCCATACAGTCTTGTCTATCACCCCCTTCACTCTATTAACGTTTTTACTTAAATTTTATTTAACCTCTCAGATCCAAGGATTGGTCAAGGAGTACCTCCTAAGAGCCTTTTCATTCCGTCCTGGCTCAGGAATGAATTCCTCTTTCTTCACATTCACCTGAAGCCACCTCTCCCTCCAAACCTACCCGAGTCCGAAGGCCTCCTTTCCTGTCAACTTGACTTTGAGCCTGACCTATCCTCTACAAACCCCTAAGCACCCAGGGTGTGCCCAGCATACAACATGGCAGCTTTCCACACACCACAGAAGTCCACACGTACATTCATAGTGACTAACACATACAGTAGAGTTATGACATGGGCCTGAGAGACTAGCTTCTTGGTTTACTCCCTCTTCAAGCTTCAGGGTTTCTAGATATAATGCAGTCAGGAAGGGAAGTGGTAAGAGAACGCTACATTCCCCAATGTCCCTGTCACCTTGAGCGACTATGTTAAACTTTCTTCAGAGTCCCATGGTATCTTTAGTTTTCTTTCTATTGCTGTGATAAAAACACCATGACCAAAAACAATTTGGAGAGGAGAGGGTTTATTTGGCTTACAGGTTACAACCTATCATGAGGGGAAACCAAGGCAGGAACTCAAGCAGGAACTGACACAGAGACAGGGATGCTACTTACTGGCTTGCTCTTCTTGCTTATTCAGTTTGCTCCTTTTACACCCCAGGACCACCCACACAGGCGTGGCACTGCCCACTGTGAACTGGACATTTTCACATCAATTATCAACTAGAAAATGTCCTGCAGGTTTGTCTGCAGGCCAATCTGATTGAGGCTGTAGTAGCTTGAATGAGAATGGTTCTTAGAGGATCATATTTTTGAGTATTTGGTCCCCAGTAGGTGAAACTGGGGAAGACTAGGAGGCGTGTCTTTGCTGGAGGAGCTGTGTCCCTGGGGGGAATGCTTAACATGTCAAAAGTCCTGTGTCATTCCCAGTGTGTTCTCTGCCTTATGCTTGTGGTTTTGAAATGTGAGATCTTAGCTGACCTTACCGCCATGCCTTCACTCTGCCATCATGGACTCCACACCTCTGAAACTGTAAGCCCCGTTAAAGACTTTCTTTTATATAAGTTGCCTCGGTCATGTGCAGAGGCATTTTCTGAACGGATGTGTCCCTCTTCCCCATGGCTCTAGCTTTATCAAGTTGACAAAAATCAAAGCGGGACACATGACCATCAGTGTGGGTTCTTCCAAATACATCGTAACTTGGCTTCTGCTGCTTCTTTGTTTCCCACTAGGAGTGACCCCCCAAGGGGCTCTTCAGCCATCAGCAGCCATTCAGGGGCCTCATACAACCCTCTACCCTTGAAGTTAGCTCACTGAAGCAGGCCTCATCCAGCATCATGAGCAGCCTTCTGTCTTTGGTCACACTTCCTAAACTGTCTCTGGGATCAGTTTGTTCTAAAGATACTGTTCCCACTCTCCAATTTCCTCTGCAGTTTACCTGCTGGTCTTTTATCACTTCTTCTTCGGGGACAGGACTTCATGGCTACACAACTTTCCAAGTGATACTTCTGTGGTCAAGAGAGACATCTGTACCTCTCTTCTGTCCTTGCTACTTCTCAGGACCAGCTCAGAGCATCCTTGCTGTGCAATCGAACAGCTAGGAAAGCCAGTCGCCACGAAGAACTTCCCTGGGAAGCATGCACACGGCACTTCATAGTTTGCCCTTCGCTTTCCCATGCAGGGCCCTTTGATCCACAAAACAAACGAAGAACACCCTGTGGCCATTTCTAGATGAGGAAGCTGGGACCCAGAGGTGTCGGCATCTGCCGGACCCCAGAGCCTATGCAGTGCTACTATGCTGCAGGGCGTGGAGAGTTGTCCCCTTTCCTCCGGAGACACAGTTGCATGGATGACACAGGGCGGTGTTAAAGGGATGTACAAGAAGAAAACTAGCAGGGTAGAGGGTGTGGGAGGAACTTGGCACCCACCTTTAAAGAGGTATCGACCACAGCTTGGTCTTCACTGCAGAAAGAGAAATACTATGTCTGCATCAGATGCAGTTATTAGCCCCAAGTCTTCGTGCATCTGAAAGCATGGAATCGGTGCTCAAAGGGATCTCAAGGTTCATGACATTCTAAGGGGACCCCGACACTTAGAGGGGACGGGAATGGGCCAAGGTCACCGAGGTGAGCACTCAGTGATCTGGGAGAACCCACAGAAGGATAAAAGGCCTATCCTTGAGTGAGGGTCCAATGTAAAACCCTGTCACCATGTCAGGCTTGTGCCCTTGTTCCTGCTAGACAAGTCAGAGTCATTTCTGCTGTAGATACAGTGATCAGACACCAGTTTGCTGAGGGTCTGTCCCAAGCTGGATATGAGCACCTTCCAGTCCCTTTCTTAGGTCTCTGGGACCTGTTCAGTCCCTGACTCAATGGTTGTTTGTCGGCTTGGAAAGCATGTTGCTTTCCTTGCCCGTCTGTTCTTTGTGGCCCTCTCAGCATCGCAGATGACACCCCAGAGTCTGCCTGTTCTACAAGGAAGGACCCCTCCAGCTCTGCCATCATAGAAGGTCAGAAATAAACAGCCTTGTGGCTACCCTCAGCCAGAGGCACCCGGGGGCGGGGGGTAACCTTAGTCATATGGGGTGGTTGTGGCTGACCTGATGACTAGCGATGAGCATTCCTGGCACACAACGTCAGAGTAAACCTCTTTCGGCAAACACCAGCACTACAATGAAGGAAGGGCCTTGGCTATCAGTGTCCTGCTGCCAACACTCACAGTGCCGAGTGTTCTGTACTGCTTCCCAGTTGCTCTTGCCTTCCTTACCCTGCTGTCTGTTAAAAGCTTTCTTTTCCTGTCTGCATGACACTTCTTCTTCTTCTTCTTCTTCTTCTTCTTCTTCTTCTTCTTCTTCTTCTTCTTCTTCTTCTTCTTCTTCTCCTTCTCTCTCTCTCTCTCTCTCTCTCTCTCTCTCTCTCTCTCTCTCTCTCTCTCTCTCTCTCTCCCCCCCCAACCCCCAGCCCAGGGAACTCTAGGCTACTTCCTGCAGCTCCGAGTGGTCACATAGCCAGAGTCCTGACACCTACCTGCTAGTGTGGATCAGGGACAGTGTGGCTTTCACTTGTATTAGACTGGACTGTCCTTTCTGCCTTTCCCTGAGAGAAAGACTTTCTAAAACATCGTCTATGCCTGGCAAGCAGGTGGCAGGGAGTCTCAAGGGAACATGGGTTCCTGCTGGGACTGCTGACTCTAGCCCAGCTGGCTGCTCTGACAAGGTGCCCACGTGGTCTCCCATCAGCAAACCATCCATTCCTGGCTAATGCAGGGTCCAGACCACCTCTCCAGCCTCCACGGCCTCAAGTGCTAGCAAGGAACACAGCAGATCCCCGGGTGCCCAACACACTGATAATAATTGGTCTCTTCCTTCCAAAGAGGCATCTGCCAGGCAGGTGACACCTCACTCTATTCTCATCTGCTCTCACACCTCCATGCTCCCATCTGTCACCCACCCTGGGCTTCTCCTAGCCAGGGGTCAGTTCTCTTGTCCCATTTTAAGAACGAATTCAGTCTCTAACCATGACTGGGTCAAGAGAGCGGTTGCCTAGTCTTCTTTGTTGGTCTTCCTCTCCCCTCCCCACCCCCATCAACTGATGGTAACACCAAGTGTGGAACATGAGCAAAGAAGAATGCATTTCCGGTTCTTCTTCAGTGCGATAAAGAGGAGACGCCTTACTGCCTTTGACAGACAGAGGACCAAGTGGAGAACACACACGTCAGGGTGGATAGGTGCTGATGGTCCACAGGTTGGACAGCTAGAGCCAGAACACCTGAATCATGCCAAGAGGCTGTCTGCAAGAGTCTCCATTCGGGGTGTCTCATGCTGCCCTTGGCTCATGAACCCCTGAAGCAGAAGCAGCCCCCGGCCCATCTCCTCCCAAAGGGTGACTCTCCCCCAGATCCACCCACAGCATGTATCCTTCAGGGACCCCCTCCCCCATATCCCTGGGTAGAGCTGGTGCTTGTCAATCCCCAGGGCCATGCAGACTCCAGGCTGGTGGCTGTACCTTTGACCCTCTTTCTCATGTCCTCTGGTGACCGTCATGCTGAGTCTGAGTCCTTCGTGTGCCACATTCACAACCCAGGCCCACCTCCCCCGACTCTGACGCTGAACATGAAGAGTGTCTCAAAGTGATACGAGCTCACTAACATTTTGGAAAGAGCATTCCAGACAGAATCAATGAGCAAGTGAAATGAAGAAGAGTGGATCAAGTTCTGAGGCTTCAGGGCAGGGGATCAGCTTCTACACTGTCTGGAGCCTTCAATACACAAAGGTACACTATGGGTTTCCAAGAAAGTATAACCCGTGCCATAGCTCACCCTCACGGGAAGGCTAATCTTCATAATGTTAACATTCTGATAAAAATCTTACAGCCATATATAGAAATATAGAAATATTTCACTTTCTGTGTATGTGTGTATTTGTGTCTGTATACATGCACCTGTGTGTGCAGGGACCCAAGG
The DNA here is from genome assembly GCF_049852395.1 of Peromyscus maniculatus bairdii. Taxonomy (NCBI): domain Eukaryota; kingdom Metazoa; phylum Chordata; class Mammalia; order Rodentia; family Cricetidae; genus Peromyscus; species Peromyscus maniculatus. Next base: position 61,875,752 of record NC_134860.1, on the reverse strand, counting down.
ATTCCAGAAGAAAACATCAGATCCCCTGGAGTTACAGGATATCTGAGCTGCCTGATGTGGGTGCCGGTAACTGAACTCCAGTCCTCTGCAAAAGTCTTCTGGGCCTTCTGTTCACAAAAGAAAATCTTATAGGGAAAATAATCCCAATCTGCCTGTGTTCTTATAACAAGAAGTGATTAGGGTAGGGGCACCCACACAAAGGCCATGAGAGAAAATGGAAGAAGGCATCGTCTATGAGGTTGACCTGTGCAAACCCTGGCCATGGAATTCCAGCCTCCAGAGCTGGGAGGAAATAAGCGAAGGCTGGTAAAGCCTCTCAGACAGCAGAGCTTGTTAGAGGAGGCTGGGCAAAGTATTACAAGTTCCAGTGCCATCCTGGGCCTTGAACTTGGGGAATGACCCATGTACACATGCTCTTCATTAACATGACAGAATACCCATGCCGCCTCTACCAACACCATGTCTGCTCGATAGACACATTACTCCGGGAAATCAGACAAGATAAATCATGCACTCCCCCCTTTAAAAAAAAACTTGAAATTAGTAGAAGACTAAGACAGAAACATGCTGTCACGATACAGGGAAATGCTGAGTTTTTAAAACCACTCTGTCCACAAGCCAGTTTGAGAGTTAAATGTTTGAACCCAGAACATATTTCCCCAGAGGCCGTAAGTTCAGGGGTGGCTGCATCTCCAGCCAACCCTCTGACACCCAGTCAACCAGTAGCAGTGATAATAAACCACCTTCACGACAGCGCTGCCCTCTTACACTCAGCTTCCTCCCGCTCTAGTAACCCTGAAGAAGCAGAAGGCATGTTCTCCCCACAGCCACATTTCACAAGGGTTCTGGAGGCTACCACAGAGATTTGGGGCTTACCCAAAGCAATGCATCTTCCGCAGAAGGAGGCAAGAGTCCCAAGGTCACTTTGAGTGGAGTGAGAGAAAAAAAAAATCTATGCTCGAGCCCATCTCCCCAATGGGTCAAGAAAACACAGGCCCCATCTACCAGTCAAGAACACACGTGTCACGATGGGAAGATGACAGTGGTCAGGAGGTTGGACAGTGGTAGGCAGAATATCTGAATCCTGCCAAAAGTATGCCTACCAGAGTTGGCCCCACGTGGTAAAGTAACCCACAGGCAGCACAGTGTGACACTGTGAAGGACGACTGTCCATTAGCTGGTGTCCAGGACCCTCAAGCCATAGTGCCATGGCATTCCCACATGTGTGTATGGTCTTGCCTGGCAGGCTCAAGTCTACAGTGAGCACCAAAGATGCATTCAGCATGATAGCTGAGGGCCACTTCCATGCTAGACGTGGGGCTGGCTCTGTGAGAGAATTATTTTGGACACATATCCTACCCATGGAGGTCTCGACTTCCAACCCGAAGAGATGCTCAGACTGAACGACTATGGTGAAAGTCAGAGTTGGATGTGCCCTAAGGCTACAACAGTCCCTTAGCCATAATGACACTCTTTGTTCATCTGCAACAGCCCAGACCTGGTCTTCCATGTACCATGGGCACTGGTCAACACGAAAGATGAATTAAACTGATGAAAGTCAATCCCAAAGCCAGGTTTGCTTCCCAGACCCCAAATTTCCATCAATAATAGAGAATTAAAAGATGCATTAGGTCCTGATACCTGCAATGCATACAGATCAGTCACAGGTTGTGAGAAAAGATTAAGAAGAAGCAAACCTTGCCAAAAAGCAGCTGGGTTGCCTTCGGCGGACTCAGAGGAACCAGGGCGGAATGTGGAGTTCCATGGGGGAAGTGTGACAGCCCTGGAGGCAGGCTCCAGTGGGCACAGGCTGGTGCCCAGGGCTCTGCTGCCTCTCAATGGGCTGGGGGACCAGGCAGTAGGTTCCAAAATGCTGCCAGGAAACAAAGAAGACACATGGCAAACACCCAGTGGTCTGCATGGTGGTTTGAAAAGACAGCTGGGAGAAAGGCATAGAAAAAACCAGTTCAGGGACATTATGGAAGACTAGGAACCGCAAGCTTCAGTTGTTCACTTTTGGACAGGAAGGCGAGACTCTTTGAAGCAGCAGTCTGAGGCATTCTTGAGGAGAGGGGAGCTGGGGTGTAGTAGTTTCAAATGGCCTCCCTCCGAGGTTCATGACAGCAAAGAGACTGTGCTCGGCTTTAGGAGACACAGGAGAGAAGCCAGTGTGCACACAAGTTTGCCAACTCGGCTCAAGCTCTCCCCTTTGCTTCTCCCACCTCAGGTCTCCCCCGTCTAGAGTGCTCCATCACAGCCCCACACACCATGGAGGTCACTATGGTAACTATTTAGTGATGATGGTGATGTGTCAGCGGTATCCACTTACGGAACCACCCAGCTCCACCCGAAGCTCACAGGGGCTCCAGACCCATCGTTCATTCACTCTAAACAGCCATTTTTCTGGGTTCTTCTCATACACCAGGTGCTCCATCAGATATGGGGGACCGAGAAGAAATGGAAATGGAGGCTGAACCCCATTACTGCCCCCAAGAGCATGTCTAGCAGGGGAGACATTCCATCCACAAATGTCCTGTGAGTACTTGGTATGTGCCCAGACCACCTTCCCTGTTCCAGGAAGCTCCCAGTCCAGAGAGGGGAGCAGGCGGACTGATGGCCAAGTGCGACGGGAAGCAGAGCTGTGGGGTCTGGGCCTCCGGAAGAGATTGCAAAGTGGAGGCTGCATGCAGGCCCAGGGAGGAGACTGTGAACAGCTGCCAAATGCAGCAACTTCCAGAGCATCTGGGGCAGCTGTGCCTGGGGCAGGATGAGAAGCTGCAGTGTGGAGGTCCAGGATAAAGGAGACACAAGGCTGAGAGAGCACTGAGGACAACTGTACTGGAGAATCTAAACCACCCTGGGGTTCCTGGGCAGAGGCTTTAAGGGGCTCACAGGCCCTGGCTGGGGGTGAAGAGGGAAACAGAGACCTGCAGTGTCTGTATTGGAAGGCACAGAAGTCCCATTATAGTCTGAACTCACGAGAAAAAGGCAGGTTCCATCTATAAGCCACAGGTCCCTTGATTAGAAATTTGAGTTGAATTTGTCTTAATTGATTGTGTTAACGAAGAAAACTGAGGCCGGGTGCAAAGGTTAATCATTTATATCTCAGGTGGACTGGGGGATGGCAGGTGCCTGGTAGTTGCATGTTAATTCTGGGTTTGTGAGAGAGAATGTTCTGGAAGGGGCTCATACATAAAGAAGCAGGGTGTGGGAAGATCTGCCCTCACAACACACTTGGACACCCTTACTGGTATTTTAATTAGTCTCCTCTGTTTTGTGAAGCTCCTTCTAGGGATGGGATTAAGGAAGGTATCTCAAACTTTCTCCTCTTAGAGAAAGCTGAGTCTGCCCAGTCAAGGCTAATGAAAGAGATGACTTGGAATCCAGCCCTTCACAAATGTCGTGACACATTGTCACAATAATCCTAGGAGGTAGGCCAAGTGGCGTTGTTCTCAAGTTATCCATTTTAAAAGGTGATTTGACCTTGAGAAGACATTTACGCACCCATGCTCAGTAAAGTATGAGTCACCACAAAGCCAAAACACAAAAACAACTCAACTGTCCATCAATAGATGAGTCATCAGAATGAGGTCTTCATACAGTGGTATATTATCCAGCCTTAAAGAAGGTGGACGGTCTAACACGTGTTTACCACACAGAGGAACCCTGAAGGTACTTTACACAGAGAAATAAGCAAGTCACAAGAGGACAAGTACTGATTCCACTTGAATGCCATTTCAAGGGCGGTTGAGTCTCAGAAAGCAGAATGGGGCTCCCACGGGTGAGGAGAACGGGCAGTCTGCAACACTGATTCACCAGAGTGGAGTTGCAGGTTCAGGAGATTAATGATTCGAGAGATGGATGTCGGTGACGAAAGCAGAGCATCTATGTATGTGAGACAGTTGACTGGGACGCTTCAAATATTGCAGATGGCACATTCTGTGCTCCGTGTGTTTTACCACATCTAAAACTTCAAATTTTTTTTTTTTTTTTTGGTTTTTCGAGACAGGGTTTCTCTGCGTAGCTTTGCGCCTTTCCTGGAGCTCACTTGGTAGCCCAGGCTGGCCTCGAACTCACAGAGATCCGCCTGGCTCTGCCTCCCGAGTGCTGGGATTAAAGGCGTGCGCCACCACCGCCCGGCCTAAACTTCAAATTTTTAAGTGACTTGAACCTGTACCTTCTGGTCTATCAGACTGCTGCACCATTCACTGGGGCAGGATGATGCCAGGAGTCACTAAAAAGAGTTAGACCAGAAACTCATGAGCAAGTAAGTGGTCATGTAACCTTGGCCTCCTAGTTTCAGCTTTCTAACCCATAATCCAGCCTACTATGCGTTACTTGTAGTCAAGTGCCTAGTTCAGAGGAGACAGACTGTGAAATCCCCACAGAAGTGTGAGGAGGGGTCCGGAGACATCCAGCCAGTACTCGGCACCCTGGTAGAGATTGTCCATCTCTGCATCGCAGGACAGATGGAGAGACAAGAGTCTTATGCCTATTATAACCTTGAACACCAACCACTAGGATGAGAAAGCCCAACATTATCCCCAGACAGGGAGCATCCCCAGCCTATGGGAAGTACAGGTATGCCCAGGAGTGTGTCTTTGGAGTCTCACTTGTCTCTGTGAAGGCTGCTTCTTCTGAGGAGTCACTTCATGTGTTTCCTTACCACTCACACCTCCCCTGTTGGGGACTGTCAGGGATCCAAGACTCCAATGGAGTCTTGGACTTGGAGACGACTTAGTACTAGTGAGTCATCAATAAGGTTCTCTCCCTTACATGTGACCCCAAGCATTTGGGGCAATCGACAGTGGTCCTGGAACACCAGTACCTCTCTATCTGTACTGTAGCCAGGAGGAGGGTCCATGAGGAAGACGTGACTATGGGTGGATGTGCTACTCCGCATGCTCCAAAGCAGGAGCCCCAGACACAGGCCACGAATCTCCTGGAGGAGGGGACTTTCGAGGTCTGGCTAGGAGAACCAGGCAAGGGGCCTGTGGCTCTTTCCCTCCATCCCCTCTAGAAAGCAAAACCCCCATCTCTCCAGGGAGGAGGACCCATCCCATCTTTTTCCGCTCAGAGAATGCATCTGGGCACAGATCCTGGTCCCCATGGCAACCGCTCCGGTCTGTGCCAGCATGAGTGCAGGCTGCTGCTGCAGCTGGAGGAGGGGGGAACCCCTCACGTGCTCCTCAGAACTTGGACCCCAAAAGACATCAAAGAGGGAGCAGAATCTAGGAGCAGCTCCCCCTCCTCCCCACTCCCCTGTCAGTGCTCACCTATGTGGCCTAAGTAGGACCCGGAAGCAATAAGGGACCAAGTGGTCAGCTGAGAGGAAACAATGGCCCTCCAAAGAAAGTGCCCCAAGTTGACCCCTTAAACTTGACCCCAAACCACCCTTAGATCAGTATGCTACCAGAGTCTTCTAGGGAACACTACAATCCTTCCTGGTGCCTTATATGAGGATTTATTGGTTCTCATTGATTCTACTGGGAAGGCAGACCTATTTTTATTTGGAAGGATAGTGTAGGGAAAGAACTCTAGGGGGAAGGATCTCTCTCTCTCTCACTTACTCACTCTCACTGAATGTCTCTCAGTCCTGAGTCTTCTCTTTAGCAATGTCACCAGTGACTGTCAGCACATGAGGGACCTATGAAGGACTAAGTGATTATCACCATTTTACAGAGAAGGAAATGAGACCCAGAATTTCCAATGACTTGTCCTAGGGCACAGAGCTTTTAATTCTGGTTCCATGGTCCAAACTAGAGTGACTCTGCCCTTCTTCCCCTGTCTCCCCACTATCCCAGAATAGTACTAACTCCGTAGGAGGGAGGGCTCCATGAGCCATGGCCCTATGAGATCTAAGGGGAAAAGGCAGAAGCATGAGACCCTCCCCCAGGACTCTATGAGGCACCCTTCACCAGACCTGGGTGTCTGGGCCCACTAAAGAGAGGCTGCCCAAGACAAGAGCAGGTGGTCTGCATGTGCTACCTGGCTGCTGTCTTGGAGAGCTCACATGAAGAGTCCAGACATGCAAAGAATAATAAGACAGGCCAACATATACCTCCAACATCAGACCTCAGAGTAGACAGGCAGCCCCCAACCAAACACAGCTTCCTGAGGGTGACTGATGCCTTGTCCTCAAACGCTTCATCCTCACTGACAGGGTGACAGCCCAACACACTATCCGATGGCCAAATCAAAGAGCTTGTAGGTCAGATGAAGACCTTTGATGGAGGGGCCAGACAGCTAGACCTGGCAGATTGTGAAAATCTCACCCTTCTTTTAGGAGCAGGGAACGGACATCAAGGCACAGAACAGTTTCCAGCCACCGCCTCCTCCTAGGCAGAAAGGCACATAACCAAGAAAGAAAAAAGGCCACAGTGAAGTGGAGGCCAACATGTACAGTTCTTTGTTTTGCTTGCTTGCTTGTATAAGCACAAATGGCTAAAAGAAGTACATTCACTGAATGGACAGAAGGTCCAACAGCTAGGTAAGTATCAACAGGACCACATCTGAGGACATCCAGGTCATAAAAAAAAAAAACAGACTCAAAAGTGTGGCTTTCAACAGTAAGGAAGCAGAGCCCTGCTTCTGAGTGAACTCTTCAGCGAGTTAGGCCAGCTGTAGCATACTACATCCCATGAGTGTCCCATCTTCAGGGACACAGAATCTCTAGTGTAAGGGATGAGGAATTCACACAAGCCTGGAAATCTACACCACACCAACTCCTGGCAGTCTCTGGATGGAGAAATGTGTCTGGATCCAGAAGGAAGGGTGAGAAAGAAGAGGTAGAACACTGGATTATGCTGAGCACACCTTGCAATTTGGTTGCAGAGGTCAGGTGACCCTGCAGGAAGAAAGAAACAATGGCACTGGAGTGGGGCAGCCAGTGCCCAGCCCACTGTTAGCCCACAGTGTAACCAACCAGTTTTCAAATGGGACGGAGATTGGGCGCCATAGTAGAGTGTTTGCCTAGTAAGCCCAAGGCTGTGGGTTCAGTCCCCAGCACTGGAAGAGGAAAGGTGAAGAGTAAATAACTACACAGAGTCCTCGAACCCCTTAAACAAGAAAAATGCATGTTTAAGGGCAGTGCCCTTCCTGAGTGGACAATACCCCAAACTGTTTGCAGATATTCCTCTCCGGTACAAGGGGGGGAAAGTCTGTTTAAATACAAGATTTTATTATCATTTTTTTCCATCTTCATGTGTGTATGGTATGCATGTGTATATTCATGTTTGTATGTGTGTGGACGTGCATGCACACATATCTGTGTGCCTGTGGATGTGGAGGCCCAAGGTTGATGGTGGGAACAATCCTCCATCTCTCTTCTACATTACTCATCAAGGCAGGGCTTCTTGAGGCCAGACCCAGAGCTCACTGGCATAGCTATTCTCACTAGCCATCCTGCTCAGGGGATCCCATCCCCTTCTGAGGCTGGAATTACAGAAGAGCACCACACTCACCCAGCATTTTAGGTGGGTTCTAGGGATCTGAACGCCAGTTCTTCTATTTGCATGGTTAAGTGCACTAATCACTGAGCCAGCTCCCCATGCTCCCTTAAACTCAGGACTTTAATCCTATCTCTTATTCTTTGCTTGGTTAGAATTCCTGAGCTTCTTCAGTCACTTGTGGACATCCTCCTGGCCAAGCAGCCTCCATGCAAACTTCTTGTCCCAAGTTACAGCATGTGGCAGGCTGGGACCTGACCCTCTGTAAAAAAAAGGCCATATTTTAGGAGGGAAAAAATTATCACATATTAAGAGAGATCAGATATAATTGGTGGGGTCATTTTAGCAATTTAATTACTCTCTCCCTCTCATCCTCTAAACAGCAGAACAGAATCCTCAAAACTTCAGGATGTCAACTCTTGTCACTGCTTTGAGTCTGTCCCTAGCTGGTTGTCGTGGTAACCCCCCAAGCTAGTCTTCAGAACCATCTGTGTAGCCTGCTTCTGTCTAATCGGTTAGTCTCACAAGCACCATCTTGTGTGGGGAAGCAAACTGGGGGAAGGGTTGAAAGTCCCTGCCTGTACGAAGTGCTCCAATCTGGTTAGGAAGAGATGACCCCGGGAAGAACGTGATGACCTGAGACTTCTGGGTCCCACTGAACTGGATCTGCTAGGCACTGTCTCCTGGTTTGGCCAGCAATCACTCTGGAAAGGAGAGCAGAGCTATAAGCACTCTCGTTTTACACAGAAGGAAACTGAGGACCACAGAAGAACGTGGGTATGATAACACATGTACCAGGCATGTCAAGGGCAAATGATTATGAAGCAACTTGGCAGTCTGTAGCCATCTGGGACAAGACCTTCTGAGGCAAAACTTTGGGTGTTATGGTTGAATCAGAACATCTGGTCCTCAACTGGTGATGTTGCTTGGGAGGTTGCGGGACCTGGCTGGCAGGGTCGGGTCACTCAGAATGGGCCCTTGAGAGTTACAGCCTAGCCCCACTTCCGGTTCCATTCCTTCAGCTTCCTGATCTTCAAAATGTGAACAAGCCCGTACCTACGCTCCCACCATCAGAGATGCCCTCAGCTGCCATGCCATCACCTCCATGAGGGACTGAGGGACTGATGACCTCTGAAGCCGTGAACCCAAACACCGCCCTGCCCCCCCCCCCCCCCGTTATCTATGTTCAGTATCATGTCACCGTAGTGAGAAGAGTAGCTAATGTACTCAGTAAAGGCAAAACCATGGCCTTCATGCACCAGCAGTATTCTGCTCTTCTAAGGGGTGCAGAGAGGCAGGCCCTGGCTCTCTGGGTTATCCAACTCAAAAATGGCAGCTCTGATGAAAAGCAGTTCATGCTTTGGGGAAGGTATTATGAAGAAAAGCATTAAAAGCACGTGAAAGCTGCTCCCACTAAAACCCAAAAGGTGTTGGAGAAATCCAAAAGACAGACTTTAACTTCGGCCTGACCTCCACTTCCTCACGCATTAATCATTCAAATGGAATAAATCTATTCCTGCCAGGGCTGAATTACACATCATCTGTGATCCAGTGTCAAATAGGTTATCCCTTGATTAAGGTCTTAGCATGGATAAGACTTTTATTGAAATTATTTCCATTATGTGTACAGCAGTTCATCAGGAATAGATCTGGCCCAGTGTCTTTCAGATATGATTTGATCACACATCAAAACGTGGACACTTAAGTAACTTTAATGGAGAAATTAAATGTATCAGCTTCACTCCTCCCCTGGGGCTGTACCCTTTCAGGAAATTCCCACGCCAGCAAGTTCAGACAAGCCTGTGGTGGGGCTGTCCTTCAGCCCAGATTCTCTCCTGTAGCTGTGGCTCTGCACCTTGTGTTCTGACAGCTGCCCTTTTCTTTCTTTCTCTCCTTCTCCTACATGGCCCAAGCTGGCCTCAGACCCACTTTGTATCCAAGCACAAACGTGGATTTCTGATCCTCTGAGAGGGAGATCATTTGGCAGAGCAGTTTCCTGGGGACCAAAGACGAGAAAGAACTGCTTGCTCACTCCTGCACCTCTGACGAGTTATGGAGCTGCAGTGGTGCACTGTGTGTTTGAAGTTACCTGGTGCTGCAGTGGACAGTGTCAGAGCATGAAGGAGCCTCTTCGACACATCGCTGGGAGATGCAGAGAGGGGCTAGCTCAGTGCACCCCTTGAGGGAGTGAGCAGGCACTTCTTTCTCACTCTTGGTCTCCAAGAGTGAAAACCAATATGGCTGGTTCAATACAGTGCCTTCTTAGCACACAGGAAGACCTGGGTTCAATACCCAGCACCCTGTAAAGTAGGAAGTCTCAGAACTCAGGAGGTAGAGGCAGGAGGATCAGAAATCCAAGTTCATTCTTGTCTATAAAATGAGTTGGAGGCCATCCTGGGCTATGTGAGGAAAGAGAAAGAAAGGAAGGGAGAGAGGAAGGGAGGGACAGGGAGAGGGGGGAAGAGGAAGAGGAAGGGAGAGAACAGGAGAGAAGGGAGGAGAAAGGAAAAACCAGAGACAACTGGAGAAGCCCAGAGAGAGTGGCTGCTCAGTGGGATCTCTCCTGGCTTCCATGCCTCCTCTGCCTCCTCTAGCACACAGCCCTGGGAATGCCCCTCCAAGCACACAACACAGACTACACTGCAGGGTGACCTCCAGATGGTTTTCAGATATGACTCCCTATAGTTTTGTCCATCCACAATCTGCACTCATGGGCATCACTACGCTTCTCTCTGCACCATCAATATTTTCCAAACCCAAGGAGTTGAGATCTGGTCTGAGCACTACGTGTGGACATCTTCTCAGGAGTGAGAACAGATGCACCATGGACAGTCTCAACCACTCATGGCTTCCCTATGCACACAGAAGCCAGTGGCTTATTTTCAGGCTGGATCCCAGAATTCCGCTATAATTTACATTGCCATTTTAAAATAACACTCTCAAAATACAACTCTCCTGTGTCTAAGAATCACGCTACTTTCCGTACAGCATATCCTAATTTTGGAAGGGGAGAAAAAGGCAAATATTTATTCAGAAAGTGCTTCATATTTACATAGCACCTAACGCTAATGAAACATCTTCCCCATCCTAATGATGAGCTTAAGGTGTATATTTAGAGCTCCGCCCACCAGCCTGCCTGTGCCTCATTCAATCCAAGTCTGAAATCAGCGATCAGGCTTCGCTAGCTTCCAGCATTACCGTGTGGGATCTATTTTACTCCCTGCTATGAAGAGGCACTTGCTAGCAACATTCTAGCTTTTCCCAAGGCTCAAAGAAGCTTCTCCACTCTGTGTGGGTGCTGGGCCTGCTGCCAGCTTGAAGGGAGAAGTTCTGAACATTCAGTGGGGGACGGGGGACTTGAGTATCCTGAGTCTCCTCAACACATTTGTAGCTGGCCAGCTCCTAAGACTGGATTTAGTCCAGAGAAAGAGCTTCCGAATAACGGACTCTCTCTGTGGGGTACAGTCAATCCTCCAGGTCTCCAAGCATCCATTGCTCCCTGCCCCCAGCTGCAGCCTGCTCTATCTCTCTCTCACTCCCTGCTCATCACTCTGCCTGGATGGCCTTTCCCTGGCCTCCTCTGGCCCCTTAATAACTCCACTGTCCTCCTTTCTGCCCCCTTCCAACTCTCTATCCTTTTGTCTCAGACCAGTATACACAAAACTCATTCAGTGCCAACATTTGGCTCATCCCATAACACTAGGGTCTACCTAGGGGTCCCCTGAGCTCCATCGAGAGGAACTAAGGGCAGGGGCCATGCATGACTCTGTCTCTGGTGACAGGCCAGGTTCAGTCTCTCTTTCAGCACATGTGCCTGTTCTGTGTGGCAGTTGCCAGGCACCCAGAACCCTCTGCAGGGAATCCAGCGGTGGAGAGGGAAGCTGTCTTTTGCCAGCGATCGAAGATGGGGAATGGGGGAGACTCCTCAGCCCTCATGTCAATCTCCTAAATCTAGGAAGAGCTGGTTTTCCATATTTCATAGACAGGATTACAAAATCCCTTCAGGGGGAAACGATGTTGGTTAGGGACAGGAGCGAGGTAAGTGGGTAGTGGATTTTAACATCTAGTGGACAGCACGTGTCTTCTCTTTGGTAGGTGGCCTGGGTGCCCTGAAGAGATTTCGCAGCTTTGACAGCACCCAGGTGCCATGATGTGAAGAACAGGACTGAAAGTCAACGTGTGTTTAGATAAGGTTTTTTAAAAAAAAACAACCAACAAGCGAAAACCAAGAACTCATATTCACTCGCCTGTGAATGCACTGCCTAGGCTGCTCATGGCTTGTCACGTGTGTAACCCAGTTGTTTAAGAAAGGAAACCAGACTAGGGGCACACAGGTGAACTCAGATGACCTGAAGGCAAAACCGAGGCCCAGCACGAAGCTCTGGCTGAAGAGGCACCCAGCACATAGTAGGTCTTCAAACAATTATAGCTGTGATATCTATTAATAATAATCTGTGGCTGTGATGGGCTTTACGGATGAGTGCTTGATCGAAACTATCCCTTGGCATTGATTGCTGAGCCGCGCGTGGCAAGGCTCCCCAATGGTGTGTAACACTACAGCCTGCCCAGCCCGCATGAGGGCGATTCTGGACCAGCAAGTCTAACCTGTCAGCGAGAACAGAAAGCTTTAAATGACAATAAGTCAAGTCCCGTACACTGGAACGAGACGGCTGAGGTTAAGTGACTTACCTCGGCTACAAAGCCACTCCCCAGTGGAGGCTGGACTCTAATCCCAGATCTCTGGCATCCCACTGATCGTATTTCTTTGCTAGATTCTGCTGGCTCGCTAGTGAAAGGGGAAACTTCAGATAAAAAGCCAGCACGGTCGCTTGCTCGGCTGCTAATGGAGGCAAGTGCTGTGTCTGCTGCCGGGATCCTCTGAAGAGACTTAACGCCAGAAACAGCTCTAACAGGAGGGAGGCCCTGGGGGTCACCTGGCCGGTGCCGCCCCGCAGGGATCAGTCATGCCCCTTCTTTCGGAGATCTCCAGGGAATGACTTCACTGCCAGCCTCATGAGAGTTGACCTGCCACCCACGCACCTCTACTTTCATTCTAAGTGTGGACATAGGCGAGCAGAGCCTACGGTCACCCAACCCCCTCTCCACTTGCTCTCATTTGTCAGGCCCGCCCCACATTCTGCTCCAGGGTCTGATGCAGTGTATACGTTCTAGAAGTCTTCCTGCACAGCTTGTCTCTCCCCATGTCCTAGTCCGTAATACCTTAGCGTACTCTCGGCATTGAACCCACTCAATCTACCCCGAAAGAGACACAGATAACTCTCTCAGTGAAGGGCACTTTGGGCTCTCGCACAAGTTCACCACCTACAGCCGTCACTCCTCCCCTGCTTCCTTGCTCAAAGCGTTCAAACCTTGACCTTCCTCCCCTAGGGGAAAGGGACTGACCAAGCTCAGGATAAACCCTAATTTGCTTCCAACAATCTCAGAGACTCCATTTCTCTTCCCAGGGGCTCATTTTAAACTTGCAATAGGATGGAGTCTAGACAGTCAGACATGGAGAACACCTGCTGGGTAGAAGCTTATGAAGGCTTCCTCCTTAAAGTGTGTGTGGGGGGGGGGAGGCTGTCCTCTACATCGTCTCATTATTCCATCTTAAGGAGGCACCGGAAGGGAGCCAGCCTGACATTCCGGGGTCACAGAGCAAAAAGATGGAGGGAGCCTGGCTCTTTGATGTCAACTTTGAGCTACCAAATTAACCAATTCTGAAGTCACTTTGGTGATGTCTTGTTGAGTGATATCATCTGTTTTCCTTATCTGGTGACTAGGAAGCACATTTTCTGTATTTGTAGCCAAAAACCAACGAAAATGATTGGTAATCTTTCTTCTCAATGCAGGCTTACCATCTAATTAATGAGACAGATTATTACTAGAACCAATTTCCAAACCACCCATTAGGTCAGTATATTATACCCTAGCACAACGCTGAGCATTTTAGAACTTCTTGGATGAATGGAGAGTAGACTGAACTCCTCGTCTTCTACATTTAGACCAAAACAATGGTCCCAAGGCAAATGGGAAAGGTTTTCATGACCTCCCGTGAGGACGACAGGGAGGGGGAAATTAGTGCAAGGTGGGGGTACAGCCTTGATGTAGGAGGGTCACGAGCGAAGATGGAACCGGCTGGTCATTGAGACCCGAACCCCGCCTCTGCCACCCTTCAGCTGTGTGACCTAATGTGCACTACGGCCAATGCTCCTGTAACCTTTTGTGTCCTCATCTGTAACTAGGGACGGCAAACACGAGGAACAGCGAATGTACCACATCCACAGGACAGGCATCACCCCGAAAACGATGCCAAGTTCACGGGGTAATTTGGGAGGCTCAGCGGAGGGGTCTGTGAAAGGGGCTTGTCAACCCTCAGTTAAGGAAAATTAATGAAATTTTTGCTTTCTCAAGAAGTAGGCCGTTCTCCAGGATATCTGTGATACAAACTCTAGCTGCAAGATTGCCTCCCGGAGAGGAAACTACCTGGGCCCTGAGGTTGTTTCTTGGTCTCACTCAGGATTCTGTGTCTGGGGGCCCGCTAGTTTCCATGACTGTACTTACAGTCTAGAGTCTTCAGTGTCGCTCGCTGCATCCCAGGGAGGAACGGAAGACCCAGGAGAGGAGCAAACAAAACGACAATGCAGAGAGGACTTAGAAATTATGGGTCTGAAAGACTGAGGAGGGGAATGCGTAGCTGAGACCACAGAGTACTGGGTGCAGGGGGACCAACGCAGACAGGAGACTGAGCGGCAAGGGCTCAAGGCCAGGGTGATTACTGTGTACAGGGGGCCACACTGATGGGCTGAGCAGCAGAGAGCCAGAGAAGAGGGGAGGGAGGGAGGGAGACAGAGAGAGGGAGAGAGAGAGGAGAGAGAAAGAAGAGGGGGAGAAAGGAAAGGGAGGGGGACAGGAAGAGGGAGAGAGGGGAAGAGAGAGAGAGAGAGAGGGAGAGAGAGAGGAGAGAGAAAGAAGAGGGGGAGAAAGGAAAGGGAGGGGGACAGGAAGAGGGAGAGAGGGGAAGAGAGAGAGAGAGAGGGAGAGAGAGAGGAGAGAGAAAGAAGAGGGGGAGAAAGGGAAGGGAGGGGGACAGGGAGAGGGGACAGGGAGAGGGGGAGAGGGGGAGAGAGAGAGAGAGGAAGAGAGAGAGGGAGGGAGGGAGGGAGGGAGGGAGGGAGGGAGGGAGGGAGGGAGGGAGAGAGAGAGAGGGAGGGAGGGAGGGAGGGAGGGAGGGAGGAAGAGAGAGAGAGGGAGAGAGAGAGAGAGAGAGAGAGAGAGAGAGAGAGAGAGAGAGAGAGAGAGAGAGAGAGAGAGAGAGAATATGAACACCGGGCATGGGCAACCATAGACTTGACACCATCCACATAGTCCAGGGACCATGCTGGGACTCTGTGAAAGCAGACAGGTCTGAGCTCCACCACAGTTGAACATTCCCATGAGACATTTCTCTCTCTGATCCTCTGATTCAGTCACATCAGCAGACACTGTGTCAATGTAGGGCTCACTGGGTCATGGGCTCTGTCGACACACAGTGTGGAATGAGATGTGACTCTGGCCACTGCTCTCACTGACCAATGGGAGACGCTGGCTGACTGTGGCAGAGGAGGAGCAGGTGTTGCTCTGGCTGTAGGGTCCTGAAAAGGCCTCCCAGAGGAGATCCTGCCTACCCCAGGAATCAGCCAGGGGAAAGATGCACAAGGCTGTCCAACCTACCCTAAATGCCGAGAAATGATAATACAGCCATTGTATAAGCAGCTCAACATACACATATCAATAGCCATTTAGATGGCAGATCAAAGTCTACCAAGAGAATCCTGCTTCCCTAGATCAGGGGGCTGGAGGACACCCTGGAAAGGCAGTGTCTTCTGTTATTCACATTTCCCCACATTAGATGAAGGTACCTGATTACTCCCAGGGTAAACTAAATGTTCTTCAGATCTGAACGTAGGGCCTTGAACAAGTAAGTGCTCAAGGCTCAATTTACTGGGTCCCTGAAAGGCCTGCCCTGGACAGAAGGCCAACAGCTCCTCTGTGAATTAGCAGCAACTACCCAGTTCTACCAGCCTGTGCCTCCTCTCTCCTCATAAGGCATGTATAAATATGAGGTCTTCCGTATAACACAAAAGCCCTTTAGTGGCTGCATCATGAAGGTATTTCTAGGTGCATCCTTCTGTTCTCCACATTCCAGCCTGCATTTTATACAGGGTGACCACTGCTGAAAAGATCAGGTGTTTTCCTATTGTTGTTTTCTTTTTGTTTTGCTTTGAAACTAAGGGGGTCCCTTCTGAAATGAGCGCTTTGGTGTCAAGACCTTAATCGGGAACACTGGGCTCATTTGTAAAACTGAGAGCCCCAGCTGGTAATCCTCCAAGTCCAGCGGCCACCAACCACACTTCCAGGCTGAGATGGAGTCTGCAGATGGGGAGGAGGGAGGTGGAAGCCACAGCCAGCCTCACTTGGAGCCCGAAGAGAATGGCCAGCTACCTTGGTCTCCAAGTATCTTCTCAAAACGCCTAAGCCTGCAGCCCCCGGCATCACAGGCAATGCACACAGCTGCCAAGGGCAGGAAGGCCACCCAGTCGTCGCTATTCACTCATCCTCACAACCCTTCGAGGCGGGTGAGGCAACTGGGCCTCCAAGAAGTCAGCTCGTCTGGAACTGCACAGACAAGTGGCGAAGCAGAATTTCAAAGCTCAGGTGTCCTTCGGCATGGCCAACCTTCCTCCCATAGTGCTACAGTGAGCAGCGAGGGTGAGATGCTTGGACTGGGCTATCCCACAGCATCCTCCGCATTCTTGTGTCTCCCAGGAGAAGTACCATCAGGCCTACCTCTCAGCAAGGCTGGCTTTGGGAGGTATACAAAGGTGGGTCCCTTTTTTTCCCCTACTCCTGACTAGGGCTGGACAACTAAGGCTGGCATGAGACAGAAAATTCCTAAACTGCTACAGGCTGGCAATTGAAACACCCACCCAATCAGAACACACAAACCAAATCAAACATGTTTAAACGATCTGATCCCTAAAAAGTACCTCTAGAAATAGAGGCCGCGTCTCTGTCAGCAGCCATATGGCAAGCTGGGCAGATATTCTTCTGCCTGGCAAATGGTAAATACTCCAGGCACTCCCCCTGCCAGCCAGGCCAGCCTCAGTAGCCCTGAAATAAATCACAGTCCAGCTCCCGAGCCTATGGTGATAGGGGTTCTGATTGGCATGGGCCTTGTCTTCTGGGTCCTTCAGCGGTACACTAGCAGGCCTGCCTCTAAAGCTTTTCTAATCACTCCATTCCTGGTCTACTGTGGGTATTAATTATCCAGCCTGCCGGCCCGTACCTTCTCTTATGCTAGCTGTGAATTCCATCACTTCTGCAAAGCTTTTAAGCCTGGTTATGTTGATACTTGTGGTCTTTCACAAACATTGCTGGTGAAAAGAACACTTGCTGCTTGTGCTCATGTTCCACAGACAGCCAGACTAGGCAAACAAACTGTAGAATCTGAGGCACCACCCTGCCCTACCCCATATGAAGACCCAACTGTTACATCAAACTGGAGAACAAACGCCTAGGGAAGGATCCTGAGGAGAAAGGGATGTATCGCCAAGGGGTACAGTAGCAAGGTGAACAGATGGGAAAATTAAGGTAGGACTATGCCTAGATACTTTGAGAAGGGGGAGTGGTAGGCCTGAGGCCTGGGCCAGGAAAGGGCACAGCTGAGGGGTAAGGGACTCTTGGTTGAAGGCAAACGCGATGTCCTGGTTCCAAAGGTTTTGTCATACTGGCCATAATGCAGATACAATATAGCATACTTCAAGGTGTTCTGAGGCTCATTTCAATTTTCAAACTCCAACCATGTCCTGTGTTCTTTGTGATCCACTCAGGAGAGACGGCTGGACATGTACAAGGCTGACGGTCTTGGGAGAACTGGCTGGTCCCTGGGAATCCCGTGCCACAAGCCAGCTCCAGCTTCCCCTTGTCAGGTAGTCACTGAACCATATTGGCCTGGGCTCACCTGGCTCTGCTTCCGTTACTAACTCACATTTACCTCCCCGGCCACAAAACATGCTGGAGCATGAAGCAGGGACAGCGTGGAGGAAAGCAATCAAGTGTTTCCTCTTCGGTGAGCAGTGTGCTATCCCTGAACACAGACACGGTGGGGCTTAGTTCAAGCCTGTGAGTTCTGCTGCTTTCTTGGCTGTCCAGATGACAGCCACATCTGCTGGGCTCTAACCCACGGTAGAAATGCTGCCCCCAGACATCCCTCCTTTGTTCTTTGCTCAGGACAAAACTAGAGGGAAGGGATGTGAGGTTCCACCTGGCCCAGTCAGCAGTGCTGACTGTGGGGGCGCTGGAGAGGCCGGGTCACACCTGGAACTCACAGCCACGTGTTCCGGCAGAGAGGACTGGTCCCTTTTTTAATCTGCCCACGGTTGCCCACGTTTGCCCTGTACCTCACGCTCTTACTTCCTACCCCTTCACACACAGCTGGAATTGAATTCTATTATTCACCACCCAAAATGCTAAGTGACATGCGCCACTCACGATGATCTTAACCCTGAGGCCAGTGCTCCAATGATGCTATGATTCAGTGGAAGGTTTGACAAATTCTCCATTTCCAAGACTGGGATGTATGAGCAGATCCTAAGCCTACTGAGGGGGCCTGAGTTTTCTGAAATCCTATGTGTGTCCTATGCCTGCAGAGAGTCCAGCTCACCTACTATGTTCACACATACCAAGATGTACTTGCCTATGTCCAGACAGCCCAAAACATCTGGCCTCCACATAAAGGTCATCATGGATGAGAAATAGTATGCTTCCCATCACCAGAAGTGTTCAAGCGCAGAAGGCAGAGAAAGGACTTCTGCCCTGTAAAGAGGGGAGCCTACTCAAAGACCCCTTCCAAATTAAAGAGTCTTCGAGCAGCCTGCCCGGATAGGGAAAAAACCCAGTGAGTAAAGTAAGCTGAGCCTGATGGGTGGAGACACAGGGCCAGCCGCTATCGGAGTGAAAACCGTATTCCAAGACAGCAGTGCAAGGGCTGTGAGGGAGGCCGCAGCTCTAAGAATTCACAGACACCTGTCTGAAAGAGTGCAAAGAAAATCCCATTTGGTGTCAGGTCAGAAAGCTATTTGAGGCTCACACCATGTAAAACTGTAGTATCAGAAGGTATTTTCGAATCTGCACCTGTACATGAGCTTACACTTAATAGAGATGTTGTTAAACATCCATTGAACCACGGGGGGAAAAAAGATTTACAGAAACCCAATCTGACATAAAATGATAATTCTGACCCAGATCCTCTTGCAAAAGAATGAATCTCACATAGCCAAGCATAAAACAAGCTGTTTCATTATGGGCCATCTCAGGTCATGATGCCAGTATTATTCATTTGGCCCACACCTCACACTTCTCTGTCAGGTTACTAATTTTTCATGGCACTTCCTTCCCTCTCCGACTAAATGCAAAATCCCCAGAGAAGCAAGCTCATCTGATGCATGGAGTCTGGGTTTCCAGTCAATGTGAGAGTAGACTGGCCAAAGACAGGTCTGGTACCCAGCCATCCCCCTTCCCTCTCTCCTTCACTCCCTCCTCCCTCCTTCCTTTCCTGCCCATGACAAATGTGAGAGACTGGTATACACAAGAACAACGTGCAACAGTGAGTTAAAGATACTAAGTATTCCGAGTCCAGTGAGGAAGACGGAGCCATCATCTTAACATTGATCTCAGTGCTGTGGACAGACAACCTGAGACTAATTTATTTCTTCAGCCAATATTTAATGAGCTTCTGTAAGTACAAGGCATTAAAAATGAATAGTCTAGGAAGATAAATGCTAATGTGACTAAAATCCATGTTACAGATATGAAGCAATACAGAGATCTTGTGGAAGGTCCTATGATAGGGAAAATCAAGGTAAGTTGTATATTACTTGCCTGCTAAAGATGCAATCTACCCACCTATCCATCCCTTTGCCCTCCACCCATTTATTGGAGGGCAAAGGGATGGATAGGTGGGTAGATTGTTGATGGGTAGGTGGATAATTAAATAAGTGAATGAAACAGTGGTTGAGTGAATGGGTGGATAGACAGATGCATGCATGGGTGGATGGATTGAGGAGAAGATGGATAGTAGGTGGATAGATAATTGGACAGGTGAATGAAAGGTTGGTTGAGTGGATGGGTGGATGGTTAGAGAGGTGGGTAGATGGATTAATGTGTGAGCGGATACATAACTGAATGGTTGAATGGAGTGGTAGGTGAGTAGTGGATGGGTGGATGAATAGATAAGGTGAGTGACTGGGCAGATGGATGAATGGATACATGATGGATGGATAGAAGTACAAATAGATGGATGAATAGGGGATAACTGAATGGATGAATAAAAGGGTTGGGCATAAATGGCTGGATGGTAAATGGGTGGAAGGAATGAGACAACATTTTAATAAGCTTTGAAAATGTGTGAAGTCAGCGTAGAGGAGCAAGCAGACTACAGCTAACAAAACCACACAGTCCACGACATGGGCGTGGAGAAGCACAGACCTGATCTGGCACTGCATGGCTGGATATCAAGGCCATGGAAACAAGTGCTGGCACAAGAGGCTAGAGAGCCAAGACCTTATCTAACTTGGGATTCTGGGAAGGACTGGAACTCTACCAGCCAGGTAAATGGAGATCCTCAAGCTTTCTGAATGGAAGAAAGGAATATGACACACTCATGACTAGGCACTTTCAAAGAATGAAACATTTCAAACATGAGTAATGATAATAAAAGACCACACAATTGAAAACCTGAACATCCTCCAGACCTTTCCTGTGACTAGGAGACACAGCACTGAATTCCTGTTAATCACTCATGAATATTTTAATTTGACTACTTACTTATGCAAACACACACATGCAAAATTATGAAAGATAAATGTATGCCATGCTTTAAATCTTATATAAGTAGGTTTGTTGTTTAATGTTCCGTGTATGTATATGTGTCTGTGCATGTGTATATGAGGGTGGATGCTTTTAGAGGCCAGTGAGGGTGTTGGATCCCCTGGAGCTGGAGTTCCAAGTGGTTGTAAGCCACCCGACATGGGTTCTACAAAAGCAGAAAATGTCTTAACTGCTGAGCCCTCTCTCCAGCCCCTCTATGTATCTTCTTTCAGTCAATATTTTTTTTTTCAGATTTTCCTATGGTACAAATGTAGCTTTTAATTAACAGCTGTATAGTACTCTACTAATGAATACCTACAATTGGTTAGGATTTTTAATGGTTTTGCAACCAAAACTAGTACCATGGAGCATACTCCTTGCTCATGTGTTGGGCGATAGGCACATGTACAGCTTCCGTTTTTATTAGATATTGTTAACTACACTCGAAAGAGGAGACACTAGCACATACACCAGGAACATGTGCACTGCTGCCAGACATGCTTGCCTGTAATTTGTGCCCTGTGATAGACTCGAGCAACATTCTTTTAGTCCACATTCCTGGGTTACAGGGAGATCAAACACCTTTTTCTTTTGGTTTTTTCGAGACAGGGTTTCTACGTGTAGTTTTGGTGCCTGTCCTGGATCTCGCTCTGCAGCCCATGTTGGCCTCGAACTCACAGAGATCCGCCTGGCTCTGCCTCCTGAGTGCTGGGATTGAAGGCGTGCGCCGCCGCCCGGCCAAACACTTTTTAATGTACTCACTGATCCTTTTATTTCCTCTTCAGAAATCTCGTTTAATGGCTGAGAAAGATGGCTCAGCCAGAAAAAATGTCTTCCCTTGCAAGCCTGAGGACCTGAGTTTGGTACCCAGACCCACTTTTTAAAGGGAAGCAGGTTGACACACACTTGGAATCCCAGCACTGTGGAAGTAGAGACAGGAGGATCCCTGGGGCCACCCAGCCTAGACTCCTTGGTTCATTCCAGACCAGTGGACATTCTAGACAAGTGGACCGCACCTAAGGAAGGACAGCTTAAGTGTCCTCTGGCCTCCACACACGTGAACACACATGTGTACTTGCACACACAAAGACATGAACACAACCATGCATGAAATTGTCTGTTCCCTGCACACACAAAGACATGAACACAACCATGCATGAAACTGTCTGTTCCCTGCACACACTTTTAAATATCGGGGCTTCCCCCTCCCCGTCTCACTGATTAACAATGCTTTTGGTGCCTATGTGCCCTGTGCTTGCTTTGTGTTTTGGGGTGGAGTCTACGTGCATAGTTCTGGCTGAATTAGAACTATCTCTTTAGACGAACTGGCTTCAAACTTGCAGATATCCCCCTGCCTCTGCCTCTTGACTGCTGAGGTTAAGAGTGTGTACTAGCACAGTCAGCTTGCATTTTTATTTGTAACTACGACTCACAAAATACTCATCACCAACCCCTAATTTGATGGAAAACTGAATGTGGAAGAGACACAGCTGATGGCCGGGCAATGGTGGCCCATGCCTTTCATCCTACCACCGAGGAGGCAGAAGCAGGTGAATCTCTTGAGTTTTAGGCTAGCCTGGTCTACGCAAGTGCTAGGACAGTCAGAGCTACATAATGAGACCCTGTTTCACAAAAATGAGAGAGAGAGAGAGAGAGAGAGAGAGAGAGAGAGAGAGAGAGAGAGAGAGAGAGAAGGAGGGAGGGAGGGAGGGAGGGAGGGAGGGAGGGAGGGGAGGGGAGGGGAG
Organism: Peromyscus maniculatus bairdii; assembly: GCF_049852395.1. Classification (NCBI taxonomy): domain Eukaryota; kingdom Metazoa; phylum Chordata; class Mammalia; order Rodentia; family Cricetidae; genus Peromyscus; species Peromyscus maniculatus. The sequence continues at coordinate 61,853,650 of NC_134860.1, read as the reverse complement.
GGGAGAGGAGGGGAGAGGAGAGAGGAAGGGAGGGGAGAGGGGTGGGAGAGTTTCTCTATGGCTGCCATAGGGCACTGTGACCAAAAGCAACTTTGGGAGAAAGGGGTTTATTTCATCTTCCATATTGTAGTCCCTCATCCTGGGAAATCAAGGCAGAAACTCAGAGGAATCTACAGACAGAACTGAAGTGGAGGCCATGGAGGAACACTGCTCACTAGCTTGCTCCTCATGGTTTGCTCAGCCTGTTTCTTTATAGCACCTAGGACCACCTGCTGAGAGGTAATACATAATTTTTTTTCTGACTCCTGAGTTGTAAACAGGAAAATGTCAAAGAAACCTGAAAGTGTTTTTAGGTTCAGCATAAGGTCATGTGAGACTTGTAATTAAGGTTATATATGGCCAAAGAGAGTGTTTATATTTTCTACTACAGTAACAGATCAGCCCGTTCACTCCAGTGGGTATGTCACACCTGAGTACTTTTGGGTCCCCAAATTCTGACCCACAAGAGATTTTACATAAGAAGTTGTGCTGGTTAGTTTTACGTCAACTTGACACAAGCTATACTCATTTGAAAAGAGCAAAAAACTGAGAAAATGCACCCTCCAGATAGGTCTTTGGATAAGGCTGTGATGTATTTTTTATTGATAATTGATATGGGAGTATCCAGATCACTGTGGGCAGTATTACCTCAGGTTTCTTTGACATTTTCCTGTTTACAACTCAGGAGTCAGAAAAAAAATTAAATAAAATTCTCACTGCCCCTCATTGAGCATACAATCACACACATACACACACACATACGAACGACAAGCCAAGGAACATTCCACTAAAGAATTCCTGCCCTATGTTTTATTCTGTTCTGTTTGTGGCTCACTGCATTGCTATCCGAGTGCACACAACACTTTTGACCTGAGATCCCCTGTGAGCTTTGAGGGGTTAGGTGAGAACCCTGGCTGGAAGGGTGGGCTCATCTACCGGCCACGGTGTGAGTGACGCCACCTTTGGTGGAGGGAATGGGTTACTGCACTGGAGTGCCAGGAGCTGTCGTGGTGTTGCCTGTGGAGCCCGGCAAGAGGCCTAGGGGTAGGGTCCTGGATGTGCTTTCTCCTGGGTTGAGATCAATGTCCTCAGTCAGCAAGGAGCTGAGGCTCCTCTTCAACCTCTTTTGACTTTCCTGGCCTGTAACAATCAATAAGTAGGTTTCTCATGAAAGAATGCCAGGGTTGAGGGTCCTGGACAATAAACATTGCAGTCAGCCGGGCCCAGTTATGGTCTGGTATGTTCCCTAACAGTTGTGTCAAAGGCTTGGTCCCCAGCGCAGGAGGATTCAGAGATGAGGCCCTCAAGAATGGCTGGGCCATGAGGGTTCTGGCCTCATCTAAGCACTGATGAATTCAGTTTAACAGACTGCTGGGGGGGAGGGGGTGGAGGGGTTAGAAAGGAGGTAGACAAGGCTGCAGGAAGTGGCTGCTGACAGCTGCATCTTGTCTCAGGCCCCCACCTTTCTCTCTCTCTGCTCCGCCACGTGCTCCCTGCCAGGATGCTCTGCCTCATTTCAGGCCAAGAAGCCACAGAGCACAGTGACCATGTACTGAAATCATGAGCCCAAACAAGCCTGTCTCCTTTGGTTCGCTTGCCCATGTATTCTGCCAGAGTTGGAAAGCCAACAAAAGCCTCTCCTATGGGGGTAATGATGGCCAAAGAGGCATCTTCCCAGTGTGGCTACACTGAGTTCTTTTCACTTTCCACTGCTCTCTTTTTTTTACTCGATTATTGAGGATGGGTGGCTAGACGTGACTTGGGGTACGGGTTGTGACCGGCCATGTTTGATAACAGTTCCATGGCAGGCCCTGGGGACACTTACCAGATTGCCCACCACTGGCTTTGGTCAGCTGACCCCGAGGTATGTTCCCTCACTCCAGCATTCCAGCTCCCAGCTCCAGTCAAACCATCTACCTTGGCTTTCTGCTCACACACAGAGGGAACGCTTGTAGAAAATCTGCCAAGGCCAAGCCCTAGGGCTCCAAAGCCCTGTTGCTTTCCAGCCCCCAAATCAGCAGACTGCATCTCACACAGGTGGTGGTCCATCTTCATCACAGACTGTAGTCTCAGCGACGGTATTAAGAGATTTGGGGCAGGGCGTTGAGGTGGCTGAGGAAAGGTGCTTGCACCCAGCCTCAAGACCTGAGTTTGATGCCCCAGGACACGCATAATGGATGGAGAGAAATGATTTCTGAAAACTGTCCTCTGACTTCTTCATGTTTCATGTGCCATTCCCCCACACATTTATACATACACACTAAATAATGGAATTTAAAGACTGACTGTGGGTGACATGACCCTTTTCTTCTTAACATGGCCTAACGTATTGAAATCTGGCTTACGTGTTTCAAATTCATGATATAAATGATATAAAAACTGCAGTGACAACTCCATGTCAAAGCTCTCTCCATTTTTTTAAATTTCATATATGCAATAAGCTTGCTGACACAAAATTTAGAGCTTCATACTTCAGGATCTTTGGTTTGGGGCATATATAATCCATACACACACACTAACCAGATCACCCCAAAAACAAAACAAAAAACTCTCCTTGAGCTCCTCTGCCCCCTTCCCCTTCCCCCCTGCCTCCAGTCATCTGCTGTGGTACAGGGAGCTGGTGATGCTCTCTCATGGTTCTCTCATGGTACCAACACCTGGGGACAGGATTGCAACCTCCACATAGAACTCCAATTTCCTCACAAGCAGACGAGACAGGGAGACTGTCATTATCATCACCAGAATCGACTCCGGGGTTGATTCACCCAAAGCCAAAGTCTGCCTGTCTCTCACCCACTGCAGGCAGATGAGCTGCTTCCCATTCACAGATTAATCCTCACCAGACAGACACAAAAGAAGACAAAAGAGGCTGATTCACAGGCAGACTGCCTTGTACAATCATGAATGAATGGATAATGCAACTGGGGAGCAGAAACAAGACTGGTTCCCAGTGAAGGCAAACAAGTGCTTTCATTTTGTACAGAGATGAGACTGTGGATTGTTTCACGTTCTTTCCCCAGATAATAAATCTTTCGGGTTCTCTTTTCTGGTTTTGTTTGGTTGGTTTTGAGACAGGGCGTTGCTAGGCAGAAAATCCCTCAAATTTGCAGGGATCTTCCTGCTTCTGCCTCTCCAGTGCTGGGACACCACCATTCTGGTGAGTGATCTGCAGTTTTACAATTCATTTCAATTGTGATTATAGTGTAGACCAAACAACAATGAATTGTGCTCTATATAATTACACAAATGGAAAGTGTCACTAAATACTTTGCACAACCCATTACTAAAAGCTACTAAAGTGTAGTGACACCTAAGTCGGGCAGTAAGTCAGCCACAGAACTTGGAAATAGTCATGTTCACAAATAATGAAAGAAGCCAGGCAATGCTGTGCAGAATCTAGAAAATCCTTGCTGCTAACTCGGGGTAAGGGCTATGGCCAAACACACCTGTTACACTGATACAATTTAATGTGTAATCCAAAGGCCACAAAAGATATAACCCAGCTCTTCTGAGGCTGCAGACAGGTGCAGGGAATTTCACAGAACTGACTCAGTGGCTTGAAGATGCAGTCCAGGCATGGCTAAGTTTTAAAAGCCAGACTGGTGAGTCTGGTGCCGGAATCTGTTGAGAACTGATAACAACCAAATAAAGAGGAGTACTTGTCTCAAAATATTTGCTGCCAACTAGCAATCCCATCATCTTCTAATTAAGTCTACAATTAAGACTAACTTTCAGAATCATTTTGCTCCAGAGTTGGGAAGATAGTTTTTTGGTTTTTTTTTAAATAATGCTTAAAAGAAATTTTGAGGGCAGGTGAGGTGGCTCACTTGGTAAGGGTGGTTGCCACCAAGTCTGATGACCTGAGTTTGATCCCTGGAATCCACACGGTGGGAGGAAAGAACCAAGTCCTCAGAGTTGTCTTATGACCTCTGCATAGGTCCTGCCACTTCTCCTGAGTTGACCACACAGAATGCAGAACACTATTGGAGTTTACTCAGTCCGAGCCTCCTACATCTTCAAGTGTGGCATATCTTTTTATTTTAAACACTGTGACAAAATCTTTGGAGCCCAGAGCCCTTTGGCCAGGTGCCAGAAATTTCCAGAAAGCCCAGCTCCACAATTAGGGCTGTGATTTAGTTTCTTTCTGTTGCTGTGATAAAAACACTCTAAACAAAAGCAACTTACAGGGAGGAAAGGGTTTATTTCAGTGTGCAGGCTCAGTGGGAGGAAAGGGTTTATTTCAGTGTGCAGGCTCAGTGGGAGCAAAGGGTTTATTTCAGTGTGCAGGCTACAGTTCATCATTGAAGAAAGTCAGGACAGGAACTTGAAACAGAAACCAAAGTGGATCAACAATTTCTGGCTTGCTCATGGGACTGCTTATCTAGTTTTCTTACATGACCCAAGACAATCTGTGCAGGGAATAGTGCCACCCACAGTGGACTGGACCCTCTTACATCAGTTAACAATTATGACAACCCCCTGCAGGCATGCCCACTGGCCCATCTGATTTGGGCAATCTCTCAATTGAGACTCCTTTTTCAGTTGACTTTAAGGTGTTTCAAGTTGATGATACATAAAGCTAACTACGGCAAGCTGTGTATTCATGTATACTTTCATGAAGCCTTTGCTTTCAATTAAAATATTCTTCAGAGAAAGTTCAGAGGTCCTTAGAGCACTCGGGTGGCTTATTATTGAAGGATTCGTGTATTACTGTGTGAGAACAGTTCTGTTCACTTAAACTTTAGCCTACTCACAATGTTAGAGAAATAGATTTTCTGTTTTGCTATCTTTTGAATCTTACGTGGGGGAGGGAGCAGCAATGTGTGTGTGTGTGTGTGTGTGTGTGTGTGTGTGTGTGTGTGTGTGTGTGAACACATATATACATACTCATTTAGTTGCTGTGTATGTGTATGTATGTAGGCATGTACTTCCTATGTAAAATGAAAGGGTGTGTAGAATAAAACCTGTGGGAATACGTCTTTCCAAGTGGGCCCTGTGTTTAGAACCCGGGTTGTCAGGCTTGGCATCAAGCCTCTTTACCTGCTGACCTGTCCCACAGGTTCTTTTGGCGTTGTAAATGTCGTGTTAATAGACGTTTTGGATCTTGAAAGATTCTGAAAAGTTCTCCACAGAAAACACTCTGAACCAAGTCTGTCTCACTTAACTTAAAAGAGGGCCCACAAGAATTTTATTAATATGGTCTAGAAGGAAGTGAGACTATCGAGGACTCTTCCCCTGATGCCCAGCAGCAGCAGCCTGGCTCCCGTTTTCTGCCATGTGCCATGGCAACAGAACCACAAAGCCCACCACTTCCCATGAACACCCAGGCCTGTGACTGCTCTCCATCCTCACAGCCATGTGGATGTGCTTTGCCCAGGGTAGCAGGTATCCACCAAAGTCATGTTCAGACAACTTGCCAAGCACCAATCAACACTGGCTTCCAGCAACATAGCAGATATATGGCTGCTTCCCAGTGAGTATCTCAGAACTGCATCACACCACTGAAGTGCTTTTAACTGATCATGCTTAGTACTCCCCCCAAGTCAAAGCTGGGGCTGGAATGGTGCTACTGGGCAACCACGCTTGGAGACCCCACTCTAGGGACTGCTTCCTTGTATGTTCTTGACTTCTAAATGCAGACCAGGCTGGCCTTGAACTCTTGTCTAGCATGTCAGGGATTGCTTAGGTCTTGATAAAGAAGTCATAAACTGAACAGAGACACTTCCTAGTCTGGATTTGTATTTATTGAAGGTATCAAAGTTACAGTTCACATCATAGCCACTGTGATGGGGACATATTAACAGAACTCACTAGTAAGATTGTATCAGTACAGGAACCTGGATCAGTGTTACAGGCTCCCAGACCTTAGCACAGGAGATACCACGGTGGAAGTACCATTCAGGCCTTGAAACCCAGCACACAGACAGCAACACTGATTAAGACAAGAACAAAGATCTGGTCCATCAAAGTCCATAGTCTTGGGAAAGTCCTTGAATGTACTGACCTTGCTTTTGGCTTCTGTACTTCTGCTTCTGGCTAACTGTTCTGCTAGCTGAGGTATGCCAAACCAAGGTAAGTTTTGTGCTTAAAAGCACCGAGGTCCCAAACACCTACTGGACTAACTGGATAAACTAATACTTTCTACTGGCTTGAACCACGTCCAGGTGATCTTCTCTAGTGGATACCTACCTCACAATTCTAGAGGCCCCAGTGAAATCCCCACAGACCAGACCTCAAGACACCAGGTGTTTTCGAGCCCCCCAGAGTTGGAAAAAAGTGCAGTCAGTGGACAAGAGACTAAGGGGTGTGCAACCTGAGACATTCCGGGGCCCTGAGACTCTCTTTGACCAATCACTGACTATGGATGGCCTCAAAAGAATCCAACAGCTCCATCCCAAAAGGAAACAAATTGAAAGTTGCTTCGTCTGTCACCTCTGGAGATAAGTCTGGTTAAGACACCTTCTGTTTAGGGCACAAAGGAGAGGCCAGAAGTGGCTGCTGACCCAGTCCTATGTGAGACATCCCCAGACTCCCCTGTTCAGGTGTATGAATATGTGGTGGTCACCCCGATTGTCTCTGTGTATATCCAGGTGTTTCTTTCAATTTTGTTGGTTGGAGAAACAGATCTAAAATTGAAAGAGGAGTGAGTCATTGTGGGACCATCGCCTCCACTGCCCCCAAGATGCCTATCAAGTTTCGCAAAGGCTCATAAACCATGCCAGGCCATCCACTAGAACCACACCCCTTCCAGAGGCAGCTGCTGTTGTTGCTATGGTGATGCCAGTGGTGGCTCCAAGCAGTAATGGCGGCTGGTGGCTGCCACTGCCCAAGGGGAACTTTGCAGACGAGGACACATACGGTGTTTCTTCCACAGAAATCTCTGGACCTTCTGTGAAATGGATTCCCCTTCTTTTGGAGTTGGGTAGCCCAGTGGTGGTTCACGCCATCTAGAACACAGTGACTGGGAAACCCCAACCACCCAGACCCACACCAGTTTCCCTGTATCGACCAGTGGCTTTGTCTGGTGAGAGACCCCACCCCCACCCCCAAACCCCAGCTGAAGACCTGTGCCCTCTTGTTGGACACCTGAATCATTTTGGCTAGGCCACGTTGCCCAGAGAAATCTCAAACCTCCACATATTCTCTCAACCTCATTCATGAGCCTGGGGTCCTGGTCCTGGTCTTTGTGTGGATGTGGGGAGGGGTCGAGTCTCTCAACCAATACCCTCTGCCATCTAAGCGGAGTGTGCACAGGGAGGAGGAGATCGTTCCCCTGGCCAAGAGCTCCCTCTCCTCCCTCTCTGCCTCCTCTAGGCAACTGGCTTTGCCGGGAGAAGGGGTGAGCAGCTCTCCAGGTCAAAGCCAGAGAAGAGCAAGTTCAACTCCTTTCTCTTCCATAAATTTATGTCTCCTCTTCAACCAGTGATCTATGGTAACTGAAAAACTCAGAACCCCTATTCTCGGAAAAGTACAGTGCGACCTCGGTAGAGAGGGTTTCCTTCCCGCCCAACCTGACTGGGACCCCCAACACTGGTCGAGGTAAGGAGGTTTGGGATAATTTTTTTTAAAGAATTAAAGAGAGCAGCTAGAAAATACTGGTTTTGTTACTCAGTTGGCCCCAGATATTAGAAAAGAAACTGCAGACGTTAGAGGGTTGGATGATGTAAGCAGGTCCTAATCTGGGTGTGTGTGGGGGGGGGGGGGCAAAACAAAATACAAAAGAGACCCCAGAGGGCAAAGCCAGAGACAGCAGGAAAAAAAGAGGGAAGAGGGGTACCACATCCTACAAAGGGGGTCCTTGGCCAGGCACTAGGACCCTAGAAGAGGCCAGCGGCCTATCTATCCAAAAGACTCGATTCTATTTCTGGCTTGTTTTCGGGCAGTTGCTGCTACAGCCACGCTAGTAAAAGAAGCTGACAAACGGGCTTTGGGCCAGGAACTGTTCCTAACCGCCCCACACTCTGTAGTGGCTCTCCTGAGGGGGGACCCAAGAAAGGTGGAGGTACAGTGCCCAAATAATGCACTATCAAGCACTTCTGGGCCAGCCCTGCATCCAGTTCTGTAAAACTTCAGCCATCAGCAGGGCCGGTCTATCGCCAGACAATAACCCAAAGAGCCTGTCCAAGACAGCAGCCATGTTAGGGTCATCAGACTCCATCAACCGGAAGGGAGGCACAGCAGGGTATGATTCTGTGATGTGGCAGTGGATGCAGACAGGGTCCCCCGTCACCAACCTGGTGAAGGGAGATGCCCTGGCCTCTCCAGCTCCAGCCAGCAGGAACTCGCAGCTCAGCTCATCCAGGCGGGGGCTGGCAATGTGGAAACACTTACAGCCTTGGTGAAAGACGGACTCCGGCAGCGTCAGCTTCCACCTCAGGCAGGGCCCTGGCCCCAGCTGCCGCTTTCCCTGTGGCTGCAGCTGCTACATCCTCGGCTCCACTCTGTTATGCTCTGGGGCTGGCAGGTTGGGAGCCTCCAGCCTCTGTCCACACTTCCTGATCCCCGCGTCACCGGAAAATGACTGGTGTCATCCAATCCGTCAGACCTGACCTAACAGATATCCCGCTACAAGACGCAGAAGAGATACTGCCCACTGATGGGAGCAGTTTTATTCAAGATGAAATCAGTTATGCTGGGGCCAGTTAGACAGGACAGAGTGGGTCCAGTCCCTCCGCCCAGGGATTTCAGCACAAAGGGCTGAGCTTCTGGCATTTAACCCAGTGACTTCGCTGGGAATAGGGCAAAGCCATCACTGTATACACAGACAGTCATGGCCAGTGTCCACAGGGGCTTCTAGAGAGAGAGAAGGGGCTCTTCACCTCAGCCAAAAAGGAAATCAAAACCAGAAAAAAATCATATGGCCTACTAGAGGCCATATGAGTGCCAAGAGAGGTAGCCATTGTCTACCACCAAGAGCATCAACAGAGGAGCCCCCAGAGGCCCAAGGGAATAGGGCAGTAGAACTGGCCACCCAAAAAGCAGCCCTAGAATCAGTGGGGCCTCTCCAGATCCTAGTTACCCTGTGTACTTGTTGCTTCTATGCCCACTAGTCAGGGGTAATTAGAGAAAGTTTAGCCATGGTCAGAAATAACCTTCAAGAAAAAAAAAAATCGAGAATCTAACAACTACTAACAAACATTGTTCACTGGTCACCCTGGATAACTATTCCACTTACAGGCATGCTTGGGCCATGAATCCTTTTGCTCCTCTCTCTCACTATAGGACCCTGCTTGCTCAACCACCTACTTAGCTATGCAAAACAGAGAATAAGTTCTGCTAAACTACGAGCTGGGGCTCAGAAGACGAAATAAGCTCCTGCCCTCAGATGAGTCCATAATTTGATTCATGCCCATAGAACTAGTGGGGAATGGAGCAGACCCCCAGACCTTAGTAGGCCCCAGACCTTAGCACAACAGACACCATGATGAAAGTACCATTCAGGCCCTCAAACCCCAGCACCTGGGCAGAATACCTGCCAAAAACAAGAACAAAGACCTAGTCCTTCAAAGCCCATAGTCCTAGGCAAGTCCCTAAATGTACTGACCTTGCTTTTTGGTTTCTGTCGTTCTGCTTCTGGCTAACTGTGTCCACCCAGAATGGTCTTCTCTCTCTTTCCCCTCCCTCTATCCCCCCCCCAATGTTTTAAAGCTCACTGAGAAAGGCTCAGGACTGCACTGGAATCCCGGGCAGCTAATAAAGAGTTTCTATTGACTAGAACCGCATCCGTGTGGTCTTCTCTGGTGGATGCCTCCCAACAGCAGAGCCAAGCTTGTGAGTTCCTGAGGAGGCATGATGAAGGTAGGAGATGGAAGAGATGGTGAAGTAACAATTCCTAAATGGAGCTCATCTTGACAGAAAATAGAACTAATGATTTCAGTAGAAGTTATGCTATATGATTGGGCAGGGACCTGAAAGTTCCACTCATTGCAATTAGTGCCCAACGGTTTCATCTAGAAAGCATCTAGAGATGTTATGATGGTCTGGGAGGGCAGCTTCGGAAGATGAACAACACTGCCAATCCTAAGCACAAAACAGCAATTGTGCCAAACCCCAAAGGTGCACTCCCTGAAGACAGGGAGGATGGGGTAACACACCACCTCCCTGCAAAGACTAGAAAGAGAGATGTATCAGAACTCGATGTAGATATTCAACTTCTGCAATGAGAGCACTTCTCTTTGATCTGCCTAATTAAACTAGGAAAACTTGCAATCAAAGCAGTTTCACACTAGGCTGGGAAATTCTGCAGGCCTTAGAATCAGGGATGCAAAACCTGGCTGGGAACAAACGTCATGAGCCGCTGGGACAGGTGGCACAGACTGACAATTCCAAAGGGAGATGCCATCCAGCTTCGTACAGGTTCTAAAACCTGTACGCACCATTCAGAGGGACCATCTGGAAGCACTGAATCCTGATAGTGTATCTCAGATGTAGACAGCTCAAGTTTCCAAGTGCCAACGACTTATACCAAGGTAATGGAGTAAGGGCAGAAATGACACAGGAGGGAGGTCAGGTGAACGGAGTGTGCAGGAGAGAAAACCCGGAAGGAATCTGAACTGTAAACCGAGCTTCCAGCACTAGGGACATTATGGTTCGGACATGAAGCGGTCTTGGCTCACGCGTTTGAAGAACTGGGCCCCTGCTAGAAGTATTTTGCCTTGTTGGAGAACCTTTGGACACAGGGTCTAGCCTGCTGACCAAGAGTTGTAGTGGTGCAGCTTGTGGGTCATGACCAAGTCGCCCTAACTTTCTGCTTCACAGGTGGTGTCATGGTACTGGTGTCATGATCTACTGCCACACCCTCCCTTAAGCTGATTCAGTCAGGTATTTTGTCCCAGTGATAAGGAGCTAATACAAGATGTCGGTTCCATGCACACAGAGAAGACAGTGAAAAGGATGCATTCATCTTAGTAATGTGTACTTATATAATGCTGGTTAAAAAAAAAAAAGTGTGGGGCCATGACAGACAAGGAGTGGAGTGGTCTGCCTAGCATGTACGACATCTATGTTCAAATCCAATGCTAACCAAAAGAAGGGGGAGGGGCTGGTCAGCAAGGACGATTAATGGAAAGTAATGGTTGCACATCATATCCAGATTTTATAACAAGTTAGGTGTGTTTTGAAGAAAACAGGCATAGAGATGGGAAAAAAAACTTTGACTACCCACTTTCTGTCCCGCACTCACCAGGAATTCCAACCTGTCCACAGGACTCAAGAAATCTTGGCCCTGTTTAGCATTAACTAACTCTCACAGGGGAGGCTGCAGAGGACCACATCTGCACATCCTCCCTGCAGCGTGAAATGTGGGGTCCGACCCTGGTCTCATTCGGATTCTCCTTAGGCTTGTCCTCTCTCACGTCTGGCTGCATGTCCTGGGTCTGAGTTGCAGATCCCTAAGGAACATGGCTCCCTTCTGGTGGAACCTCTGCATTTAAGCATCACAACCCCCGACTGGCATGGAGCTGACACCTGAGCTGGGCCTGGGTTATCAGGCAAGGCTAACACAGAGAGACAAGAGGCTGTCTACAGCTGGCACACATGTCCAGTGTGGGCCAAGGGATGGGTAGAAAAGCAGAAATGTCTAGAAACATTTCTCAAGTCACACTTTCTGGAGGACACCTACCCTGACATTGTTAGTCATCACCAAGTACTGCCTCAGTCTCCCCACAGAATGCTGAGCACGGTGCTTTTCGGCCATGGTTTTGTTCCCTGTGTTGCCAGTGGTCAGTCAAGGTCCAAAACATGTTAAGTGAATTCTACAAGTAAACATCTCACAAGTTTATCCCTTTCCAAACACAAACCTAATGCTCATCATGTCTGTTTGCCAAGAGACTAGAGCGGTGCCTGAGACCTAAGAAACAGCATCAATGCAAGAGTGAAAAGACGTAAGAGACATAACTGGTACACCCAGCTGAGACGAGTCTCCAACAGTCTTTGGAAGAAAGCTTTTGGTTGGCTTAGCTCACTGAAAGGGGCGGGAAGAAAGGTGATGGAAAATGAAAGCTTCTAGTTGGCAAGAGCTAGTTCCCTTCAATCATCCGGATGGAGTCTCGGGATAGCAGAAAGCTTGCCTAACGACTATGCAGCGCTAGGGCAGCCTAAGGGAACCCAAGTTCCCATCAAGCAAGACGAAGAGGATGCAGAACCCAAGAATTTGGGGCAGCTGTAAAGATACCCCAGTACCGACCCTGCCTATACCCCAAGGAGTCTCATTTCATTCCGCCCTGGCTGCTCATCCTGTCCTTCCTCCTGGTGCCCTTGATTCCAAACTCACAAGATGCTCTACAGTTTCCTCCAAAGAGAACATGGGGCAAAAAGCATGCACAGCGAGGTCTACAGAGGAATGGTCCTTACACACTCTTCTGCTCCATCAAGCCCAAACCATCGGGTTTATTTTCTTCTTCAGATTTTAAGAGCAGTGTACCACAATAAAGAGCGCATCTCCAAATGGGCTCCTAGATCAACTGTTGGTGGCAAAATTTTATTTTATTTTTTTTTAGAGGAAATGGCAGATTCGGATGAATTCAACTCAATTTCGATTTAAACAGAAAAACCTAAAACTTAAAATCTACAAGGAAGAAACTACAATTAGCTGCAGTGGCTTCCTGGAGAGCTGTAAAACCTTTCTGCTTATGCCAGCAGACAAGTAAAGCAACACTCCACCATTGGCCATCAGCTGGGTAAAACAAGAACTACAACTGCTGAATCAGGCCAATGAAAAGGGGGAGGCAGCCCTGCGCCACCCACAAATTGCACACAGGCCACACAGCCTGGTTGTTCAGTAACTGCCCATTCCCTTCAGATGGGGAACCATCTTACAGTGTCTTCAACATTTTGGTATACTCTAAAGATTCCACAAATGGGGCTTTTAAAATTGCATGAAAACCTGTTCTGTGATGAGGATTCTGGATTGCTACAGAGGCTATGGGGAAAAACAATAACAAAAACCAAAAAAAACAAGCCAACAAACAAAAACCCACCACACCCATTTCTCTCTTTCTTTCTTTCTTTTTTTCTTTTTTTGGTTTTTCGAGACAGGGTTTCTCTGTGTAGCTTTGCGCCTTTCCTGGAAATCGCTTGGTAGTCCAGGCTGGCCTTGAACTCACAGAGATCCACCTGGCTCTGCCTCCCAAGCGCTGGGATTAAAGTCGTGCGCCGCCACCGCCCAGTATTACCACTCCCATTTCCAAGGGAGACCTGAGATATCATTTGACCACAAACGCAAACGGCTTGGAAGGCAGAGAAATAGGTAAGCTTCCTGGTTGAGACTCTCAAAGACAGTCAGAAATTTGTGTTTCCTCTTCAAAGTAAAAATCACAAATCTACCAATTTCTGGATGCTATATTTTAAGAAGTATTTCAATAGATATCCATGAGTAATCTTTGCTGCAATTTGGGAATATTAAAAAAAAAAAATGCTTGGTTCAAAATCTTAACAGCAAATAATATCTTCTATGAAGTACAATGGTTGTGCAGCCCTGTGGGAGGATATAGAGCAATGTGACCCAGAGTCCGAGACACCTCTCTAGCCAAGTTCATTTATTTGGTAATTTCATTCATTGCTTTTAAGTCCCAATGAATGGAGGAAGCGACTGCCTCACTAATGACAGCCCAGGGCTGGAGAATTCAACAGGGGGGTTCTTAAGAAAAAAGAAATCTAAGGAAAACAGAGTAGAACAAACTTCCTCTAGTCTGCAATCCAGGAAGAACTTTGCACAGTCCTGGGGGACCAGAGAGAAACTCTAAAGTGCTGTGCACCTGGTCAAAGGTCATGGAGCCTCCGCTGAATGTTGTGCCTCCAAGACCCAAGTGGGTCAAGGTCCTGCCCTACTCTTGAGTAAGACAGGGAATACACGTCTTCTCCAGAAACTGGCTCCCTGACACACTTAGCACAATGCTGGCTCTTAAGGAGACAAGGTATGGAAACTGGCATTATTGCACTTAAGTTGTTCTAGAAAATGCCACTACCCTGGGAAGATGAAGATGACTACACCTCTCAAAGGCAACATGGACATATTGGTGTCTTTTCCCTCCGTGGGTTTTGGTTCAGTTCTTTAAAACTTCTTAATGAACGTCATATAGCTAAAGAGGACAATGGCATGCAAAGATCAACCTTAAACTTGATATTGTAAGATAACACAGATAAGCAGAAGTGTGAAAAACTGATTAATGAGGGCCAGAGAGATGGCTTAGGGAGCAAAAGTACTTGCCACCTAAACCTGACAACCCATGTACAATCCCTGGAAGCCGTGGTAGAAGGAGAGCCTCGCTTTCTGCAAAGTATCCCCTGACCCCCATCCATGCAAGAACGCAGGAGTATACACACACACACCCATGCATGCATGGGTGCACACACACACACACACACACACACACACACACAATTAGCAACCACAATCCACAGGGTGACATAAATCATTTCCTGAAAGTCTGGGTTGTCATGAATCTTTGCATCATCTGAGTTTTCAGTTGAATTTTAACTAACATATTGGTAATGTGAGAGACTTCCAGAAAGTTCTTGGCCAAGCCTTGGTTCAAATAGGATGACATTGTTGCAATGTCAGATTTCTTTTAAAAAACAAATATCTTTCTAAAGAGCATGCTAAAGCAATGGTCAAAGCCCCTTTGATTGTTCTCATAAACCCTAATAGGGGACCTGAAAGTTAAACAAGCCCTTTAGGCAGAACTCAGTCAACATGCTAATATTGACCTATACTCCTAAGACATGGTGCCTCCCAGGATTTTGACTTCAAAAACCAATGAGAAATTGTATAACTGTCTTTAAGAGAACTCAACAGCATAAACTTTTCATTTTATGAACCTAATACACAGCAGAGAGCTTCATAAAATTTGTTTTTGGTTTTTAAGAGCCCTTGTCCTGGAATTCACTCTACAGCCCTGACTGTCCTTGCCACAGGCCAATCCTACAGCCTCAGCCTTTTAAATGCTGGGACTAACACTCAAATTCAAAACTTTTATTTTTAACTGTCTAAGTGTTTGCGTGTCCTTGTGTTTCTACTCCCTGTATTCTGCTGCAGGTAGGACCCCTGTGGTCATGCAGGAGCTCTGGTACCCATAAGCCCCTCTGACTGGCTTTAGCCAAGCAGCGCACAGCTTATCCACTGCTCATTCCAGACAGAGGGTCTTTCCCTACCCTCTGAACCACATGCCACACTCACCCTTACTTATTAAAAATCTCTTTCAGAGTACACAGCTACTTTACTTGGACAAAGTTTGCCATGGACACAGAAAACCTTGAGATACACTTCTAGTACCCTAAGCACTTAGTGACTACAGCCGAGCGCTTAGAGACTCTGAAGAAAACATGTGACCTGACCACAGGATTTATAGCAGCAGCTGCAGAAAATATGCATATATTACAGGAAAAGTAAAAACAACCATACACTTACCACCCCCACAAATAATTTCAAAGTGTTGGGTTTTAGATAATCAAATCATTTCATTTTTATTAAGCAATAATCTGAAATTTATTACAAGCAGTACAGCCTGTTCACAAATCACATCTGTATTGTTTCTGGGATGTATAAAATCTTATTTTTTTTAATGTTAGTGTAGTTTTCCGAGGATTACATAATGGCTTACAAAGACACACCTGGGTAGTCAATATAGGTTCAGTGCGGGTTCATGTGGGCCTAAGAAGCTAGCCTATGGTCTTGACAAATCTTCCTGACATAGATACTCTCTCTGTGTGATTTTTTTTTTTTTTCTTTTTAAACACAGGAGTATTTCTCTTCAAGTCCCAGCAAGCTTCCATGCCCATAAGTCAGCTCTGGGTCTTCCCACGCCTGAGGCAGGCCAGGCTCCTTTAGGCTTCATAGCATGGCAGTTGGAAAAGTTTTCCTTGGAAGCCACACCAGCAGTGACCAGCACACTGAGAGGCCACTTTTAGAATACAGTTCTGCGAACTTTTTAGAGGCATCCCTCAGACAGCCAAAGTCCCTACTGTCTAGAAGTGCTGTTTCTCTTCAGGAAGGAAGACGGAAATGCGTCAGGAATAAGTCAGAAGGATGATGTGAAGCTCCTGTTCTTAGCAGAATGCAACCTGACAATGGGAAAGAGGGTTGAACTGTGTGTCGATACTTCTATCTGGACTCAGGACTGGGGAGCCAAACAGCACCATTTTGAAGAGGCAGAAGGAACCAGGATGGAACTGCCTAGGAAGGATGAGCAGGAAAGATGCAGCTGAATTTCCACAGACCCTTGAGACCGTGTATTCAACGTTTTTATTGTCACCACAGAAAGCATATATTTGAGGCAGGAATCAACTCAGGCTCTCCTTCCAGGACCCTCTTCTTGTGGATGTGAAACCATAAAAGTCCAAAGTAGCAAACTCTCAAAGGAGACATAAAAAACAGCTCAGATGCTGAGTAAATGATATCTTTCAGTCAGGTTAACTGACCTGGAGCCTTTGCAGCAGAATGGATCATCAACTCTAGACCACACACAGAGAAATGCCTCAGAGGTGACAGGTGCATTTTGCTGACATTAATGATACATCTTATGAGATTATTTTATGTCTGTACATCCAGTTTGTAAATGACAGTCAAATTCATCTCAGATACAAAGAGCAGGCCACCCAGGACGCTCTGCTGGTGTCACCCTGATGGCACTCTTCTGTGCACTTACTCCAGGGGCAGTGTTTCTCCAAGTCTCTTGATTCCACCTTCAGAATGAAGCTGCACTGTGCAAGAAATTTCCCACAACTGACAGAACAAGGAGGTGACCTGAGACTGCACCATGGAGAAAGGAAGGCTGTCCAAATGGACTTTCTGACAAATCAGATCTGGAGTGGTACAAGCCAGGGGCAGCCACCAAGTGGGAACTCAGAGCGGAGGGTCCTTCCTCCCAGCTGACAAACTCAGAAAGGACCACACACCAGAAAAGCTGAAAGGAATGAAAGCCAGTCAACTGGGAATATTGACAATTTTCCTGAAAATGTGCTTCAAGTTTCCAAGTCACAACAGAGTGCCAAATCTCCAGTCACTATTACATAATTTAAGAAGTATCTGACACCAAGAACTTAATATCCTGACACAATAAAAGGTCACACTTGAGAAAACCTTTACAGTAATTCAGGGGGCAAAGTTTGCGCATGTTCAAAGGCATTACTATGCAAGTTCTTATGAAACACCATCAACAGAAGACACCGCCATGTCCAATGCCTCAGGCTCCACTTGTCCTTGGAAGAGGCCTTTGCAGGATCTGCGCCCTTTCTCTGGGAGGCTTCCACCTTGTGGCTGCAGGTCTCTGGGTGAAGAGGCAGTGGGCGGCCTTCGAGCCTGCAGGTCCCGCCTTCGGAAGCAGAGAACCGGTGTGGGAGATCAAAGTCAGAGCGAGTGACGAGGATCCCATAGATCAGGACATCCTCACACACCAATGTCCCTACCTGTGCAGAAACTGCACAGAGATGCTCTGTCTGTGGTTGTGCTGGTGATGGAGGCCCAGCTTCCAGCAGATCTCCACATGGAGTTTCTCTACAACTTTGCCGACACAGCAGGCTGCTGCTCCACTCACCTTCTCCGCGTCTCTGTTAGTAGGCGTAACTCAAACAGATCTGTTACTCTTTGGAATGTGATGTACCAAGGCTGTGAAGCAGTGACCCAGGAAGGGACAGACTTCCCAAGAGACACACTAAAATGCTCTCTAATCAGTACTACAAGTAAAACAAAGTTGAATACAGTCTTAAAGTTTTATCCAGAAGCTTCTGGGAGGTGGCCATCATGACCATATCCATGGCCTCAGTTCCTCACTATACATGATACTCTATTATTTTGTAAAGTTATACAACAGGAACAAAATAATTTTTATTGATGATGTATTTTCTCTAGTATTTAAGGTATTTATCTGAAATTAAATTAACCATTTAGCCACAAACACATTTAGAACATGCCGAATAATTCAAACTCACCATTAAAATCGATCTTTCCAAAATACTGGCCTCACTGTTCTTAAATATGATGGCATGCTCATGAAAGCTACCCATGACAACACGGAATGCCTGCTGTCCAAGACATCCCAGCATTCTCTTCCCCTCTAGGATGCACTCTGTTCCCTGAGATCCACTCTGTGCAGTTCAGTGTGTAGCTCACCCTCACTCTGTACCATCAGGCTCAGAAGGTTTTCTCTTTAAGTCTCTTTCCTTTGGACTCATGGTTTTCAGAATCTAAGAAGGTCTTTAAAATATTTATTCTGGTGGGGACAAAGTTTTTCCTGGCTGGCTAATTCCTTCTGGGTGTATTAGATACCCAGGCCCAATCGATACTGTGGCTAGAACTAGCTAAAAGGAAACCTCTATTGAGAGAAGGGCCACAGAAGGAGATTTTAAAAGGCAGTTGTAATCAGAAAGCAGCTAAACAGACAACACATGCAGAGATTGGTATATAACAAAAACAGTCTACCAGTATTTTCCAGTGTGCTTTCTACTAAATAAGTATCATCTAATTCATCCTACTGAAAAGGGAGGGAAAGGCTGGCGGGAAGAAGGGGGGAATGATGTAATTAACTTTGATTAGAAGGGGGTCACTGGCAGTAGTACAGCCCTTCAGTTTCGGAAAACCCCCCTAACAGAAATCTGAGGGTAACTGTGGCTGCAAGCATGTAAGGACTCCAGGAACAATGGACAACTCACCAGTAATAAAACTCGCCATCAACTCTCCTGAGCTACCATTCAGTCTCTGCGGTTTCCTGCGTGTTCTTCGTCCTTCCAAGTTGTTCTAACTGTGGTCTTTACAATTGCTATTCCTCAGTGAGGGTGTAAAGAGTAGGGACACATTCATACTGACCACTGAGTAACTAAGCCCCTGAGTTAGTTACTGAAGTAACTAAGCATCCTCAAGTCTCTGAATTGGAGGAGGTGCAGAGGAGGCAGGCACGGACAACGGACCACCAATAACTACAGCCCCTGTAATCTGCACTCGATACCACGCATCCGCCTGTCGGTGGTTGACTACTCCCCACCCACATTCTACATGAGAGCAGCCCACACTTGGAAGGGAGCCAGCCTCTGCTGATTCTTGTTGTTGTTTAGGGAAATTAATCCTTCCAGGAAACTGAGGCCTTTTCTCCCTCTCCCTTATCCAGACCACCAACCCCTTCCCACTAACTCACCCACCTGACAAGAGGGAGGGAGGGAGGGAGGGAGGGAGGGAGGGAGGGAGGGAAAGCGAACAGCCTTCTTCCCTCCATGTCAGCACCTCTGATCTACAAGAATGCCTAGTTTGGAAAACTGGCAGCATTTGGCCACACATATATTTGAGAAAAAGAAATCTACATATTCTAATCCAGACCTTGTGAGATGCTCCAGGTCGAAATGCTGTAATTACTGAATTTCATCTGTCACTTACTGTTTTTTCTTCTCTTCTTAACTCCTGATCAATAATCCCTGTGATCTAAGCAGCTTGCGTTGCCGGGCACTCGGGAAAGAAAACGCTCTAACCAAAGCATGACGGGAGGAAACCCACACTACCCAGAACACGAGAGGTGACAGGCGACAACCCTGAGACACCCCTGTCAGCTGACAGGTACAGAGTTCCTTCACATGCATTTATTAATCTACTGATTCACCCACCAAAACATGAAAATAGGAAAACAACATCATTTCCAAGGCTCCTACATATTTCCAACATTCAACTTAGGGATCCAAGATTCTGAACATGCCATCACCAAAAAAAATTGCAAACCTAAAAAACAAAAAAGGGAAAATAAATTAAACAAGGGCAAAAGAAAAGGCTTTTTCAGAAAAGGTCAATACTGACTTCTATAAATTTCCAAACATTTCAACATTAATGCTTTACTGGTGCTACATTAGCTCTTAAGCTTTACTTTAAAACAAAGCAGTTTCCATACAGCAAAATAAACTATACCTCTATATAAAACTATATAAACTATCCAGCTACACTCATATGTGCCACCTGCTTGTTCCCTATTGGCTGGGTCAACACCTTTTCACGTTTCTAAGTCTTTAATGGCAGAGTCCTGTCCTCCTCTCTTGGAACCGTGGCGAAGACACTGAGGCGCGTGAACGAAGCCACGGGCTTTTTCCTGAACAAGTCACATGTTTCGAAGCTACTTTTTAGCTGAGTGACAGTGACTGGTGTGTGTCCTCCAGCGCGCTAACTTCTAGCACTTAGCATTAAAGATCACCACGTCTTCTAACTCAACAGGGGCCAGCATAACCAAGCGGGCTCGCTTCGCTTTCTTTTTTTCTATTTAAAAAACAAAAAACAAAAATTCCATTTGGTTTGGGTAATAAGAAATCAGGTGTGCGTGCATGTTTGTGTGTGTGTGTGTGTGTGTGTGTGTGTGTGTGTGTGAGAGAGAGAGAGAGAGAGAGAGAGAGAGAGAGAGAGAGAGAGAGAGAGAGAGAGAATGTGTGTGAGTGAGTGATCACTATGTAGCCCTGGCCAGCCTAGAACTCTCTACATAGACTGGGATGGCCTAGAACTCAGAAAGATGGACCTGGCTCTACCTCTGGAGTGCTGAGATAACAGGCATGCCACTAAGCCCAGCCAGAGATGTAGAGATTACAATTTTTAAACATACAGGCATCAGCAATGCCAGTAACTGTTTCTCATTAAGATCTTCTCCCACATCCCACACCTAGGGCAGTCTTACCATGTTGCTACGCCTTTCAAGTGCTGGGACTGTGACTATAGAAATCTACAGCTCGGCCCCTTCTTCTAAGATACTATTAATACACAAAAAGGAGCCATGACCGACTCCTCCACTGTGGTTTAGAAAACATGCCCCTTAAGGTCAGGGCATTCTTCTATAGAAAACTAAGGGCTCCGAGTTCTCCTTTCCAAGAGAACCCTGCATACAGGAACAACCTGCTAATCGCTGCTTTTGTCTAAACAGGACAAGGCTGCCAGTGAGGACAAGCTGAGACACACACAGTGCATTTCTCCTGGGTGACCCATTGGAGCCCGAGGTCCACGGGCGGGCTTTATCTTGGTGCATGTGAACAACTGCCTCTCATCATAAAATGTCACAGATGTGAAGGGAATCCTTCCCTGAATCTTGCCACTCCCAACATGTAAGATTACAGGCTGAGAAAATACTACAGACCAACGGGAAGCAAAGCACAGAAGTGCTGATGAGCATCCATGACAGGAAACAGGAAATGGAACGTGGCATTGCTTTAAAATGAAACTGTCCACTGGGTAACAATTTGGAACTTGCCTTCTGCATGACCTGCTAGACTAGGATGAGATTTGCCCCCCCTTAGAGCTCAGTGATGAAGCCACTTCATGACTGAGGCTAAAACGCAGCAAACCTGTGAGGTATTTTGAAGCGGATGGAACTGTATCTAGTGCAGAATGTGAACTGACTCGGAGAACCCCTTCTCTGAGTTAGTGGCTCAGGACCCCTTGTGAATCTGAGCAAAGAATCTCAGTCTTCCCCAGAATCAAGCCCAGTCCTTTCTCGAAGCACAGTTTTTTTAGCAGACTTCATGGGGCTTGGTCCATGAGAATAAAGCAAACAACTAAGAGATGGCACCTCCCCAAAAACGCTTCCCTAATATTAACATATGTGCAAAGACATACAGCTATCTATCCCACAGTTCTACTACCCTCCACTACAAACTATATAAACACATAAGACATTCTAAACATTAGCAATTAAAGCAGAGCTGACTGATGATACATGTCAAATAATTAAATAAAAAATAACTGATCCTCAAAAGGTGATTTACCTTTTGAAAACAAATCACACACAGATACATAACATCAAAATTCTTTATCATAGGAGAGAATACCCTGGCAAGAATTCCTTCTTTTGCACCAAAAATCCTAGGAAGCCTGGACTCCCTTTTGTTCAGGAGCAAATCCTACTGGGTTTTCAGTATGCAAATTCCTAAGGGCTCAGGGCTTCTCGTTTGGCATATATTTTATTGCTACTTAAGCAAAACCAAACAACCAAAACAGAAACTGGTTTACACACACCTAAAACATTTGATATGCCTGTGCTTTTCTGATGTTAACATATGACCCAGTCTGGAACATCGGTAAGCTAAGGATTTTCACATCTTCCAAGGGGAGGCACTGGGGTGGGGGTGGGGCAGGTGGGGACATGAGGCCCCTCTCCATCCCTTAGATTTTTGTCATTACCATGCTGTGTAGAGGACTTTCAGGACCAGGTGACCGCACACGTCTAGAAATCGGATGACCTCAAAGCCACCTCATTTCAGCTGAGGCCTCATGCCTTTTGCTTAGAGCTAAAAATAAAAACACATGTGAATGAACAAATGAGCATGAAATGAAACTCTAACGTGACACTAAAATGCAAAGTAGCAGAAGCAACTTGGCCTCAGAAGAATGAATGTGCACACTTTATTCGCAGCATCAGAGCTCGTCTCCCTGGAAGGTTCCCCCTTCTATCCCTTTAAAAGCTGGAACAACGACAATCATCCAATCCCAAGTTTGATCTACAAAGCTAAAGTAGTATTTCACTCATTTTTTGAAACTAGGATACATTACTTTTATATGAAATTAAAGATACAAATGAAGTTAACAATTTAACTTTGTTACTGATAGACATATATCTGTGTACACATACACAACAGGGCAAGAAAGCAAAGTATACGGTTGAGCTACAACAGTGGAATGACAGAAGAAATAGAGGTTTCAGAACTCCTGGCTTCCAGAGCCTGCTGCAGTTCATGGAAACTGACCGGCTTCTCCGGGGAAAGTGAGCATTGGCTCATCCAGGCAACACAGCATGTGCCCGAGCTCTAGATGGAAAGGCAGGTGCAAGATGGGGTACCCGCCAACCCAGGGCAGTGGGGGCTGCTGCTCCCACCTGAAGGGCAGCAGAATTCAGGAAGTGACAGCAAGGGCCAACTGGACTCAAACAAACCCCACCAAGGACCCCAAGTCTTTCTGCTCCGCATCACTAGCCTCTAAGCTTCAGGACCCAGCACGATTTTCACAATCCTATGTTAATCTTGAAATTCATTCTTCTCCTGGAAAATAAAGGTAGTTCTGATGCCAAACATGTCTCGGGCTATTTTCAATGGTCAAAATGACCAAAAGCCACTTACTCAGTACTTCAGTTTGCTGGAGCTGTGATTTAAAATTCAGAAATCCTGCTGCCAGTTCCCCTGGAATCAGCCTTCCCTACTGTATAATGAAGACAAGCAGCTTATGGGTTTTAATTCCATTCATAAATACCATGAAGTTACAGTTCCTAAGTTAACAAGTAGCCTCTGCATCAACACTATTGTTGGTGTCTGTGTGTATCAACGGCATTGTTTAATTCTGTGATCAACTTAAGTTCTACCTTCATCTTGCAACAAAAGTAGTCCACACATATTTCAGTCAGTTCATCTTCCAGAACTTTTCCTGAGGTTCAACTAAATTTAAACTCTAGACAAATGTTAATAAGTTATATTGGCTTGACTCTAAAGTTCACAGACGTGTGCTCTAAAGCAATACACTGTAAGTTATGATTAAATATTTAGAATAACTATTGGGATAATCTAAATTCTCATCATGGACAAGTCCTAAGCAAATCAGATCAGGCATGTGCTCATGTGGTTCTCTCCTCTGATGCAAATTTGAGTCAAGGAAATAGCTCTTATTTGCAAGCAGCCCATACTTCCTCCTTTGCCATATCACAGGGCCTCCTTAGCACCTGAAGTACATTCACAGAAGATGTAATTAATAGGTGCGCATTTCTGCTTTAAGCCTAAAATGTTTGTTTACTTAACACTTCCAAACTGGTCCTGCATCAATAGAGAAGCTATCATCCAGCCTGCAGCTCTACCTAACTCACTTTTCTACTAGTCTCTGTGACAGATAGACAAACAGACAGAC
Organism: Peromyscus maniculatus bairdii; assembly: GCF_049852395.1. Taxonomy (NCBI): domain Eukaryota; kingdom Metazoa; phylum Chordata; class Mammalia; order Rodentia; family Cricetidae; genus Peromyscus; species Peromyscus maniculatus. The sequence goes on along the minus strand of NC_134860.1, from coordinate 61,829,778 downwards.
AAATAGGTATGGCTGAGAAGTTCCATTCTCCTCCCCAGGGCCCACACCTCCCCTTAGGTTGGTTATCCATTTTTGTGCCACGGTCCCCTTTTCTGCATCAAGTGTTAGTTTTGTTTTTTTAATTCAAATTACAATCCAAAACAACAAATACCATGACTGATTCCACACCATGTGTTTCAATCCCATAACTTAACTACCTCAACTTTGGTTGCAGCCTTTGATGATAGGCATCTTGACACTTGAAGGCACATTTTAGTTTCTCTGGTTTAGAGAGAAAAGCTGGCCTCAACTTCACAGACAAGGCTGGCCTTGAACTTGTGGCCTCCCATTCCAGCTTCCATCTCCTGAGTACAAGACGTGTGCTACTACACCTTGCTTAGACTTAGTCTTAAATTACAGTAACATAAAACTTCATTTGCCTCGTCAGGAATGTCACAATGGCTTCCATCAAGATGGGATCAAGGAATTCTAGTGAGTTAGACAAACTTCAGCCAACTATAGAATCAAAATTCTAAAAAAGACCTAACCTTCAGATTATGGTCACAGAAGGGGGAAAATTGTATAATGAAGACACAGAATATTTTCAGTAAAAACCAAATAAGAAAATTTCCCAAACCAATAGAAAGAGATGTCCCTCAGCGTAAAACTGGCCTACAGAACTCCAATTGCAATAAAAACTACAGAAAATACATAAACTCACAGAGACTAAAAACCATGGTATTGAATGATAATTAGGTCACTGAAAAAAAATCAAGAAGGAAATTTAAAAATTCCTAGAATTGAGTGAAAATGAAAACACAACACACCAAAATCCATGGGTCACAATAATGGTGGATCCTAAGAGGAAGTTTACTGTGCTGTGTCTACATCAAAAATTTTTGAGAGATCTCAAATTACTAACTGCATGCCTTGGAAAAACAAGAACAAACATCCAGATAGAGTAAATGAGAGGAGATAACCAGAACTGGGACTGAAATTAATTAAATAGAAATGAAAAATACAAAGAACAAATAAAATGAAAAGTTGGTTCTTTGAAAAGAGACAAACTTTTAGCCAAATCCACAGAGAGCGAGAACACCAAATTAATACAATTAGAGGTTAAAGGTTGACATTACAACAGACACTGAGGAAAGTCAGAGAACCACTGAAGATGTACTTTAAAAATGTACATTCTACTAAACTAGAAAATGCAAAAGAAATGAATGATTTCTAGATATATGACCTACCAAAGTTCAATCAAGAAGAAGCGATGTTCTCCAGAGAACACTGCTGGACTGCACTATACCTTTCCTGGACCCTGTAACCTATCCCTTTACTTGTAAGTTACATCACAAAATAAACCTCCCTTTTAACTACATAGAGTTGCCTTAATACTTCTACCAATAAGAAGCAAATAATTAAACATGACAACCAGTGAGATAGAAACAGTAACTAAAATTCTCCCAACTAAAAAAGCCAGGGGCAGATGGATAGGCCCAGAATTCTACCAGACCTTCAAGAACTAACATCAACACTCCCCAAGTTAGTCTGTGCTAAATAAATAAATACACTTCCAAGTTCATTTTACAAAGCCAGAAGCATCTGTAAACGGAAGTTTCTTTTCCTCCAGCAACTCCCAAATACCCATCAGCTGCTTCCCAAATTACCACACAGAGGCTTATATGAATTATAAATGCTCTGCCCATAGTTCAGGCTTATTACTAACTAGCTCTTACATTTTAAGTTAACCCATATTCCTTATTTACGCTCTACCACATGGCAGTACCTTTATTAGCATGGCACACTCATCTCCTGCTCCCTCTGCATCTGGCTGGTAACTCCTGACTCCACCCTTCCTCTTCCCAGCATTCTTAATTTGATCACCCCACTTATACTTCCTGCATAGCTACTGGCCAATTGGTGTTTTAGTAAACCAATTCGAGTGACAAATCTTTACAATGTACAAGAGGATTATTCCACACCAAGCATCCTGATACCAACACCAGACAAAGACCCAAAAGAAAAGGGAATTATAAGTCAATCTCTCTGATGAACATAGATGCAAAAATTATCAACCACATACTTGCAAACAAAGTTCAGAAACACATCAAAAAGAGAATCCACCATGATCAAGTGGGCTTTATCATAGACATGCAGGGATGAATTAAGCATCAATAAAGTAATCCACTACATAAACAGATGGAGGGACACAAAGTATACAACACTTCATTATATGTAGAAAAAATACTTTAACAAAGTCCAACATGCCTTCATGGTTAAAAAAAATCCTGGAGAATATTAGGGATATTAGGGACATATCTCAACATAATAAAAGCAGTACACAACAAAAGCTAATTTAGACCCCAAAATTTGAGTTCCAGTACTATATCCTTCCAATTTCTTCTCTCCTATAAGTCAAAATATTTACAGGGGCCTTATAGAACAGGCATTACTGTCAACATGCAGATAGCCAAAGAAAACAATCATAAGGCACACAAGGAAGTAGGTCTGAAGCGACCACCTCTCCTGCTGCTACAGAAACATGGGGACATCAGCAGATGCACAAATTGCTGCTGCTGAATGGAGACATAAGCCATCTGCTTATCTGAAGCAGCGGGAAAAAAAGAAAAAAGACAGGAAAGAAAGAAGCATTGTGGGTGGCTGTCCAAGAAGCTGTTATCCCAGAAGAACAGCTTTTCACTTACCACTTCATGGTTCTAGAGTATAATTTCTATATCATGAACAATGATTACTTTTCTAGAAAAATATTTCCCTAGGTGCCTTACTAGGCATTTCAAAATTCTACAAATTAGGTGTCTGAAAATGGATAGAAACTGCTGGCTCTCAGTCAGGTCTACTGTGAGCCACTGTGAACATGAGAATTCATGCGCAGTCAGAGAGAAGCCCGGGTGTCAAAGAATGGGGGGTGGTAACTGCTGATGCAGCCTGGCCACCATGCTTCTTGAATTTGGCCACGTTTTTGCTTCTTCCAATATGCTTCAGTCTGCACAACCCAGGCAAAGTAAACTTATGCTACAGGCTCAGCGCACACGGGGCATGTCACAGGGCTTGGCTTTTTACTTCCAAGATCTTAACAAGCTATTCAATAGCACAGTGTGTGCCACAACATTAGTGATAATCACAGAGCAAATCTTCTACCCAGAGACACGGCCAGCCCAGGAACCCCATGCTGTTGCTGGACCTCTCAGAGATGGCAGGCTCTAAGCCAGTACCTCTGCAAATATGTTCCCCCTTGCCTTGTTCTGAGACACCTACCCTTACCAATGGAATACAGGGCTGGAGCCAAACCTCCCAGTAAAATGCCACGGGAGAAAATGTCTCTCAGGTAGGAAGCCAAGCACAACACGCTGCAGAAAGTCCCTGGTTGATTTCACAGTCCTCAGAGTGGCCCCAAATCAACACTGAATAGACTTGAACACAGGATGGCCTGCAGCTTGTATGATTAGAATGTGGTCACAAACAAGTATATGCAAGGATTGGAAAAATCCCATAGGCACCTGTCATTAGGTGGTTGCCCAGGGGAACAGTATATGTCTATGGCAGGTTGCTGCTGAAAGTGCTCTCCCTCATCTCAAGTCAATATAAGCCTCTTCTCTCAGGCTCTCTGCCCACCTCTCCTGTAGTCTTTACACCCCAGACACTATTCCATCCCTTCCTCCCACTCCCATAAGCACAAGCACACTGCCAGACTCCAGAACAACCCACAACCTCCTCCCCATGCACATCACCAACTTCTTGACTGACATATTCCAATGGTATCTAATCACTCATTAGGTGTCTATTGGAAAATGACAATACACCAGGGTTTTGTGGATAAGATGAGACTGCTAGCGATTTCTGTCATTGCACAAACCATCAGGCACATTCGCTGCTTTGAAATGATCATTTTCACGAAGAACAAGTGTCTAGGGCTGAGGGGTACTCCTGAAAGACTCCATTTGGACCCCAGCGCCCTTCTGCCCTGCCTCTCTGGGACTAGTCATGCTTGTAGGTTTCGGATCACACACAGTCCTGATTGGGGACTGGGAAGAACTGTGTCCAAGTGGAGACCTAAGGGCTGGATAGGAGGTGGCTAAGTAGAAAGTATGAACAGTATAGCATTCCGGGTAGGGACCTGAACCTTTGAATCCTGAGACCAGAATGTGGTATCTTGGTACATCAGGCTGGATGATGTGGGGATAATTTTGAAGAAAATCGGCCCTAACCCAAGTAACAACCCCAGGCAACGGAGAAGCCTTGGACTGTTACTCTCAATGTAGGAGCTGAAATCAGTACCCTCACCTCTTGCTCCTGGTGTTCCTCTATCCCCTAAGGCCAGCTGAGCATTCCCAGGCAGAAGATCTGCTCAGATGTCACAGCTCCTGAGATACGTTGGTAAACAAAGCACAGGCTCTCGCAGGCTTTGCCCCTTTGGCATCTCTCAATAATTACATAGAATTCTGCACACAGGAAGTGTTCAGACTTTGTCGTGGATGAACCAGCCCCGGAAATAGCAACACAAGAATGAAACCTTGCTGTGGTGTTTCCTTGGACTCTGACAAAACACGCAGGAATTCCAACAAGAAACTCCTTTAAACAAATCCCCACTTACAGCCTGACTGTCCTCGATGTTGACCAGTCCCTGCACGGGTGAGTGGTAATGTTCCCTAGTGACCATGGCTTTTTTGTGTCGCTGTCCTTGGTGCTGAACAGTCCCCGAATGTTGAGTGCCAATGCTCCCTAGTGTTAACTGCTACTAATGTGACTATTAGCTTTCACAACTGTCAGTCACTGACAGACCCTTCCCTTGGGTCATAGATGATTCATTTCCAAACTTCATGGAATATTCTCTTCTTTCCATTTTGACAATTTCAGTACATGCTAAAAGTTACTGGCCAACATCATTTGTACATTATAGCATGAAAATGATGATTAATACATCCTATCAAGAAAAAAGAAAGCTGGGCGGTGGTGGTGCATGCCTTTAATCCCAGCACTTGGGAGTTTGAGGCCAGCCTGGTCTCCAAAGTGAGTTCCAGGAAAGGCGCAAAGCTACACAGAGAAACCCTGTCTCGAAAAACAGAAAAAACAAAAAAAGAAAAAAGAAGAACTAAGTAATCTCACCTTGTTCTGTTAGGTGGGACAGGATAGGCTCAAATTTCCCTAGAATTATAGGTACAAATTTAAAAAGAAATGCAAGAATTACTTATTTTATATTTATATATTTTTTGGTTGTGAGCCTAGCCTTTAATCGCTGAGCCATCTCTCTAATCCAAGAGTTATGTATGTTAGAAAATATTATCCCACCAAAAAACCAAGCTGTCAATATTAGTTTTTTTTTGCTAGCTTTTTAAGGGTTCACTTCATTTTTAATTACGTGTGTGTGAGTTAATGCGCACTTGAGTGCAGACGCCATTGAGGCCAGAGGTATCTGATCCTCATAGATCTGGAGTTACAGGGGGTTGTCAGCTGCCTGATATGGATGGTGGGAACTAAACTTGGGTCCTCTGTAAGAGTAATACTTGCTCTTAATTGCTGAGGAATCTTTCCAGCCTCCTCTTTGCCAATTAAAAACAAAAACAAAACACATTTAGTGTATGGGCACACACTTACGTCACGGTGCACATGTGGAAATCAGAGAACAAGCTGAGGAAGTTGGTTCTCTCCTTCTACCATGCAATGTGAGTACCAGAGACAGAACTCAGGTTGTCAGACTTGGCAGCAAGCACCTTTACCCAAAGCGCCACATCGGCACCCCCTGGCTTCCTTTTAAAAGTCCATCAGCTCATCACAGTGGTGCCAAGAATTAGCTCCCACATTAGTTATACACAGTCATCTTTATATGACTCCAACAAAACGGCCTTCCTCTTGGTCTTGTACTCAGATGCTTTTATAACCAAAAGTAAGAATGCCATAAAACTTAAATACTATTGATAAAGAAATTTTTAAAAGAAAACCCTCTTATGTACAATTTTTGTCTTTAGAAAATGTCTTAAGTGATCAGGCAGCACACTATGGAGCTCCATGTAGGCACATGTCAGGCTATTTCTATCTGCATGTGGCTGCCTCGGTAGTACAGCTGAAGTGTGGGAGCCTTGGATACGTGGGTCCTGCTCACAGGAAGATCCTGTGTTGACTGCAAGAGAGTCTTAGGCTCTAATCAGGATGAAAGCAGTCTTTGGGCCACAACACAGAATCCAGCTTTGGGGTTCTTTATGTGTGTGGTGGGGGGAGGTGGCATTCTAAACATTGCTCCATGAAATACATGCCATTGTATTTTTCCTTTCTTTTAAAAAATTATTCACTTTTTGAAAACGTACTATTATTTATAATGTATGTGGACCACATTCACCTTCCATTCCCCTTTCTTATCCACCACCCCCACCCCCCAACTCTGACCCTTTTTTCCAAAGACACCCTCCTACTTTCATGTTTTTTAAAAAATATCCACTTAACCCACTAACTTCTCAGGGTTGCCTGCATGTGCATGGATGTGGGGTGTTTCCTGGGTCGTGGACACCTTGCTAGTAGCTCCCTTTAGGACAGTGACTTTTCATTTAGTGCCAACAGCTCCTCAGCTAAGGGTAGGGGCTTGCCATGGTCTTTTCCAGATTAACTTTACTGAGACACTGTGGTTCCCGAAGCAAAGACAAATAAAACCCGACTAAGCCCTTCAGAAGAGGTTTCTGCAGGAATGAAGAACTGATGCCCATGTATCAGACATTCAGAGGACTCATGTTTTTTAGTGCAAGCCACGCGGGTGCCTCAAAATTATCTGCCTGCAGAAAAACTCCCTTCCCTCCCTCCACAGCTGCACTCTCCTGAGCCTCTGCACTAAAGAGCAGACCAGCTCCATCCCACACCAGCTCGCACCTCTCTCTTGAAGCACCCATTCACCATGGAAAAAGCAAGCAGTCTTCTTAACCGAACGACAAACAAGAACGTTCAAACGATTATGGGAATGTTCAGATATATACACAATAATCAGAAGAGCACAGTGAACCCTGATGGACAAGCCTCATCCAGTTTTAGTCATCATCCACATGCGGCCATCTTTGTCTCACCCACTTCCCCAGAGACTCCTGTCTCCACCTCCCCATGTCATGGTCATTTTTACCTTCCCCACCCAAAGCACAATCTGCAACTGAGCTGTTGCTTGGCTGTCCATCTTAACCATCTCTGGGGCACACAGCTCCAAGGTACTGGGTGCATTCACACTGGTACATGACCATCTCCAACAAGGGTTTCACCTGGTAAAGCCCAGGCCACACCCACTGACCACCATCTCCCATTCAGCTTCCCTCCTTTCTAATTGGATGGTTGCCTAGGCAGGTGCCTCCAAAGTCGGAGCATGCAACTGTTTATTTTTTTTATTTATTTTGGTGTGTGTGTGTATGTGTGTGTGTGTGCGCGCGCATGTGCGCGCGCTCACATTTCATCCATGCGTGGTGTGCAAAAGGACTTCTCTTCCAAAGCTGGATTATATTCCACTCACTCACCCAGGGGCCCTGCAGCTGCCGGCACCTTCAGGCAGCTATGACTAAAGCTACTGTGAATACAGATACTGAGGATCTGTTTTTAAGTATTTGCTTTCCATTTTTCAGTATGTATACCCAGAAGTGAAATTTCTAGATTGTACAGCAATTCCATTCCTTTGTCTGAGGAACAACCATACTGTTTCCCACAACAGCCATACCACTTTCTGTTCCCACCAACAGTGCACACGATGATAAACAATCATTTGTAAGGCAGTGAGCACCTGACAAAAATGCAGTGTCTACAAACAGCTTTTGTGTGTGCTATTGTAATTCTACAAATGTGTTGATTCACTGAGCACCCTGTTCTGTTGGTGAGTGCTTGGGACGTTTATTTCTATCTCCCATATGCCTGCGTAAATGTTTTCTCCCAATCACAGGTTTAAGCTGACTCTGTTAAAATACTATTAAACACACAGCTAACTACATACTAAATACACTAATAGGCAGGTCTTTTAAAAGACACACATTGTGGTGGTCTGAATAGCTATGGCCTCCATAGACACATGTGTGTGAATGCTGACCCACAGGGAGTGGCACTGTTAGGAAGCATGGCCTTGCTGGAGCAAATGTGTCACTGTGGAGGCTGGTTTTGAGGTCTCCTATGCTCAAGTCATTCCCAGTGTGGCACACAGTCTGCTCCCTGCAGATCAAGATGCAGAACTCTCAGTTCCTTCTCTAGTACCCTATCTGCCTGCATGCCATCTGCCATGAAGATAATGAACTAAACCTCTGAATTGTAAGCCAGCACCAATTAAATGTTTTCCTTTTTAAGAGTTGCCATGGTCATCGTGTCTCTTCACAGCAATAAAACCCTAAATAAGACACGTATGAAAATGTATGTAGAGTGAGATGACAGTTGATGCTCCCCAGGAGACTAACCTAGACCAGCAGTATCTTCACTAGTAGCCTTCACAAATACAGGTATGCCACGATTAAATAGCTCAGGTCTAAACACACTAAATATAAACTACTTTCAAATAATACAAACAACTGTGGTGGTATTGTGTTCCCCCAAAATACTGTGCACCCTAATAAACTTATCTGGGGTCAGAGAACAGAACAGCCACTAGATATAGAGGCCAGAAAATGGTGGCACACATGTCTTTAATCCTGTCACTTGGGAGGCAGAGAGACATGCGGATCTCTGTGAGTTTAAAGCCACACTGGAAACAGCCAGGCATGGTGAGTAAGGCCTTTAATCCCAAGAAGTGAGCCTTTAATCCCAGGAAGTGAGGGCAGAAAGCAGAAGGTATGTAAGGCCTGAAAACCAGGAACTAGGCAGGTTAAGCTTTTAGGTTTTGGAGCAGCACAGTTCAGCTGAGAGGTTTCTAGTCTAAGGAAACAGGATCAGCTGAGGAATTGGCAAGATGAGGAAGCTGTAGCTTGTTCTGCTTCTCGGATCTTCCAGTGTTGACCCCAATACCCAGCTCCAGGTTTGTTTTTATTAATAAGACCATTTAAGATTCATGCTACAAACAACCAAACAATAGCAGCCAGAACTTAAAATCTAAAAAGAAGTTTTGGAAAAGCTTTTAATACTATCCTACTGTAACGCTAGAGGAACACAGTCTGCATCAGCAAGCAGCTCCCAAAGGCTCCCTGGAATCGCTGGCACCAAGTGTCTGGAACCACACACAATGCTGATACTACTTAGGATCCCAAGGAAGATCAGAAAGGAAAAATAAACATGCACACGTTTTCTTAACCTCGCTATAAAATAACCAAACTTACTTAAGTGCCATATTGAGATTTAGAAATTTAAACTTTAAGTCCACACCTTATATTGCCATATCCACACATACATGTTACTGTAGCATTATTCACAAGTAAGTTATAGAATCAGCCCAGGTACTGGCCAACAGATAAATGAACAAAGAATACACACACAATGGCATTTTATTCAGCCATAACGGAGAAGAGAATTATGTCATCTAAAGGAAAATAGATGGAACCACAAATCACTATGTTAAATGAAATAGGCCAGATTCAGAAAAACAGATGTGCATTCTCCTAGATGTGGAATCTTGCAAAACAAGACATAAAAATCAAAGGGGAATGTTTGGGACCAGCAAAGAGTGGGGACAAGAAAGGGTAATGGGAGTGATTATGAGCAAAGTACAATACACGTTATCAACATAGCATAAGGAAGCAATATTTGATAATTTAAAAAAAAAAAAGTTGGGTGAGCAAGAGGCCTCAGTGGGTGAAGGTGCTTGCCACCATGACTGATGATCTGAGTTTAATCTTAGAACTCACATGATGAAAGGAAAGAGCAGACTTCTGCAAGTTGTCCTCTGACCACCAAATGTATGTCACGGCACATGTGCCCACTTACACACAATCAATCAATCAATAAACGTGATAAAAATTTAAGTCCATGCTCCATACAATAGCAAAACTCTATCATCCTATTTTGAGCAGGACGTGCTAGATACATGTATGGAGACAACAAATGGTACCCTGCTAATATTTACAACCACATGTCGGCTCTTCAACAGAATGAGAATAAATCTGTCAGGGCTCAAGAAAGTCCTGCAATTGATTGTCCAGCTAATCACGCAAAGACAGAAAGCAAATTCTGACCATGCAAGAACCCCTCAGGGCTGGCCGAGGTGAACACAATTAAAAGACAAGAATTAAAAGCACAGTGGGAAGGGGCATCCCTGAAGGCCACAGGGGAAGCTGGAGCAAAGGGGAAGGACAGCAGGGCAAGAGCCAGAGCTCACCGCAGGGCGGTGCATTGGCCCTAGGGCCTGGTATATGACGAAATACAGGGCACTCGGAGCGATTACCATCGGGCTCAAGACAGCAACACCAGCACGGAGCTGAGTGAGCACACAGGGCAGGGAGGACGGAACAGCAAGCCACCCATCTGAGCAGAGGAGGCCTTGGCAGAGGCATGGCAGCAGGGTACAATTTTCAGGGCATATCAAGGCCAACTGTGTCTTGGGACATTTCTGGGGATGGCGGTGGTTATAGCATTTAAATAAGGGGGCGGGGGAATGTAGTACATTAAGATCACCCAAACACAATCCCATGGTTGCATATGAGAATAATCACTGCAGAGCAGATGGCGCTTCCTAGGCAGGAAACACAGGATTGATAAGCTTCATTGCAGAGTCATAATGACCACACTCTGGAGTCTGTCGCTCCCCAGGAAAGATCAATACAGCTTCCTGAGAACAAGACAAAAGCATTGTACATAAAAGCTGCAATGCTCCATCAAGAGACAGGAAATGCCAAAGACAAATTGTCCCTATTCACCAACTGCTCAGGGCTAGGCACGGTTTAAACACACACACACACACACACACACACACACACACACACACACACACACACGCGCGCGCGCGCAAGAGATGAAGAAAACAGTGATCAGAAAAATGGTCTTGTAACAATAGGTGGGGGACAGAAGCTTACAATCAGAAAGAAGAGCAACTCACAAATCCCCAACAGACACACCTACCCAGGTTTGTGTTCCTCTCGCAGCTTCTGAAATTGCTCATCTGACCTCAACATAAACAATGTACTCTCAATTGAAATTGCACAAAAAGTTTCAAATAAATGCCTGCCACTGCTATCACTTTCCAAAGTTGCATCATTTCATTGTATCCCCCAAACATTTATTACTAGTTATGAAGTTTGAGTAACTGGTCCATTTTCCAACAGGAACAACTAAGTGATAAATTTAAGATACTACAACTAGACGAAACTTTGACATCTAATTCCATGACACCCATCTCCCTAAACCAGCGTATCCTCACAACGAAGGATTTTTATTAAGTACTGTTTCCCACTGCCCCCTTTCTGGAAATGATTCAAGCACAGAGAACAGACACTGAAGTAATTAAGATGAAAAGATGCTCCACACCCACCCCTGCACAGAAGCAGAGCCTTGTCGTTGTGGCTCACCTCCCCTCCTTCCAAGACTCAACCTCAGAGGGCTCCTGCCGGGCAATCGGAATGGCATACCCTGAATCTCCCCACGTACAAAGGACAAGTCTAGTCTCCTCAAACTTTGCCCAATGCTGGACTTCCATGCCATCAAGTGGCCATTCTCCAAGGACTCTTTCCCTGGAGTCACTGTTTCTACTTGAGAGCAGCTGGTAGAAACTAGTCAAAACCGTGTGGTCTTATGTTAATGGCTTGACGTGGAGGCAGACTCATCTGCTCTGTCATTCATTAGGTCCCCAGGTCCAGCCTCTGTAAAGTGTTACTTAGATCCTCTGGGGCCCAGATTCTCTCTGCATCAGCCCATGGGATTGGATTTAGCTTCCAAAGACCTCCCAACCCGCCAGGTTGAGTGTGCACATCTGGCCATGTCCACATCTGGCCATGACCACTAGAAGAATTCCTCTGCTGTTTTCAATCTTTTTTCTTTTTAAGGGAAATACTTGTGTCCCAAGAGCTCCAGTACATCTTCTGAATACTTTTGTCTACATGGAGACTCATATGGAAGCTTAACCTCTACCCCCCATAATGGTGCTGTAGGGCAGGGGAGTCTGAGGGGCTCCACACTTATGAAAGGGATTGATATCTGTCAAGAAACAGCACCAGACGTTGAGTCTGTGGCTGTGCAGCGGTCTGGCCCCTTTGTGCACTCTGCACCTCTGCTCTTCACATGCACCCCCCCTTCCTTTCTACATTGCCCCCAGAGCGTGACACCACAGCAGGCGCTCGCCAGCTGAGCACATGCCAGCACTGCACCCTTGACCTCACAACTTCGGGTTAAAGAAACTCTTCTTTTAAAATACACAGCCTCAGCCGGGCGGTGGTGGCGCACACCTTTAATCCCAGCACTCGGGAGGCAGAGCCAGGTGGATCTCTGTGAGTTCGAGGCCAGCCTGGGCTACCAAGTGAGTTTCTAGGAAAGGCGCAAAGCTACACAGAGAAACCCTGTCTCGAAAAAAAACAAAAAACAAACAAAAAAAAAAATACACAGCCTCAGTGCTCAGAGATGGCTCAGTGGTTAAGAGAGCTTGCAGCCTTTTCAGAGGACCAGAGTCACCCACATCCAGCAGCTCACAACCACCTGTAACTACAGCTCCTTCCAGGGGATCCAATACCCTCTTCTGGCCTCTGTCACACACACACACACACACACACACACACACACACACACACACACACACACACGGAGGGGGGCACATATAAAAATAAACAAATCTCTTGAATTTTTTAAATCGAAAAATGGAATACACTCTGCTATCTTGTTATAACACAAATGGTCCAAAAACAAAGACTTGACCACACCTGTTTCTGGCCTGGCCAGTCACTGGCCAAAAAAAATGGTTCCAGCCACTGTCTGAAATGTATCCTAATCTCCTTCCCCCCACACAGACTCTAGCTAGGGTCTGCCTCACTTGAAAGACAAAGACGTAACAGGGAGGGCTAATTACAAAATCAAGTTTCCACCAAGAAGAAAGAGGTGTCAGCTGGATTTAAAGGTTACCCAGTGTTCACAGTGGGTATACAGAGGCAAAGGCTTTTGTCTTCCAGTCATTGCTGCCTACTGATACTGGCTCTGGCCTCTTGCTCTAAAGAGAGAAGCCATGATCATTGGCTGCACAGTAAGCTGCACACATGGAGACACTATTGTGTTCTCCTTTCCCATCCTTGTAATCCCATGAATTGCTAAATGGTCTTATTAATTAAAAAAACGTGGAGCCACATATTGTAGTGATAGCTGAGAGGTCAGAGGCATAGGACAAGCCACAGCCAACCTTACCTCACTGACACCTCACATGAGACTCTTACTCTCAGGGTAGTGGGTTCAAGCCCCACATTGGGCGCCATCCATCCTCAACTCTTCCCCCCCCCCCGCCCCCCCGCAATGTACAGGTCTGCATCTGTGCTTTATCATATGATTCCTCTTCCAGTCATCAATCCTTCATAAAATGTCCAGGACCCTATTTATGATGTGTAGTGCAAGCTCCATCACACTGACAATCTCTGGGGTTCTGAACACCACATTTCTATCAACATGTCCTACCACTATGGTGCTTCCCTGGTAGTGTCCTACTGGCCTGCAACCAACCTGCTGGGAACTGCAGCCTCTCTGTATTTCCAACAAGTAACAGATAGGTCTGGCCTCCTATAAGCTCTACCTTGACACTTAAGGCAAAGGGAGGGGGCAAGAAGGAGGGAGAGAATGGAAACTCCAGGTATTCTGGCACCTGCCTATAATTCTAGGTCAGAAGGCTGAAACAGAAGAATGGCTGTCAAAGCCAGCTTGTACCATGCAGCAAGCACCAGGCCAGCTAGGGCCACATAGCTAGCTAGACCTTGTCTCCACAATAAAGAGGGAAGGAAGTAAAAGGAAGAAAGGGAAGAGGGAAGGAAAAATAACTCTACTTCATTCATGATTTCATTTTCTATTTTCTTGGCTGTCAAAATAAAAATTCAAACTGAGGAAAAACTCAACGTTTACTATCAGCCTTGTACACCAGAGCTATGTCTCCTAAGAAAAGCACTTTCTGTCCCAGAAGAGGACTGCAGTAACTTGTTGAAGTTCTAAGAAACTGACACCCTTGTGGACTCAGTAGAATGGTTCCTTGGAGCTATCCTCAAATTCCATCTTAATGGACTCTACCCAGAATACGGGCTTGCCAATATTTAGTGAATTATAACATCGGAGGGGACCAGGAAACATCAAGAGTCCTGTGACCAGTGACTGCCACTTTCCCCAGCAGGCAAACCTCGTTGAAGACTGGTATACAATCACAGGAAGCCAGGTAATTGATTCGTTTACTCAATGCATCCATTCCATGCAAGCAAGCCACAGAGGGAGCCACATGATCATCAAGCACTCGTTTATTGCACACAGAACCCAGAGCAAGCAGTTCCCTAAAATACATTTAACAACACAGAGTAAATTAACCTCAAGCACAGGGTACTCTAGTTGGTACTAGGATAAAACGGCTTTAAAATACCTCAACCAACTGCCTTCCTGACATTCCACTGCTTGAGAGATGCCAAGCACAAGAACCTGAGTCTAGATCTCCAGTGCCCACATAAAAACCACACACTGTGGCACTCATCTGTAATCCCAACAAGGGAGAGGCAGAGACAGGGTCCTCAGGGTTTACCAGCCAGCCATCCTAGCTGATCACTGAGCTCCAGTGTAGAGTGATGAAGAAAGACACTTGATACCCAGCTACAACCTCCATGCATGCACACAAGAGTTAAGATTGTGCCAATGAGCATGGTCCAAATTAAGTAAGAAACTCAGAGGAAGTAAAAAGATCTTAACACTTGTGTTTTTCCTTGTGAGACAGGAAAAAAGCATGCCACTCTACTCTGAATTCGCATCTCCTCCAGAGGCCAGGCCTCTGCTCCACTCCCCTTTGCTGGCTCCTTTTCATCTACCTGTTTCGGGGTACTTGACACTCAGGCTTGTTTTGCCCACTCGCTCTGTTGGCACTCACTCACTCAGTCTCAGGACTTGACCACCAGGCTAACAACTCTGGATTTTACACTTCGAGTTCCATTAGCTTCCTAATCTCCGGCATCTATCTTTGCAGACGCAAACTCCCAGCTTCCTACACACCTGCCCCTAGGCTCTTCCAGCTCATTAAAGGGCAGCTCCACCCCCACCAGAACCCTCAGCATCCTTTATAACTGTCTCTCCTGCCAACGTATTCATGTCCATCAGCCAACCATAGTCACACCTGTCAACACAGCAAATCAGCTCTACCTTCAAAGTTCGCCAAGAATCACACCACTTCCCACCTACCCCCACAATTACCACAGGAGCCAAGCTACTGTCGCCTCTCAGGATTTAAGTGCTGCTAACTAGTTTCCTTCTATTCTTATTCCTCTAGTTTGGCACAGCAGCTGGAGTTGCTGAAAATTAGGATTCACAGTTTGCCCTATTCTCTCTTGTAAAATGAGTTCAAATTTGCCAACAGTGAAATCAAACATTAGCTTTGGTTTCAACTCAGTGAGTATATACCTCATGTAAACAGGACCCCCTTCAAGACATAACACTCCACTGTCAGCATCTTATGAATAAAGCTGTTGTAACATACACATCCTTTTCAGAGAAATGGGGTCTTATTGGGTAACATCCAGGATAGAATTGCTGTGTCACAGGGCAGACACATGTGGCTGCTCGAGGGTCCACCCAGAACAGGCCCGTTTAAAGTGGATTATTTTAGGAATACACCCAATAATCACCTCACATGCAAGTACACACACACACACACACACACACACACACATACACACACCTACACAAAAATAAATACAAGTAACAAAGTGGATCATGTGGGCTGTGCAAGTTGCACTTCCAAAGATGGTGGACATCCATGGGGCACCACTTGCTGGCGAGGCTAAAGGTACAGAACACAGTCAGTCTCACTGAGCATGCAGCCTTTTTAAAACTTCCTGTCACACGCACCTTAAGGGGATCTCCTGTACATCACCAGACAGAGATGCTTTCTACTTCCACAGAAAGATAAATGAATGTCCGAGCTTGGGTTAATAACTAGTTCTAATCCATCCAGGGGCTATGAACAATCACACAGTAACCACACTGTGAAGACATTTCTTTTGGATGGCTGGTTTCCTGGCACTTGTGTTTTACTGGGAACTGAACCCAGGGCCTCATGTATGCTAGGTAAGTACCTCCACTGAGCTACATCCTCAGCTCCCCCTGCCCCTTTTGAGGCAGGATGTCACGAAGTTTTCCAGGCAAGCC
This sequence comes from Peromyscus maniculatus bairdii, assembly GCF_049852395.1. NCBI lineage: Eukaryota > Metazoa > Chordata > Mammalia > Rodentia > Cricetidae > Peromyscus > Peromyscus maniculatus. The sequence continues at coordinate 61,813,560 of NC_134860.1, read as the reverse complement.
TTGAGCTTGTGACTGAACCTTCTGCCTCAGCTTCCCACATAGCTGGCATTGATTACAGGCCCAGTCAAGAAGACATGTGGTAAAAGATGACATCCACTTAGTGTCAGGTGTTACACAGGCAGATTTTAATACCTGGATGTCTCTGAATTTTAATTCACCCTAAACCCATGACTAGGGGATTCTGCATTTGTATCCATTTGTTAAGATAGTATGGGATGGACAAGAAATGTCTTAACAATTCATCATTTACTTAAAAAACAAAAACCTTCACATAAGTGACATTTAACAGGAATAGCAATGTCTGAGGCACAAAGCTAGACTCCTGGTTCAAATTCTCAATTCCAGACTGAAGGGGAAATCCTTAGCACAGCTCTTACATAAACAGTCTGAATTACTAAAATTAACTTTCCAAAGCCAGAGGAAAGTTACCTCATTATGTAATCAAAACACACCTTCTAGAAAGCCAAGCAAAGCAGGGGCTTTGGAGTCTAGAACAGCCTTCACATTTCAGATGGGAGGCTAACCTACCTGTTTGGGGTGTTTTATTTGCCATCAGAAATGTCACAGTTTAGTTTTTCAGTACTTCCAAAATGATACAAAGTTATAGCAAAATTCAGTTCCTTTTCACATATAGCCACATCACAGTTTGTGGTTTTTATGTCCCCCAAAGTACAAGCGTTTTACGAGGTATCAGCACACAGAGCACTGGGGACTTTTAAAGGGAAGTCCTGTCTCCCTCATCCCCCCTCCCAGGACTTGCCGCCACCCCCGGAAACTATCAGGATCAGGGCAAGAGGCAGGCCTGTGTCACAGAGCTGGTGCAGGTGTACTGATGTTGCAAAGTCCACAGCCGAGAGCTGTGGTGTCCTTGGGCTTCCTCGGGACAAGGTGTAAGAGCTGTTCACTGCAAGAGTTGCTCGGCCTTCTGTCTGTGACTTTCAATAAACAGAACAAACAACAAACCCCCTCACTGACCGATTTGTAAGAGGTTTCTTATTCCCACTCAATGATACCTGTCAAAGACCACTGCAGACTAAACTCTGTTCTGGGCGTGCCCTCGGTCAGGTGTGTTACCAAGAAGTGCCCATGAAATACTATCTGTACCAACTGTGGGCCTTCCATGACCAGCCATAAGATGCCCAGCCTACTAAGAGCCACTAAAGACTGGCAGGGGCCTTTTCAAAGCACACACATGGACACATTCACTAAATAAGCCACTGTAATGGCAGAACCCCAGTTCTTGACATACATTCCATCTGACCATAGCAATGTTAACACACACCACAGGGGTGCCAAATGTATTCCCAAACAGATTCCATAATCACACTACCTGAATTCTGAGCAGACGAGCAAGAACTGGTGCCATGGCATCACACACAGCATAAAAGCACCTCACATGAAGCCTGGTTACACAAGTCAGCACCCCCTTTTAGAGACTCTGTCCTAAAGGAACGCCTCATTTCGCTGTGGTAATCCCTGCCCCATGCTATAATCTCGATGAAGAAAACATTCCAGAATTAACACTGCATTGAGTTCCGAATTTACACAGCCTGGTAGATCTCAGCAAGTGTCTTCCCATCTTCCATAGCGCTGCCGCTCCGGCCTTCTTCTGTTGTACAGATAATCCAACTGCACCCTTTTAATCTGGATTACGTCTCTTTATATTTGTGGTGTGTGTGTGTGTGTGTGTGTGTGTGTCAAAGAATATGAATGTGTTTACTGGAAAAGTGAGAGATACGAAGAAGAAAGGTTATTAATGTAGAGGGCGTAGACTTTCCTGACTTGTTTTAAATTTATGATGTTGAACAGGAAATTTCCTTAGAAATGTTAAATGTTATTATTCCAAAAAAAAGATAGCTGGTTTTAAAAATTACTCTTGAGTGGAGTAGCAGCATAAAATCCGGGTGAACTAGGGCAGAGTGAAATCTTTCCATGCATGTCCGTGGGGCCAGCAGGCCTCCTCCCCTGCAGGAGGAGAATGGTGTGCACATCATTTTAAACATATGGTACTCATTGCTCCCTTATGAGCACAACAGCATCCCCAGAGCCTCAATAATGGCTAAAGTTGCAAAGTATCAAGCCCCATCATACACCATGTTTTCTCTGTATGCACAGACTTCTGAGAAAGTTTAATTAATGAGTTAGGTGCATTAAAAGAGTAAGAACTAATAATAAAATAGGATGATTATACTGTCATAAAGATTTCCTTGTGTCTTCCCCAAACTTGTGTGTTAAAAAGGCTTGGTTCCCAACACAGTGCTGAGGTGGGGTTCTTAGTGAGTCACTGGACGTGGTCAGCAAATGAATCTACAGCTGGATTCACAATGTGTGACCATGGCCAGGAGATTGGAAACGAAGAGGTGGGCCCAGATGGAGGAAGCAGGCTACCAATGGCATGCTTGGTTGTTCATTCCTGCACTTCTATGACTGAGTACACACTGAGCTCTGCCTGTCACACACTACCTGCCATCATGTTCTGTCTTACTAGGACCCCAAAGGGACCAAGTGCCAAGTGACCGTGGACTGAAACTATGAAGCTGTAAAATTTTCTTTAAGTCATCTTTCTCTAGTATTTTTGTCATGGCAAGAAAAAAAACTAACTAGCACAAAGCATGCAATGTGAAACATTTAGGCAGGAGAGCTATCTGAGCAGCAGGTGATGTTCCAGAAGACCTGGTTCGATTCCCAGCGCCCACATACTCACAACTCTCTATAAGTCCAGTCTCAGGGGATCTGACACCCACTTCTGGCCTCCACAGGCACTGCATAGATGTGCTAACAGACGCACATGTAGGCAAACACTCCTATATATAAAACTTTTAAACAACCTTTTCATTTTCTCAAACAGGATTGGCTGACAGTACAAGGGCATGAGGGCCAAACACTGTGATTTAACTGCAGTTCTTAAAAGCTTAACTGCATGTAGGCATCAGAACTACAGTACTGTCACTGCTACATTGGTAACCAGCTAAAAGCCTACTCTAGCAGACCTTGAGACATGGTAGCAACTTCACACAGGGCACAGCTTTGAGAGGGGCACGTTTTAGATCCTTTGGGAAAACACATCATTACTGTCTACACACAAGCATCTAACTTGGGATACTTGGGCAAGTATGTGAACACCATCTTTCATCGCCAAAGACTGCAAAATATTCCTCCTAGAGATGTAAGGCCCTTCAGAACAGACCCCGAGCAGAGGGATGGTGCTTCTCCGAAGAGACTGACAAAGGAAGATTATGTGACAGGAGCTGGGGAGATTGCTCAGTGGGTAGAGCTTGTTTGTAAAGTATGAGGACCTGAGTTCAGATTTCCAGCACCCACTTAAAAGCAAGGCCAGATGATATCTATAACCTCAGCACTGGGGTTGAGGGGGTAGGGGTAGGGACAGGTAGGTCCCAGGGGCTCATTAGACAGCCAGTCTAGCCAAAATGGTGAGCTCCAAATTCAAAAAGACCTTGTCTCAAAAAACCAAGTGGAGAGTGACTGAAGAAAACATCCATAACCAACCAATGGCCCCCATAAGCCCCCGCATGGGTCAGCCAACCCATGCACACATAAACAAGTACACACACACACACACACACACACACACACACACACACACAAATAAAAGGAAAGGAAAGGAAAGGAAAGGAAAGGAAAGGAAAGGAAAGGAAAGGAAAGGAAAGGAAAGGAAAGGAAAGGAAAGGAAAGGAAAGGAAAGGAAAGGAAAGGAAATGCTAGTATAGCATAAGCTAAATAAAGAACTTGGCATTTAATAATCAACCCCTGCTGGAAAAATGAGCTGGCAGGGCTAGAGCCATTCTTTGGAAAGAAAGCAGCAGTTGAAACCCTATGCCCCAAACTGTCCCTTGTTCCTAATTAGCCTGTTTTCTTCTAAGAAATGTAAGGAAATGTTGGGTTTTACCATCGTTCTATATCCTCTAAACATAAATCGAACACTCCCTGACTTAAACCCAGCAAAGATTTATCATAACTCATGGAGTAAATGTTAAGTCCACGACTTTGCCAGTGAGGCCATTTATAAATTGGTCTCTTGTGGGAGCCCACAGAAGCTTCCTAGTGAGAACTTAGGGTCAGAGAATCTGAGCTTGCTTTACCCAGCATTGCTGCATAGTGAAATGATTTGACCATGGGCGTGGTTACCAGGTGTTTGGAACGGTCTACACTTGGCTGTAGGGTGTGCTTTGATCTTGCAAGAGGGAGGTTTTTTGCCCTGCCACTTGGCATTGTTATAAAAAGTCCTTTTGAGGAGCTGGAGAGATGGCTCAGCGGTTAAGAGCACTTACTGCTCTTCCAGAGCTCCTGAGTTCAATTCCCGCAACCACATGGTGGCTCATAACCATCTGTAATGAGATCTGGTGCCCTCTTCTGGCCTACAGGGATACATGCAGACAGAACATTGTAGACATAGTAAATAAACAAATTAAAAAAAAAAAAAGTCCTCTTGAATAAGTAAAGTGGCTGTTGGGTTTTGATTCAGGCCCTCCCAAAGCTATCTTGTGTTTCTGTCTTTCTTCTCATCTTCTAGGTCTTTCTATCATTTAATTTCTCTCTCCTCCACCTAAGAACCCTTCAAAAGGTGGGAGCTGACTTCCAAAGTCTATCTTTTAATCTGATTTTCTAATCAAAAGCCCCATCTTCAAATCCCTTCCATTTCCTTAGAAGTACCCATGAGATTCACAGCCCTGTGCACTGACACACAATGCTGTTCTATATGCACCTGGAGTCACCACTCACCTGGCTCCTGGTCCATTTGGAGAAGTCTTACTCAACATGCAAAACAGTCGCCCACTCCTTTGTGATAACCTCCTTGCCTCACTGCCCCTGATGTCCTCCTCTGGGTCCCCAATCTTTCTCTACTAGTGACCACGTATGTTATTTCTTGTCTACCTGGACTGTCTATCCTAAAACCTTAAATGTAAGCATATACTGAATGGGTAGCCTCAGACACTGCTCAATAACTCAGCATCCACTATTGCAAATAAATAACCGTGTGCCCTATGACATCGGCATTTATTCCATAGCCGCAATGGGCATTAACTGACTGTTGTGCAGCTGTGTGGTATTTTGTAGAATATTATTTTAAGATGTGTTACTTTCCTTTATGTTGCATTTGTTTAACTCTGTGAAGCTGTGTTCTTGTGCCTGTCTAAAACACCTGAGGGTCTAATAAAGAACTGAACGGCCAATATTGAGGCAGGAGAGAGGATAGATGGGGCTGGCAAGAGAGAGTATAAATAGAAGAATAAATCTGAGAAGAGGAAAGAATAGCCAGTGAAGGAGAACTCCAGAGCCCAGCCACCCAGCTACACAGCCAGCCACTGAGTAAGGAGTAAGAGTAAAATTTACAGAAGTAAGAGAATGGGAAAAGCACAGAGGCAAAAGGTAGACGGGATAATTAAGTTAAGGAAAGATGGCAAGAAACAAGCCAAACTAAGGCTGGGCATTTATAGGTAAAAACAAGCCTCCATGTGTGATTTATTTGGGAGCTGGGTGGTGAGCCCCCCCAAAAAAACAAAAACAAACAATATGGTATAAGATACTAGCTGGCATTTTCATTTGTATGGTCTTTTTTGCTGCAGGTAGGAATGTAAGTTCACTTGATTTTCTGTCTCTGTCTCTTGTCTCTCTGTTGGTATTGACTGGGGATGGGGTTGATGAAAATCAAGGGTAGCACTTGCATGCTGGGCAAGCACTCTACCACTGAGCTACATCCCTATCCCCTCATATAACCATCTACGAAAGCTATCTGAATCCATCCTGCATATCTTATTCCCCCACCTCTAATACAAATATACAAAATTATTTACCTAGGGAAATGATCCTGAATACACAATGCTATTAACATGAAGTATCTACTATGGTTGTATTTATAACACCAAAAATTAGAAGGGGCTTAAATGACCAATGATAAACCAAAAATTAAACTACAGGACAAACAATAAAATACTATACGCCATGAAATTTTGTGGTTGAATGTGATTTAATGATATAAAAAGGTATTTATTTCTATTATACTGTTAAAAGGAACTATAAACTGTGTTTAAAAGAATACATGTTAACATATAACATAAAAAAGCACATTTTTAACAAGAAATTATTTTAAAGTAGATTGAAAACAGTAAAATATGAAAACAAGGGAAATTTTATTAAGTCTCAATACAGAACCATACATAAAATGAAAACTTTTATTAAATCTATATATACTTCTATTCAAAACACTCTCAAGCCAAGGGGGTCTTTTGAGTGGAAGAAAACAGGGAGATTATGATTGGTAATTAAGTTTCTAGTTCTCGGGATTCGCAAAGTATCTAATTTTATTACAAGTAAGTATTCTATATTCTCTAGGCAAAAGTATACAAAACAAATAACATATGTTCCAGAGCCAGAAGCACGTTGTATGCTGAAGTATCTGAACCAGTTCATTAACTGATGATAAAAACTGACCTCAAGATGAGATTTTCAATAGTGTACTAATACATATTCAGCTGCTTGTCACATTCCAGATAACTCTGAGTAACTTGTTAGGGACTAATAAAAGCAATTAGTTCTCCAATGCTTAGAAATTTCACAATAAAACAATTAACCTTTAATAATATTAAATGCAAATTGTAAAGCTTTAACAATTTTACTCTGTTGCCCTCATGACAAGGCTGTTAATTTAAAGTAAAAGTAGATTCTGATGCCTGTGAAATAAGCTAAAAAAAATTTTTTATTTCTCTAAATAAATTTTTCCCCCAAATGAACTATAGAAAGACTAGGTAAAAACCCAACACTCACACACATCATTTCTGACACACCCAATGACAAGAACCCTGTGGACATCAGCAAACAGGAACAAATGCCAGCCATGGCCACACCCTAAAACAGGCTTCAGAGGACACTGCAGAGGGCACACAGTGTGGTAAGTCTGCCAGCCCAGACCGGAAACCCAACAGTACAGGTGCTCATGGGAACACAGTGGAGGTGTTCAGCCCACTCCTCACAGGCTGGAAGCACAGGCAGGCAGGGCTAGCCCTCCCGGATCTGGACTGACTCACATACAGAATAAAAGGCTTCCCTTCCAGAACAAGGCATCTGAGGAGGAGGCAAGAGGTGATTAAGCTAAGCAAGAATTCAGCTAAGACAAGAGGTAATTAAGCTAATAAGCAAGAGTTCCAAAAAGAGCCTGGCAAATTTCTGTGTAGTAGGGGCAGCCTGGTGTACATAATGAGTTCCAGGCCATTCAGGGCAGCAGAGTGAAAGAAAAAAAAAATTACAGAAGGAAATGGATAGAGGAAATGGGTGAGGTAAACACATAAAGGGAATGCAGGAAACTTCAGAGAGAAAGATGCCTGTGCCACAGCACTGTGGAGGAACCCTAGAAAGCCAAAAGATTAACCTAACACACACAATTCCTTCCCAGGGGAAGAAAACACTCCACATAAAAATGAGCATCAAAAATACGAAGTCAGGCCCAGCAGTGATGGCACAGGCCTTTAATCCCAGCACTTGGGAGGCAGAGGCAGGTGGATCTCTGAGGTCAAGGCCAGCCTGGTCTACAAAGCGAGTTCCAGGATAGCGAGGGCTACACACAGAGAAACCCTGTCTCAAAAAATAAAACAAAAAAAACTAAGTTACACTCCACAAGTTGTTAAGGAAGAAAAGCTATTAAAGAGCAAATACCCTCATAACAAAGCCACCAAAAATACACAATTTTAAAAAACAAAGAAAGAAAAAAGAACCCAAAGAAACTGAAATAATACCAGACATGGAAGAACTTAAGTCAGATTTTTTTAAAAAACTCAGACATGGGGTGATGAAACTAGGTAGAAAGGAAGACTGAAAGGAAAATGACAATACAATAAATAAAAAGGATGAAGGGGGCCGGGCGGTGGTGGCGCACGCCTTTAATCCCAGCACTCGGGAGGCAGAGGCAGGCGGATCTCTGTGAATTCGAGGCCAGCCTGGTCTCCAAAGCGAGTTCCAGGAAAGGCGCAAAGCTACACAGAGAAACCCTGTCTCGAAAAAAAAACCAAAAGAAGAAGAAGGAGGAGGAGGAGGAGGAGGAGGAGGAGGAGGAGGAGGAGGAGGAGGAGGAAAGAAGGAGAAAAGGAGAAGAAGGAGAAGGAGGAAGGAAATGTTAGGTCTAGCACAGGCAACCAGAGTCTCAAGTAAAACAAAGCCAGAGAACAGACCAAAAGCACCAGAAGTATACAGGCAGAGGAAAGAACCCAGCAGCAGCTGGAAGGGACCATGCGAGTCAAGTAGAGTCCTGGAGAAAAACCAACCCTGTGTACCCGGGTCTCTGTCCTACTCCACTCCAGAACTAAAGAAAATAAATCTATCATCTCAGACACTGGAGGTGTGGTCTCACTGGTGTGTTTTGATGGCAGCCTTCAGCAAAGGTGGGAAGCAAGTACCCATTCTTGTACCACTGAGAGAAATGAAAAATACCTCAACCATTCTGGAAAACGGTTTGGTGATTTCTTAAAACTTTGAACATACATCTGCTGTATGAGCCAGACATCCCACTCCTGGGTATTTATCTAGAAGAAATGAAGCACATGTCTACCTAGACTTGTTCCCAAATGTTGAGAGCCTATCCATTTATAACAGTCCCCAGCTGCCTGAACCGGGAATGTCCATTATCAGATGAATAGATGGATAGATTTGTGTTTTCATACAATTGCAGCACTTCTGGGCAATAAAAAGAATGCACTAATAACCCCACGTAACATGAATGAATTTGAAAGTAACTGTGCTAAGTCACAGAAACCAAACAGGAAGATGGAGTAAAAGGCTGCTACTATAAAGTCTAGATGCAGCACCTTACTTACCCTATAGAGAGAGAAAGCACATCAATGTTGCCTGACATGAAGGATGGCTAGGAGACATTCTGAAGGTGGGAGAGGCATGTCATTTGCAATTAACAGTTTATATATTCCCCCTAATCCAGATGTTGAAATGCTAATGAACAATGGCATGGAATTAGGAGGTGGGGCCTTTGAGAGGTGATGGGACTAATATCACTACAGCAGAGAGTTCTGCCCCTCCTCATCAGTCTGTGAGCCAGGTAAGCCATCACCAAGAATCTGACCATGCCAGAGACCTTGACCTCAAACTTCCAACCTCCAGAACTTGAGAAACATTTGTGTAGATACCCATAATGTAGTGATTTAACAGCCAGACCTAACCAAGACAAGGAGTGATGGAGAGATATGTTGATTCCTGTGACACTAAGCCTCATGGATATGTATATATATTCAAAAATGTCCAATTTTATACTTTACACGTGCAGTTTTTTTTATTTATCAGTCCTCAACAAAACTGCTAAAACTGTGTATGTGTACACACTATATATTTATAACTGTATAGTGAAAGAAACTGATACCAAAAAAAAAAAAAGCCAAGTCAGTATTTTCATAAATCTCTTAGGTCCTGAAAGATAAGACAAGCAAAAACTGATGAGTAAACAACAGTCAGGACACACATACACATCACCACATTAACTACAGCACAAAGACAGCTGTGTCTCTATTCAAATATCCACAACAGAGACTTTCAACAAATACTAGAGCAATAAAAGCTATTAATGGATTACAAAAGAATTCTAGCATCTTGATCATCATGCAACAAAACTGGAGATTTGTAACAACAAAATCCCGTAACCTCACAGAATTTAAAACACTTGCTTACAAATGGTGATTAGGCAAAAGAGAAATCCAAGACAGCATTACACATTATCTAAGAAATTTTAATTAAAGTGGAAACATGTCAAAATCTAAAAGTAACTTGCAAATCTGTAACATAAAGTTTAAAATTATAAATGCATATGCAACTAAGCACCAATGAAAATGAATAGATAAGTTTGAAATTGAAGAAGCCAGGAAAGAATAAAATGAAGCTATGTTAAAAGCATAACACAGGGAATCCACTCATCATGGAATGTTTCTACATCAACACCTACCTACCTCAATTATCGGCCAGGAAAGACACATCAAAGCAACTGGAAAAACAAGTGTCACTCTGACCCAGAAGGCTCTGTAATTTAAATTCAACCAAATGTGATGTAAAACTCCAGTGTATTTATTTTGTAAACTTCAAAATGATCGTAAAGTCCACACTGATGAACTCTGCTTGTTCACACAAGACTGACCGTGAAGTTCTGAAATCAAACAGAGGCATGATAATATGGCATGGAATATTACTTCCCTGACAGCATTAGTACAATGAAATAAATAATAAGTCTTAGTAATGATGCAAAACTATCTGCTAGGGGAAGTGCATGTGAACACAATTACTTTATCAAAATATTTGCTAGTATCTCCCAAAACTGACTGCAAGACAACCCTCAGACAGGAAAAAAGCAGTAAACGAGAACAGTAAAGAAGATAAAAAAGCAGACGCCGAAGCAGTGGAGAGCACAGGGGAGGGAAGATCTGTCCGGATGAAACGCTGGCAGAGCAGCTTCACCTCTGGGCCACACAGAAGGCAACTGTCCAGGAAGCAGGCTCAGGTGGCCACAGCAGCACTCGTCCACCACGGTCCTCAGCAGCAGCACACACACACACACACACACACACACACACACACACACACACACACACACAGAAAAGGAGAGCGTACAGCACTGGGGGCTGAAGCCACCAGCGACACTGACCTAAGATGTTAAGACACCAAGGATCTGCATCACCCTTTTCAAATGACTTTCTACTTTTAATTATGTGTGGGTGGTGGTGGTGGGGGGGGGTACACCTGGGCATGGGTACTGGAGAGGATAGACAGGGATGTCACATCTGGAGTGACAGGCAGCAGTGAGCCACTAGACGTGGGCACTAGGGACCAAATTCAGGTCTTCTGCAAGAGCTGCACATACTCTTAATAGGGAGACACCTCTTCAGCTCCTGTGCCATTCCTATGATTACATTTACACAAATTCACAAGTCAAGATGTGTCTGCTTCCAGCTAGACGAGGTGTGGCGGGTTCACTCTGATAACTCTTTCCACCTCACTGGAATACTGACTGGGAAAGGGATCGAGACAGAATGACTTTTCTGAACACCTTCCAACCCTGAAATCTACATTTCCCCCTTCTACTAACTGCAATTGAGATAAAAATGCCTTGCTTACTGTACACATTCAATGCAGTTTTATGTTGCTCTGCTTAATTTACAGGCACCCATGGCACTAGAAATCCTCCAAGGAATAAAGAGACCAAGTTAAACTGTGAGTGTCCCTTAAAACAGGCACAATCCCTAATCTCCCCAGGATATTCTTCCCAATTACCTTTCTTCCTCAACAATGTACCTGTTCACTGGGTATTTGGAAAACAACAACTTTTGCCTCCCAAATACTCAAAAGCTAGGAGTAAAATTAAGTAAAAAAGACACTCTATTCAATTTCTCTTCTCTAATTTTGTTAAAGTGTAGATGATTGAATCCAGCCTTCAACATGGCAGAATTCAGCTTCATCATCAGCCCATTACTTCCCAATTTAAACTGTTTATTAAACTCTAACCCACATTAGATATACTAATGAAAATATAATCACAATGCCATATTTTGGCAAGAGTATGTATATATAAAGTCACTACATTTCAAAATATTTACATTTACTTTAGAATGTATTTTCTAAGACTTCACATTAGCTGTGTAAAACAGAACTTGAACAAAACCTTCTGTAGTTTCTTACTGTTTAGTCATTTCAGAGTGGCAATATTTTAACTTAGCACACAATCATTCAGAGAACAATCTAATTTAATTCCACCATGTAAACACACTGTTCCCTGAAAGCCCAGGCGACACCAGGCAGCAGAGGGCAATGGAGCAGCCATGGAGTAAATGCTATCAGACAACCTCACTTCAAAATTGTCCACCTAAGAGCTGTCTGATGATCTTCTAGCAACAAGTTTACTTTATTTCTATTTTTAAGCTGGCCCACACTCCACTTACAGTTCTTCTGCTTCACACATTTCCTCACCTTAAAAAATCACAAGTTAGCCTTTTAAAGTTCTTCATCGCTCCCATCAGCCAAGAAAATAATGATAATAAGGCTGGTTAAACATTACAAGTGTGGCTATGGAGAATATGGGAAGGAGAGTAGAGACCATATTCAAAATACACTAAACTGAAGGGTGAATGTGACTGATAATCAAAGGTCAATATTATAGGGGGAAATAAGCACACTAGTAATCAAATATGTTAACGCATTACTATTGAAACAAAAATACATATACACCCTCCATCAGGTAGGTTGAACTCAGTGCCTTGTGCATGCTAGGTTCCACCGCTGAGCTATACCCAGCCCTTGTTTAAGATGGCATCTTACCATGTAGCCCACACTGACCTTGAACCCACCATCTTTCTACTTTAGCCTCCTGAGTGGTGGGAATATAAACATGTGCTACTACTTCCAGCAAGATCCTTTTTCTTCTATTTACATTAAGGGCACTTACAAGGTTTTGCCCAAGTATACAGAATTCACATAATATCATAAGAAAAATATCTACCAATATAATATAGGAAAAATTGGTGCTATCAGCTAAGGAACTTCAGGGAGTTTAAGAACAAAGGTCCATCCTGAAACTTCCTAAAAGGTCTCCCCATCTCTGATTTCAAGGACTAACCAGGCATGTTACCAGCTTACCCATTCCATTCAGGGTTATAGCTAAGCAGATACTGTATTTGGGGTACAGATATTCCCAGGAGGCTGGGGAATAGTGGGGAACGTATCCGGCACCCCAGAATGATGAGCTGCTGCCAGAACAAGATTCTCTTGCAAGGGAAGCTTTCCTGAACTTTGCCAAATGCACGTGTCTTCTGAACAAGGCTTCCTGTTCCCATTTTATTTAACTTCAGTAAAGCCTAACTGCTTTCATATAGCAAGACAGAGAATTAAGTGAGCAACCAGAAGTCAGAAACGGAGCAGCTGCTCCTCAACCAGCCCTTGAGCAGAAGGTCTGTAGTGGCTACTCCTGTCATCCAAGCAATGGGCACATAGTCACCAGTCACTAGCCAGTGGTAACTTTCCGAAGCAGTCCTAAGCAAACTAGTCTCACTACCCATAACTCAACAAAATTAGTACTGATCACTGGGGCTTGAACGTAACATAAACGTGAGCAGACAGATTTGTCAAAGAGGACAAGACAAGGTGTGTGCTGCTACAGAACAATGCACACACAGCTGTAACAGCTGTAACTTCACTGTGACCAGAAAACTGACGCAGTGTGATGCACACAGTCTTGCTATTTAGAAGAATTAATTTTGGAATTACAGATAGATTATTACACAGTATCCAGTGAATTGTAACTAACTCCCAGCACTTAGTGAAGCAACATGAATGACTGAGCTCAATATTTACAGTTCCCCTGGACAACTCTTCTCAATTGACCCAAATAAACCAATTGATTGGATCAATAGGGACCATGAAACAAAGGCAACAGAGAGAAATGAAGAAACATGAAGCCACACAGGCCCTGTAGCACGCACAACATGCAGAGCAAGACTTTCTAAAGATCTGGCCAGTTTCAGTAGGTCAAATCACTTTACATCCAGAAACTACTATGCAATCCTGGCACTTGGGAGGCTGAACTGCAAGCTCCAGGTCGACCTGGTTTACACGCAGTAAGACAAACAAAACAAAGAAAGCAAAAAAAAAAAAAGAAACAAACAAACAAAAAACCCAAAACAAAACAACAACAAAAAAAACCAAGCATGCTTCAGAAACTGAAAACAATCAATCAAGTAGAGGGTATAATTCATTCAGATCACTGACAGAACTCTTGTTAAGCTGTCAGCACAGGGCTGGTGTTAATGATCGCTTGCTTCTCCACTGGTGATGAGGATGGAGGCATTTCATTCTTATGATGGACAACTGGCTTTCCTAGATCTCAGCATCCTTCAGATAGCTCAAGTCAAAAGCTTAAAGAAACTTGGACTCCCCTTTCTCTCATGCACACATCTACCCATCAACACATCCTGCCATCCCTTTCCTTCAGAATATTTCCAGATTTGAGCTAGGTGCATCACCCCATCAGTCACCATTCCCTCTGAACTGCGGCTACAGACTTCTTAGCTGTTTCTCTGACTTCTACCCTTCACATTCAGGATCCCTGCAAAAACAAAACAAAAACAAACTTAAGGCAATCCTTTCACAGTCTGTATGTAGGCAGAAGCTAGCCTTGCTCAGTGCAAGGTTTGATCCTTGCCCTTCATTTCTGAGAGGTAATCTGTATCAGATATAGTAAGTATCCTTGTTAGGAGTGACCAATTGGATCTTAGGGAAGGGTTGGTCATACTATTATTATTAGAAGGAGGCTGGCCATGCCACAAAGGCCAATTCAAATGATTTAGGGTAACAGTTATTGATCATGATTATCAGTAGACCTGGAGACTGAAGTTAAGCCTGAGGATAATCATTCAATTAATTAAGTCTATGTACCCAATCTCTAGTAAACCCTCTGGACATGGATGTTCCAGAGAGCCCTCCCGGCTGACAACACTGTGTACACATCAGTACCAGGAGGGAGGCATGGCCCCACTCCACGGGAAAAAGAATGAAGATTCAAATGGCACCTTCTCATGCGCTCCTCCCCTTGCTGCCTTTAGTGTGTGTCAACATCAACACTGTAAACAGGAACATTAAGTGTAACAGTCAGTGAAGCAGAGTCCTTGCTACCTGTAGTGTGTCAACATCAACACCGTAAACCGGAATACTAAGTGTAACAGTCAGTGAAGCAGTCCTTGCTGCCAATGGCCAGGCCCAAAGACAACTAGGAAGCACTCCCTCACACAAGTGTGTGACGGCTATCAGAAGTGAGGGCAGCGTGAGAGCACACCCTCAGCTCTCAGTTCGGCTGACTCTGGAAAGGTAGCAATGAGTATCTACATAGTTTTCTTTCAAATTAACAGAATTTCTAGAGTATGTGATGGGTCCTTGTCTACTGCTTCCTGCCCATATGTAAGGTCCACCCTCAGATTCTCAAGAGAAGACAAAGGCTCTCTTCCCTCGGCTGTCCTTTTACTTCCATTCATTCTTGCTTCAAAATTCTCAGCACTAAAGTCTTTATTTCTATAGGGACTCAAAACTGTATCCTAAAATTCTACTGCGGTCTCATAAGCCACCAACTTGCCCTTCCCTCTTTCCCTGAGAGGGTGCTTTGCCTAGTGTGAATCTTGAAAGGAGGGTATTGGAGAGCTTAGATTTGAAGACACCCATTTCACATAGAACTTTCAAGAAATGATGCCCATAATTAAAACAATAAAACTTCAACACACAGCTTCTGAGTATTCCCAAGAAAGAGGCCACAAGGAAAACAGACACACAAAAGGAATGTCTACCCAGTGAAGCTTCATTTTAAATCATTTCCAATGTCAATTAATAAAACACACAAAAGGCTTTGCAATCTTGACCAAAAACCTCCTTTTGTAGAATAGGGAGCCAAATTTATGCTCAAAAATCACTACATTTTAAATTAGGAATCATTTCCCTCACAAAGGCTTTCAGTTCCTTTACGAATAGCATTTATAGGACTAAAAGGTAACAGGTGGCACCATGGCCTAAGTTAAGAGGAAAGAGGTCACCATAGAAGTCACTCCTCTTTACAGACTACAGATCAGGAAAAAGGAGGTGCGAGTGAGGAGGCACCAAACATCTAAGTCACAGGCCTCAGCTCTCTTTCCCGGCAGCATGAAGATGGTGGGTGCTCAGGCCAGAAGCCTGCAGTATCCTTGCTATGGCTGTTCCTTAATTATCTCAACAATTCATCAGGGGCCTGGACTCTGACGCTTCCATCACCAGAACCTAGCAAAGACCTCAATGGCAGGACTAAATAAGCACAGTTACTGCACTAACAGCAAGATCAAAGGGAGGCCACACTTCAAATCTAGGCTTTAGATGTCTGGTTGTTCTACATGCTACTGCTATGGTTTGAATGTCAAACATTCCCTTAAGCACGTGTGTTTGAAGACTTGGTCCCCAGGTGACAGCACTGTTTTTGGAAGGCTGTCAAACTTTCAGGAGGCGGAGCCTTGCTAGAGGAAGTAGGCCACCTGGAGGTTTGATAGCCTGGCCCCACTTCCTGTTCACCACCTCCTCCATCATGATAGGCTATATTCAGTCTAGAATAATAGTAAGACCCTATCCTCCTTTAGGCTGCCTCTTACTGGGTACGTAGTCAGAGACAGGAAAAGTAACAAGACACACACATCCAGGAACCATGAATGAGACACAGTCGCCATGCTGTCCTCAGGCAGTGAGTCCATCCTGGGTTGGAGTCGCCAGCCCAAACCATCTTGGGATTCTGACTGCCTTCAGCTGCTTCATCTCTCTACTGGCTCTCCAATCTCAGTGAACACATCACTCTCCCACTTCTACATAAAGCAAACTTCTCTGGATCCCCAGGATCACATGGAACTGTCACCCCAAGACCCTTCACAGCCACTGTGTTTTTCAGACCTTTTTATTAAGAAGACTTAGAAACATTTGATTTTTAATTGTGGCCACGTGTCTGTGTATGGAGATTATATATATGAGTACAAATGTCCCAGAGGCCAAAGGCATGTGATTCCTTGGAGCTGGAGTTACAGATAATTGTGAGACATCCATTTGACTTGGTGCTGGGAATCAAACTCAAGTCCTCAGGGAGGAAAGTATACAAATTTTGCACTCATAACCTCTGAGCTCTCTCTCTAGGACCTTTTGAGGCCTTCTGATTTAACTTGCCCATTCTCCAAGTTCAGAATCCAGTAGCCCTCAGTTGCCTTATCTACTGTCTTGCTCACAAACTACCTGTTTCCTTAAATAAGGCCTTTCACTCAGGGTGTGCAACACATCCATCTCTTTACCTGCATGACACTTTCGTGTGGCTGAAGTCACAGAGGACAGTGTCTTATTTGGGGGAGAGGGGAGATAGGGTGGAGTGGGAGGTTTCTTCAAGACAGAGCTTCTCTGTATATCCTAGCTGTCCTAGAACTTGCTCTGAAAACCAGGACAGTCTCAAAAATCATAGAGATCTGCCTACCTCTGCTCCCACCACCCAGCAACAAACTGTGTCTTCTTAACTGAAGTCTTAAGAGTCTAAAAATATGTGAACTCATAAAACTGTATGCAAAATCTTGAATATCTTTGTGTTTTGGAAGGAAAAAGTCTACAGCAATTATCAGTTCCTCAGAGTACGTGACCCTATAGAAATTAAAATGACTGTCCCCATCTTAGGACAGTACCCGGCAGAGGGAGGACATGCACTGCTATCTATTAACTTGTGGCAATATGCTGCAGAGCCACAACATGGTTGGGAATTTGTTCTCGTGGGACTAGACGGAGTCTCACGTTCTTGGTCTGGACAATTTATGGGCAGTAACACAAAATGTTAACAAGAGAGGTGAATAAGCAGAGCACGGCAACCCTGCGCCACCTTCACAAATGCTCTATAACCTACAACTATAAAAAATAAGAGGCTTATAGATTCTCTTCATATAGAAATACAAACCTCTCAGGTTCCCGGTTTCCAAACTTCAAAGTAGTATTGAGCCAGCCAGTCATCCAGCTCCAGTCATACAAGGCATGTTACAAAGGTGTTCTACTCAGGCCAAAGCAGAAAGTTTATAACATCCATTGGAGCCACAGGAATTGCGACTTATACGTTATTTTAATTATGGGCGTCATTTCTTGAAAGTTCTAGTGTGAAATGGGTGACTTCAAATCTAAGCTCTCCGATACCCTCCTTTCAAGATTCACACTAGGCAAGGCACCTCCCAGGGAAAGAGGGAAGGGCAAGTTGGTGGCCATCAGCAACTCTGTCTCAGAGCAAAGCAGTGCACTTACCATCATAAATTAGGATGAACAGATCCATTAAAAACTTGACTGTAAAATTCAGAGTGAGGCCTCAAAGCTAAGGAGCATCAGCTAAGAAGAGGAGCAAAGGGATCGCACCACATGACACTCTGGGCAAGCAGGCAGCTCAGAGCCCAGCATAAAGCCAACAGGTCAGCATAATGCCGGGACAAGGCCAGAAACAGGCAGGTAGGATCTCGGTCAACTATGGCACAGTTCTTGGCCTCAGATTGCTTTGGCTTTGCTGAAAATTCTAGGACAACTAAATGAAACTCCTTGTTTCTATTGGTAACTTGCCATTAAACCCTGACCATTACAACTGCTCTAATGAGGAAACCCATCTCTACTCATGACATCCAGAAACAACTAACATTTAGCCACAGGTCTCTGCTCTCAATCTCATTTGCCCACCAGGATGCCCATAAAGGAAGGCCAGCTAGTGAAATGTAGGACTGACAAAAGACTGTAACAGATGTGGCTGGCATATGTTAAGTTCTACACATAGCGTTCAAATACATCAACCACACAAACACAGGCAAAGGTGAACCAGAAACTGAAAGAAGAACCTCCAGAGCACAAATCTCAACCTCTGTACATAAGTCAAACCTATAGTACAAGCCTCTCAGATTTGACCTGTCTGGAGCAGTCAGAAGTACGATGTACCATTCAAAGTGTAGGTTATACACAATTCAAAAACACAACCCTATCTTCCTATTGTTTTTGTTTTGAGACATGTCTTGCTCCTGTTGCCCCAGCTGGCCTTGAACTTATAATATTCCTGCTTCCATCTCCCAAGTGCAAGGGTTACAAGTGCACACCTCACAACCAGCTCTAACTATACTTCTACCTAGAATGAGAGTGCTGGGTCACATAAACGGTCATTAGCAATCCTGGGCTCACTGGCTCGGTTTGGTGTTTAACTAAGGTATCATTAACACGCACTCTGTCTGACCATGTATAGTCCATTCTCAAGTCCCAGTGGACTAACCATACTTTTCTGCACTCCTCAAGAAAGCATGTCATTAGACACAAACATCATCTTGAATCTATCTGATGTATTATGTGATTTAAGCAAACCCTTCTGAATGATTACTGATAATTATCATTACTGCTAATAACGTTTTGTACAACTCATAATAAATAACCATAGCCATACTGCCCTAGACTGTGACAGATCAGTCAAGCATGCATTCAGAGGGACACTGGGCCGATCTTCCTGGCCTGGAGACTATGAGGAATGCACATACCACCCAACCTCGCTATATCAGAAATACTGGGGGATGGCCCAGGACTCTATGCTAACAAGCTCTCAATCAAGGGCACACAAGTCAGAGAGTCAATGAGTAGTTCTCAGGAAGTCATAACCAAGAAGGGCAACCTGGACAATTGCTTCCTCTTAAATATGAACACAGGTGATCTGGGGAGGTGGCTCAGTGGCTACAGAACTTGCTGTGCAAGCACAGGGCCTGAGTTCAGATGCCCAGTGTAAATGCTAGGCAGCCATGGTGGCTAGGTGTAATTCCAGGGATTAGGAAAAAGGGGAATTTCCTAGGACAAGCTGGCCAGCAGACATGCCAGATCATCCAGCTCTGGGTTCAAGTGAGAGACTCCACCTTAACGTATAATGTAGAGCCTGACTCAGGAGGACAGCCAAGGTAAACCCCTGGCCCACCACATATATGAGCATACACATGCACACATGCATGCACACGCACGCGCGCGCGCACACACACACACACCTACACACTGCAAACGTGCACCACACACACAATACACATACAAGAACACAAAGTAAAACCTAATCAGAGGTTGTGCTATGCCAGTAATCCCAGCCCTCAGGAGATAAAGGCAGGAAGATTAGAAGTTCAAGGTCTTCCTTGGCTGCTCAATGAGTTCAAGGCCAGTGTGGCCCATAGAGGCAAGACAAAGGCCTTTTTCCCTCAGTCTCTACACACTTACACACCGATGACTTGAGGCTCAGAACCACAGCTACCTCTTCATGCAAGAAGATAAGCCAAACACATCTATCAAAGGGTCCTTACCATAATCAAGCCAGTAAAATAACTCAGCATGGATCCACCTTGCACATAAGAACTCCTAAGATCTGAGATCTCTCTCTTCAACAAATAAAAGACTTATCAATGGTACAGTGAACCTTTATCTTATAAGCCAACAATGGAAAAACTGTTGCTGCCCTAATGACACACGCGTAAAGTGTGCCATGTATTTCAACCACAGGAATGTCCAAATATGAAGAAATGTGCATCTCAAAAAAATTCTTATTGTTTAAGCCAGATGAATAGAGGTTTTCTGGTTTTGATGCTAAAATCATAACTGATTTTTTAAAAGAACTGATTTTTTAAAAGGTTATTCTGTACCACTCTGGGTATTCATTCAGATGCAGACTCCTCCTCAAAGCATGGGCGAGAATAACAGTGGCGGGTCTAGCGCTATCAAGAGCACATGAGAGATGAAGGCAGAGGAAGGACTAAAGCTCCGAGAGGCACCAGATCCTCCAGCCATCTGGAACTGAGCAGCTGAACTTGCTCGAGATAGACTAGGAAGGCTCTACCTTATAACAGCCCAAAGAGCTACCGAAGAACGGCTTGTACAGGCTGGCAAATAATTCAGTTGGCAGAGTGCTTCGGGCACATGGCCCTGGGTTCAAATCCTTATTATCCTGTTTCCATTTTTAAAAAGGCTTAGACATTGGGTGAAAAACCATTATGAAACCAAGGACCAATGTTCTTCCTGTAGTGTTAGGAAAACAGTGCCGAATCCCACCAGAACATCCCTCACAGACATCACTACATGCTTATCATTTACCATGGACCATGAAAGATATGTAAGGAAAAAGAAAACAGCTCTTCTTCATGAGAAAACAGGCTACTTTATCAATCTGTTTACCCTGCTCATGAAAACAGAGAAACATGAACCTCTTGCTAAACATAATTCTACACTAAAACCAATGGTCATAATCCAGAATTATTTTCTGCTGAACTCCGAACCATTTGAAATGGTCATAAATCAACAAACTGAATATGAAAACTGTCAGAAAGCATGAAGCCCTTCTCGTGAGGGATGCCCCTACTAACCACTGTTCTTTCAAACTTGGGAAGGCTTTATGTAAAGTATAAGCACTGAGCAGCTCATATTGTCCATGACGACATCTTACCCCGAGTGTTTTCAACCTTTCCTATCCAAGCTACACACTTACCAAATGTGCTTCGTTCTGGTAAACGATGGACGCTGCAGGGAAAATACGACTGGCCCACCAAACTGTGTCTGATCGCTACTGTCAAGCCCCGGGTGCTGATCTAGGGTTAGAAGGCTCAGAAAACCTAACCAAATCTGCATCCTCTAATGTCTGTCTCTAACACATAATATTTCTCGGGATCTGCTGGACAGAAATGCCCATAAAATAGAATTAAGTCCTACAATAAAATCTAAGGGCAAAGAGGTAAGAATTAATAATACAAAAATACATACTGGATTTGCTAGAGGCCCTTGGATGGAAGAGCACCCATCATTTTGCTGGGTGCATGCTCTGTCGCTCCTTTGTTTGGTTTCTAACAACCTTTACATACTACTTCGTTTATGCTAAGCACCAAACACATACGCATTTTGCCTTTGGGGGTGGGTGTTATAATTACCTCCCTTAACTGATGGTAAGACAGCTCCGCAGCTTACCTTAGCACACAGGTCTAAATGGCATTTCTCTGGTCCCTGCCCTAGCCCTAACCAAAAGATACAGACAGAACAAAATTATACAGAAACCTCAAAAGGACACCGTTCACTAGTACAGCAGCCCCACTCCCTTACAAAGTTCGCTCACAGGCTAATGTGGAAGAAGTGTGTTTCCATCTCTCCTGCAACACTCCTGTCTACAACAGCGAAAGCAAGAGCAGCCAGGCCAGCACTGTTTCCTCCCTGACTCCCCACTGGGTCTGCCTATTCAGGGGCAGGAAGTCAAATCATCCCACAGGCTTCAGCTTCAATTCTGAGAGAGCAGTGAGGTTTGAAAGTGCCTCAAGCAGAGTCCACAGTTCTCTGATCCTTTTCAGGCTCTGACTCTGCCACTGAGTACCATCCAACCAGGCTAGGAATGAGGTCAATTACGAGAGTACCTGCTCGACTCTCTCTCCTCCTCTCTGCCCCTGGGGTTCAGACTCTCTTCCCAGTACTCACTCAGGGCTATCATTAGCCCTCTCCTCTCCATGAAACAGGCCTTACAGTTAAGCTATTCTGAGTCTTCTCTCCTATGGATTCCTGCGGGGGCAAACGAAAGATATGAAGAGGTGGGGAGGGAGGAAAAAAATGAAGCCAAAATTCAGAGGTTCCTGTTTTAAGTCACCACTTAAAAGACATGGTGGGCTGGCTAGGGTATGACCCAGGGAAAAAGTGCTGGCCTATCAATTCCCAGCATCACAAGAAGAAAAATATACAACATATGGCCAAACTACAAAGGAAGACACATGGCCAGACATATGCGCTGCAATAGTGAAGACCTTAGATCTAAGATGGCCTCTTCTTTCCATCCGCTAACTCCACTGTTCTTTACCACTCACTTGTTTCTCCATCGCCCACTCATTCACATGGGACACAGCAGACAGATATCAGCCCTGGACACCTGAGACCTGACTCCCATACATACATCACCACTTCTTCAGGGCACAAGGCACAGAAGCTTACAGGTAAACTCCACCTGCCTACACTCCCACTTCACTCACTAGTGGGAGGCTCCAAGGAGATGGTATGTGTGTTTGAGTACATCAAGTACTCAAGGTATCAACAGGTTAAGACAGCTGTGGATATAAGCAACCCTCAGAAGAAACATGCCAGTACTAAGTAATCCAACCTGCACCTCACCTCCTGTGACAAGGAAGCCAGGTCAACTACCTCCTGTGGTTTTAGGGAGAATTTTACCAAATTATAGCTCAGTTTACACCTACCTAGACAAACAAGACAGGGTCGAAGGATAGCTGAGAGAAGGGTACTCATTCCTGTTAATAGCATACTAGGGTCACAACTTATTAGCAATCCATTTTCTTCCTCCCTCCCCAACTCAGTCTTCAATATGAGTATATGTTAATTCATCCACTGTACTTCTGCAAATTAACAGTGAATCCCAATACAGTACAAGAAATGCTTCATCAAGGACAAAAGTAGCCAAGAGACACCAGGAAGACAATATATACTATTCTTTCATCCAAAGACCTGAAATTTTCATTAAGATGGTCTATTTTAGTCTATTTCTATTGCTATAACAGAATACCAGAGACTGGGAAATTTATAAATAATAGAAAATGACTTGGCTCATAGTTTTGGTAGCTGAGAAGTCCAAGAGCATGGCAGTGGCATCTGGCAAGAAACTTGCTGTACCCCATGGCAGGCAGAAAGGCACGTAAGACATAGACCAAGAGAAGGAGCACTGCTTCCACAATGAGCCCACTCAAAGACAACTGCCCCATTCCCACAATGGCCCTAGTACAATCACATGGGTTCCTAACAAGTCTCACTTCCTGGATGGTTAACTGCCCGGCTTGGTCTTAGAAATCTAATCCCTTGAGGGAATGAAGAAAGAACAGATACACATACCAAAAAGCTGGGATTGGGTGGGATGTGCTAGATCTGATGGAGACATACCAACAACTTCATTCAACCCTGAAACCTCAGTACATTTATTTTGTACAGACCATGAGGTCTCAGTATGAGGTCCCTGTAGAGAAGCATCTCAAGTTACAGTCATCCCACAGGAAGGAGGCTGTGGTTGCTAGTTTATACACACACACACACACACACACACACACACACACACACACACACACACACACACAGAGAGCCAACATTCAAATTTGGGCCAAAGGAAGAAGGCTTTGCATTCCTCTGAGCCTCACCCAGAGGAAGGCTATACAAACTGCCACAGGTCTGAGGCACTGGTATCTTTGACATGGCTACTATCATGTCAATAACACACATTCACTCAGGGCTTCCTCTGCTTCCCACAGTTAATCTTGACTATCGACTTGATTATCCAAATGATACAAATCTCTGGTGAGCTTCCCAGAGAGATGAACTAAGGAGGAAGATCCACACTGAATGTAGGTGGCACTATCCCACAGGCTCAGGTCTCCAAATGAATAAAAGAGAAAGTAAGCCGACTACCAGAATTCACCTCTCTCTGCTTCCTGACTGACTGTGGACACAATGTGGTCAGCTGCCTCACATGCCTGCAGCCATGTTCTTTCTGCCATGACAGGCTGTATCCTCAAACTATGGGCCACATAAACCCTTCCTCTTTAAGTTGCCTTTGTTGGTTATCATACCACAATCATGAGAAAGGGAACTAAACACTTTCCAATCACATCACACTGGCCATTAAATTTTAACCTGAGTCTTTTGAGACACCGAAACTATCGCATGGTCATTTCTTGCTCCCATGGAAAATGAGACTGTGTCTTTCCTCAATAAAAAGCTTTGCACCGTCTCACTATAGGACAGTGAGTCCTCAGAAGCTTGCATGCAGTGGTGCCTAATGCTGCTAAACAGCTCTAATCTCCCCGATCTGCAAACTCATTACTAATACCAACTACCAAACAGACAAAATAATACTTTCAACTGCACTTAAGTTTTACCAATAAAAGCATAACTATAAAGTTGTACATAATGAAATTGGACTCGTCTTTGAGTCATTTTGGAAACGTATTTTCACAGCAGAGAAAACACCACAAAACTCGGGCACTGGCTGTAGTATGAATATCTGTATCTCACCGAAATTCCCAAGTTGCAATCCAAGAGTATGGCCTTCAAGGGTAGGGTCTTTAAGCAGCAGAACCCTCAGGAATGGGATCAGTGGCCTTAAAAAAGAGTACCAAAGGAGCTAAGTTGTCCTTCCCACCAGGTGATGAAGATAGCAAACGTCCAAAGTTCTTCATCAAGAACCAAAGTAGCCAAAAAACAAAAAACAAAAACAAACCACCAGAAGAGTGGTGTGCACTGTTCTTTCATCCAAGGACCTTAAACTCCTGATAATCTTAATCTGTTTCTGTTGCTCTAATAAAATACCTGAAACTGGGTAATTTGTAAACCAAAGAGTAGATCCTCACAGAGAGCAACCAAATATGCCAATACCTGGACCTGGACTTCTCAAGTCTCTGGAACCATTTTTAAAAATAAATAAATAAATCACATCTTTTGGTCATAAGTAACCCCTAATATAATATTTTGTTACAGTACCCTGAATGAACTAAGAATCAAAGCTTCTTTACTTCTAATATTTCTATACTTAAAACAGGAAATAGCAACAGTAGCATTCCTGTAAAAGTAAAATGAAAAACACAAGAAAAGGGTCTGAGAGAGCAATGGGGCATCCCTGTCTATGAAGCAAATGCTTCTGTGCTTTCTGGAAAGGATTCCTGCAGAGTCCGATGGGGTGATGCTGGGAGATGGCAGAGGAGGCAGCTCCAAGTGCAGAGCAAGCATCCCCACGTGAAACGTCAGGAAGGAGCCAGTTGTCTACCAGAGCTCTGCAAATCGGTCAAAAGCTAAGCCACCAATGGAACCTGGAATCAAGGAAAAGGCAACTAAATATACAGTTATGAAAGGCAACTAAAAATGGTTAGCAAGCTTACAGCATTCTCACCTGTATTACCTGCCTGGCACAGTAGCCCACGTTCCCAGACCGGGACTCTCATCCCAGGTTCCAACAGGAGTACAGCTGACTTTCTTGTGCCATTAGTCAGTAACTGTTCTGGTCTGTCACAAAGACCTGCTGCATACCCAGCCCAAAAGCCACCCAGGCTGGAGGAAGGCTGGCAGTGCTCAAGATTACCCGAGATAGAGCATCACAACTGAGACATAAGATAGACCCGGGAGACCCCACAGGAGAAGACAAGGGTGTCCTTGGGAATTAGGGCAATGAAAAGCAGCAAACCTGGGTTGGGGATTTAGCTCAGTGGTAGAGCACTTGCCTAGCAATCACAAGGCCCTGGGTTCCGTCCTCAGCTGGGGGGTGGGGGAGGAAGAAAGAAAAGCAGCATACCCATGGGAGGACTTCAGAAACCATACACATGCCTGGGGTAGGATACCGGCTCAGAAGCCGCAAGAGGAGCCCCTAAGGGGTTTCTCCTTAGGTGGAATCTGTACCAGACACCAGTCTGACTAACTGGTCAAAGTGGACCCAGCAAGGAGCCAACTGGCAAAGACAGAGAGGGGTTCAGCTTGTCACTTGTTTGGTCCCCCTTCCTCCCCACCCACTTCTGATGATTGGGATGATGAAACAAACGATCCACAAGTTCAAGACCAGCCTAGGCTAAAGAACAAACTTAAAGCCACTGTGGGCACCTTAGTGAGACCCTAAAATAAAAAGCACTTTAAAAGAGTTGGAGGAATAGCTCAGTGGTATGGCATTTGCTTATCATGGTCAAGACTATAGGTTCAATCCCTATCTTAGTTAAGGTTTCTATTGCTGCAACAAAACACCATGACCAAAAAGCAAGTTGAGGAGGAAAGGGTTTATTCAGCTTATACTTCCACACTGCTGTCCATCACTGAAGGAAGTCAGGACAGAAGCTTGAACAGGGCAGGATCCTGGAGGCAGGAGCTGATGCAGAGGCCATGGAAGGGTGCTCAGCAAACCTTCTTATAAAACCCCAGACCAAGGGATGGCACCACCCACCGTGGGCTGGGCCCTCCCCCACAGATCACAAAATGAGAAAATGCCTTACAGCTGGATCTCATGGAGGCATTTCCTCCACTGAAGCTCCTTCCTCTCGGGTGACTCTAGCTCGTGTCAAGTGGACACACAAAGCCAGCCAGGACAACCGACCCCTTGTCACCCTGACACACAAACACATCACTGTTAAGCCACAACCCTTCCTTTCTTATTCATCCCAAAGATCTCATATTAAAATCATAAATAATTTTAAAAGTCTCACAGTCTACAAATTCAAACACATTAAAAATTCAGTCTCTTTAAAATATCCAATCGTCTTTAAAAGTTCAAGTCTTTCACCAATGGACTCCTTTAAAAATCAAAATTAAATACCTTCTTCAAGAGACAAGAACCAGGGCACTGTCACAATCTAAATCAAGCAAAATCAAAGTCCAACAGTATAAATAACTCAATGTCCAATTATCTGGGATTCACTTGTGATCTGGATTCCTCCAAAGGGCTTGGGTCACTTCTCTGGCTCCGCCCTCTGCAGCACACACAGTTCGTCTTCCAGGCTCTGGCTGGCTCCACTCCACTGCTGCTACTGTTCTTAGTGGTCACTCCATGGTACTGGCATCACCAAAACACCAGGGTCTTCTGCTGCAACTAGGCTGCACTTTCACCAATAGCTTCTCCTAAGCTCTCCTCATGGTGCTAAGCCTCTACTTTGCAGGACCCCTTCAGTCCTGGGCCTTCAATGGCCACTGAGGCTGCATCACCAATGGCCTTTCCTGGCCTCTCATAGTGGCAAGCTTCAGCTGCTCTCCATGACTCCTTCATGCCTTCAAAATTAGTACAACCTGGGTGATGCTTATACATTACCAAGTCCAATAACTGTCAGCATAGGGTATATCCTTTGCCATCCCTGGAAAAAAACCTCTGCTCTCAGGAACCAAATTCCAGAAGATTTCACCTCAGTGATGCTAGTCTTTTCTTTTTTTTTTTTTTTTTTTTTTTTTTGCTTTTTCGAGACAGGGTTTCTCTGTGTAGCTTTGCGCCTTTCCTGGAACTCGCTTTGGAGACCAGGCTGGCCTCGAACTCACAGAGATCCACCTGCCTCTGCCTCCCGAGTGCTGGGATTAAAGGCGTGCGCCACCACCGCCCGGCTTGCTAGTCTTTTCTTAATCACTGATAATTTCTTAGCTCCTGTTGACCAGCATCATGTAATCCAGCAAAGCAAAATTTTGCTTTAGTAGGCCTGGTATCTTGTTAATCACAGATGATTCTTCAATCCCAGCTAACCAGAACCAAAGGATCTTAATTCAAAATAACCAATGGTCATGATTGAGTCTTTGAACTTCCCTCTGACACTTCACAAGCCAGGCCTCCATCTTCTGCACTGCTCTTAACATTCTTACCTTCCAAGTTCCCACAGAACATCCCACAGAGCTTTCAACACTCAATGGCTCTTCTAGCCCAAAGTTCCAACATCCTTCCACAATCATCCCAAAAACACGGTCAGGTCTTTCACAGTAATACCCCACTCCTGGTACCAATTTGTCTTAGTTAAGGTTTCTTTTGATGCAACAAAACACCATGACCAAAAAGCAAGTTGAGGAGGAAAGGGTTTATTCAGCATATTGCTGTTCATCACTGAAGGAAGTCAGGACAGGAGCTTGAACAGGGCAGGATCCTGGAGGGGGGAGCTGGTTTGGAGGCCATGGAAAAGAGCTGCTTACTGGATTGCTTCCCATGGCTTGCTCAGCAAACTTTATAAAACCCCAGACCAACAGCCCAGGGATGGCACCAC
Organism: Peromyscus maniculatus bairdii; assembly: GCF_049852395.1. Taxonomy (NCBI): domain Eukaryota; kingdom Metazoa; phylum Chordata; class Mammalia; order Rodentia; family Cricetidae; genus Peromyscus; species Peromyscus maniculatus. Next base: position 61,785,280 of record NC_134860.1, on the reverse strand, counting down.
ACACCGTAGGCTGGGCCCTCCCTCACAGATCGCTAAATGAGAAAATGCCTTACAGCTGGATCTCATCAAAGCATTTTCTCAACTGAGGCTCCTTCCTCTCTGATGACTCTAGCTGTTATCAAACCGATACACAAACTAGCCAGTACAATCCCTGACACTGAAATTCAAACACTACAACAATAACAATACCATAAACTTCCAAACAACCACACAGGACAAGGAATTGGGTCCCTACAAAAACACTTTAAAAAATAAAAAACAAGCAAATACTAGAGAAGGGGATGGAGGGGATCAGATTTACTGAAAGAGCATAATCCTCAGGCATCTGGGCTTTCAACAACAAAAACAAACACCAGACCCAAGCATAAGGAATACAAGACACAGGAAGTTTAAGTCCATTCCAAAATAATGGAAAGTACCTAAGAAGGCCATTGTATTTACAATGGCAAAACTTTAAAGCAATTTCTAAATTATAAATTCAGCATCTATCTATAAATTCAGTATGCTCTGGCAGGTAAAATGGAGAACATTACAAATCAATAAAAGAGTCCATTCATCAAAGATACAATACATGAAAAATAAGAAAGGAAAATAAAGTAGAGTATGACCAGAAGCAAGGGTTAACAGAACTAAAGGAAAAATACGAAGTTCAACAAGCCTTGTTCCAGCGTGGATAGAACTTCAGAAAAGACAAATAATGAACAAGAACATTGTACCGCACCATAAACCAACTATATTAGCAGCCACGGTAGACACTACCCCAACAGCAAGAGCAGATGCTCTGGTTAAAGGTACCTGAACCCAGCACAGGAAAAGTGCACACTGCTCCACAGAACAGGTCTCTGTCCACTCAAGACGGCCGAGAGGGGACAAAGCACACTCAACGATAGCACCTCTACGTTTCTCAACCAAAGCTTCTCCCAGAAGCCATCAGGTTGACACAGTGGTTCTGGGCAGTCTCCACAAACACATGCCTGCCTCCAAATAAAATCGGTCTACGGAGGTGATGCAGAAGAGGTGGGGGTTTTGGTGATGTTTGCTGTTTTCCTGTTGCTTTTTCTTAACTGCAGAAAAGTATTCACATAAATCCATTTTAAACTGTGACGCTCTTCTCTTCCTTTATGGCTGTCTCCAGGTGTCAGCAGGAGCAATGTCAGAAAGCATGCAAACCCCAAAGAAAGACCTCAGGAACAGTCCTACACATGACTCATGGAGAAACATTTACTATAACTAAGTTGCTCCCAAAGAGGGCTGAATCCAGCAAGCAGCCCACAGCCAGTGCAGCTGTTTCAGACTACAAATTTTATCAGTCTTATAAAATCTTGCAATGATAGTTAAGTCACTAGCCTATCAACAGTGTACCTGGAGATGGGGTAACGCATTAAGCACTTTGTGCCCTGCATAGGAAGACACTAAATTTAAAGCTGTAAGTCCAATTACATGTGGACTGTGAACCTTCTACATCTTTCTTCTCGACTCACTCTACCAGTTCCTTACCTCCACTGCTGCTGTAACTCCAGTTCCAGGGGATCCAACACCCTCTTCTGGCCTCTGCAAGCCATGAGGCATGCACATGGTACACATACATCCATGCAGGCAAACATTCATACACATAAAGTAAAAATTAAAATACCAAGTGTCAATAAGCGCTAGGGCCGGGCGGTGGTGGCGCACGCCTTTAATCCCAGCACTCGGGAGGCAGAGGCAGGCGGATCTCTGTGAGTTCGAGGCCAGCCTGGGCTACCAAGTGAGTTCCGGGAAAGGCGCAAAGCTACGCAGAGAAACCCTGTCTCGAAAAAACCAAAAAAAAAAAAAAAAAAAAAAAAATAAGCGCTAGGAAAATCACCATTGGCTGAGAACAGCGCCATGTCCTCCTATAAACTCTCCTGCCCATGTAGCCCGACTGTTAAGCATCTGATGAAGCAAACTGACAACAGCTGTAATCTACTCCCCCACGAGACAAAGATGACAAGAGGATGGCAACTGCACCAGAAGGGTGTGGTGTCCCCAGCACCACCAATCTCAGGAGTCCAACACTCACTCTTCTCCCTTCCAGATGGTGAGCGACGTTCCACCCATTCACAACAAGTGCAGGAGCCTGTCCTGTACAGTCCTTCCCCACAGCTGCTCAGGAACACATCTGGGCAGCAGCAAGGAAACCAAAGTGTATGGCCAACTAAATCTTCCTGCAGCAGGGCGCTACACACCCCAGCACTAGAGCTGCCAGCTGCTGCCTAAACACTATTTTCCAGCATCGTCTGAAGGCTAGTACTTACCCAAATAGATTTTTAAAAGAAAATGAATGCAAAATATTATAATTATTAGAAGATTATTATAATTAGGTATTCTGTTCTTTTCTTTGATACAAGGAACAAAGTGCCTGCAACTTGCAAGGAACACAAAGTGTCTTCCTTTAGTTGCTTTTTAATTGTCTTGGAGGTTACACCAATCTACAGGGCAGACACCTTGACCTAAGCGTTCTTCCAATTACAGATGTCCCTTCAAGTCTCCAGTAAGTTCATCAGGTCTTCTCACGATCCTATTCCACAAACGCCAGTCAAGCAGAGAAGAAAGGAAAACGGACAGCCATAGGGTACTACCACCTTCTCAAACATCTCATATCCACCTTGTGGAGAGCAGAGTGGTCTCATACATCCAAGGGGATTTAGCCTCTCCTTTCTCTAAGACAAGGAAAAAGAACATGAATTTGATATATACACACACACACACACACACACACACACATATATATATATACATATATATATATATATATATATATATATATATATATATATATATATATATATCAGATCTGGGTGAGTACTCAAAACCATTTTTAAAATTCTGATGATCTACTATCTCAACCTGGAAGTAATGCATGGTTCCTCAGCCCCATGCCTTGATGAGATCCAGCTGTAACAATTTTCTCATTTAGTGATCAATGGGGGAGGGTCCAGCCCCATGGTGGTGCCATCTCTGGGCTGTCGGTCTTCATCTACCAGACCAATGAGCCTTCAGCACATTTTTCCAAACCCTTCTGAAACACATCATCTTTCTGTGTGCCAGCAGCAGCCATGTGGATGCAAGGTCCTTCTTATGAACCATCTTTCTTTTATAGCACAGTGTATAAAACTAGACAAGAATACAAGCCTGCAGCTCATCTCCCACCTTAATTTGCATTTAAAGGATGAAAATGGGTATCAACCTCTGACCCCTAGGTATGAGGTGCTCTGCTCAGCAACTGCACACTCCCCCATGAATGTCACATGAAGACCTTGTAAAATGTTTTTTACAAGGATCCCAATTCCTGTAATAAATGTTTCCAACCTGGTATATTGCCACAATCTGCCAAAAGTTCTGGAATGTATTTGTTACTCTCATTATATAATTTGCAGTGGACCCTCTCATCTGAGAAGATCTTATTACCCACACAAGTCACAAATTGACTTCTTAAAAGAAACAAGAATTTTCATCTAGAGCTCTGCATGGGCTCATTGGTGGTATATTACATAAAGGAACCTTAATTATTAAATAGCTGCTAAATAAATATATATTTAGTATTTTCATGTGTCAGTGACCCAGTTTTAAAGGCCATTTAAGAATCAGAGAAAATATAACCCATTATTAGTAGAGAATTAGCAGAGGGGGTGCTTTAAACAGCAGTTAAACTTCCTTTCTGGAATGGTGGGTGCCTATTGTTAAACTCTCTTTTGGACTTGACTAAGAACTTCTAGAACATACTGACCTGTCTCAACAGCACATTAGGTTTAGTTTCACACTGAAACTACGCTCAGATAAGTAACAACTTTGTAAGGAGTTTTCAGATAATTTTAATCCATCCCCACAAATTATTAACACAAAAATTAAATAGTATCCAGTATATCTTAGTACATAGAAAGTTCCAGATTTAAGTAAAATTTTGCAAGGTTTTCTAGGTAAATTATTTGATGATCTGTAAAATTAGCAGGTGGAAATAAAGTCACTTTGGAGAGCCTGGGTTCAATGAAAGTCCCACGGAAGGAGGAGAATTTCTTTAAAGGGGCAATAGCTGTAGTTAAAAATCAAAACTCAGCCTTTTCTAAACCAGATAAGCTTCAAGTTTTAAAACTTGAAACACTGACTAGGTATGGGGCCACAATACGTTGTGAAAGACATTTTTACAATAAAACATCAACAGGGCCTGGGAAGACAGTCAGCCAAGTACACAGCAAGCGTGAGGACCTGAGCTGGATTTCCAGAACGCCAGGAAAAAAAGCCAAGTGTAGTGACGCACACTTCTAATCCCAGCACCAGGAAACAGAGACAGGTGGCTGTCTGGAGCTCACTGGAAGCCTATGTGGTGAGTTCCAGGTACTAATACATACATACATACATACATGTCAAGGTGAGGAGTGCCTGAGGAACAGCACTCAGGGATGTCTCTGCACATTTTAATTTAGGTGTATTTAGTTTGGCTCAGGCTTCAAATCATTAAACTTAGCTCTTAGTTTTAAAGATTAAATAAATAGTTAACTATTTTCTAGACCCAATAGACAATATATTTTGAAGGGGAAATATGTAACTGCACAATGGATGCCTGACAGGGCCCCCAAGCAACTTAAAAACAACCACAACAGGCAATCTCTTCTTAGACTCTACAACCATTAGCATATACGTGTGTGGGCTTTTATTAATTCTTTGACAATTTCATACAATGTGTATTGACCACATCCATCCCTCTCTCTCATAGACACATGCATTTGCCACTGTAACCTGAAGAGTAGATGGTTTATGTAGTTATTTCTTTCTTGGTCTCATTCCACCAAAATGCAAACTCCTTTCGGCCTGGAGTGCTAAACCATTCTTGACCTAGGTAGGCATGGCCACTGGGCTCATCTCTAACCCTGTCATCTAAGTGGAAGTGGTATGTGTCACTCAAGGCAGACATTGAAGAAACATGCCCACCTTCTCCTATCTACGGCTGTATGTTCTACAGGCCGAGGGAACCAAGTGCCAGAGAAATGTCCGGGCTACCCAAGTCAAGACCACCTGCAGCTAGGACTACAGCAACAGGCCACAAATTCCTACTGTGTTATGCAGCTGAGGATGTGTGTTAGTTGCCATAGTGCAGAAACTAACAGTGATTATCCTACAGGCAGATCTGCTGCTTCCCACTTAAGTAACTTCTTGATTTGGAAGATCTACTCATCCTTCAAAAAAAAAAAAAAGTAAAGAGGAAAAAAAAACTATGAAAACAGATTGTTTATATTGCAGAAAGCAGTCTGTTTATTCTACCCATCAGTCTTTTGCCTGACAACTGGCTACTGTTGCTCTTTTTGTTTACTGTGTGCTCAGATGAATTTTAATATAAATCCTCGCTATAACCACATAACAAATGAAGCAAATTCCCAAATCACTCAGGTTCCAGGCACACTATTCAGGATCACTTCTCATCCAGTGTTGAGGTCACAGAAGCAGACACTTAAAAGGGGGTTAAAACAGCCCCTTTGCTTCTTTACTATACACAAGGACCCACTAAGCATGAAAAGAGTAATCATTTTCACTTGACCTTGGAACACTGCACCATCTCACCCAAGCTAGACTTCCAGCAGAACCTTGACACTTCAATGGCTGCATCTTGACATCGCTCAATTCTAACAGATGTCACATGTCTACACCACAGGCTCCCCCATGTGCGACTGCCAAGTGGGAACAGCAGCATGTGGGGAGTGGTGCTAGTTCAAGCCCCATCTTCTCAGCATTTTCTGCAGCTAGCTATCCATGTTCTCACAGACAATGAGAAAGATGGCAAAGAGGAAGACTGCCTTCCAAAAGAATGCTGAGAATCTTACCAATACCTTCCTCTGGGGCCAGCAGGATGGCACAGCAGATAAAGGCACTTGCTACCTGTGTTCAGTCCCCAGAATTCAAATGATGGAGGAAGAGAACCGACTCCCACAATTTGTCCTCTGGCCTCCACAAATATGTGTGCACACACAATACTGTTTTAATTTTTTTTTAAAGGATTCTACATATGAGACTCAAGGAAGACTCAGAATCGCCCAGGCTTTCGGCCCAATGAAATGTGTATGGCAAGTGAGCCTTGCTATTATCTGTATCTGCACTTCATGACTTTTATTACTGGCCTGCTTAAAAAGTTAGTTTTAGGTAATTTGTCTTTGTTCTTTTCTCCATAGCCCTGATATTTGTAGTTTGTGGTTTTCCAGAATGAAAATCGTAATGGTGTTCAAATAACGACCCCTGACTTATTTCAAAACTCCAAAGAAACTTCTGAGTCAACGGAGTATTTCACTGCCTTTGAGTGTCAGATGTCTCCACAGCAACATTCATAATTTTAAGCACACTATAGGGTCACAGCAATTATTTGATTATTATATAATCTACATTTTCATCGACCCCATTCCAGATTTTAAAAAACCTCAGCTACTGTTTAAATACCTAAGTTCTATTAAAATCATCTACAGAGGCTGGAGAGATGGTTCAGTGCTAAAGAGCACTGACTGCTCTTGCTGAAGACCTGAGGTTCAGTTCCCTGCACCACACGGTGAATTACAACCATCCATAACTCCTGTTCCCAGGGACCTGGCGCCCTCTTCTGGCCTCTGCAGAAGTACACATACATACATACATACATGGAAAACATTCATACACAAGAAATATCAATTAATAAATCTCTGTAAAAATTGCTAAAACCATCCACAGAGTCCCTTTCATAAGTCTTACCTCAATAAACCTAATCTGCCTAGAGCTTAAGTTTACAAAACAACCCTAAGTGACCTACAATGTTTTTCTTTCTCCTTGAGAACTACTCTTGTAAACACTGTGTGAATTCAAGATGACGCAACTGAGTTCTCACCCCCTTTAGAACAGTTGGGGAACTTGCTAGAAACCTAGATTTTCAGGATACTTAGAGTCTTTCTTTTCTTTGACGATTTACCTAATTTTTTTCTTTCCTTCTTTTTTCTTTTTGCCAAGTATAGTGGCACATGCCTTTACTCAATCACTCAGAAAGCATAGGGAGATGGCTCTCCATTGAGTTTGAGACCAGCCTGGTCTACATAGTGAGCTGCAAGCTAGCCAAGGTTACATAGTAAGGTTTATCTCAAAAAAAAAAAAAAAATCACTTTATATGCATAGGTGTTTTGTTTGCACGTATGTTGGGAGCCACCTGACATGGGTTCTGGAAACTCAACTCAGGTCCTTTGGAAAAGCAGCAAATGCTCTTTTAAGAGTTGAGCCATCTCTCCAGTCCCTAATATTTTAAGATTCCTGGGGCCATCCCAACCCCAGAACTCATAGACCAAAATCTCTTGTGATGGATCTGAGTATCTGACTTTGGAGTGAGCTGTGAGCCTGATGCACAGTTCAGGCTGGCAAGTGAGCACTTTGTAACCTTGTGGCATTTCCACCAGATTAACGGAGAATAAATAGAGAAAGCTTGTAGATGGAACTCCAGGTATGAATGGTAGCCCAGAGAGAGTCAACCCTGACATAAGCCTCTTGGAGTTGTGGATTTATAGGGCTGGAAGCCATCTACCCTGAGAAGAGAGTTGTACAGATTGCTGAAAATGTTCTCAAGACAAGAACCTCAGCTCTGTGTCACATCTGATGGCATCATCAGCTACAAGACTTGAAACTCTGCCCCAATGCCAATGGGATCTAATGCATTAGACTAAAAGAGCAGGGTGTCAGAGAATCTCACTCATCTACCAAGTGGCCCCAGAGCATCAGGGGCACCACAAGTCCAATTCTGACTAGTCAGGAGAGCAAACTCGCAGAGGGAAGCAAAGTCACTGAGGATGCCACACCAGCTCACATGGCCTTCACACAGGGAAAAGAACGCCGTGGGGGAGAAAAGTTGAGATGTTGCCAAAACTTCCCTCCACTAGTGACCAGTGGCAAAGGTTACATAACCCCTCCAACCCCACTCCATCTGTAAAATGGGTGCAAATTTTAAATTACATGATACATGTATAAAACAGAACTTGATGTATTTCCCACAGTCCTTAGGGATTTCCCAGTTTCTCTTGCCCTCTCATTACCATTCCATAGTCTCATGAGTTACTTCTAGTAAGTGTTCACTCCAGCTGACAGCAAGTGTCCCACACCCACCCCTTCCAACCCTACCCAGGAACTGGGGCAGTGCAAAGCACACTTTAGCTCCCTTTACTTGTCCCTCCAAAATGAGCACGAAGCCTAAACTCTTTTTTATGACAACACTCACTGGGCACCCTCCAAAGGCAGAGCCAAATGCAAAGGCCAAAATGCTATGGCAAGTCCAGCATGGCCACAGACATGCAAACTCAGTCACACAATTCCGAGTGCCAGAGCCTCCAAGAAAATGGGCTCACTTTCTAATAATGGCTCACTGTACTCAAGTGAAGTCTGGATTGACTCTTCGTTATGACTGACTCACACACCCATTACCCCTGGGAAAGCACCTGAAAAATAGTGCCCACAAAGCTACACAGTAAGCTACACTTTCACCAATTAGTGTCAGGAAAGCTTGCACGAAATAGGCCTCAATCACACTCTAATGCTCCTCAGAGGCAGGTTCACCATACCAAATCACTACAAACACAGCTTTTGCTGGTTAGTTTTATGTTAACTTGACATAAGCTATAGTCATGTGAGAGAAGGGAACCTCGAATGAGAAAATGCCTCCATAACATAAGGCTGCAGGCAAGCCTGTAGGGCATTTTCTTAATTAGTGATGTGGGAAGGCCCAGATGGTTGTGGGTGGTGCCATCCCTGTGCTGTGGTCCTAGATGCTATAAGAAAAGCAGGCTGAGTAAGCCGGTAAGCAGCATTCTCCATGGCTTCTTCATTACCTCCTGCCTCCCGGTTCCCATCCAGTGTGAGTTCCTGCCTTGGCTTCCCTCAAGAGACTGTCATTCAGGGTATGTGAGCCTTTCCTTCCCAGGTTGCTTTTGGTCATGATGTTTCATCACAGCAATAGAAACCCAACTAAGACACAGCTATTCTTCCTTGCTCCAAGTTGGACTCAGCATGACAGAGATGTCAAGCACGTGCCATCTTGACAGGAAAGACAAGGAGAGCGCTCCACTACATCACGGGAAGCATGTTCTTAAACAGGTGCCACATTCTCTCCAAGCAGACTCCTAAAATTTTACACTTTAAAACATGCGGAAAGAAGAAGGCAGAGAAACAAGTATTCAGTGTTTAATGGGATTAGTTTTGACAATGTACAACTTCACTGATATCTTTTCTTAGAAATATGGCCCACATCCAATGATGGATTTCCTAACCTTAACCTGAATGCCGTGTAACCACATGAAATAGCACAATTTGGGTCACAAATATGATAAAGGAAACCAACAGAACGCCAAAGACCTGCAGTAAAGAACTGAGTCAATGTATGCTTATACATGTTGACAAGCAACTACTTGCCAAGAGGTAGAAACAAGAAAAGAGTGAAAACCTTTCTCACAGGCTCTTCCGTATGAATGATTTCAATGCAAACAACATGCCTAGCAGGTATTAATGAGCAGACTTTGTTCTCGGAGCATTTCAAGCAAAGTCAGTCCAAAAATAAAAAATGAAAATCCTTCCTCAGTAAATACTGCTTTTGAAATGTAGCAACAGAGATGAAACAGCTTTGCTGAATTATCCTATCTTCCAATATTGTAACTCTCTGAGTTATGTAAAGATTAAAATCCAATCTGAAAGTTTGACATACTAAACACACAGGCATCCTCCATAATTTCTTCCCAGTGAAGACTGAAAAGTTAATTGAAGGTGGGAGAAAATACAACACCCCATTTCAATTTTAAAAGCTTAATCTAAACTTCTCAGTTTGTCCCAAAATCTAGACTTCAACTTTGCACAAACACAATTAAGTTTGGCTAAATGAGTCATTGGTGGGTGGCGGGGTGGGGGTTATCCTGACAAAAAATACTGACACTTAACTCTAACTTCATTGGTCCCAAAAGCTTACTTCCAACTGATGGAATGGGTCACATTAGATTTAATTCTCTCAGAAAATTGAACGTAACACAAACATCCTCATTGCCCATATTCACACATGAGACTAGAAGACAGCAATTTCAGTCTGTTCCAACAGAAGCTAGTTGTCAAATACATGCTGTAAAATCCCTACTAAGAGAGTTCAAGATCACTCGCATACCCACTTTTTGACCCTCTCCCCTAACTGTTCATACCAGCCTCCAAATTATATCTGAACAATTATATCCCCAATACTGATTCAGCATGAATTATTTAGGGAAGGGGTTAAAATGTTAAATTTAAGATTTATTTTGACCGTGTTATTTGACCAGCTATGCTCATAACTAAAAATTTTACTCTCCTGTTCCTAACTTTTTATCAGCAGGAAACAAATTACCTGCAAAGACAACTAGAGTAATGGTCACTGGGCTGAACCAGGAAAATCAAGACCCAGGCTCACTTTTTCATGAATCTGCACATCAACTCTGTAGGACAATGTGTTAATTCCATCTCATGCTTTCTCAGATGTTCTGATGAGTCAGAATAGAGAGCTGAAGAAAACATTCAAAACACAAACTTTCTTCCATCTAACCCAAGTTATCAGCTGAGGTGCTGAGGCCTAAAATCTACTTCGCATAGAAGATAGTCTAGACCAGTCTCCTCAGGAAATGTACCAAAAGGATTCATCCCTGTGTAGGCTTTACTAGAAAAATGGTTCCCCTTGTAAATGCTGTCACTGACAAAGTCATTGGTTCCAGAACACACTGAAGCTGATTTAAGTCGGAGGGCACAGGGTGACTAAGGTTTCAACAGTTTCTTGATGTAGCCAGTCAGGCAATGAGGTAGACGGTGAGGTAAACAGTGAATGTAATCAGTCAGGCCGTCACTGAAGTAAACAGTGAGGTAGATGAAAGGCAGTCGGTAGACAGTGAGATAATCAGTAGACATTAAAGTAGACAGTGAGATGGTCAGTGAGAACAGCCATGGTAATCAGTGAGGTAGAGAGCGAGCTAGTCAGCAGACAGTGAACGTAATCAGTTTGGTAAGGCAGTCTAGTGAGGTATTCAATAAGCAGACAGACTGAGACAGCAGACAGTGAGATAGTGAGGTAAACAACTCGGCAGTCAGTTAGGTAAGCAGTGAAGGTAATCAGTGAGGTAAACAATGAGGTAGACAATGAAGATAACGAGGTTAACAGAGAAGGTAGTGAGATGATGATGCAACCAGTGAGGCAATCAGTTAGTGAAGTAGTCAGACAGACAGTGAAGAAATCTAGTTGGTGAGCTGGTGAGGTAGACAGGCAGGGGGAAAAGTAGATAGTGAGGTAGCCAGTGGGGTAGCCAGTGAGGTAGCCTGTCAGTGAGGTAGTCAGTGAGAGTAAAGCCAGTGGGATAATCAGTGAGGCAGACCAGAAAGGTAGTCAATGAGACAGTGATGTAAACAGTGAGGTAGTCAGGCGGTGGGGTAGTCAATGAGGGTAGACAGTGAGGTAGACAATGAAGGCAGTCAGTGAGGTGAAGAGTTAAGGGAGTCAGTGAGGCAGAGATGTAAACAGTGAAGCAATCAGTCAGTGACTTGGACAGAAGGTAGACAATTAACGAGGCAGTCGGTGGGGTAGCCAGTCAGGTACTCTACGTGGTTAGGCAGGGAGGTAGACAGTTAAGGTTCCTTGGCAAGTGGTTTTGAGGGATCCACCTGACGCACTAGGACTTTACAGAACGGGGGGGGGGGGGGGGGGGTTGGCCAAAAGGAGCCTTGAGGCCAAGCTTGCATCTTGGATGTAAACAGAAATCACACATAGGCCTGGCCATTAAAAACAGAATAGGTGCCCAAATGGCTCAGTGATTTTCCAGAGGTGAGAGTTAACATCAAACGCTTGCTGCCATTAGATACCATCTCATTTTTCCCCTGTCACTGGAAAAGGGCACATCTATTTCAGAAAAAAAAAAAAAAGTCATTTTTCCTTCAAGGAGGGCAGAGGTGTGGAGCCGTTCGCAGGGGCTGGGGTTGCAGGAGGAGGAGGGGCATGAAGGAGTGCTTTAAGGAGAGGCCCCACACCGGCCACTGCAGAGAGAAAACGGGAGGTGGGGGAGAAAAGAAATGTCTCTCAGGGAAGGGGGGGGGGCGGCAGGGCCGAGTGCAACCGGCTGGAGGAAGCCAGGTCGACCCCCTCCAGGATGCGAGCCAGAGTGCAGAGAGCGAGCGCCGGTTACCTTGGGACACCGGAGGGGGGGAAAGGGGCACCCAGGATGGAGGTCTGCAGAGAAGAGGGAGGGCAGAGGCAGGGTCTCCTCCAAGTACGACCCAGGGAAAGAGATGGGCAAACAGAGGGATCTGAGGCCTCCCCGGGGCCAAAAGGCGTGGCCAGGCATCCTATTGACCGTCGCGAGACGCTAGGACAGCGCGCGGCTACCCTGCTCAGCCCAGCCCGTCCAAGGGGCCCGCGCGCGGCCGCAGCCCCCCGCCCCCCACCCCGCAGTGCTCTTACCTCCACACCTGCCCCATCTGCAGCAGGTGGATGACCGACTGCCAGATCCACACGGAGAGGCGGCACAGACGCTGCGCCCCCGGGGTGGCCGAGCCCCCCGCACCCGGGCCGCCGCGGGCCGCGCCGTGGCCGTAGCCGGCCCCCATCATTGGGGGTCCCCGGCTGCTGAGCCCCTCCACGGCGCCCAGCCCGCCGCCCGTGTAGTCCTGCACGAACCAGCGGAAGCTCAGGCTCTGCACCAGCAGCGACGGCACCAGCACGAAGAACAGGGTCAGCCCGAAGCAGCCGTAGTCCCCCTTGCGGTAGTAGTCGAGGGCCAGCCACAGGTCGGTACCCACGTCCCCGAAGAACACCAGCAGCGCTAGCACGATCCACAGGCAGTCGAGCCACGGCCGCTCCACCTGCGGCGACGCGGGCTGCGGTCGGCCGGCCGAGGGCGTCGGGGGGTGGCGGCCGGCGGCCCCGGGCGGCTGCAGAGGCTGGTCCCCCCCGTCGGCGGCGGCGGCGCTGCGGCGCGGCTTCTTGCCCAGCAGCGAGCGCAGGCAGGCGGAGCGGCAGCCCCAGTAGCACGAGGAGGTGTTGCAGCAGTGGCAGATGTGCAGCGAGCTGCTCTCGCCGGGCTCGCTGCCGTCGCCGCCGCCGCAGCCGCCTCCCCCGGGCTCCCCGTCCTCCTCGCCGCTGCCCACCGCCTCGTCCAGGTTGTGCAGCTGGGCGAAGCCCACCCCCACGCCACCGCCATCGGATTTCGCCGCCATCTTGACTCTCTTCCCAGCTCCGGAGGTTGGGGGGGGAGGGACGGGTGGGGGGAGAAGGCAGGGACCGGGGAGGGGGGGAACGAATGGAGAGGAAGGGGGGCGGGGAGGAAGCGGGGGAGCAGACGAACGGGGGGGAGTGGGCCAGGGAACCCCCTCCGCTTCCGGGCGGGTGGCGTCACTTCCGGGCGAGCCCCCCAATCGCACGGCGCCCGCAGCCTCCTGGCCCTACCCTGCCGGCCAAGATGGCCGCCCTCCTGTGCCTCAGCTGCTGGGCGGGGGACCGGGGGGTTCTCCCCGCCAGGGCTCCCCTTCCCCTCTTCCGTTGACCCCGAAACCCATCAGGTTGACCCCTCGGCGTTTCAGAATCCCGCTGGGCTGAGTGAGGCGGTCCAAAGTGTTCTCTGGAGGAGGCAGTGCCAGACGTTTTGGGGTCCCCTTCCTCTGCGTCGCAGCTCTCAGCTTTGCTCTGGGAGGAACGCCCCCTAACACCCGGCCGGCTTCTGGCGGAGGGGCGGGACCTCTGAGGGAAGGGGCGGAGCTAGTGCAAAGCAGGTGATTACTTGTCACTTCCGGGAGATAGGATGACCTCATTGTGTAGTTAGACACCCCCCCCCCCCCATCAAAATGACTGTGTCTCACCTCTTGGGCTGTTTGGTTTTGTTTTTTTTTTTCTCTTACCTCCGTGTTATTTTCTTATCTTCAGGGGCTCTAAAAAAAAATTACATAAGTCAGCATAGATTCCACAAACTTACTGATTCACACTTTAGGCACCTCTCATCTGTATTGACCTCCTGATTTTCCTGGCACTTGATAACTTTCCCATCTTTTGTAATAAAGTTTCCAACATTCCCTCAAGAAAATTCTAGGAAAAAAATCTAGCTAGAAATCAGCCTGGTTGCCTCTCTCATGTTGTAGCAAGAACTGAATGGGCATCTTGTGACCTTGAATGTTTTCTGCACAATCAAACATTTCCACCAAACCTTTTATTTTTAGTGTAATTTTAAAACTCCCCAAAGACCTTAATTTGAAAAAAAGAGCTTAAGCTGTATGTATCAATTATTTGTTCAGACAGTTTCAATGTGTGAAACTTGTCTTTGAGAGTTTTTGGGGAGGTGCTAAGGCTCTGTTAGTAAACATGGCTTCAAGTGAGTGAAATTTTTGTTAATGTGCTATATCATTAAAATAGGTGCGCAGTATACTATGTAAGCTTGGCTTACAAATGGCACAAGCGAGGCAGCACTGAATGGATTTGAATTACAATGCTCTTTCAGTGGAAGACACAGCAAACTGCTTGCTTCTTACTGATGAGTTGAAAGGAGGATTTTGAAGAGAAAAAGTGAAAAGAAAGCACCGGGGTTTTTCTCATCAACCTCTGTAGATTTTTTTAACCCACTTTCCGTGAAGTCTAATAACGGCAATAACTTCTTTTAGGATGCTAAGAAGACAAATAGGCAACATGTTTATAGCATTGAGGTTCTGTAGAAAAAAATTACTTTGACAACTTTAGTAGTTGCTTTGATGCATATGACATTTAACAGTGTTGGAGCTCCTCAAGTTTTGAGAATGACTGTAAAAGATGAGACTACTCCATTGTGAAACACAAGTTTTCCTGAGTATATATGCCAAAATAAACCCTATAAAGACTGGAGAGGATTTTACTTACACATTAGAGAAAGTGATTCTAAAATCTACCTTTGGAAAGAAACCACATATCTGCATCTTTTATTTCTTACTATAGTTTAATCATTTTGCCTTCTTGGGTAATAAAACAGAACTAACAGGTAAAAATTATTTCTGCATATAGATGAGAGACTGCTTCTTTACTGGATTTGAAATAATAACACCTTAAAGGCGTGTGTTGAATACAGTTGCTCAAACTTGGATTCTAGTTTCATTAAGTTGGTAACATGAATTAACAAGATAATCTCTTTAAACCTCGGTTTTCACCTTTATATCATGGGAATAATACTTCCTTCTTTGAAAATGTGCTCAGTAACAATCTATTCAAAGCTCTCAACATGATACCACATAGGTACTAGACAATAAATAAATGGTAACTGTCTGTGTTATTGTTGCCATTACTACTACTGTTATGTTTGCATCATGCCAGCATATATCTACTTAAACTCCATGAAATAGATTTAGTGGCTCTAATAAAAGAAATCATTTTGAAATACTTCCAGGAAATGAGTGCAATTAATTTGTACTTTTAAATATATTTTCTTTATTTAAACTGTGGAGCTATGAAATAAGATACAAAAGCAGGCAGTAATAGCATATTTATGATTCTTATTTCTCTGTACCCTGAAAGAACAGAATCCACTAGTGAAATTAGCTAAGTAAATTACACTCACTGAGGCTGACAAAAGAGACTATGAACCAAAAAGTGTCACAATTGAAATTTCAAGTAGACATATAAGATTCAGTCTTTTCAAGTGATTTCAACTTTGTAATTGCTGGCTCAACAATTTTATTATTCTGTCTTTTTTGGAAGGGGAGAATATATTCTCCAATCGAGAGGGTTCTAAAACTACAGTCAGTTATGATGATAATAAACCTACCACAGAGACTTACTGAAAGATCAACTCAAGGCCTCATGCATGCTAAGCATGTGCTTTACCATCCACTTTCACCTAGTTAATCTTTCCTGTTCTAGTCAGCCTTTTCTTGACAGCTTGGCTTTGAGATGGCCTTGTGCTAAGTGGCCACTCAGGCCTACTAAAGCACCTTTGTTAGAGTGCTAGTGTGGCTTTTTCCTAATCTTTTTTTTTTTTTTTAACCTTTGCTTTCTGTAATTCAGTCAGTTAAGGATTTGACCCTATGTTTCTACTACTATGTAAAATGAAAAGCTAAAAAGCACAGCGTGTTACAATTACATATAAATTAATTCTAAACACATTCAAAGAGCTTTTATGGGTATGGTAAGGTGGTTTTACCGTATGGAAGTTGTGACATAAATCCTGTTTGGAAGCCCTTGGAGTTTCCTTCTTAATTCCTTGCGATTTTCAGAAAAGCAAAGAAGAAAGTTGGTGTTGAACCCTACTGTATATTAAACACCCTCCCAGATCGTTCCTTTTAGATCTTACAGCAGTCCCAAAAGGCTCAGGAGTTCCTTCTCCATCATAAACAGCTCTGCTAAATGACTTCTCCTGAGTCACACCCTGTGCCATCCACTCTACCACCATCCTGGTCCAACCCACTAGTGCCACCCCAAAGGATGCCGTGTTAGTTATAGGAAGGACCCTGTCACAGTGCAGTGATGACACACATCTAAGAGACAGAACACTTGAATTCCAATATGGGGATGACCGTCAGCAAAACCTCCTTGAGAGACTTCTGCATATGGTCCTCACATGGTTTTGAGCCTATGTAAGCTTCCTAACAGTAAGTGTGCATCCCTGTTATCATTCCCTTGCCTTCTACAGTAAGTGTGCATCCCTGTTATCATTCCCTTGCCTTCTACAGTAAGTGTGCATCCCTGTTATCATTCCCTTGCCTTCCACAGTAAGTGTGCATCCCCGTTATCATTCCCTTGCCTTCTACAGTAAGTGTGCATCCCCGTTATCATTCCCTTGCCTTCTACAGTAAGTGTGCATCCCCGTTATCATTGCCTTGCCTTCTAAGTAAGTATGCATCCCCCTTATCATTCCCTTGCCTTCTACAGTAAGTGTGCATCCCCGTTATCATTCCCTTGCCTTCTACAGTAAGTGTGCATCCCCGTTATCATTCCCTTGCCTTCTAAGTAAGTGTGCATCCCCGTTATCATTCCCTTGCCTTCTACAGTAAGTGTGCATCCCCCTTATCATTCCCTTGCCTTCTACAGTAAGTGTGCATCCCCGTTATCATTCCCTTGCCTTCTACAGTAAGTGTGCATCCCCCTTATCATTCCCTTGCCTTCCACAGTAAGTGTGCATCCCCCTTATCATTCCCTTGCCTTCCACAATAAGTGTGCATCCCCGTTATCATTCCCTTGCCTTCTAAGTAAGTGTGCATCCCCGTTATCATTGCCTTGCCTTCTAAGTAAGTGTGCATCCCCCTTATCATTCCCTTGCCTTCTATTTTACTGACTTCTATAGAAATGGAACTTCTTTCAGAACGGCAGAGTAAAGTTAAAGAACCTGGTATTTTGACATTTGATGTTAAGAATTGAAGTTTAGGCTGGAGAGGTGACTCCATGATTAAGAACACTTTCTCTTGCAGAAGACCCAGGTTTGGTTGCCAGCACCCACACCAGGTAGTTCACAACCACCTGTAACTCCTGTTCCAGAAGGTCTGATACCCTCTTCTGGCATCTGTGGATCTGTGGGCACCTGCACCCATGTGACATAGACTCACATAGACACACACACACACACACACACACACACACACACACACACACACACATACACAGAGAGAAAGATGGGGGGGAGAGAGAGAGAACTGAAGTTTTTGCTGGTGGTATAAAATGGTATAAATTCTACAGAGGAGAATTAGACACTACTTGCCGAATTACAAATGCAATTACCCTCTGAGACAATAACCTTCCTTATGGAAGTTTATCCTATAGATAAATATGCACACATCACAAAGTACAAATAGGGCTAGAGATATGACTCATCAGTAAAGAGCACTTGATGCTCTTCTAGACAACCTGAGTTCAATTCCCAGCACCCACATGAGGGCTCACAACTGCCTCTAACTCCAGTTCCAGGGGATCTTATGGCCTCTAAGGTCATGAGGCTCACACATGTTACACAGATATACATGCAGACAAAACACCCATGTATATAAAATATTTTTTACATTTTTTATTTTTAAATATTTTTTTCAAATAATATATTTTGATCATATTCTTTCCCTTCACACAAGTCCTCCCAGATCCTCCTCACTTTTCTACCCACCCAACTTCATTTTCTTTCTCTCATTATGAAAACAAAAACAAACAAACAATGACAAAAAAGAAACTACCAAAAATGCACACATAACTTACCTAGTTTCAAATTCTTGGCTTCGTTAACATTGTCAAATGTGCATTCTATCTCATGAAGTGGTTGGGTAGTCCCATCACATTTATGCCACTGTTGCAGCAACATGTATATCACATCATGATCACAGATACACATGTAGCCAAAACACTCATGCACATAAAATAAACTTTTAAAAAAGAAAGTCTATGTATAGTCATATAACTCAGTTCTTCATGTAGCATTTTATGATCACATGAAAATATGAAGGGGGTAAAAGATCCAAATGTCGGCCGGGCGGTGGTGGCGCATGCCTTTAATCCCAGCACTTGGGAGGCAGAGGCAGGCGGATCTTTGTGAGTTCGAGGCCAGCCTGTCTCCAAAGCGAGTTCCAGGAAAGGCACAAAGCTACACAGAGAAACCCTGTCTCGAAAAACAAAACAAAACAAGAAAAAAAAAAAAGATCCAAATGTCAATTCAAAGGGACAACTATTAGATACATTACGGTGTGTATGTGGCACAATATGATGTGGTGATATTGAAAATGTCAATTTTTCCTGTTAGTTATGCAGAATGAGTTTTACAATGTTGTGTTATACAAAAGGAACAAAGTGCAATGCACTAGAACATGCTCTGTTTTCTGTAAGAATGTAGAAGAGGTCCGTTTATTATCTGTTCCTTTTGCTTATTTCTATATAAAGCAATTTTGGGAAAAGGGCCCAAGAAATAATTAAAACAATCAATTACATATAGAGTAGTGTTCTAGATGTGGCAAAATTGTATGAACAGAAACTGGGATATAAAAATAATAAGGTTGGAAGGTGTTTGGAGGTGGCAGGTGATTTGTGCATACCTACTGTGCCACAGAGGTGGATAATACAGCAGGAGCAAAACCTGAGGCCATTATTGATAACAGCATTGGAGATTCTGTGAAGACATTGTTTGGCTCTAAGAACTCCTAAGTCTGACATTGATGAATTGATGGAAATCTTTCTAGAGCTTACGTATGTTTTCATCTGTGTTACCTAAGCAAGAATATGAGCTTCATGAGTTCATTTCCCAAAGAATGTTACAGCTTCATCATGTATACACAACTTCTGTGAAATGGACTAATTACTCTCAACTAAAGGAAAATGAGAGGTGAGCACTAACAAATTAAATCAAAAAGGCATTTCTGAGAATCAGTGTGATACATATTTCCCCAGATTGAGCATTTGAGATTGAAGAGAGGAATTTGGCATTTTTACAGCAGATATCAATCCCTCAATTTCCTATTTCAACCCAACTATAGCACTTTGGACAAGTTACTTCAGCTCTCCGTTTTATTTTCCTTGTATGCAAAAATGGCTAATAGACTATTCCCTCCACAAGCTCTCTGTAAGATCAGTCATGGTACACAGTAGGTGCTAAGTAGGCACTGGTCCTCCCTCCCTAGGTACTTTCCTGTTCGCTCATTGAATCTGCTGGCCAGACTGCCACAGACTAAATTGCTTACAGCCACAAAAACGTACTGTCTTACCCTTCCCAAGATCAAACTCCAAAAGGCATCTTGCTGGGCTAACCCTTGGTGTTGGCCGGGCTGTGTTCCTCCTGGGAACTGTGAGAGAGGATGTGCTTCCATGCCTTTTCTGGAGTCTTGAATCTGTCAGCATGCTTCGGTCATTTCCCTTTTCCATCTTCAGAGCCAGCCATCACTTCACTCCCACCTCTCAGTTTTCTCCTTTCTCACTCTGACCCCCTCCCGCCCTCATCTGAGGGCGGGATTTTGCCTTGGTGAAGACAGATTTTGTGTAATACACCAATTCAAATGTTCATTTCTTCCAAAAACACCTTCTCCAAACAACCAGAAATAGTGTTTCCCCAGCTCTGTTGGCGTCCCTTAACCAGTCAAGCTATTACATAAAATGAGCCACAATGGACGTTAACAAAACAGACAGGTTTGGATTCCAATGTCAGCACTTTCTATGTGAATGTATTTGCTAGTTATGGAACTTATATTAATTCAGGTTGAGTTTCTGAGTGTTAAAAATATTACTTTCTGTGTGCCCCCACTACAAAGAATGTGGTAAGAAACTCATAGGCTTATTGGATGATTTCTAAATCATAAGGAAATACAAAACCATAAAGAACTATTTTCATCCAAGTAGAGGCCTTCTATCTAATCTCTCCCATTTATATTTTGTTTGTTTCCCCTGCAGCCCATTTACCATCACCAGATAAGATGGAATGGATCACTATTACCTGCCTTACCAAATGTAAATGGCATGCTTAGTTTTCAGATCATCCATAGCCTCCTTCCACCTTACACAGTTATTAATTTCCACCATTAGCCAGTACACACCCCAGACAAGGAATTGCCCTTCTTGGGAACATGTATCCTGTGTTTCTCCATGCTAAACCTTCTGATCTTGCTTTTTAGTCATTTCCAAAGTCTTCCTCCTCCACTTTTCCTACCATTGTTATTCGAACCAGTATTTTCAATGAAGGGGAGGTAAAGGAGACAGCTCAGTGGATAAAACAATTGCCACTAGAGAAACCTAGGGAAATACTGGATAAATGTGGTAGCCACCCGATAATTCCACACTACTCAAACTAAATGCCCAGGAAAGCTAATTAGCCTGTATTGGTGGGCTCTGAGTTCAAGTGTGAACCTGTCTCATATATAAAGTGGGGAACAATTGAGGAAGCTACCCAACACCAACCTTGGACTTACACACACTCATGTGTACCCATATACACACATGTGCCCATATACATTCGTGCGCGAGCGCGCGCGCGCGCGCGCGCGCGCGCGCACACACACACACACACACACACACACACACACACACACACGCAAATGACTTTTTAAGGAAAATCTACGGTAAAAAAAAAAGATGTCATGCTAGTAAAGGTTCAAATTCCTTCTTATCTTTCAATATGTATTTGAAATTTCACCTCCTTCAGCAAAAATGCCTTGGACTGTTTCAGTCCGGCACGATGCCTTCTTCCTCTTTGCATTAATTTGCTCATGTTCATTCTTGCATTCTCAATTCTTCATTCATGTGATGATGTTTTTCCTTAAATCACAGACATAAGAAAGCCATCATGCCAGCTGCTTCTTGCCCTTTTGGCCAAGACTGAGTGTAGGAACCAGCTCCTCCAATTCTTTGAATAAGTGGATTCTGAGGTATGTGCCTAAGCAATATTTATTGACCACTTTCTGTGTTTTAGCCCTGTGATAAATAACTCCGGTGGGGAATCAAGCAAGGCAATGTCCTAGCGGTCTATAAGCAAAGTCTCTAGACACATAGTAAAGACATCCACCAAGTAGAGGCATGATGTGTACTGAGGCAGAAACATGGAAGAGCAATGGACCAGGAAACTGCGGATTGTTTATAGCATTGGACACATAAAGGAGAGGAAGATGGTAAGTGGGCCAGGTTCAGAAAGGTTCATAGATATCGGTATGAGACTTTAAAGTTGATCCTATAGGCTTTTATCAGAAAAGTGACAAATTAAACTTTGTAACTGTTTCTTTCTTTTTTTTTTTTTTATTTTATGTGTGTGACTCTTTGCCTGAATGTATGTATGTGCACCACATACATGCCTGGTACCTGCGGAGGTCAGAAGAGGCTATCAGATCACCTTGAACCCAGAGTTATAGACAACTGTAGTCAGCCATGAGTGCTGGGAACTGACTGGGGTCCTCGGCAAGAGCAGCAAGTGCTCTTAACCACTGACACCCCACTCCCATCTTTCTCCAGCTCCTCAACTTCATGTTTCAGACAAATAATTCTGATGAAAGTGTGGAAGTTAGAGCAATAACTAACAGGAAGTGCCTTGCACCGACTAATTAGCTGGTGTCCCTATAAACCAGCATTTAAGGCTTGATATTTATTTAGTAGAAATGCATTTGATTTTAGTAAAAATTCTGCTCAGATTAATTTTTCCTAACCCAAACAGAACCAATTGTCATTTTTAAAATTAGCAGAATAGGTGCTGAGGAGATACAAAAGTGCTTGCCAGACAGGCATGAGGACCTGGGTTCGATCCTCGGGTGCACATTAAAAAGCTGCGCGTGGTGGAGCACACTTGCAATCCCAGGGCTGGGAAGGCGGAGGCAGGTAGAGCCCCGGATCTCCTTGGCCAGCCAGCCTAATCTAATCAGTGAGCCCCAGGCAATGAGAGACCCTGCCTCACAGAACCAAATGAATGGCTCTTGAGGAACAGAGACCCGAGGTTGACCTCTGACCTCTCTGTATACACTCATGGACATGCACACACGCACATGTGTGTGCACACGCACATGTGTGTGCACACGCACATGTGCACATGCACAAATAATAAAGCTTAAAGCTTTAGAACATTTTCTGCTTTCCTATTGCTCCTTCTCTCTCATCAGTTCTATCTCACGATTTTCTAAACTAAACCCCCTTTCACGAGCATATTAAAGGGCTTGAAATTTAGCTAATACAATAAGCTGCTCCTTCCAAACAGCACTATACAATGCATCATTTGGTTCTAAAATGCCAGCAGAATGCCAAGTTTCTGCTAATGTGGTCACACATGATCTTTGAAAAGAAATGTCAACAAAATATGTCTGCTGAACAGTTTGTTTTGTCGTCATTGTTGTTGTGGTTTTCCTATACCAAGGCCTTGTCTACTTAGCTACAAGTAATAAGATCACCACCCAGTCCACCCCTAATGATTCCTCTGCCGGTATTCATGCCTT
Organism: Peromyscus maniculatus bairdii; assembly: GCF_049852395.1. NCBI lineage: Eukaryota > Metazoa > Chordata > Mammalia > Rodentia > Cricetidae > Peromyscus > Peromyscus maniculatus. Next base: position 61,762,408 of record NC_134860.1, on the reverse strand, counting down.
CCCCTTGAGGGCAGCCAGGACCTGTGCCTTGATTCTAGCCAATAGAATGTGGCAACCATGATGGGTTATCAATCTGTGGTTGATATGGCATAAGTCTGATGGAATGGAAGGCTTTCCCCGGAGCTTGAGCTAGCACGTGGCTATGTGGGAGAAGGCCCTGGGGAGAAGATCTCCACTGGGGACTAGTCTCAGCCAGCAGCCAGCAAAACCCTAGGACCTACAGTACCAGACTCACAAGGAAATGAATTCTGCCATGGCAGTGTGGTCTGCTTCATTAGAGCCTGTACAAGCCTGAGAGCATTTTCATCATAGCCACGAGGGTCACTGGGCAGAGGTCCCAGCCACACTCTGCCTGAATTGTCTCCCAGACTCTAGAATAATAGGTGTGTTGTATGTCGCACCTTGATTTGCTGTCACAGAGCAACTGTAAATACTTTCAAGTCAGGGGCTGGAGAGATGGTTCAGCAGTGAAGAGCACTTGCTGCTCTTCCAGAGGACCAGAGTTCGATTTCCAGACCCACACCAGAAGGCTCGCGCTGTCTGTGATTTCATCTATAACTCCAGCTGCAGGGGATCTGACACATCTGGCCTCTACAGGCACCTGCACTCAGATGCACACACCTACATGTGCTCCTATTTGCAGTGCACTCACACACACATGCACACATGCACACATACACACATACTTAAAATTAATACAAATCCTTTAAAAAAATACTTCAGTATCAGAAATGTTTTGTGTCTAGCTCTAAAAGTTTTGGATTTTGGAGCATTTCAGATTTGGGTCCTTCTTCCTTTGGTTTTTGTTTGCTTTGTTTTTTTGTTTGTTTGTTTGTTTTGTCGTTGTTGTTTGTTTGGTTGGTTTTTGAGTTGTATTCCAGGCTGGCCTTAAACTTGTTACATACTTGAGGATAACTTTGAGCTCCTGATGTTCCCACCTCTACCTCCTGAGTGCTAGAATTGTAGATGTGTGCCACCACACTAGTTTATTCAGATTTTATATTTTCAGATGAGGGATGTTTAACCAGTAAAGCATGTGAAAAATATTAAAGCAAAACCACCTAAACCCCAAATCCAAACACTTCTGGCCCTAAGTATTTTTGGGTGAGATTCCTCAGTTAGTGTGCAGTGTATGTAAGGATGGACATAAAGGGCAGGTCTCAGGCACCTGTTCATCTTTCACTAGGTGCATGGAATTGCACAATAGCTGTACTTATTTGCACCATGTTTTCAGTTGATTCAAATACTTCCTTGACTCTTTTGCCATTCTAGCAGCCTACTTCTTCCAACTGCTAGTTTAACTTTGAGTGGGAAAGGAAAGAGTAAAAACAAGGGGTCATTGTCATGTTGAGATGTACTTCTTGGGGGGTCTGTGCAAAAGCTGTGGCAGCTGGGAAGCAGAATAGGCCGGCTGCAGGTGCAAGAAGCAATGCGGAGACTTATTTCATATCCTGACAGACACATTACTTTGTACATCCACAGCACCACACAGTCAGTGGATGTCCATGTTGATGTTCCTAGAGCAGGATTTACAAGCCTCAAGAGGATACTGACCGATAGGCAGGCATTTTAGAAGTGTTTCCAATGCTCTAGCTCCTGAGAGGGGTCCACAGATGTTTACTATAGTGTGGTATATAATTTCTACATGTAAATATTATATAGATACTTTTATATAGATCTACTGGTACAGAGTTTAATATATAAACTTTAGGGTCAGCCTAAAGTAGTTTTTAAAAAGTCTGTGTGTGGGGGCGGGGGGGGGGGGCGCGGGGATGTGTGTGTGCATGTGTGATGTTACAGGGATATCCATGAAAGCCAGATGAGAATATCTGATTCCCTGGAGCTGGAGTTACAAACAGTTGTGAGCTGCCTGATGAGGCTGGGAACTGAACTGTGGTCCTCTGCAAGAGCAGTGTGTGTTTTTAAACTGCTGAGCCATCTCTTCAGTCCTTGTTTGTTTGTTTGTTTGTTTGTTTGTTTGTTTTTAAGTGCTTATTAAATATTTATATATTTTATGACTATTACCTACCAGAGAAAGTTACCATTTGAAGGAGTAGATCGCCAGTTCTTGTCTATATACTCAACAAGGAAACTGGGAATGTAGCACCATCGGTAGAGAGCTTGCCTAGCGGTCATGAAGCCGTGAGTTCAGGCCCCAGCACTCCAGCACTGCATAAGCCTGGAGGAGTCGTGCAAGCCTGTAAATCAAGCACTTGGGAGGTGAAAGCAGCGGGAGAGGGGCAGTCAGAAGCCCCAAATCATCCTTGAATACATAAGGGGTTTGAGGTCAGCCTGGGCTACAGGAGACCATGTTTCCACAAAAAAAAAAAAAAAAAAAAAAAAAAAAGCTAAACAAGGAGGAAAAGACTTGGGAGGGAGAAAGATCCAGTGTGTGAAGAGAGCAGAGAGAAAATGCAGTTTCATTCAAAACAGAATAAGTCAAACTCTAGGGCTGGCCAAATGGTGCAGAGGGTAGGGGCACTTGCACATCTGTGGGATGACTTGAGTTTGAGCCCCAGTTCCCACAAGGTGGCTGTGGAGAACTGACTCCTGAAATGTTTCCTCTGACCTCCCCCTGGGCTCACACATGTGTACACACACATGAAAGAAAATTAAAGACTTAAAAAGGATCCACAACCCCCCCATACACATGGAGGCACAGTGAGACCGAGTCTGCACAGAACTGACATGTAAGGCTCACCCACCAGGTCTTTTAAACATTAGACATAGCAGCACTGAGCATCAGGGATTAGCCATCATCAGTCATTGCTAAGTGGCGCCGAGGGCCCCTTTATTTTAGCATTCTCAACCGGCAGTGCCGGGGCAATCATTGCTAGATAACCTGCAGCCGTGCAGCAGTGTCTAAGACCCAGGTCTACCTACTGAGGACTCTCAGCTCAGACAGGAGACAAGGGAAACACCAAGCAAAACTTTTGGCTTTGTAGATCTACATTAGTGGGCAAACGTCTGACCTATACAGGCAGGCATGTGCATGCAAGTATGTGTGAACGTGAAAACCTTCAAGCATCCTTGCAGACCTGGTCCCACCATGCCCAAAAGTCTTACCAGGATAGCTTGCCACCTCCCTGCGTGGCCCTTGAAGGCCCTGTAAGCAAATACAGTTGATTCTTGGTTTGATCATTCTCCCATTATTTCTTGTTGCCTAACAGTCGCTAACAACACTACCAGCTAGACCGAGCACACACTTACAAATTAGCAGGCTCTACCTCCAGTTTTCTGTGACCCTCTTTGTTAACACCTTTTGCCTTTGTTTCCAGAACCTGATTCTAGATTGATAGTTTTCATGCTTTTTCAGGAATAATCCCTAAATCTTCTTGATCTGTGTGCTAGAGGATTATCTGCTGCCCAGACACAGCACGGGCCTGGCCTCCTTGCTCTGCAATTAATTCTTAGTTTGTCTACAATGAATTACACTTGCCATCTGCTGATAAAATCGCCAATGTCCAAAAGCCTTTTCCATGGCTTTCATTGTGTATCTATGGTCTGTTCTGCCTCCTCTCAGCTGAATCAGTTGCAAAACAGGGGGTTTGGTTTCTAATTCCTCCTCTCAATCTGCTCTGTAGTGGAGCTTATATGTGAAAGTATATGCTTATGAACACGTATGTGAACGTCATAAAGGAACTTTCAGTGTACAAGACAAAAGTCAATATAGTCACGCTTCCATGAAAGAATAAATGGTTCCAGGCCAGCCAGGGCTACATAGCTAGACCGTGTATCAAAAAGGCCAAAGTATATCAAGGCCAGTCTGGTGTGCACAGTGAGTTTCAGGCCAGCCAGAGCAACAGAGTAAGACCCTGTCTCACAAAGGGGGAGGAAGGGCAAAATAGTAATAATAATAAATAATAATAATAATAATAAAAGGAATAAATGAGAAATGTATTGAGTGGTTTTTAAACAACTCCTCAGTAAGATATAAAACAATGAGTTTTAAAAGTAATGTACTTAAATAAGGAAAGGTTAATATTAATTTTAACAGATCCTTCCAAATCTACTAGATAATGGGCCATTGAGATGTCTCATCTGGTAAAGGCACTTGCCACCAAGCCTGGTGAAAAGGCTTTGATCACAAGAACCTACATGATGAGGAATTAAATAGTACAGACTTAGGGAGTAGCAACAGAAATCCCCTGCTCCAAATTCTGGAGGCTGGAAGTTCAAGGTCAAGGTGCAGGGTGGTGGCAGAGTTATTTTCTCATGTGGCTTTTTTCTTCAACTTATAGAGGGCTGACTTCTATGTACTCAAATGCTCTTCCCTCTGTTTTGTCTTTTGATTTTGGTGTGTGTGTGTGTGTGTGTGTGTGTGTGTGTGTGTGTGTGTGTGTGTGTTGAGGGGGTAGTTTTGGTTTGGTTTGGTATTTTGAGACGACATCTCATTATGTATTTCTGGCTTGCCTATAACTCAGAGAAATCCACCTGCCTCTGCCTCCTAAAGGCTGGAATTAAAGTCCTGCACCACCACACCTGGCCCATGGTCTTCCCTGTATATGAGTCTATCATAATCTCTTCTTATGAGGACACCATTCCTCTTGGATTAGGAGCACATACCCAAATGACCCCCACTTAACCTTAATTAGCTCTTCAATAATCCCATCTCCAATCAAAGTCACCAGAAATACTGAGGAGTAGGACTAACACACACGAATCTGGGAGACATAATTCAGCCCAGAACAACCTGAAATGGAATGGTTTCCTCTGCTTGTCAGTCAGTTGTCCACACAGGGATAGTGTCTTATCCAGGTGTTAGGATCTCAGAGTCCTTTGGACCACATCAGGACACATCCACAAAGCATGGACCCTCTGCTGCTCAAGGATCCTTATATTGAATCCTAAGGACACCATGCATAACATCTCTCACCACCCTGTACTCCAGAGTAATAAAGAGGCATCTGTTTTTTTCAACACCCCGAGTCTCTGTACCTGTCATCCAAGTAGGAGATTTGTCATCTGGGTCTTGAGATGACAATCATTGTCTCAGACCTTATAGTTTTAATGGATTCGGTTTTCAAAACAAATACCCAGAAGTAGATTCTTCCAGTGTCCTGTCTGTAACAAGCACTTGCTTCAACTGAGACATAAAATGCATGAAAAAAGTAGTGATTCAAACTACGGTGAAATTACATTTTTATTTTATTTTATGTGTATGAGTGCTTTGCCTGCATACATGTAAATGCAAGGCCTGTGTACTTAATGCTTGCAGAGGTCAGAAGAGGACATTGGATCCTCTGGAACTGGAGATACAGATGATTGTCAGCTGTCATGTGAGTGTTGGGAACTCAATTCAGGTCCTTTAGAAGAGCAGCCAATTCTCTGAACCACTGACCCACAACTCCAGCCCCCTTCCCCTTCTAAAATAGGAAAGCATTTTTTAAATGACCACTCATGGCTGCAGAGAGAGTTCTGAAGCTGTGGTTAAGAGCATGTACTGCTCTTGCCGAGAACCCAGTGCAGTTCCCCATACCCACATCAAGCAGCTCACAACCACCTGCAACTCCAGCTCTAGGAAACTGACACCCTCTTCTGCACTCTGTGGGTACTGCATTCACATGTGCACACACTTACACATAGACACACACTCTAGCCCTTCCCCCATGGCCCTGTGTGTGCCAGCTTCCCCCAGACCCCAAAGGCTCTATAATATCCCAGTGTAATATCACTAGCAGAGGACAAAGTACTCAAACACGTGAGCCTATAGAGAACATTATTTCATATTCAAATCACAACACATGTATAAAGAAATTCTGACAGAATTCTGCAAAATGTTGTACCATGTAGTTGATTAATTCCCCCTTGAACCAGGGGGATTATTATTCTTTCAGGCTCCAGGTAATGTTGATGGGCAGATCACTAAACTCCTGGGCCAATGTGGTCAGGTAGCGACAACAGGTTTGAAAACACCTTACCTCTTCCTACGGAATGAGGGAAGTTAGAACGTTATGTGGTAGGTGGAGGGGTGAAGGGTCATGAGGCTCAGAAGGAGTGTCTGGGAAGCACAACCTTCTGCCTCTAGACATGCCTGGTCCATGGGTAGTTACAGACCAAGAATCCTGGAGCCAACCACCTGAATCTACCTCCACACTAGCTGTGTGAATTTAGACAAGCTCCCTAGCCTCTCTGGGCTACCTTTTCTTGGAGCATAAAATGAGAATAACACACTAGCACACGATGCAGATTGTGGTGAATGTTAAATGGGTTGATACATGTCCAATTTTAGGACACAGGAAGCGTGCAAAATGTAATAGATCCCTAATATGGCATGGCACACAAGCCAGCATGTCTCTGTGACCTCAGCACTGGAAACAGGTGGATCCCAGGGCCTTACTGATTGGCCAGTGTGGACATAAAAAAAAAAATGTCTGGCCTTTATAGCCTAGCATACTTACACAAACATAGGCATGCGCGCGCGCGCGCGCGCACACACACACACACACACACACACACACACACACACACACACACTACTTGATCAGTGCCATGGACCAATTGCTTGAAGAGAAAGAGACACGGATAGAAAACGGTTGTAGTGGGCCGACATTTAAATGATTGCCAAGATTCTGGGATGACCAGATTGAATTAAAGTGGCTACCTCTAGAGAGGATTTTCCTAAGAGAGAGGACTTAGTGGTTCTCTTTTTTCTGAAAACCCTCTTACTCCCACACTCACAGTGATTTATCTTGGAAATAAAGAAAAGTAGTCCCTGGCTGGGGAGAGGGTACCTCTGCTGCAGAATCACAAGTTCACTTAGGAGTGACTGAGTGCTGTCCACAAGACTTCCAAGACTCACTCTCCATTGTCCCTCTCCTCCTGTTCCACAGAGGCATCCTCATGAAGGAAGCATGTCTCCTGTCATCTCGAGCTTCACACTTCACAGTTTGTGACCCCAGAGAAAGGCTAATGGGTCTCTTTTGCCAGGAGGTCAAAACTCCTGAGAACCATTCACTCCAACCCCAACTCTGCTTCTCTCTCACAGGCCAATCAGTTACAGTAGACGTAAAGGTGGAGGTCAGAAAAGTTAGAACACCGTGTGGTAGGTACCAAGAATGTTGGGCTCCCGAGAGAAGGCTGAGAATCCCCAAATAGTTCAGAACAACCAATATCATTTATACATGTGGTGAGGATCCAATTGGTGAGAACTTTTAACATTTGTTTATTTATTTGTTTGAGACAATGTTTCATGTAGCTCAAGCTAGTCTAGAACTCAGTACCTAGCTGAGGCTGGCCTTGAACTTTTGATATTCTGTCAGGGTTGGGGTAAGAGCTAGTGTGGAGTCCTCAGAACCACTGTGGGTAGCCTTCAACTTTGAAAATAGAAAATAGGAAGCTAATGAATTCTTCTTTAGCAACCTTGATAGATCGAAGAAAACTGGGGCCAGGGAGATGGCTTTACCACTGATGGCCTTGCCACACACGCGTGAGGACTTGAGTTTGATTGCCAACACCTGTGTAAGGTTTGGTCATGGCTCTACACGCCTGTCGTCTCCAAGCAGAGCAAGTAGAGACAGGAGGATCCCAGGAGCTTGCTGGGCCACCAACCACGCTGAATGGCAGAGCTCCAGGTTCAGCGAGAGATGCTGTATCAAAAATGGAGGTGAGGAACAACTGAGGAAGAACCCAGTGTCAACCTCTGGTCTCCCCACATGTGCGTATACCCAAACACACACACACACACACACACACACACGCACACGCACACGCACGCACACACACCATCATTACAGGAATCACACACTTATCAGGAAGAGGGAAACAATCTGTAGATGAAGAAAACACAAAACACAGAAACCAGTATAAATTGTGTCTATCCAACAGCGCAGGACTTTTGCTGTTATCCCACACACACTTATATTTTTTTGTGACTATTAAGCATGAATTGACATACAGTCAACCGCAGACACTTTCAGGATATGCTGAGAATTGTTAAAAGGTATAAAACACTGGTAAAAACCTCAGGTCTTAGTGTTTTGCTATTTTATATTTTCAAGGTGCTTCAATTTTTAACATTTTTAAAGGTTTTAAGATTGCAAAATCACCATCAGTGTTAGCTGTGTTGACACTTAGAAACTTTATGCATTTAAATCATATGGAATTTAGCAGTCTGTGGCCCAGTTAATACTTCTGTGATTATTAAGACTACTTAAAAAGAAGCATTTTGTTTAAAAATGTATTAGAGTTTTATTAAACATTCAGTCTTCTCTAGCAGAGATCAGCAAAGTAGGCAATATCTGATTCCCCGCATCACACACCCACTTCAACAGGTTTTATTGTTTCTTCTATCTTAACAGCTTAAAACAATCGTACGTAATAGATATTTCTATTATTTTAATATGAATTATCTGTTTTCTCAGTGTGTTATTGAAATGCCTCAGTAGGATTTGACTTGAGCTATCAAAGGGTAGCTTGTTCTTTTTAGATACACTCTTGACCTTGATACAGATAAGGAAAAGATGCCTGGGCTCATGAGAACTGACTCCTGAAAGTTGTCCTCTGATCTCCACATGCACATGATTGCACACACACACACAGAGAGAGAGAGAGAGAGAGAGAGAGAGAGAGAGAGAGAGAGAGAGAGAGAGAGAGAGAGGAGAGAGAGAGAGAGAGAGAGAGAAAATGTGTAATAATAATAACAACAATAATAATTTACCGTCATTTACCAAAACTACTGTTGAACTTGCCTGTCTTCACTGAGCATGGTGGCATACACCTTTGGTCCCAACTACTCAGGCTGAGACAGGAGACTTGAGCTCAGGAATTTGAGACTAGTATGGCCAACATTGTGAGACAATATCAAAAAACAGGGCTAGGGATGTAGGTGAGCATCAGAGCACGTGAAGCCTTGGTTTGGTCCCAGCACCACAAAATAAATACATAAACAAATGAGTGAGTAAGGCTGGCATTTAAAATACATGTTTACATTATTTTTAAAATCCTAAAAAGAATTGAGAATTAGCAGGTTTTATTGTTTTTATTTGTTTCCTCATTTATTTGTCTATGTATGCTATGTACACATGTTCACACATGTGCAACGGTGCGAGTGTATGTGTATGCCATTCCTCAGGGCATGTCCACTTTAGCTTTTGAGACAGCTTTTCTCTCTGGCCTGGGATCGCCATTTTTTAAGCAAGATTGCCTGGTCAGAGAACCCCAGGACTCCTCCTGTCTCCATCTCCCCAACTTTGGTATTGCAGGTGAGTGTCACCAAGGTGGCTTTTCACATGGGTGCCGGGCATTGAACTTAGGTTCTCATGATTTTGTGGAAGCACTTTATGGTCTGAGGTAGCTCCCCAGCCCTTGGGTTTTATTTTTGAACATATGTGTTTTCCCAGTCTTTAGTACAGGAGATGAGACATCCCCAAACTTTGGAAGAAAATTAAGACCACTCATGTTTTACTTTATTCAAAGGAAACAAAAATATTGTGAAAATTGGTCAATCCTAAAGGGTTTTGTGGCTATCAAGTACAGCCATTCACTGAAGGCTGGCTTATTACTACAGTCATGTGTCATTGAATAGAGGGGAAACATTCTGAAGAATGTGTCACTGGGTAAATTTATCATGCAAACTTCACAGTGCTCACAAACCTAAATGTATTGCCTTCTACATATCTGGGTCACATGATGTCATCTATTTGTACCTTGACTGCAAATCTTTCCAGCTTGGGATCTGTGATAGTTTGAAAGAAAATGGCCCCCAAAGGAAGAGGCACTAATAAGGGGTGTGGTTTGTTGAAATGGGTGTGGCCTTATTAGAGGGAGTGTGTCACTGTGGGGATGGGCTTTGAAGTCTCTTATGCTCAAGCTATCCCTAGTTCAGACCACTATTGTTGCCTGTGGGTCAAGATGTAGGACTCTTAGCTACTTCTCCAGCACCATGTCTGACTGCACACCATCATGCTGCCCACCATGATGATAATGGACTAAACCTCTGAAAATGTAAGCCACCCCAATTAAATGCTTTCCTTTATAAGAGTTGCCATGGTCATGGTGTCTTTTCAAAGCAATAGAAACCCTAACTAAGACAGTATCGTGCCAGGAAATGTCATATCCAAACATACATAAACACAGGAAAGTAACAGTAAAAAATACCATGTCACATACATAGTCACGTGTTGAATAAAATGCTAACACAAGGCACCTGGCTGGCCCAAACAGTTTAAGCTCAGATATGAAGTTCCTTTCTTAGATCTTTGCCAATGCCCCTCCTCAGATTTGGTCCCCAGCATGGCAGATCACAGCAATCCCTGACCAATTCCAGGGTATCCAATACCCTTTTCTGACCTCCATGAGCACTACATCAATCACATTTCAACAATACTGCTTGAGTTGTTTTTTTTTTTAATGGTTGTGTACATCTTTGTTATTTTTGTTGTATTTTTTTCCAAGACAGGGTTTCTCTGTGTAGTCTTGGCTGTCCTGGAACTCACTCTATAGACCAAGCTGGCCTTGAACTCATAGAGATCTGTTTGTCTCTGTCTTCTGAGTGCTGGGATTAAAGGTGCACACTACCACTGCCTGACTGTATTTTTTTTTTTATTTTACTACATTTCTATTTATTTGTTGAGTGGAACAAAAAAGATAGATTGAAAGCACAATGTTTTACTCTCACTTATGATCTGTTCCTTTTTGGTGGTGATCCTCGAGTTCCTGGCCAGCTGAGTGAATCACAAACATGATCACTTGCTCACCTATCAGAATACTGGTTCACCTGCATTCAGCCTGCAGGATCTCAGGAGATGATGTGCTTTGTGAAGTCCAACCTGCTTTACAAAGTCAAGGCTACTATTACACACCTGCACACGCATGTGTATGTGTGTGTGTGTGTGTGTGTGTGTGTGTGTGTGTGTGTGTGTGTGTGTGTACATATTTATGGTTGCTCGTATGTGTACACATGCATGAGGAAGCCAGAGGTCAACTTCCAGTGTTATCCTCAGATCATCATCAACCCTGACTTTTTGAGATAGCCTGAGATTTGCTGAGCAGAATGGATGGACTGGCTGCCAGTTGGTCCCAGAGATCTGCCTGTCTGTCTCTCCAGCCAGGGTGTTATAAGCTGAAGCTATCACACTCAGCTTGTTTACATAAGTTCTGGGGATCAAACTCACACCCTCTTGCTTACACAGCAAGAATTCTATAGACCAGGCCATTTCCCCACCCTCTTGTTACTACTATTAAGATCATTTTCTGCCCCTTAATTTCTCGACAGTAGTTCTATACACAGTTCTTTATCTTAAGCTACTATGCAAAGACCATGATATGTTTGTATGCTGTCCTTTAAGGCATTGTTTAAAATTTTTATTACATTTGTTATTTATTTATTTAGAGGGGACATGGTGGAGGCTAGAGGACAACTTGTGGGACTCAGTCTCCCCTTCTACTTTGTAGGTTCTGGAGATTGTACCCAGGTTGTAAGCCTCAGTGACAAGGGCCTTAGCCCCCTGGGCCATCCCTAAAGCCCTATTATTCTTATCGTGTCCACTTCTTTGCGTTTTCCAACAAGTTTTAACTTACTTGCAAATTCTTCAACTGTTCCCCATCAGATAAGCTCACAAGTGGGCAGTGGGGCACACCGAGCCACAACAAGGCACCACATGTTGACCAGGGGCTTGCAAGAATAAAAATCCAGAAATATCACTCTGTTCTTGGGTCCTTTCTCAGCAGACATTTTTTTTGCTTCAGAGGCAACTGGGGAGCCCCAGAAGAAAAGCACCGCAGGCAACAGCCAGCCTCCCACCCCCACGGTTTCTCCAACCCTTCCTAACTAACGAGTCACAGTAATGTTTGCGATTGGCAAAGCAGCCTCTTTGCAGAGAGCTCAGAGTGCGCGGTGTGTTCCCTCATTAATGCATGCCGACTCCTGTGGAGGAGGTGGGTGGCAGGCAATTTCAAATCCTTTTCTTCTCCACCTACCGAAGAGATTTAGCTCTCAATAGCTCACACGAATGAGTGAACCATTTCGGTTATAAGATTATGATTTGCTCATCACCCCCCATTAACACCATTAAAGCAACCTTTGTCCTTTTTCAAATCTGTGCAGCCAAGTGCGCACAGCTAGAAAAGGGAGCATAAAGACTGCCCAGGACAGTCTGCGGGTGAGACGGGGGTTAGACAGGAGTTCCTTTGTCTGGCTTTGGAAAACTCCCATAGGACAAATAGGATTAAAGGGGACACTTTCCCTTCTCTGCAGCCTTCTAAATCTCACCTCATTTTACAACCTTCTTGCCCGGCCACACAACCTTCCAGACCTCTGCCCTGGTGTCATGGCAGATGTCCACAAATCCCTGTGTCTCCGTGTCTTCTACCCCAAAAGGGCACAGATGGGTTATAACCGTTGTTATAATTGTTAAAGAGTGGGTGAACGAGCCAGAAGCCACAGGGCTGGCACGTAGGTCAGTGATGAGTGCTTGCTTAGCATCAGTGAGAACCTGGGGGCCATCCTTTGCACTATATTTTTTAAAAAGTCAAGTTACCAAATTAGGAGCGTAACTGGAGTTTTTATGACAAGAACCTAGGCTCCAGGAATCCCGAATTACTAGGTTTGGCCACTGGTACCCAGGATGCAGATTACAGTGACAAGCGGTGGTAAAAGCAGAGGGGAGAGCTATTTAAAGTGGCCGCACTGGAGAGAAGAACGAAGAAAGTAGTCCAGTGACTCCCCAAGTCTGACTTGGGGTACTGGCATGGGGTTTAAGTTTAGACAGAGGAAGAACTGGGACAGGGCTTGAGGCATACATAATTAGCAGTCCTGGGTCAATTGTGGTGGACCTAGTTGGCATTGTTTCAGTTCTGGTTCCCCAAGAAGGTCTAAATAAGCCCTCATTACTGTCATCATGGGAGAGGACCAATCTAGCTCTCAGGAGACAGTCACTCCAGGAGTGCAGCCTCACCACTATGGACAGTGGACCAAATCTTTCCTGAGAGCTTCTTCTATTTGCGTGGACTTCAGGTTTAGGACCCACAGCTTTACTCGGATGCCTTATCCCTATTTCTTCAGACTTGAAGAGGAGTGAAACGGGTTAGGCAGACACCACTTGTGTGCAGAGGGAAGCAGATACCCACCAAGTAGATGAAACATGCACAAAGTGAAGTCAGAAGGGTCCATTCTTCCTCCTCCTTTTAGTTACCCCCTAGGCCCCCTTTTTTAGCAAAAGCAACTAAGTGCCCATTTCAGGAGTATGCCCAGCAACTCCATCTCTGTGTCCATGCTTTCAGAGACACAGAGTCACTGCCACAAGAACCCACCAGAGTCACCCTTGGAGCAGCATCGCCAGCTGTTGGCCTGCTTTGAATTATTTGTTACCTTCTTCTGGGGCTCCTCTCTGCAGTATAACTTGCTGATGGACAGTGGCAGGTTCATCACTGGGAGAATAGAAAGGCAAACCAGGCCCAGCATTTATAAAACGCCTGCTATGTGCTGGGTGCCCTGCCCTGTTAAGTACCACTGATAATCATTTGACTGGCATAGTGACTTTTTTTTTAAATTTTCTTTTTTATTATTATTATTTTATTTTACAATTCTATTCAGTTCTACATAACAGCCACAGATTCCCTTGTTCTCCCCCTTCCTGCCCCCTCTCCCCTTCCCCCCAGCCTATCCCCCATTCCCACCTCCTCCAGAGCAAGGCCTCCCCCGAGGACTGAGATCGACCTGATAGACTCAGTCCAGGCAGGTCCAGTCCCCTCCTCCCAGATTGAGCCAAGCGTCCCTGCATAAGCTCCAGGTTTCAAACAGCTAACTCATGCAATGAGCACAGGACCTGGTACCACTGCCTAGATGCCTCCCAAACAGATCAAGTCAATCAACTGTCTCACCTATTCAGAGGGCCTGATTCAGCTGGGGGCCCCTCAGCCTTTGATTCATAGTTCATGTGTTTCCATTCATTTGGTTATTTGTCCCTGTGCTTTATCCAACCTTGGTTTCAACATATAAACCCTCCTCTTTCTCACTAATTAGACTCCCGGTGCTCCACCCGGGGCCTAGCCGTGGATGTCTGCATCCAGATTCCTCAGTCATTGGATGGGGTTTCTGGCACAACTATTAGGGTGTTTGGCCATCCCATCACCAGAGTAGGTCAGTCCCGGCTGTCTCTCGGCCATTGCCAGCAGTCTTTTGTGGAGGTATCTTTGTTGATTTCCGTGGGCCTCTTTAACACTTTGTTTCTTCCTTTTCTCATGTGGTCTTCATTTATCATGGTCTCCTATTCCTTGTTCTCCCTCTCTGTTCTTGATCCGGCTGGGATCTCCCGCTCTCTTTCCATCGACCCTCGCCCTTCATTGCTCCCACTCATGTCCAGGTTGTTCATGTAGATCTCAGCCATTTCTCTATCATTGGGCGATCCTCGTGTCTTTTTTGGGGTCCTGTTTTCCAGGTAGCCTCACTGGTGATGTGAGTAGCAGTCCAGTCATCCTTGTTCCACATCTAGTATCCTCCTATGAGTGAGTACATACCATATTTGTCTTTCTGAGTCTGGGTTACCTCACTCAGGATTGGCATAGTGACTTATAAAGGCAGTGATTAACATCCACACTTGGTGTTTCCCTCACTCAAGCCCCAGGAACTCAACACAGGGATGTTCCATCCTTCCCTTCCCATCATACCTCTTCTCCACAGTGTCACTAAGATTCCCAGATGATACAAGTGCTGTCTTCTGTAGCTGCCTTGCCTGGGCCCCCTGCCTGGCCTCAGTCAATACAGAAAAGAAGGCCTAGGTTACCAACAGGCTCATCTGACTCTGTCTTAGCAGAATTGCTGGTGCTGAGATTCCACTGGCTACTGGACTCATACAGCCCCACATAATCTCACTACAAGAGGACAGGGACATTCATGAAAGCAAATGGACTGCTGAGTGGGTAGCTATGGCCTTGCCAGGGTCGTGGAAGTGTGAAGGTTGATAGCTATGCCAAATTTTGTTTTCTTTTGTTTTGTTGTTTTGGCTTTTTGAGATGGTGTCTTATGTAGCCAAGGCTGGCCAAGAGCTCACTATATAGACGAACATGGTTTTAAACTCATGATCTTCCTGTTTCCACCTCCTCAGTGTTGGGGTTACAGGAGTGTTCACAGTCACACCCTACTAAACCGTTCTTTCCGTCTTTGAGATCTGAATGCCATCTCTTTAATGATATCACAAAAACCACACTTTAGGACCATGTCACCTTTAATTCACCCTGGCTTTCCGTGTTGGACACTTAGATGGCTTTCTCATCCACTGACTTTTTTTTTTTTAACACACTTTTGTGTAGTGCTCAAGGTCCTGAGCTGGAAGACAAAGAGTATTATTGTAGGTTCTAAGGAGAAGTCAGCGATGCATGTAAATAAATGTCATTTTAATAAAAGGTGGATTTTGATGAACAGAACAAGAAAACTAGCGAGTGTTTTGGGGTCGCAAGGGAAATGGCCATTTCCTGCCAAGGAGCTACAAAGAGACTCACAGGAGATTTATACATTTCAACTGGGCCTTCTGAACTGATTTCTAATTCCCACTAGGTTGAGAAGGAGTAGGCTGGAGGCTCAGACGGTAAACCTCGGGGAGGAGAACACACAGCACACAGCCTGATGTGTGAGGTAAAGGGAAGAGGGAAGAGGCCAGAAAATCTACAGGATTTTGTCAGCATGGGAGGGGTGTGAGTGGCGTGCCTGGAGCCGTGGACACTCTCTGGATCTCCTGGAGTCCCTCATAGAGGGTCTCAATGCAGGCTGCCATGGCAGGTTGGGACAGCCCACCCTGCACTCCCCTATGGACAGCAGCTACCACAGGATTATCTGAGGACTTTCCCCCCCTCCTCCCTTTGGGAATCTCTCATCTGCATGAACATATTTATTTTCCTTTTATCCTGGGGTTTGTAATCAAACATGAGTTTAATCTGCCTAAACACATATATCAGAGAAGCAAAGTTTCTATTTTATCCAAAGAAGCTAGGCAGAAGTCAGGCATTCACACTCCCTCAGCTGCCGGGGTGTTCTCTTTTCCTGCTTGAAACAAATGTTCTGGCTAATTACTGAAACTTCAGGACAAAGATCAGGGCACAGAGCCCAGCTCCACACTGTAGCTTGGATCTGTCATGTTGAGTTTGACTGTGCTGCAGTTACAACGCCCCTGCCGTGATTAAAGCCTCGCTTGCCACCTACTTGCTGGGTGCTTTAGCCAAGTTACTTAGCCTCTCTGTGCTCAACATTCTTGATGAAGTAGGAAACAGCATATTTTATACGTTCCTTCCTTGAGCAAATATTGATCAAGACACTTCTGAGAGTCAGGAACTGTACCAGTCATTTATGGCCTCAGTAAACACAGTTTATCCACTGACAAAGATGAGAGTCAGGTCCCTCCCTCCTGGCTAGCTTTCATAGTGCTGGGAGCTTCTGCTGGGGGAGAAAGGACACCAATGGCTTTACCCAGCATGCTGCAATGCCAAACTTGCCAGGCAAGTAGTGGCATAAAGGTTATGAGCATAACCAACCACTTTCTATATGGATCTGAAACCTGTTTCACAAGAGGGAATTTGTGCCTGGCAATGGTCAAAAGCTCATAACCGGCGAGGTCACAGGCTCTATCGATGAATGGTCATATTATCAAACTGCCTTCTAAATATCTTTTTATAGCTATAGATTGGTGATGTTCTCAAGCTTGGTCAGAGAAACTTCTTTTTTTGCAATGGGCATAGTTAATGCAGAAACTCATTACTGGTCAAAGTGCTGAGAACTGAAACAGTGCAAGCTCATCCCTAAATGGGACATCTATAACACACACACACACACACACACACACACACACACACACACACACACACACACACACGTATGTTCAGGGAACATTATAGAAGAAGAGGATGAAAAAACGTATGCGTCAGAAGATGAGGGGATGCTGTGAAATTCTGTCTTCTGCACATGATTGACTGTTGCACTCAAGAACTCCTATCAGGATATGGCTACCTGGTCAACATTCCGGCATAGATGGAAATGGGGCTCATAAGGCCCCACCCCAACTGAGGGGCCATTGGCAGTTGATGGCTGCTGAGAGAGAGTCCTTTTTCCTTTAGCGTGTGTAGCTACCGGTAGATTACCCTTGTTTCAGTGGGTGGTGCCATATCTATGCACACGTGGCACCACACATTAGATTTAATGGAAGAGGAGGAGGAGAAATGATAAGAAGTTTTGGGGAGGACACGATGAAGGGGCGTCCAAAGGGAGTTGGAGGGGTGGGGTGGATACAATCAGAAAACACATATTCAAAAAGATTTTTTAAGTAAAAAGGCAGGGAAAGAAGTGAAAGAATAGAAATTGCATCCCTACTGTGTGTGGAGATGTCTGCTGGGGCTTCACATATGCTTGTGGATATAAGTATGACTATTGCCAGGCAGGGATTTGCCACATTCTGCAGTGAAGAAGCCAAGGAACACCCACAGTAACTTGATGGTGGCATTCGGCTGTTGAGTGGCAGAACCAAGCTGGGAGCTGCGCAGATGGTGGGAACCATCTCAGGAACCACATGGGTCTACACCACTGTGGCACAGGCACTGGGAGCAGAAACCTCCTATTGCTCTCTCTCTCTCTCTCTCTCTCTCTCTCTCTCTCTCTCTCTCTCTCTCTCTCTCTCTCTCTCTCTCTCTCTCTCTCTCTGTCTCCATGTATCCCAGAGTAGGCTTGCCTGAGATCTTCCTGCTTCAGTATGATGAGCTCTAAGATTAGAGTCACACGCCATCACAATCAGCATTTTGCATCCTGAGACCGTCAAAACTTTCACTGGACCTCTTGATAGGTAAGAAGCAATTTCTTGGCCATCCTGTTGTGGTTTTCTGTTTCCCGTTCAGCTTTGAAGGATGGATGCCTACCGTCTCAGCCCCCACAGCCTTCAGAGGCTCCTTGCCCACTCTGCAGGTTCCCTGCTTCTGTTGATATCTCCGGAGACTTCCTGTGAATCTCCATTTGGTCACCCCCTCTTAATTATTCACAATTACCCAAGTTCCCAGTCCTGTAATAAGCAGAAAGAAGGGTAGCATTTTCTAAGACATGTGTGTTTAGTGTTGCTGGCAGATTGGTAAACTTATTAGTGCCTCTGCAAACCATATAATTAAGACCAAATTATCAGAGAGTTTAAAATAGTGCCTGCCGCTATTGTGCTGCTGAAAAGACTAAGGGGAATTTTGCCTTCTCAACGCAGTTTACCACCACCCTTGGGCTAAGATCTCCACTCTCAAAGCCCTGGGAGCTAAGTGGGCTGCTGCTGATGGCTCAGTAGCGGCACTTGCTTTCGGAAATGTTACTTCCTTGCCAGGCTTGGTTGCACACACCTGTAACCCCAGCACTCTTGAGGCCGAGGCAGGAGGATCAGGAATCTGAGGCCAGGCTGGGCTACTCAGGAAATTTCAGAGTAGTCTTGGATATCCAATGAGACCCTATATCAAAAAAATAAGAGAGGGGGGCTGGAGAGAGATGGTTCAGCAGTGAAGACTAGATGCTTCTCTTCCAGAGGACCTGAGTTCGGTTTCCAGTACCCACATTAGGTAGCTCACAGATGCCTGTAAAACTCTAGGTTCAGGGGGATCTAATGCCTCCAGACACCTCATGTATCTGCAATTGCAATCACATATATAACACCTCTAACACACATGCATGCACACACACACACAAACACACACACACATTTAAAAATAATAAAAATAAAATGATAGGACCTAGAGAAATTGCTCAGTCAGTAAGGTGTTTGCTGTATAGGCATGATGGCCTGAATTCAGATTCCCCAGCACCCACAGAATAAGCCAGGCACTGTGTCAGATGACTGTAATCCCAGAGCTTGGGAGGTAACAACAGAATGTGTTGGCAGGCTGGCCACCCTATCTGAACAGGTGACCTTCCTGTTCAGTGAGGGACCCTGTCTCAGAAAATAAGGTTTGGAAAGTGACTGAGGAAGATACCAGTATCTACCACCAGCCCCCCCCACACATATGCATGCCTGTGCACAACCACTTGAATGCACATGTGCATAAGAACATGTACATGCATATACCATACACAGGATGGGGAGAGGCATGGGGAGTGTGTTAGGAACATCAGAAGCCAGGGGAAGGGACATATTCTTGGTCTTCAACTGTTGCACCCCTAGAAGAGCCCTGCAGGTGAGTCAGCAGGCACCAGTCTGGACAGAGAACGATAACTAAGGCAGACACTGAGATATGGCTGGTCCTTGGTGAGATTATCCCAAAAGTGGCGAAGTAGGTTTGTTGTAGCGTGGTCCCCCAAAGACCATCAAGAGACAAAATCCGATGCAAAAGCAAAGAGTCGTTAGTACAAGTTAAATGGGGCCTCTCCATCTGCCTGATGCAGCAACAGAGCAGGAGAGACCCTGAATAGCAATGGGGCAGGGTTTTTAAAGCAAGGGGAGCTTGGAGTCTACAGACTACATAGGAACAGACTCAGGATTGGTTTATGCCAGTGGCAATCATGTTAGTAACTTTTAATTGGCTAGGGTTAGTTGGGGGTTACAGTTAACATTTTTTGGGCAGGCCTGGACAAGTCCTAGGCTTTGTCCTTGAGCTGCCATGGAGGCTGGCTGGCCTAGCATGTGCTGACTGTGGGGGCTGACTCAGTGGCCCAGGCTCTGTCCTTGACTCATGCACATAGCTCTAAGTTGGTGAGGGGTTCCAGACAGTCAACAACTGGCTGAACCTCGAGCGGTCAGAGTACCTGCAGAAAGGGAGCTACTGCAAGGACTATGTCTTTTGTTCATGGGCCTCCCAGAAACAACTTGCTCAAGTTTCAGGAAAATGAAACTGAGGCCTGATCTCTGAAAGAAGACTGACATCCTGTTATGGCATCTGCTTGGTCCTTTTGGGTTCTTCAGGAGGTACAGGGTGAACATTATGGATACCTGGAGCCATGAGTAAACAAATGAAGGCAAGAGAGCCTGCCCTGGGGACCTGGGGAGAGCTATATAAGGGGAAAGAGAGAGCCAAGGTGTATGTATGAACTGACCACAGCAAGGCAAGACTCTTCTGGGCCTTGAGTTTAACAACATGTTCTCTGTCAAGGGGAGAGGTGACAAAGAGGTTAAACCAAGGTGACGGTGATGATTGCTTCAAGTCTGGGGTACTGGGCTAACTTCTCTGATGGCCAGGTGTAGAGAAAAGGCTCCAGGGATGGAAGCCCAAACAGATTAAAAAGCCTGAGGCTATACTGGAGAGAAACAGGGTGAGACAGAGTGCCAGGGAGCCTCCTGCCTTCCTATTTCCTCTGCCCTGCCATACTCAGCCCTGGTGTCTATGAAGCTAACACCATGGGTTTTAGGAAGACATATATGTCATCATGGTTGAGAGCATGAGCTCAGTGTTCTGAGTTCGTATCCTTGATCTTCCACCTACTGGAACCTAGAATAGTGCCAAACATATGGTGGTACATAAATGAAGGAGTGAGTCAGTGGCAAAGTACTAGCTGTGAAACCCAGCAAGTGGATCAAGCTGAGTTGCAGTGTCTTTCCTGTAAAATGGAGACTATGGGGACTCATAGAACTGCTGAGAGAATGGACAGTGGCAAGTGCTTATGCCAACTGGTGCCTCAAGGGGCTGGAGATGAGCCTCTGTCCCAGAGGGGGAGGACCAGACAGCAGCATCCCCTCTACCCACTCCCGCATCACTTCTCAGCATGGCATGAGAACCACCTTCTTCCAACCATCTGGAGCAGGGCCTGAGCATGTAAAGGCATCCAGGGAGACAACTTGGCTTCACAGAAAGGCTATTTAAAAACTCGTTAGAGGGAGAAGTGTAGGACCCTGACTTTCTACTGGTTCCTCAAGTGGCAGCCGACCCATGTTAATGGTTGGGAGTGCGACATCATGTTTTAGTTTATGAATCAAAATTTAGTCAACACATGGCTAGAGCTGATGACATCTGGGGGAGGATTCTTGGTGGAGGTGAACACTTTTCAGTTGAATACATGACTCAATGACACAGAACGAGAACACAGAGGTTCTCGGATGGAGTGATAAACAGACATCTGACACTGGGCACCAGAATTCCTCTTGGAGCCAAACTGTTTTGGGTGAATCTCTTGGTGCTAGAGAGTGATATTGGAGGAGCCACGGATCAGCCTTGTCAAGGTTTTAAAAAAAAACCACACACTTAATGTGAACAAGGGATAAAGTAGAGGAAGAGAAATAAATGGAAGGTAAGTTTGGGCAAGAAAGGAGCAGGAAGAGGAGGTGCGAGCTTTATCCAGGTGATGCATTCCTTGGCCCCCCTGCTGATGTGTCCATAGCCCTCGCTGTTGCCTCCTTGCTTTGACTTTCACTGGGGTGGATCACAAAGTTTGGTTTAGTGATGTTGGTCAGATCCACCTCTTCTCTCCATCACTGTTGTTCTATTTTAGAAATCCACCACCGAGTGCTCCCTGACTAATGTCTGTCTATATTTCTCCCATCAGAGTCACGAGCCAGCCTACATAACATCACCAAAATTAATGTCCCCATGAAGCTTACTAGTGAGATGCAGCATATCATAAGGACAAAAAGAATATAGAGACTGCAAAGCGAGGCTTCTTGGAGTCCAATTCTGGGTCACCCTGCAATGAGCTGTCTGTGAACTGGGCAAGTGCCTTAATAACTCCTTGCCTTGGATTTTCCTTCTGTGAAATTGGGGGGGGGGGCAGGTGATGATAATAGTGGCTCTAACAGGAGGGAAGTATATCATTGTCTTAAAAAAAAAAAAGACTTGTGTGGACCACCTACAGAAGTAAGGATAAAGCTCATAATTTCATTTGCAGATATATGATATTCAAATCCTTGAGCATATAGGCTGTGGAGAGGGGAATCTTTTTTTTTTTTGGAGATGTTGCTGGGGCAGTTGTATTACTACATGGGGAAAAGTAAACCTTGATCCCTACCTCACACCAAAGAAAACTATCACACCAGGTGGATTGTATTCCTAGTATGAAAAGCAAGACAACACAGATGATAGAGGAAAAAAGTACTGTTTTGTGACCTTAAAGTAGACAAATACATAATTTTTTTCAAATAATTAAAACAACATCATCCACAAAACAATTGTTAGGCATGCACCAAGAAATCAATGCATTTTAGATACATTATATTCAATATTATCAATTTTGGACATAAAACACTGTTGTGGAATATTATTTTAAGATGTGTTACATTTGTTTATGTTGTGGAACATTAGTTTTAATGATGCAAAGATATTTTGCATTCTTTCATGTTGCATTTGTTTAACTCTGTGAAGCTGTGCTACTTTGCTTGTCCAAAACACCTGATCTGCCTAATGAAGAGCTGAACAGACAGTAGCCAGGCAGGAGAAAGGATAGGCGAGGCTGGCAGGCAGGAAGATCAAGGAGCAAGAAAAGAATGGGCCAGCTACCCAGCTACACAGCCAGACATGGAATAAGAAGGAAAGAAAAGATATACAGAAATAGAGAAAGGTAAGAGCCCAGAGGCAAAAGGTAGACAGGATAAGCTAAGAAAAGCTGGCTAGAAATTAATCAAGCAAAGGCCAGGCATTTATAAGAAAGAATAAGCCTCCATGTGTATTTATTTGGGAGTTGAGTGGTGCCCCCCAAGAGTAAAAACAACAACAACAACAACTACAATGCACTGAAATGAAGAGTGATCACTAAATGGCATGATTAAAAGAATAAAAAATAGGGGTGGGAAAGATGGCTCAGCAGTTAAGAGCACTGGGTGCTCTTGCAGAGAGGACCCAGGTTCAGTTCCCAGCACCCACAGAATGGTTCACAACCATCTGTAATTCCAGTTCCAAGGGATCCACCACCCTCTTCTGCCCTCCACAGGCATTGGGCACACACATGATGCACAGACACACATGCAGGCAAACACTCATACACATAAAATAAGTAAATCTAAAATTTTTGAAAGAATCAAATATGACCCATAGAATGAGATGAGTAATTTGAAAAATGAATATTCCAAAAATCTTTCATCAATAATGCATAAATAAGTCCTACAAACCCATGCTTTAAAAAGACATTTGTTCAATAGGAAAACAAGCAAAAGACCATAGAGTCTCCTTAAAGGGACATTCCACAGAAAACAAGCCTGTGGGAAGGTGGTGAAATCCCTTGGTCAGCAGGGAAATGCAAGTGGAAGCCCAAATGGGGTCTAGGCCCCACGTCAATCTAGTGACTAAAATCACAAAGGAAATATTAAGTATTGAGATCTAAAATTCTCATACACAGGTGTAAGAATGTATGCGACTGTGACCACTCTGCCACACTATTCCCTAACACTTCCACTTTGTGTGAGCAGCCCACATTCAAAACATACACGTACTTACCAAAAGTTATTTGTAAGAATGTCTGCAGCTGCACTGTTTGCAAGAGCCAGAAGCTGCTACATGGGGAAACATACTTCCAGGAGCTACTGGAGCAACAATTCTCAGCCTGTGGGTCACGACCCCCTTGGGGTCACAGATCAGACATCCTGCATGTCAGATATTTACATTATGATTCATAACAGTAGCAAAATTACAGTTAAGGAGTAGCAACAAACATAATTTTATGGTTTGGGGTCACCACAGCATGAAGAGCTGTATTAAAGGGTCACAGCATTAGGACTACAGAGTGAATCGAGCCATGCATAACAATGTGGATAATTTTCATGGGCATAACGCTGAATGGCAAGAGGCTGGGCATGCAGGAACACATGCTTTGTGATTCTGTTCCTGTAAAGCGAAGAGGACAGCAGATCTGAGAGTCGCTCAGAGCACATGTCAGGGAGGTTAGTGAGCCTCAGACAAGGAAACCAGCTTCAGCTTGGGAGGGACTGAGGTGGTTCCAACATAAGCAATGCTTCAGCAGCATCCCAAGGAGGGGCCGGAAGTTTGCCACGTGAGACAGAGAAGGAAGAGTGATGCTTGTGGATGAGGAGCGAACAATGAGTTAAAGGACACTGAAGATGCAAGACAGCTTGGAGAGGGTGTTGTCCTTGTGATGGTCCAGGCGGGAGAGAGGAAAGGCGGAGCGAGGCAAGCCGTGGGAAGGGCAGGAGGGTACAGGTCTGAACCGGATGCTCTTGTAGATAGAGAATAAAGTAGGAACGGAATCGGAAGCAGCCCAGATGAGGGGAGGGTATTCACACATACACTGTGTAGATACAGTTTGCTTTTGCCATTTCCCCCTTGGAGCAGAAAAAAAAAATGCAGAAAATGAAAAGAAGAAGGAGGAAAAAAAGAAAAAGACAAGACCAGGAGTGGGGCATGGGTTTCAAACACGGCACATATGCTAACGTTACTTGGGAACTGAAAGCAGCCTACACCTCCATTTCAATTTCCAATTGAGGAGAACAATTTAAAAACACAGGTGTGAAGCAATAAGCACATGAATCTGTTGTCCAAAAGGCCCTGACAGAATGTTTTCCTCCACGAGCAGCCTCCGGGGGAGCTCAGCCAGCAGATCGCAGCTCCAGCCAGCAAGGATCTGTACTGGGGTAGCTATGTGATTTGCAATGAGAAAAAAAAAAAAAAAAAAATCCTTGCTTATCTGATGCATGCTTCTGAAGCTGCCTGGCTGGCAGGTGCTTAAGAGCGTTGAACAGATGTCCATCCGTTGGATGCACCAAAAGTCCTGCATGAGCTCCGAAAGCACATATGCACTCGTTCTCTACCAGAGTGGTGGAGAAAATACCCAGGAAGACAGCAATGGCTTTTTGCACCTTTGCCTTGCTGACGTATTTCTTCAAGTTGTGAAGCCCGTGTTGGTGACTGCCCACAGACTTCTGCTCGCCAGCACTAGGGGCGACAGTAGTCTCTTCCAAGCAAGACTAGGCTCAGCTCACCAAGGGCATCTCTCTCTCCCTCTCCCTCTCCCTCTCCCTCTCCCTCTCCCTCTCCCTCTCTCTCTCACCTCCAAATGATGTATGGACATGGGGGTGTTGGTTCCCTCACCCACACCCACCATGCAGTGTATGGATGTTTGGGTGTGGATGTCCTCATCCACACTGGCAGGTGTGGAGGTCAAAGGCTAAAATCACTATGTCTTCTTTCATTTATCTCTCCACCTTACTTTTTTTTTAGACAAGGCCTTTCACTGAACCCCAAGGTCACCATTTTGGCTAGACTAGTCATGTACCAACCACGAGGACCCTCCGGCTCTTTCTACACAAAAGAACATGATCAAAACGGAGAGAAGTCACGTGAACACCTCATGGTTGGGCCAATGGGACTGACCATTTTATCCTTTTCCCCATACCTCACCTCAGTTTCTGGAGAGCTTTTAAAAGCCCCAAAATAGACATTTCATGGTATCACATTACTGGGAACCTGTTCCTAAGACACATGACTCTGTTTTCTTTCTCTTACTCTCCCATCTATGAATCTTCAATAAAACTTTCTAAACACATCCTCCTGTTGCTCATGAATTTCATCATTTGAATCTTCGAGACAAGAACCTAGAGGCTACTGACTCTGCAAGTTTTTTTTTTTTTTTTGTTTTTTTTTTTGGTTTTTCGAGACAGGGTTTCTCTGCGTAGCTTTGCGCCTTTCCTGGAGCTCACTTGGTAGCCCAGGCTGGCCTCGAACTCACAGAGATCCGCCTGGCTCTGCCTCCCGAGTGCTGGGATTAAAGGCGTGCGCCACCACCGCCCGGCTACTCTGCAAGTTTTAAGTGAATATGAGCATCCCACGTTCTAACTCCTGAGTTAAGTTTCACCAGAGACAAAAGAGAACACCTCCATTGAATTCAAAGACATTCCACTCTCCACAGATTCCTCTCACTTGACTATAGTTTGTTTCCCAAATCTATGTATCAGAGATCAGCACCCTGTGTTAGAATGTTGTGAGGTGGTGAAGCTTTCAAAGGTGATTAAACCATAGAGCTTCCCTACCCCAAAGGGATTAGTGTAGCGTCCTAAGGAGAAGAACAGGTTGTTACAGGGCAAATGTGGCGCCCTCTCTCACTTTACTCCTCTGTGTCAAGATAAGTTCTTCTGTGTGTGTTCCCACAGGCTACTCTGCTCCTCCTGCATTATGAGGGTGGGGGGAAAGATCCAGCCTCCAGTGGTTTGGTTATAACAACAGAAAATGGCCTCAGGCATGCCTGAAGACACAGTATTACTCTGGACTCCTGGTATATATCGCAGGAAAGAAGAATTTGCTTCATGGAAACTTTGTCCCCATCAGAAAGGTGTTTCCAGGATTGGCCCAGCAGCACTGATGATCTTCCTGAGGCCTTCCTTCTGGGCTGCACACAGGTTTCTTGGTGACACTGGTTGAACCGCATGTTGGCTGTGTCGGTCCTGCTGCTGTTTGGAGATCTTTGGAGATGGTATGAGTGCTTCTGTAGCTCAGGCGGGCATTCCAACTCAGGGGTCCCTTCCATTACTAATCCCCACACCCCTGCAAGTAGGATAGAGAGCTTCCGCTCATCTGCTTTTTTTACTTGTTTGTCTATAGGCAGGGCCTCACCAAGCCACCCAGGCTGATTTTGAACTCCCAACTGGCTCCCTCAGCTCCCCCATGCTGGGATCACAGACCTGTGCTACCACACCGGGACTCAGAGACAGCTCCAATCACTTCTTACCTGGGGCTGAGAGCCAAGATAACTTGAGACACAGAAGCAGACCCAGGGAAAATGGGACACTCATAATTATGCAGACAAGCTTTTTGTAAAACCTTAGGTGAGATTCCTGGTTGTTTAAATCGTGTCTCAGTAGAATGTCTCAAGTTGGGTTTCTGGCAGCTCCTATGATCATCTTATGAGATATAAAAGCACACAGAAAGAAGATTCTAACATCTAACATCTAAGATTAGTTTACATCGTGTCCCCATCTGCTTTGGTCCTGTGATTGTGTGAGAAGGGACAGTGCTTGGAATTGGTCTGAAGTGTGAAAACACATCACGATCACTCTGCTTTTGAGACTTGTAGTCTGCCAGTTTGGATGTTTGCTATTGTTATACGGCCTGCTCCTAGAAATTCCAATTGTGGGGCTCTGCTTTGAGAGGTCAGCTGAGGAGAGGGTGTGCCTGGAAAGGATTGGGCACCGTGTTTTGCAAAGGCTGCTCTGTGGTGGTAAGTCTGGTTTAGAACCCTCTGGTGCTATGATTTGAATATGCTTTATCGTCTCCAAATTGCAAGAGGGGACCATATGAAACCTTTAAAGAGGTGAGTGGGTGGACCACACTTACCCCAGGATAGCTTTTAATGCTACAAAATCATAAACTTTAGATGATTTGAGGGGTTTTGTTGTTTGTTTGTTTGGTAGCTCTGTTGAGTAGTTTTGGGGCTTGGACTTTGTAGATAACAACATTGTGTTGTAATGTCAAAGGTCAGACACACCTGGACCCCTTCAAATGAGTGGATATCTCAAAGTAAAGTCACTTAGGTCAGGTCTCTGGTGCACTCCTTGGGTCTAACCACATGATGTTCTGTCCCACCCTGGGACTCTGTTCCATTACTGATGGAGCTTCTCCTCGGTGAAACAGAACCCTAAGCTAAAGCATCCCCACCCCTTTTTTTCCTTTTTTCCCCAGTCCCAGGCTGAGGCACTGGGTTATTAACAGAAAACAGAAGGGAGTCTGGCTCAGCATCACCTGGGGGCTTGTTGGAAGCTCCATGTCTGATTTTCCACAGGGGAGTCTCACACCCATGGAAGCTTGAGAAGCACCCCTTCAGGGTGTCCCCAGGCCTGGAAAAGATACTGGAGACAAAACGATGAGCTCGCTGTCAGGATAAGCTTCACAGAGAAGTTGAGATCTTAGAGGACATGGAAGTGTAGAGAGCAAACCTCTGCTCTTCACAAAGAAGCTGAGGAGGCAAGAGAAAGTCAGGGGGACAGGACTGGAAGGATATTCTGCAACCCCCATTTTCCCAAAAGATGGAACACACGTTTGCTTGTTGGTATGTTATTGCTTTCATATGTGGGCGCTTGCCTGGGGGCATTTACTGAAGGACACTTTGGTTCACACTACTCAGTTTTCACTCAGCCAAGGAAATAGACTACCAGGTGCCAAAGAAAGTCTAGATGTACCAGGTGGTTGGGGATGGATCCAGCCATGGATACAATCCTTTTGCTACCCTAGACTGTGTGGCTGTCTCTGGGAAGGTCAGGGGGAATCAGTGGGCATTTGTTTGCATCTTCTGTGAAACACTGGTGACTTTTGTCTCACCAGGTGCTGTGTCTCCTTCTGGAATAGACAATTACAAACTCTCTCACTTTGCTAGTCTAAAATGAAAATCACCGAGGAACACTTTTAAAAGACTTCTTTGGCCAGGCATGATGGCTGACCCCTGTAATCCCAGCTCTTGGGAGAGTGAGGCAAAAGGCTTGCCTAGAGTTCAAGGTCAGCCTGGGCTGCAGGGTGAGTTCCAAGCCAAACAGAGTAGGACCCTGTTTCAAAATAACAACAACCACAGACCACTCTGATGCCTTACCTGTGATTTAAATGGGAAATATGTGAAAGTATATTATAACAAATAATCTGTGCTTGAATATGTAATTATTGGACAGTATGTTAATTATGTCTTCTATTTTCTGTAAGCAAGGGCTTTGACAGTTTGGGACCTACTGACTCTGGAGGAACTGCCCTTCAAAGGGTCTGTTAATTCCTAGAGATAGTAAGCCAGCTGCTGAGGAGCCCCCAAGTCCCCAGGCTCTGACCTGGTGAGTGGAGGGGGGGGGCACCATAAGGGATGAGAACATCTTTCAGTCTCTGCCACTTGCCAGCTGTGTGGCTATGGTCTATCCACACTCTGTGCTAGTTCTGTGATCAGTAACTTTGGAATCTGACGTCTAGTTATCAGGTATTTATAAAGAAGAGAAAATGCCACACAAAGGGCTTTTATAGTTCAATGATACTTAGTAAATAACATAATAAATCATTACTAATTTTGACAGTTATCCGAGCTGTATATGTTCAAAGTTTCCACCAGAGGGTGCCAAACACCAACCTGGAACTTGAGGTTTCCTAAACCATAGTTTGCAAAACACAAGCTTAAAATCCTAAGGTGCATGGAGGACTTTGCTGGCTTCCATTTGGGGTTTCTTCACCCTTATCCTACACCACAACAAACAAACAAAAATCAACTTCAAGGCTGTTCACTTAAATTAATTCTGGGGTTGGAGAGATGGCTCAGTGTTTTAAGAGTGCATACTGCTCTTCCAAAATGCCAGAGTTCTGTTCCCAAAGCTCACAATCACCTATAACCCCAGCTCTAGGGTATCCTATGCCCACTTCTGGCCTTCATGGGCATCTGCACACATATGGCAGCACACACAGAGATACACATACGTGCAAAGGAAAAATCAATTTCAAAATGTTGACACAATTCTTACAGATGTGTAGTCACAAACATTTGCACAGTTGGCCATTGTTTTAAAGCAGTAGAGAGGGAGGGCAGAGGTCCATGTTCTGCCTCCTCACAGCAGGCAGCCAAGTCTGTCAAACATGGTATCCAGCTGACGGAAGTCGCTTCCCTCTAGCATTTGACACAAGTGAGATCTTCTAAACAATGCCTGTAGACTCCTGCTTCATGAAAAATCTTCTGACCTCGAAAGTTCTAAATGATTTCTGCATTTTAGAATTGCACTTAGCAGATATATAATCCTTAATTTGACACATTTTTTTTTTTTTTTTTTTTTTACGAGACAGGGTTTCTCTGTGTAGCTTTGCGCCTTTTCCTGGAACTCACTTGGTAGCCCAGGCTGGCCTCGAACTCACAGAGATCCGCCTGCTCCTGCCTCCCAAGTGCTGGGATTAAAGGCGTGCGCCACCACCGCCCGGCTTGACACAATTTTTAATCTGTTAATAATTGTGTTCTCTCTGAAAATTAGTTGCGAGAACTCCCAGTTGCTCACAAAGGTTCGTTCCTACACGATGAACTCAGGGGTATCTGTTCTCTTTCTAGCCCACGTACAGGAATACTTTACACTTGGGGTTTGCTCCTTCAGTAAGTTGACTCAAACTTTTCTGTTTAAATAGTACATTAGAGAGAAGCTGTGACAATACCCTGAAGGTGAAGGTGAAGAGGGTCTGATGAGATGGCTCGGTCTCGAAGAGACCTTACTGCTTCTTTCTGTTTACAAATGTTGTCATCTTCCGGGTAGGAAACCCTAAAGACCCAACAACAGCAATGACAAAAGCAGTGTGTTACAACCCATAGGTCACTAAACTTACAGGATGTAAGATCAACACCCCAAACTTTAGATTATTGTCTTGAATGATCTGCAAAGAAAATAAACAAAGCAAATTTCATTCATAACAATATCACAAAGAATAAAGTAAGAGAAAAGTTAACCAAGGCACAGACTGGTTCCCTGAAAACTGTGAAATATTCTTGGAAGAAATACAGAAGATGCAAATGTGTAGAGTGATGCCTGTTTTCGTGGGGTTGAAGCCTATTGTGAAGATGTCAACACTGCTCATAGCAATCAATCTAAGATTAAATTCAATCTCTATGAAAACTCTAATAATGTGTGTTTCAGAAATAAAAAAAAAAACCCTACCCTCCAAACCATAGACAATCTCAGGGGCCCAAACAGACAAAACAATCTTATAACTGAGTTGAAGACGTCACTTTTCCTGATATCAACAGTCGTTGCAAAGCCAATTATCAAAAGAACGTGGATACAAAAGAGGCCTCAGTGCCCAGAAAGAAACATTTGTGCCTTGGTCACCGAATTCACAAATTTCCCAAGACCACTCACTGGGGGGAAAAAAGATGTCATCTTCAGCCAATGGTGTGTGGTAATTAGGTATCCACATGTGAAGAATAAAACTGGACTCATCCATACCCATGATTTAATTTAGAATGATCAAGGACCTAAATATATGATCTAAGACAATAGAACTCTTACAAAAAAACAACATGCACATGGCATAGAAATGATTTCTTGATTATCACACAAAAGCCAGCCAACAAATGAGCAGACAGATAAAAAGTTAGATGGTATAAAAATACAAAAGTGATATTCATCACGGACAGAAATCAACAGTAGCAACCCACAGGGAGAAAATACTTTCATGTTGTACATCTTACAAGGGCTTAATACCCAGGATGTATAAATAATTGCAACCCAATGATATTCACGAGGCTGAGTCAAGCGGCAGGCATTTGTAATCTCAGCACTTAGGACCCAGAAGCAGAGGACTGCAAGTTTGGAAACAGTCTGGGCCACATAGGGAAACCTTGATTTCTTTTGGTTTTAAGACAGTCTTACTGTGTAATGCTGTCTGTCCTGAAACTAGCTCTGTAGACCAAGCTGGCCTCGAACTCAGAGACCTGCTTGCCTTTGCCTCTGGAATACTAGAATTAAAGGTGTGAGCCACCATACATAATGAGACCCTGTTTCAAGACTAAACCAAAAGCAAACAAGGACTGAGTATGTAACTCAGTTGGTAAATTGCTTACCTAGCTTATACAAAGCCCTGGGTTTAATTTCTAGCACTACATAATGTTGGCCATGGTGGCACAAGCCTGTAATCTCGGCACATGAGACTGGCAGACAGGAGATCAAGTTCAGGGCCATTTTTGGCTACACACGCCAGCCTAGGCTGCAAATAGTTCAAGGCCAGCCTGTGGTACCATAGAATGACCTTGTCTCACAAACCAAGGATTGGTGATACAGGCCAGTGTTAAAGTGCTTGCTTACCATATAAAACCATGGGTTTATATGCTTACTAGATCAAACTAGAGACACTACATACACACATAACATGAGTTAAGATGCCACAAGTACATAATATTATAGTCCTTCATACTCAGTAAGGTTTTCCAGTCTTTTCATTTGAGATTCTCCTTTTCCAAGGAGAAAAAGATCAGACATTTTAGTGTATAGAGACTTAGTTCCTTAAGTATTTAAATATCAGTGCAGAGGCTGAGAGTGTAGCTGGGCCATGCTTAACATGCACAATGCTCTGAGTTTGTTCCCCACCACCACCACACAAATTAAAATTCCCAGACAGATATCAAGCTACTACAATTTGCAATTTGGCTCATTCAGACAAATTTCCCCTTTTATTTCTCTCAGCTGGGGAGGTTTTCGGAAGGCGGTGCCGGCCGCTTCGCGGGCTTCGCGGGCTTCGCGGGTTCTGTTTTGGCATATATCTCTTAAATCTTTTCTGTACTTGTGCTGTCTTTGGGATTCTTTGTCTTATTCATTAATGTTCTTTGTAACGTCTAGAAACCATCAAATCAGGAGCTGTACTGAATTTGAAAGACATTCCGGCTGTGTTTGCTAATTCCCTGGGGAGACTAGATCGCCTGTCTGTTCTCTGAGCCTTTCTGGACCATTGCCTCAGCTCTGCCCAGGCTGTAATTAGTCTCCACATCTGCTATTACACGGGTTGGCTTGTGGTTAGAGGTTTCACAAATTAACACAAACTTTTTTTTTTTTAAGTTGAAGCGTTTTTTAATTAGTTTAAAAATAGCTCTCAACTCTGCTCATGACCAGCGGTTTATGGATTGTACAACGTGTTCTTTACTAACGGTGGGCTTCAGATGGCAAAATGAGGTTGACAAGAGGCCATCTGCAGAAGAGCAGCTTGAGAAAGGGCATGGGTGGGTCCATGTCTTTCTCTGTCTCTAGCGGTAGCTATATATGGGGTGGGGGTGGGCGTTCCATTCCATCCCCACAGCTTGGGGTCGGGGTAGGAGTGGTGAAGTGGGGGTGGGGGGGTTTGTAGGTGAAGCAGAAGCTCCACATGTGATTTAAAGCAATTGCAGGACACGGTGTGTTTTCACATCTTCAGAGTCCAGAGCCTTCAAAAACGTACCCTTTTGGTCATATCAAATGGGCCCATGAAGGCTACAGCAAGCTTAGGTGAACCCCATATTAATTTCATATTTCCAGTTGTTTCAAGCATCATTTCTGTGATACATGAAAGCATAAGAGTCATGAGTTTCTTTGGTGAAAATACTTCCATCCGACTAGAACAGGAACTGGGATGCTCTTGGTGACACAGTGCTTGCTGAGCTTGCATGAAGACCTGGATTTGAGCTCCGGAAACAGTATGGTGGCATTACAGTAATCCTGGCATAAAAGAGTTGGAAAATGTCCCTGTCTCTTCTATTTTCTGAAGTAGTTTGTGAAGACTTGGCATTCATCCTTTCTAAAAATGTTTCTATAATTGAGAAGAATCTATCTGGCCCTAGACTTCTAAAAATTACTAATTTAGTCTCTTGTTGCAGGTCTGTCCAGACTCTATTCTGTCTTGGGTCATCTTTGGTAATTTATGTCTCAGAATTTGTTCTTTC
This sequence comes from Peromyscus maniculatus bairdii, assembly GCF_049852395.1. Taxonomy (NCBI): domain Eukaryota; kingdom Metazoa; phylum Chordata; class Mammalia; order Rodentia; family Cricetidae; genus Peromyscus; species Peromyscus maniculatus. The sequence goes on along the minus strand of NC_134860.1, from coordinate 61,729,197 downwards.
CATCTAACTTGCCTAATTTACCAACAGAGAGCTGATCCAAGCATTCCTTCTCAGTCTTTTGTGTTTCTCTGAGATCAGTAGCAATGTTCTTATTTCTTGATTGAATTTAACCTTTCGACATTTTTCTTTTGAGATAGGATCTCACTTTGTAGCTCTGGCTGGCCCAAAACTCTCTGTGTAAACCAGAATGTCCTAGAACTCACAGAGATCCTCCTGCCTCTGTACCCTGGGTGCTAGAATTACAATCATGCTCCACCATGTCCAGTTTTGTCCAGGTTTTCACAGAACAAATGTTTGGTTTCACTGAAGAAGGTCCATGTAAAGTTAACTGGCAAAGTTAACACCATGAAGATCCAGTCATATCAGTGCTGGGTGGATCAGTCCTTACACAGGAGCTTTTAAGGAATAGCTCACATCCAAACCATAACAGTTCATAGGACTGACCTTCAAGTCCTTGAGAAAGACACTTCTGAATTGAGACACATGTATCAGAGGTGGAGGAAGGCTTGCCAGCTCTAAGCCTGTTTAGGCAAATACTCAAAGGAGGTTAAGAATGAGCTGTTGGTGCCGGGCGGTGGTGGCGCACGCCTTTAATCCCAGCACTCGGGAGGCAGAGCCAGGCGGATCTCTGTGAGTTCGAGGCCAGCCTGGGCTACCAAGTGAGTTCCAGGAAAAGGCGCAAAGCTACACAGAGAAACCCTGTCTCGAAAAGACCAAAAAAAAAAAAAAAAAGAATGAGCTGTTGGCTAAGCTGAAAGATCATGAGCTTTAGGTGGGCTTGGAGTATATAGCAAAGGAAGAAAGAAGGAAGGAGAGAGAGAGAGAGAGAGAGAGAGAGAGAGAGAGAGAGAAGGGAGGGAGGGAGAGAGGGAGGGAGGAAAGAAGGAAGGAAGGAAGGAAGGAAGGAAGGAAGGAAGGAAGGAAGGAAGGAAGGAAGGAAGGAAGGAAAGAAAGAAAGAAAGAAAAAAAGGAAAGAGTGGCTGGAGAGATCACTCAGAGGGCCTGAGTTCAGTTCCTACCACCCATGTTGGGTGTCTCACAGCAACCTGTAAGTCCAGATCTACATGATCCATTCATTACCTCTGGGATCCATAGGCACCTACACTAATGTACAAATGCACACAATCTTTTAAAAAAATTAAAAGAAAAGAGGAAGAAAGTCTGTCCTAACAACCATGAGTGTTTCCCATGGAGGAACTGACTGAACACACACATAAACACGCACATAAACAAGTCTCTATTTCTTCTGCAATGTCCGGCTGCACAAGAGGAATTTCTCTTCCCTAGGAATGAGATGTAGGAGCCAGGGGACAGAGGTATAAGGTGATTAGGTGGTATTTGTAGACGAGTTGATTCTTTCTCGATTCCTCATCAGCTGCTACAGAAAACAAATATTCAATGGCACACTTGAAGTAGAGTAAGAAAAACAGTGCTTGGGACCATGGTGATAAGAAATTGGCCCACAGGCAGGGGTAGCGTCACCAAGCAGTCTAAGGCACTGGATTAAGAAATTGGCTCATGTGCAGTAGGGGAGAGAAATGGGGCTCAAGTTCAAATAGTCTAGTTAAGTAAGAATTTATAGTCAAAGAAAAGGGTGGGAGTCAGAGGGCGGGAAAGAAAAGGGAACATCAGCCGTGATAGGGTTCTAGCTGAGCCAATCAATATGATTCTTGCTGAGGACAGGCAGTGCTGTCAAATATGACCAGAGGATAGTAGAGGGTGAGGACCTTAACCAGGTCTCAGGAGCAGTCGGATACTCATGGTGGATGGAAGATTTATGCTACATTGACTTAGCTGGTATCTTAGTCAAGTTTTCTATTGCTGTGACAAAACACTGTAACAAAACATGAAGCAACTTGGGAAGAATAGGGTCTATTTCACCTTACAGATTACAAGTTCACCCCTAAGGGAAGCCAGGGCAGGAACCTGGAGGCAGGAACTAGAACAGATGCCATGGAGAGTGCTGCTTACTGGCTTGCCCCCCATGGTTTGCTCAACCTGTTTTCTTATAGCACCTAGGACCTCCAAGACCAGGGGTGGCACCGCCCACAGTGGCTATTGCCAAATCTAACCATCCTCAAAAGGCTGGGCGGTTGTGCCTTCTGGGGTTAAGACCCCATTATAATGCCAGCACGCTCCAGACCACGTGTGGTATTGAGCCACACCTTTCATGTTAGTTGTTGAATGACTAACAGATGCCACAACATACATCAGTGCTTCTGGACTCACTGTGTAACACAGGCTGACCTTGCATCCACAGCCTCCTGAGTGCTGGGATATAGTGTGTGCTATCATTCCTGACTGCATGCTAATTTTGATACACCTGTTTCCTTTAAACTTTTAACATATAAAAATGGAAAAAATTCTCATCATGTAAGAGTTGAAAGAGTGGTACAATAAACATTTTAAACCCTCTACCCAAACTAAACAATTGCCAATCATTTGTTTGTTCTCTCCTTTACCATATAATTTATACGCAAATGCATACATTATAAATATTTGCACATACATTTTAAGAAACAACTAGAAGCAAACTATAGACCTTGAGATGGCTCATCTTTAAGTATTCCAGCATGCATTTCAGGAGAGAAAAGGGACAGTATTTTGTGTAATCACATTATATGCAATCTAAAAAAAAATCAAAATTAACTCAGTAATATCAGCTGGTATGCAATCTGTGACCATACTTTCCCAAAATGTCTCATGTAGCTATCTTCTATGAATTAATGTATGTATCTTCTTCCTTCCTTCCTTCCTTCCTTCCTTCCTTCCTTTCTTTCTTTCTTTCTTTCTTTCTTTCTTTCTTTCTTTCTTTCCTTTTTTTCCTTCTTTTTATCTTTCTTTCCTATCTATCTATCTATCTATCTATCTATCTATCTATCTATCTATCTATCATCTATCTTTCTACAAGCTCTTATGTAGCTCACATGGTCTCAAACTGCTCCTTCTGTCCCCACCTCCCAAGTACTGGGATTATAGACATGTAACAAGTCTTCATTAGGGTTTCTATTGCTATGATAAAGCACCATGACCAACAACAGCTTAGGGAGGAAAGGGTTTATTGGGCTTACACTCCTATATCACAGTCTGTCATCGAAGGAAATCAGTGCAGAGATTCAAGGCAGGAATCGGGAGGCAGGAACTGAAGCAGAAGCCATGAAAGAATGCTGCTTCCTGGATTGCTCTTCCAGGCTTGCTCAGTTTGCTTTCCTTTATGCCTCAGGACCACCCATCCAAAGATGGCACTGCCTACAGTGGGATGGTCCCTTCCACATTAATAATCAATCATAAAAATGTTCCCACAGGCTTGCCTGCATGCCAATCTTACGAAGGCATTTTTTTTTCAATTGAGGTCCCTCTTCTCAGATGATTCTAGCCCATGTTAAGTAGACCAGAAAAAACCACAAATGAAAAAACAAACAAACAGGATATGCCACCACATCCAGATCTTTTTGTATCATTTCAAATCGAATTATATGTGTTTAATTCACTTATTTTTAGATGGTGTCTTTCTGTGTTACCCAGGCTAGCCTCAAGAAATCCCCCTGCCTCAGCTTCCCAAGCTCTGGCACTACAGATGTAAACCATAACAAAGGCTTATGCCCTTTGCTTTTACTTTTGTTTTCCATGGCATTGAAAGTTCAGAAGCGTCGGAGCTGACTGTTGGAGAATATCCCGCTGCGTGGATGTACCCAGTGGAGTCCTCATGCTTAGATTCTGGTTCAGCACTACCTGGGTGAAGAGTATTTGCCACTGTGTCTCATCAAGAGCTCAGAAAGCCTGGGCCTGGGACTGCTATCGCTTGGCTGTGGAGAGGATCATCAGATATCCCCATCTGAAGTTTTCTCTCCCTTTATAATGTCTTAGTCATCCATGGATTGGTATTTATAGACCCATCAGAAGAAAGAAGAGAGTAGAGAAAGGCATGGGTGGCAAAGGGGGAGAGAGGCAGGCAAAGGAGAGTTGGCTGCAAGGGGTGTCACCCATGCTGAGCTTCACTTAAACAGCGTGGGGTTCTGAAGAAGGCAGGCGGAGCATGGAGGCTGGCGCCAGAACCAAGAACAGACCCATGTGGCTTCACTAAGAATTGAACACTGACCCTGATTCAAGTTCATTGGAAAGTATATGACCCCAACACTAATCATGAAATTAGCGTTGTTGACATTCCCACCTAGTTAATTTTCTTACTTTTTAATTAGGCTTGTATTTTAGATGTGTCTCTTTATTTTAATTATATCCAATTATATGTAATTACATATTCTTAGTTCATTTCATTACGGCCACGAGCAGAGAAGCACTTTGCCAAGGTAGTAGTGTTTCAACTCTCCTGACGTCTCCTTTACTCTCCTATTTAGATGCCCGTGTGTCTGGGGAAGTGGCATTTATCCACACGTATTACATGTTTCCCACTTGTAACAGGGTCCTGAAGTACATGTTCTTAGTCACTGCTCCTATGGATGCTGGTATATGTCATCACGAAACTGGGAAGGTTTTTGTGACTGTATAAAGCAGTGCTGAGGTTAGAGATGTCTGCCCACACTCACCTCGGGATGCTTTGTCCTCAGCATCACCAACAACCCCATTCCTCCCACTTTGCTGCTTTCTCCTCAGGTGCCAGAATCCTGTTGTGTTTGGTTCCCAAACTAAGCAGTTTAATAGCTAAGATGCAGGAGTCAGATATAGGAATATGGCTAGGGGAATGTGACCCATCCATCCTCTCCTTGTCCCCAAGAACTTTCTTTTGTTGCTGGGTGCAGTGAGGCCTGAGGGCTTAGTTAAGCCAGGCTGTCTCATTCTGCTATGCACATTCAGAATCTCAACAGATACATCTACTTGACACCAATGGGATGGCAAGGGCTTGGTCTTAAACTCAGGTGCTCCGGGTACCACATGGCTGAGATTTGCCTTTGGAAAGACAGCGCCATCCTCCAAGCTTCACCAGCTGGAAACAGTGGCTCCTTTCTCCAGGCCATTGGGAATTATGTGTGAGAGTACGCTTGAAGACATACGCAAGCTGCAACCCAGAGAGTGACTACGGGAGCTTATGAGAGTCACCCTCGCTAACTTACTCATCTGCTCCAGCTTCCTCACCAGCGAGTGGGGATGGAACATGACACCTTCCCTCCCCTCTTCAAAGCACTGCTGAAGTTATCTGCAATGACATCTAAAGTCACTCAGAGGAGGAGGAGGAGGAGAGGGTGGGGTGGGCCAGGATAAGTGTATCAGTTAGGTTGTCTGTATCTGGGAAGAGACTCCATGACCATGGCAACTCTTACAAAGGAAAACATTTAGTTGAGGTGGCGGCTTGCAGCTTCAGAGATTTAGTCCATTATCATCATGGCAGGGGGCGTGGAAGCAGGGAGTATGGTAATTTGCAGGCAGATGGGGTGTTGGAGAAGTCTACATCTTATCTAAAGGCAGCAGGAAGTGACCTGAGTCACTGGGGGTGGCTTGAGCATATATGAGACCTCAAAGCCCCCCCCCCCAGTGACACACTTCCTCCAACAAGGCCATACCTACTTCAACAAAGCCACACCTCCTAATAGTGTCAACTCCCTTTGGGGGGCATTTTCTTTCAAACCACCACAATAAGTAACTAGATACAGGCACTAATACTAGATACTAGGTACTGCACATACTGTGATGCAGAAATAGTCCTTGCCCTCTGAGAACTTACCGCCCAGTGGGAAGCTATGGACACATGATGATTTTTCCATGAAGTTTGGTAAGGTAGCAAAATCAGAGAGTAACTAATGGGAGCCCAGAGCCCATGGGGTGCAAAGGAGCATGCAGATCATTGAATCGTCATTTGATTATTTGTGTCTGGATTTGGACAGCTTGTTGGAAAAGTTACCAAGTGCTAAATAACAGTTTCCTTGTTTGAAAAGATGAAAACAGCCAGTTGTAGTCCTGTGGCTACTAGGGCTGTCATGAAGAATTGTCATGAAGAAAAGCAGGTGGCCTAAACAACAAAAATTAATTTTCTCACAGTTTTAGAGGCTAGAAGTCCAAGATTAGGAATCCACGGGGTTATTTTTCTCTGAGATCTCTCTTTGGCTTGTAGATGGCCATTTGCTTCTTGTCTTCACATAGTGTTCCTCTGTGTGGCTCTTTGTCCCAAACGTTTCTTATTAGGTGTTGTGCTGGCTCATGTTATGTCAACTTGACACAAAAGAGAGGAAAGAGCCCCAATTGAGAAAATGTGCCTCTGTAAGATCAGGTCAGCCAGTAGGGCATTTTCTTAATTAGGGGTTGATTGACTATACCCATTGTGGGTGAGGCCACCTCTAGGCTGGTATTCCTGGGTTGTATAAGAAAGCAGGTGGAGCAAGCCATGGGGAGCAAGCCAGTAAGCAGCACTCGTTGATAGCCTTGGCATCAGCTCCTGCCTCCAGGTTCCTGCAGAGTTCCTGTCCTGATTCCCTGGATAATGGGCTACAAACTGTAAACTGAAATAAACCCTTTTCTCCCCAAGTTGATTTTGGTCATGATGTTTCATCACAGCAATAAAAATCCTAACTAAGACAAGCACATACCTCACATACCTCTCCCTTCTCCCATACTATGAGCTTGGCTTTGGGTTAATCTCTCTCTCTCTCTCTCTCTCTCTCTCTCTCTCTCTCTCTCTCTCTCTCTCTCTCCCTCCCTCCCTCCCTCCCTCCCTCCTTCCATCCCTCTGTCTGTCCCTCTCTCTTCCACTCCCTGTGAGAGAAAGTTCCATGTTGCCCACTCTGTCCTCTATGTAGCCAAAGATTACAAGCATACACCACTATACTGGTTTTATGCAGTTCTGACCTCCAGGTTCCTGCCCTGTGTGAGTTCCTGTCCTTACTGCTTTTAGTGATGAACTGTTATAGGGAACTGGATGAAATAAACTCTTTCTTCCCCATGTTGCTTTTGATTGTGATGTTTAACCACAGCAATAGTAACCCTAACTAAAACATGTGTCATGCATGCACTATACCAGAAACATAGACAAATACATTTGTGTCTTTTCACTTTGTCAGAATTCATTGACTAAAAATAAATTCATAATGTATAGTGGTTTCAGTGAAAGCAATTTGTCATATAATCCCATCTACCTTGGGGACCTGGCCAAGGTAAATGCAATCTTAATTACTAATAATAGCTCTCATATCATCTAGCACATGGAAAATATATTTATATACCTGTTTGCATATATGGTTACAGAGTGAATAAAAGTTAAAGAGGGTGCAGGAGAGTTCCAGAGGCGGGCTGAACGAGACTGTTCATAAAAGAATGAAGCAGAGCAGTGCCAGGAGGGAGCTTCTGCAGTCAGGGTCTGAGGGCAAAGCTGCAGGCTTCAGCTGCAAGGCAAAGGGACAAACCCAGTCCATCGAGAGCCACAAACAGCGGGTCAGACAACATGGGCAAACATGTGGACAGGCAGGCAGAGCAGTAGGCCACATCAATAGCATGGGATGTAGCAGGGCCAAAGCTTCAGAGACAGTCATGGAGTGCACTGCTTGCTGGTCTCTGACCCACACCAAATATCAGATAACAGGTTGGCATGGGGCCTTTATATCAGAGTGTGATGTGTCCATCACCTTATGAGGTCCCAGTGAGGGAGTTATACATTTTCTTTGGTCTGGTGTGTCTGATAAGTTCTTGGGCCTGGTTCCCGTGGTAGAATTTTAATATGCTTATGTGCTCTTACACTCCCAATTCATCCCCAATACACTGATAGTATGTCTCCCTTTTTTATCCCCAGGAACAAGTCATTTGCCAGTCTGTGCTGACAGGTGGAACCCAGAAGATGGGCAGTTGCTGGGTCCACCCAGATGCTGCAGTCATCCTTCTTCCTCAAGATAAAGTCACAAGTTACTTGTAAAATGAAATCCCTCAGGCAAGGCACAGCATGAAACACCCCTGGAAAACCCATTGTGGATTAGCCAAGAGGAGGGGATAACCTGATCTCAATATAGGGACAGGAGTCATCTTTTAGTTGATTATTTCTTAAAGATCTTTACCTCCAAATGTAATCATATTTAGAGATATAGAAGTTAGGTCAGCAGTATATGAATGGGGAGGTATGAAATTCAGCCCTTACTTAAAACCAGCCTTGTGAGGTAACAATACATGAAAAACAATCAGCATGATGACAGGAACACAGAAATGTTCAATAATGTGGAGCATTATTATCACATGGTGCTATAGAGTTCACACAATGTGGTACTGTTAGTCACAGGGGAAATTGGGAGACAATAACATCTGAGACAGGACCTGAAGGGTAACAGGAACTAAGAGGCCAAGAGCAAAAGACAGAGGCTGAAAAGGTGGTTCGGAGGTTAATAGTACTTTCTGCTCTTGTGGAGGACCTGGGTTCAGTACTCACATGGCAGCTTACACTGTTACTCCAGTTCCAGGAAATTCAGTACCCTCTTTGGAATTCCCCAGCCACCGCATACACACGGTGCACATGCATGTATGCAGGCAAAACACTGATACACATAGAAATAAATAAATGACTATTTTAAAAGAGGACAAGATATTGGGAGAGAGATGAGGATATACTTGACAGAAAGAATACATAGACCTACTAAGACAGCCACAAGTTATCCAGGGATCTTGTTAACTGACAAATTCTGGTTCAGTAGCTTTGGGACATCTAGTAAAGTTTCCAGGGAATGTCAGTGTTGCTGGCTCCTGTTTTTACATTTAGTAGCAAGATTCTAGCTAGTGCCAAAACCTCATGTGGAAACTCCAAGCTTTTTAAAGCTCACAGGCATAAAAATTGAATGCCAGTAGGGAATGAGGACTTCTTGAAAGGGAATGAGTAGGAGAGAGGAGATCTGATATACTGATGGATGCCTAAAGAGCTATTCCAAAGGGACTTGGGTTTAAGTACAGAGGAGGATTAATAATAAAACTCTATTGGCTATAAACCTCCTGGCCCAGATGGATTCACTGCTGAATTTTACAAGAACTTTAAAGAGCCAACACCAATGCTTGTCAAAGTGTCCCAAGGAACAGAAAAGTGAGGAACAATACAAAACTCATTTTACAAATCCAGTATTACCCTGATATCAAAACCAGCCAAAGACACACACAAAAAGAAAATTATAGGCCAATCTCCTTGATGAACCTAGATTCAAAAATTCTCAGTGAAAGACTGGTTAACTGAATTCAACCTCATATAAAAGAAATCATCCATCATGATCATGCTGGCTTCGTTCCAGGTATGCAAGGGTGGTTCAACACAAGCAAATTAATTAATGGAACGCATAAACAGATTCAAGGACAGAAATCAATGGCAATATCAATAGATATAGAAAAGGGCTCTAACAAAGTCCACCATCTCTTCAAGATAAAAACTCTGAGGAAATTAGAACTAGAAGAGACATACTTCAATGAAATAAAGGCCATGTAGCTAACATTATACTGAAACTCAAAGCATTTCCCCTGAAATAAAGAAGCAAGAATGGCTGCTTTCTTCGTGCTTACTCAACATAGTGCTTGAAGTCTTAGCTAGAGCAAGAAGAGAAAGACACCAGTGGAATATAAATAGGATATATCTAGTGATACTATCCCTATTTACAGACGATATGATCTGATGTGTGAGAGACCCTATAGATTCCTCCAGAGAACCCTTAGGACTGATACATGCTTTCAGCGAAATAGCATCAACAGAGGTCAAAGGGCAAATCCCAGTTGCCCTCCTGTATACCTGTAGTGAACATGCTGAGAAAGGGACCAGGAGAACAATGTCATGCAGAACAGCTTCAGAAAAATACATGTAGCCAAAGAAGTGTAAGTCTGTTAAAATTTGGAAATATTGGGAAATCTGAAGAAGACCCTGGAAGAGGGAAAGAACTCTCATACTCATGGATATCTTCATGGAGAAAAATGAAATCAGGAAAAGGTGGGGGGTGGAATTTAAAGATTATAATTATAGGCTGGTCTTACTGGAATGGAATAACAAGGAAGTCATCTGAAGAACTGATAAATGGGATTGTGTGAATCTAAAAAGCTTCTTTGTAGCAAAGGAAACACTAGCAGCACAGTGAAGGGACAGCTTGCTGAATGGGAGACAAATCTTTGCTAGTATCTATCTAGTAGAGGACTAATATCTAGAATACAGAACTCAAGAGACAAACTACCAAACACCCAAGCAATCCAACCAATAAATAGGCTAATGAAATGATGAAGAACAAATAGTGAATAAATATATGCAGATGTGTTCAACATCCTCAACCATCAGGGAAATGCAAACTAAATAAACATTGAGATTCAATCCCATTGAAGTCAGAATGGCTATCATTAGGAAAACAACAAATGCAGGCTGAGAGATAGCTCAGTCGGTAAGTGGTTGCCATGAAAATATGAGGACCTGAGTTTGATCCCCTAGAACACATATAAAAAAGCTGGGTGTACAGAAGATGAGAAAGCTTAGCCAGGAAAGGTGCTTGCCATCAAGCTTGACAATCTGAATTTGATCTCCAGAACCCATTCAAATAAAAGTACCAACTCTTAGAAGCTGTCCTCTGATCTCTACCTGCTTGATCCATGTGCACACACAGATAGATAGATAGATAGATAGATAGATAGATAGATAGATAGATAGATAGATAGATAGATAGATAGATACCCTGGGTTCAGCAGCACATACCTGTAGTCCCAGTGCTAGGGAGGTGGGGACAGGAGAATCTTGGGGTTTGTTGGCCAGCCAATCTATCTGAGTCAATGATCTCCAAGGTGAGCCAAAAAAAAAGGTGGAGATTGATTGAGGAAGCCACCCATGTTGACCTCTGACCTCCACATGCAAACATACACATTCATGAACACAAACACAAACACAAGTGCACGCACGTGTGCGCATGGACACACCAAATGTTTTAAGGATGGAGAAGAGCTCTTAAATTGCTGGTGGAGATGTAAATTAGTCCAAGCACAATGAAAAACACTATGGGGGCTCCTAAAAGACTAACAGTAGGTCATCAAGATGGTTCAGTAAGTAAGGACGCTTGCTGACAAAGCCTGCTGACTTGAGTTCAATCCCCAGACCCCTCCATGTGGAGAGAGGAAACCACTTCCAATAAGTCATATGGGTTGTCTTCTAACCTCCATGCATGTGTCAGGGTACACAATATGTCAATCTAAAATAAAGTCAATTCAAAAACCCAACTATAGCATTGCCACATGGCCCAGTTATACCAATCCTGGCTATATACCCAAAGGACTTGGAACCAACATAACACAGACATATTATAAGAGGTAATTGTACATCAGTGTAGCACTGTTCACAATAGCTGAGTTATGAATCAACAATTACTGTAGCACTGTTCACAATTGCTGAGTTATGAATCAACCACATCTGCATGTCAACAGATGAATGGATAAAGAAAAATGTGGCACACATTTTTATTCAGATGTACAGAAGAAATTAGTGTTTTCAGGAAAGTGGATGGACTTTTGATTGTGTTGAGAGAAATAAATCAGACTCAGAAAGACAAATATCATGTATTTTCTTGTTTTTGGTTCCTAGGATAACATTTTGTTGATTACACACCCATACTATTTTAATCTCAATAATGGAGATAATAATAGCTCCTGAAATGAAGGAATGTTTTAAAATTTTTATTTAAAAATATTTACTTTATGTGCATGAGTGTTTTACTCAACTATATGTAGTGTACTTTATGCTTGCTTGATGCCTTCAGAGGCCAGAAGAGGTCACTGGATCCCCTTGAACTGGAGTTAAGGATGATTGTGAGCCACCATGTGGGTGCTGGGAACTGAATCTGAGTCCTCTGGAAGAGCATTGACTATTCTTAATCTCTGAGGCATCTCTACAGTGCCCCTTAACATTTTATTTTTGTGGCGCATATGTGTGTGTGTGTGTGTGTGTGTGTGTGTGTTTTCTATATGTGTATATATGCAGGAGTGTATGCCTGTGTTGGCCTATGGAGTTTGGAGGTCAACATCAGGTGTATTTCTTGATTTCCCTCTACTTTTTTTTTTTTTGAGACAGTGTCTCTCACTGGTCCAGTGTCTGCTGTTTCTGCTACACTGGTTGGCCTGTGAACCCCAGGATCCTCTTGTCTCTGCCCCCTGACCCCAGCACTGGGATTTTAGACCCAGGTCTCTGCTTTTGTGTGTGTTCTGGATACTTGAACTCAGGTCTTCACACTTGCTCTTTACACACAGTGATGGTTTGAATAAGAATGGCTCTCATAGGTTCATACATTTGAATGCTTATGGAGTAGCACTATTTAAAAGTATTAGAAAGTGTGGCCTTGTTGGAAGACGTGTGTCACTGAGTATGGGCTTTGAGTTTCAGCTCTCTCTTCCTGCTGCCTGCAGAACCAGATATAGAATTCTCAGTTCCTTCTTCAGCACCATGTCTGCCTGAGTGCCATTATGCTTCCTACCATGTTGATAATGGATTAAACCACTGAAACTGCAAGCAAGCCCCAACTAAATGCTTTCCTTTTTAAGTGTTTCCTGTGATTATTGCTGTGATAAGTCACAGCAATAAAACACTGACAAAGACACCCATTGAACTATCTTAATAGCCCTTGAATAAATCCTTTGGATACATTATAAATTTCATTATCTTCTTGGCTTATCAGAATCCTCCAAGACCTTTATTTCTTGGCTGTTTGGACAGTAATATTTTACTATATTATTGTACTATTTTAATAGAATAAAAGCATATCCCATTGCCTTTGAATTCTACTGCCACCTACTGTTTATGTAGGGAAATTCTCTTCACTCTTTACCCATGTTTTATGCCTAACTACTGAATTTTGGTTTTTCTCAGCGCTCATGAACTTTCTATTCTTTGAACTTGAAATTACAGTCGATGTAATTTTCTAATAGCTTCTGGTATTTCATTATAACAACTCAGAAGATACTGAACTTTTTCTCTTAGGGGGAGCCGTTTATGGCTTTATAGAACATGAAACTTTTTTAAAACTTGATATAACGTTTTTCATAATTAATTTTCAAGAAAGCCAGAAGGATCCTAGATTCCCTGAAGAATTTCTATCTTTTAATATATACTAAATTGGACACTAAGTTCTTCCTTGGACATCTTCCATTCAGGGAACCTTACCCTTCAAGGCTCAACTTTCATGCTTTTCTCTTGTAAAACTTTCCATAATTTTTCTAGATTGGAAGTAAAATGACCATCTCACAATTGGTAGTTATTATAATGACCCACATAAGGAAGGAAAATGAAAAATCCAGTTTGCAAAATGGCTTTACAGTACTTTCCCTCATCCTCCCTTAACCTCCATTGCTGGGTGTTGTTTGTTTGTTTGTTTTTGTTTTTGTTTTTTCCAGATAAATTGGAATGTCAGGGGGTGATTTACGAAGGGAAGGTTTCAGGGAAGACAAGACCAAAAGCAGGAACAAGCACTGTGCCATCTGCTTAGGTTCACTCTGTATACTCTGAAGTCAGCTAACTCACTGTTCTTAGATACTGCACGGTGAGAACTTCCAAGGCTAATAAAGTAAAAGCAGGCCAGGACGCAAAGGCAATTTTCATTCTGAAAGAAAATGTCAGTTTAAAGAAGAGAGAGAGGAAGCAAGAAGAGGCAATAACATGAGCAAAACTCTGTCATTGGAGTGTTTGTGAGCAGTTCCGCTAGACTGTACTTAGCCGGGACGCTGCGAGTTGGTGACTAATACACCAAAGTCTTGGATTTCACAGAGAGGCCCAGGCTTCGCTACAGATTAACTGAACAGTCTCTGAAGTCACTGGAGTTTTGTCACAGGACGAGGGTTAATCAGTTCCTCTGTGCATGTTAATCAGTTCCTCTGTGCATGTTAAACGCTTTTCTCGTTTAACATCATGACGCTCTCACAGTCTGAGGCTTAGGTCCGTGTTCCTTCCAGACACCCCGAGGCTTCTAGGTCACAGTCACTGCTTCGATCCTACACTTGACATCTCTTCGTGGACCAATCCATGAGAATAGCCACCAGTTATAGCAAACGCCCAGAAGAACCCTTGAGGGACATCACTCAAACGGAGGGCGGCAGGTCAGCTCTGCCTTCTCGTCCCGCCTTCTCCGATAAGGAATATTTTGAGGATTAAGGACTGTGTGGGCAGAAGGTGAAACAGTTTTTCCCTCATAGGAACATAAAGTCATTGTTTCTCGCTGTGTTCCACCGGACCTAACACCGGACCAACTTCCGGTCCGTTTCCTATGTCCTCCGAGTCTTGAGTCTTCCTCTACTTCTGCCCGGCGTCACTGTCGGGTGCGGGAGCCAGTAGCTGCTTCCGCCCGGAGTCCCTAGCGGCTCGGCTCGGGTTCGGATGCCGCCCGACGCTGGGTTCTCCTCCTCCGCGGCCCGCCCGTCAGAGGCCGGTGGCAGCGGCTCTTACCAGGCCTGCCGCCAGGCCTTCTCTGTGGCCGAGTCCCCGCCAGCGGTGCGCACCCCGCAGGCCTTGCCGCACCCCCCCAGCCGGGGCGGGGCTCGACCTCCCGGGCCCGCCCATTAGGGGGCGCCTCATCGGGGCGGATTAACCGCCTCCCCCCTGGGGGAGTCGTCATCCCCCAGGCCGCGGCCGCCCAGGGACCATGGAGTTCGCGGAGCTGATTAAGACCCCACGGGTGGACAATGTGGTGCTGCACCGGCCTTTCTACCCCGCCGTGGAGGGGACTCTGTGTCTGACGGGCCACCACCTGATCCTGTCCTCCCGGCAGGACAACACGGAGGAGCTCTGGCTCCTCCATTCAAATATCGACGCCATTGACAAACGGTGAGCGCCCACCACACCCAAGTCCGTGAGGAGCCCGGACTGACGCTTCCAGGTGTTTTTTTTTCTGGCATCCTCGCCCAGCCGGCCAAACGAACCTTCTGAGGCCTAGATCTGAAAGTCATCTGCACGGGCTACATGGCTTTTGCTATCCCTGGGCTAAGGTCTCAGGGGTATCATAGCAGTGGTCGTTTTGAACAACATTTGGTGTATTTTCAGTGCTGTCTTAATTTTTTTTTTCTTACATTACATTCCTTGCATGGTCTCGCCATTTCTCGAATCATTATTGATTGTCAATCTCACTTCTCGTAGTTGTAATTGAGTACAATTTAAAGCCCCTCCCCCTTACAAATAGACATGTTCATCCATTCTTTGCAGCCTAGGCCAGTCTTGAGCGCCCGACTCTCCAGCCTTGGCCTCCCAAGTAAGTGCTGGAATTACATTTGTGTGTGTGTGTGTGGCACCATGCCTGGCCATAGTTGCGTACATTGTCATTATTTTCCATATAAGCATTTTATTCTCTCCTTTAAAAAGTTAAAGTTCAGTAAGGTGATGCACTGGGAAGGCCGAGGCAGGTGGATGACAAATTTGACACCCACCTCACTCATGTATGGAAGACCTTCTCAACAACAACATCATCAAAAGTTCAGTTTATGATAGTTCTTCTTATTTATTTTCTGGGTTGTTCCCTTCCCACTGAGGGTAATCAGTCCTTAGCATTATTCAATTTGCTTCTGAGAAGAAAAGGACTGACTCTTAAGGAAAGTATGAACTAATTCATCTTTATTTTCCCACTCCATACTTTAAATTGTTTTTATTTCTTTTTACTTATGTGTCTATGTATGTATCTGTGTGTGGGTATGTACACATGAGTGCAGGTGCCCCAGGAGGCCAGAAAAAGGTGTTGAATCTCATGGAGCTGGAGTTACAGGCAGTTAGTTGTGAGCCACCCTATGTGAGTTCTGGGGACAGAGCTTGGATCTGGAAGAGCAGAAAGTGCTCTTCACTGCTGAGCTATCTCTCAGCCTCCCAGTGTATACTCTTCATCTGTGCAAGAGAATGTCTCAGAGTCAAACGTTTATATATACTTTCACCTGCACTTAAATTCTCTGTCTTCTCTGTCCCGTGAGCCCTGTGTACTGTAGGCAAATTGATTATCCAGTTCACTATGAAGTATGTGTGACAAAGCAGACGAAATGGTAATTTGGAGTCTCTTGGTCATGCATTTGTGTCTGGAATATTTTCAGTTATATCTAGTCTTGTATTTCTAGTACGACTATATCCTAAAAAATCACTCCTCGGTCCTTGCCCTGTCAGAACTGTCTCTGGTCATGGCAGTCCATTTTCCTAACAATTGTCATAATGTGCTGTGTAAGATTGACATTTTGAATATGTACTGTATGTGGCATAAAATTGTGAATCAGTGGAATTAAGGATTGTGAGCATTTGCTTGTTATGTGAGGTCTTAGGGAAAACTTGCCAAGTTTAGGATGGAACATCACTGGAATAAGTTCAAAGAGAAACAACACATGGCTCTTTTGGGTACATGAACACAATGTATGACTCTTAGAGTTTGGGTCCATGTTTTAAGAATTGAAATGTCTGTGTACTCAACCAATAAAATCTCAGTTGTGAAAGAGGGAAAAAAAAGGATGTGTGAGTAACACCGCACTTCCTATTGCTTCACTGCGTATTTTGGATGTTAAGATTTCTACAGAGATTGTGCCTTAACGCAGTCTGGTGGTAGCCTTACCAGCAGTTTGGGTGAAGCAGTGGTGGGTCAGCACCCATACCAGCAGCAGGCTCCTAGCCTCCTCAGTTCCTCTTTAGTGCATAAACTTACTCAGTGGCCTCTCACGCTGCACGAGAAAGGCTAATTCCTGACACTCTGTGTTCTGGCTCTAACCTATTCTCCTCACTGGTTTTCTTACCATTCACATGATTTGTAATTTCTTACAGATTTGTAGGCTCCCTGGGTACCATCATCATAAAATGTAAAGATTTCCGAATTATTCAGTTGGATATTCCTGGGATGGAGGAATGTTTAAATATAGCCAGTTCCATTGAGGTGAGTATTTGCAGGCAGAAGTCCGCAGCCCTTGTGTTTCTCCGGGCAGGTATTGGATCATGACCCCAGGACTGCTAATGTAGGAAAAGCCCTTCCTGGTTTGTTGTCACACGAGAGTAACGGGACCGCTTACTGCACTTTCACCTTACACGGAGCTCCTAATTCCATCAATTGCTTAGAAATTTGTGGAATTTCATGATAGAATTCCCATGAGTTCATATTGACCAAATAATAGATGCTGTTTCATTTGAGTGTGTATGAGTTCTTGTTTAGAAAAACCCCCAAGGATCATGTTTACTTCGTAAATCTTGATACTTTCTGTGATGAAGACAGTTTGGGAACTGTTGTTCTGTTTCAGTGGATTGCTTGGAAGAACAACCTATGTGGAGTGTTAAGCCAATGAAACAAACACAGTTAGTTGGATTGTGGACATGGTACAGCGAATGGGTGTGATCTTCTTGAGTGTAGTGTATCTTTGGAATAGACACACCCTTGAACCCTGAGCAGTAACTCTTAATACTGCGATTGTTATAATGTAGTTCTTCTGTTAGTGTGAGGCCCATGGGTGAAGTCTTTATCTCTTGCAATTAGTCTCCTGTTATAAAATGAGGACATCATTACCTGCCTCTTAGGGCTGTTGTAAGATTACATTTGTGGGTATATGTAGAATTTTTAGTACAATACTTGGCAAATGGTAGCTGCCATTGGATGGTCCTTCTGTGAGAACAGTTTCTTGCTGAGACTTTGTGGTAGAAATAGCCACGTCACATAAAGTTCATTATCTTAACCATTTCTCAGCTTACCGTTGAGCTGTGTGTCAGGAGTATATTCACAGTGTTGTGTAACAGACTAAAGCAGTGACTGTCACCAACAGTTGTCATCTGTGACTTGTTTTCCTCTGTTCACTTTAGATGTGTTTGTTTATGCTTATATAAAAGTTTGGAACATTGCTTCCGGCTATGCTTGAGAAGGATAGTTTAAAGTGGATAGTTTAAAGTCTCAGTTGAAGGCTTCACACTCCTTTTTCATCTTCTGACAATTTTCGTATACACCCCAATTTTAAAATGCCTTGTTTTAAATCACTGCCACTAAATTGTGCCAACTGACTGTGTGTGTAAAGTAATTTCTAGGTAATTATAGAGCTAGCTGATTTTTTTCCTTCTATGTAACTGACTTATTTTGGCTTTATGTTTTAAAAGAAAAGTGGGTTTAGCTCTTAAAAAGGAGAAAAAAAAACCCTTAAATCGATGATTACAATTTTGTTTGGTTTTTTAACAAGAAGTAGAGGATCGAGTGATGTGTTGCTAAGGAAATGACACACAAACCTTCCTGCTTTTGCTAAATTCTACTTGAGAAAAGGAGAGAAGAGTAAATTGAATAGTCTGCCATACATAGTTGTCACTTGGAAGTATGATCTTGACATGGCTCTAATTCCCATCGTGAATAAGAAAGCAAACTGAGATAATGTTTTGCTATTTAAACAAAGGAATGTGTGGGCTCACTTTGGTTGGGTATACCCAGTGCAGCATAAAGATAGCACAATACCTAGTCATGGGCTGATCCCTTTAGGAAGGAGGAAGTGAGCGTGGATGCAGCTTCTACAGATGTATGTCTTGTAAGAACTCAGTTTTATTATGTGTTGCACTGTTGTTGCCTGTTAGATGCCTTTTCTCCAAGAAGACTTCTAATAAGCCTGTGAAGTTTCCTCCATTGAACAGGCATAGGGAAGCTATGTGACTTAACCATTGTGTAGCTGGGATTTGGAGCTTGAAGGCTTTTCTGATGCTTGTCAACTCACCAGAGTTGAGTATTCCTTTTTGTGGAATACAAGCAGGCATACATTTTGAATGACTTAGTTACTGGGTTTTTAGTTGAGACCCTACTGACTAACCCAAACCTTCTTGTTCCCCAGGGTCCAGAAATTCTTGGACATTTTTATTGAGCTTTGGACATTTGAATTATGTCGGGAGCCATTATTTCATTAGGCACAGACTGTTGTGTTGCTTGTTTCGTTCAGGCAGCACTTGTTGAGTGTGGTTGTGTGTCAGGTGTCTAAGATGCTGAAGTGCGGGTACCAGCTGTAATCAGACTGTAGCTGTTTGTAGAGATACGGCACTGGAGACCTGTGTTGGGCTCCATCATTACCAGGTCCGATGTCCTTACTGCTGCTTTGTTAGAATGCTTTCAGTTGCTTTCCAGAATCTTTATCTTTTATCTTTATTTGTCCTCTAGGCATTGTCCACTCTAGACTCAGTCACCCTGATGTACCCTTTCTTCTACCGCCCCATGTTTGAGGTGATGGAAGACGGCTGGCATTCCTTCCTTCCTGAGCAGGAGTTTGAGCTCTACTCTTCCGCTGTAAGTTAACACTTGATATCGTGGGTGCCGAGAATGAACCCAACACCTTATTTTACTGGGGAAACGACCCTTGCCCTTTGAAGGCTGGTGAGATGGGTTTGGGCTCTTCCTGCCTCAGTTTAGAGTGTGCGCTGGCTGTGGGTTAGCCTTTTTCCTTCCTGGCGGTCATTTTGCCCGGGTGTTGGTATAATTGCTGTAGCTGCAATGCCTTTCCTTCCAACAGATTAACATAGTCCAGACATTTTAAAATGTTTGAAAATTACATTTGTAAATATTATTTTAAAAAATAAAAATAAAACATTGTTTCGCTCAAAGCTACTCCTGGCATACTGTGAGTTAATTGGTAGGTGTCTCCTGAGTAACAGCTTAATATGTACTAGGTTTTGAGCCACGCTTCAAAAGTGTGTTGAGCCCACAGTGTGCCTGAGATGGCACTGGAGAAGCGCCTAGCTTGTGTGCTGCTGGACAATGCCTGGCCTGGTCTCCAAGGCCATCTTGCTAGAGCCGGGTTTTCCTTATTGGCTGTTTGACTTCTCCTAACATACTTCTATAAATGGTCATTTAGAATCAAGACAGAGATTAGGGTGCTGTGTAATTTGAAGAGTGAAGTTGTCCATGGTGGCAGAGGGAAGTAGAAAGGGAATTTTATGGTCTTGTGTGTAAATACCACTGAATATGGTGAAAATATAGTTTAGCCTAGAGCTTGTTTGAAAGATCTGTATGAAAGATGAAAAGTTAGCAGGAGTCATACTGCATGTTATGAGAAGCATGGGGTGAGGGAGAGCCAAAGGCTCCTGGAGGAAGTGTCTAAAGGAGAAGGGAGCCAGAGTTTGAATCTGCTTCAAGTGTGAGAAGCAGCAGTCTGGAGTCTGTGCTCATAGCTTACTGTTCCTCCTGGACTAGGAAGTAAGCAGCTAGAGTGTATGCTTTGTAAGGTCAGGAACCATGGGGTGTTTATTCCCATTCAGTATTCCTGGCACATGACTAGCAAGTGGTAAGGATTTGTTAGGTGAATAAAAGAATGTAAGACTGTGTGTATCTATGGAACAGGACAAAGGATGGCAGGATATTGTGTCTATCCTCCATTATTAGAAATTCAGGACAGGCAGTGGTGGTGCACACCTTTATCCCAGCACTTGGGAGGCAGAGGCAGGCAGATCTCTGAGTTCAAGGCCAGCCTGGGCTACAGAGGGAGTTTGAGGACAGCAGAGCTGTTACACAACGAAACCTTGTCTCAAAACAAAAAACCAAAAAAACAAAAAAACAAAACCTTTATGAAGGACAGGCATGTGTCTTGATCTGTAATCTTTGGAAGGCTGGGGTTTCTGGTCTTGTGTTTTTTGTTGTTGTTTTGAACTTGTTTTGTTTATTTGTCGACCATAAAATTTTCTTATAGTATTAGCCACTTCTGATTTTCAGTTATGCCCTGCCCCCTCCCCGCCCCCATCCCCTCTACCCCTCTGTGATATTAAAAGAACAGAGTCTTTAAAATAGCTATAAAGAAACCTCACTGGTCTCATTTGGTGGCTTTGTCTAGTGGTCAGCACGACTGTGGCATTGATAGTAGCTCATACCCTGACAGAAGACCATGTTCCTGTAGGGGGACAAGCCAGAGGAAGGAGCCTAAAGTGATCAGAGATATAGGAGAACAGTGAGTAGGAGCAGGCCTGAGAAGAGGAGCCTTAATGTGTGTAACCCAAATCTCTGGCTGACTTGCATGCAGGCTGGAAACAAAGTGAACTTGGAGCTGAGCCCCCAGGCAGCCCGGGTGTTTGAGTTCACAAAGCTAGCCAAGGTCTAAATGCCTCTACAACAAAAGGTACCTCCTGCACCAAGCATGTCCGCATTCACAGGGTCTATGATGCAACCAAAATTAAGTCAGAAATGTCACCATTTGGCCAGAGGAAAGAGTCAATAGGCACTCACCCCAAGGTGACCCTGATGTCTGAATCCTCACACAAGGATTGTAAAGCAATAGTTAAAACTATGAGAAAGTGACCAGGAAGTGGAAACAATACAGTAATCAAGTGGGAGCTGAGAGATGGCTCAGGGATTAAGAGTGCCTGCTGCTTTTGCAGAGGACCTGACTGGGTTCTAGCATCCGCACGCGGCAGCTCATAACCACCTCAAGCTCTCGGGAATCCATGGTCTCTTCCAGCCTCCACAGGTACCTGTATACATACTGCACACAGCTACACGTGCACACACAAACACCAAGTAAATCAATAAAAGCTAGACGAAAGTAATTAAAATTGATCTTTAAATAAAAACATTTCTACTAAGTTTCACATCTTAGCTTAATTTTCTATTAATATACGCCAGGGTTGATATGTTGGTCCATCTTGAATTTATAGGCACATACTGAAATTTGTACATGTCATTTGGTTTTTTCAGCTGTAAGATGTAGTTCTGCTGTTTGATGGTTTCCTGTCATGTGCTTCCAGGACTTAGAAATGATCTCCTCCAGATGAGAGAGGAGACGGGAGAGGAGCTGATAGGGGAAAGAACTAGATAGATGAGAACCTAGAAGTGACAGAACTAGATGAAGGAATTAAGATAGAACCTAGAGGGGACAGTAGACAAATATAGAGAAATCAGGCAAGGAAGGAGCTAGGCATGAGAGCAGAATAGAAGCTGTGTAGAGAGAGAAATATCACAGAATAATAATAAAGTGTATGAACTAAAAAAAAAAAAAAAGAAATGATCTCCTGACACGCAAGGGCTCTCCAGGAGTGTGTCCTTGTTGTCTTAAGAAAGATGAGCCTCTCTCACTACATTCTTCCTTTTCTAGCAGAAGGAACAAAGGATTTGCTATGGCCAACATCTCTACTCCAGCAGAGCATTCTAGAATGTCACAGTCTGTTGGTACTGTGTTAAGATGACTGTTACCTGAGCAGTATCCAGAAAGAGTGAATGGGCTGATGTTGGCTATCATAACCACGGACATACTTGGCATATGTAACTAAGGGGCAAGAACTGTCTTATGAAATGGAGAGCGTTAGCTGTGTTTTCTGAATCACAGTTAAACTGATAGAGGAGCTTCCAATACAGTAGGTGTTGGCCTGCCACAGGAAAGATGTCTCTAGGAATGTTGATCATTAGCCATGCCAGAAGCTGGTGGAGCTTTGTCTCCAAAGCTTTAAACTTTAGATGCTTTATGACACTGAGATGCTTGCTTAGCTTTGAAGTGCTGTGTGTTTTGCAGACCAGTGAATGGAGACTGAGCTATGTCAATAAGGAGTTTGCCATCTGTCCTTCCTACCCACCAGCAGTCATTGTGCCCAAGTCCATCGATGATGACGCTCTTCGGAAAGTGGCAGCCTTTCGACATGGGGGGCGCTTCCCGGTACTGAGCTATTACCATAAAAAGAATGGCATGGTGAGTGTGAGGGGCGCTGCTCTGCTGATAGGCCTGGCCTGGGTGGGTGGGTTCCTTTGCTCGGGAGTATTCCCTTTTCTCTGTGCCTTTTGGCTGACGTCATTGGCCAAATCATTCCCACTAGTACATCCCTTGTGTAAACTTCAGAGCACCAGGAGTGGGATGCTTTTCTGAGGAGGATGTACTGAATTCTTTCAGAACTGCTCAGCTTTTGAAAAGTTCGGTTTATCTTCAGAGCACAGTGTGAAGGAAGCTGTTTATTTAATGCTTGCTGCAATGCTCTTTAAGACAGAAGAGTGACATTTCTCCTCCTAGAGCCGTGTTTAGATGTTTACTGTAATTATTCTTACCAAATTCCCATGTGAAAGTTGAGTTGAGCAGACACTGATTCAAAAGAGAAAAAAAATGACACATGCCATTTACTCATACTTTAGGAAACTGGGTAATTGGGGATTGCTGAGACCAGTGATGTCTTGGGTTCCTGAGCTCTGACTGGGACAGCCAGGGAATGAAGAAAGAATGGATGCACATGTAGCAAATGTGGGATTGGGTAGGCTGCATGGTCTGATGGAGCGCCACCAACTAGGCTACAACTGGAACCTCAGCTTGTTTATTATGTCCAGCCTGGGGGAGGGGAGATAGCTAGTTTAGGGAAGAGGTCTCTACGCCAGCAGTCTCAGGCTGTCAGCATCCAGGAGGAGGAAGCTGCGCTTGCCGGTTTTGCTCACACTGTCAACATTCACACTTGGACCAGAGGAAGGCTGTGCCATCTCTCTGACCTGACCTGGAGGCAAGGCTTTGTCAGTCTCCTACGGGTCTGTGGTATCGGTCTTTGACACATGGCCTGCCCACATTAATGAGACACTTCACGTGGGCCTCCTCGGTTTCTCACGAGGGCTGCATCTATCTAGAGCTTTCTGGATGTGAACTTTCCAAATGACTTTCTGCTCTCCTCCACCCTTTAGTTTTCTGAGACAGGGTCTCACCATGTAGTTCTAGTTGTCCTGGAACTCTGT
Organism: Peromyscus maniculatus bairdii; assembly: GCF_049852395.1. NCBI lineage: Eukaryota > Metazoa > Chordata > Mammalia > Rodentia > Cricetidae > Peromyscus > Peromyscus maniculatus. Next base: position 61,705,648 of record NC_134860.1, on the reverse strand, counting down.
GTAGACCAGGCTGACCTCAGACTCCCAGAGATCTGTCCCCCAAGTGCTGGGATTAAAGCCTGCACCACCATGTCTGGCACTTTCTCCTCTCTTGCTTAAACTTGGCTTGCCATTCTGCAGCCCATATTAACCTAGACAATTACAGCTGTCTTCCATTGTCCTTTCCCACGCGAATATGAAGGAGGGCATCAACGGGACAGTTTTAAAAGTTTGCTCTTTGTCAGCAGGCCACCTGTCCTGCTGGCAGTGGTATTGCTCTTCAGTTTATATTGTACAGTGTTGTAACAACTGATGCTAAACGGAGTGTTGAGTCCCATGGTGGCATCAGTATAAAATAATTGCCATTTATTCTAAGCCAAACAGTAGTGTCTGCTCAGTGTGACAGGGTGACAGGGTTCACAAGCTCCTGCAGTCCTAAACAAAAGAAAAGGCTCAAGCAATGCATGTAATGCATCGGCGAGAGCCTGCGGTACATGGGTGCAACAAAGCAGGACTTTAAAGTTCTGTGGTTTCAGATGTCACAGCTTTAGCTTTAGGGCTTACAGATCAGAGGTTGGCCAAGCCTAATGGTGAGTTCTGCAAGGCTTTCCTAGAAGTCACCAGGATGTTGGCTCAGATACAGAGATGGGCAGTTGTGAGAAACAACTTAAAATGGAGGGAGAATGTGTTCTGGCTCACAGATTCGATGTTTCACATCCTGCTGGCCCCACTGCTTTGGGCTTGGGCCGAGGAAGAACACCGTGGTGGTGAGAGCATGGGGAGGAAGAGGCTATTGACCTCAGCAGAGAGACAGGAAGAAGGGGCTCGGGACAAGGGGTGGCCGGCCCCTAAACACATCCCCAGTGACCTGGGGACTCCAGACAGACCTCAGATTTCCTCTAATTTCCAAAAACGTGACCACAAGCTGGCCACGGGTCATGTTGAGCTGTTTTCAAGTAGTAAGAGCGTGTAATGATGGTTCCTGCGGCAGCACCAAACCGTCCCCCAAGAAGAGATTGGTGAAATAGTGCTAATTTCTTGAGAAAAGCTTAGAAAGCAAACCTTTCAAAATATGTAGATGGTAGTCTTTGGAGACAGGCAGTCTCAGAATACTGAAAGGATGGCGGAGGGGCAGTGGAGGATAAATAATAGACAGGCAGCTTTCAGAACATTGAAAATGACTCCCCACACAGGGTGTATATAAACTTTCTAATTTGTGTTTCTCTGTCATTCTTGCCAGAGTCTGCCAGCCCCATGTATGTGGAGTTGAAGTTTACTCTTCCCTCCAAGATTCAGTAATGGTTGTCTGTCAGATAAACTGATAGAGATATAAGGGGAAGTCCGTGTGGATTTTATCCTGTGTCTAAGTGTGGGGCATGAGACAAAGAACTGGAAGGCAGAATTGTCAAAAAGAGAGGCTGATTGTTACACAGATGAAGCCTCCCTGCTGACAGCCTTGTGTGGTCCTCTGCCAGGTGTCAGACCCCAGTGTTTTCCTCCAGGTTGAACAGGCAGAGGGAATATGAGACACAAAGTCTCTGCCTGCTTTCTCTGTTGCTAACAACAGATGGATGCTTCTTTTTGTTAAGTGGATGCTTTTCAGAGCCATTCCTGGGTCTGCAGAGGTCTGCAGTTTATTTGAAGCCTCCCACAAAGGCTGTTTACTGCCTCTTAGGCTGTTGTCTTCATTACGGGACCAGATCTACTACGGTCAGTTCATGGCCTAAATGAAGTACAGTGCATGATCGTTAAGAGGTGATGATAGAGCTTACTGTGTTTGAGGTAGCAGGAAAATAGTTGTACTAAAGTGCAAGGCTTATCTTTGTTTTACAGGTGTTAGTACATGCAGCGTTTTGTGTATGGCATGCTCATCAGAGTCCATGGCAGAGTGCCACAGATCGTTTTCCAGAGAACCCTGATCCAGCTCCTTCTCAGAAACTTCAAGTACCTGCTATTGACTTGTTGCCTGTGTGCTTCCAGGTGATTATGCGAAGTGGTCAGCCTCTGACTGGCACCAATGGGCGGAGGTGCAAGGAAGATGAGAAGCTGATAAATGCCACCCTCAGGGCAGGAAAGCGTGGCTACCTCATTGACACCAGATCACTGAATGTGGCCCAGCAAGCTAGAGCCAAAGGAGGGGGCTTTGAACAGGAAGCTCACTATCCCCAGTGGAGGCGGATTCACAAGTCCATTGAGAGGTAAAGAGGCCAGCATGGGGGGCACTCCCTATAGCTGATTGCAGGGGGTTATCCTGTAGCCGTTCAAAACAGAGATCACAGCTACTCCACATAATGGAGGGTCTGGAATAGGCTGGACAACCCAGTGTGGGCTTCCCTGCCCCATCTGCATTACTAAGGCTTAGTGGATGAAAAGGTGTATATTTGTCAATGCAAAACAGCGTTTTCACCTCAAAGGGAATAAGAGTGAGCTTATTCTTGAGCCAGATACAGTGACTTAGCCCAGAAACACAGATTCAGGTTGCCCCAAACAGCATGTTCTGATGTGGAAGAGGCTTCATGAACTTTTCCTAGTCACAGGATGAAAGACATGAAGTAAGGCATTTTCCAGATACACTGGTGGGAACATGGGGTAGGTGGGGCACAGCAAACTGGGGCTCTGCTAACAGGTCTCGGTGCTGCCTGACGACATTCTTAGCTTTGATGCTGGTGGACAGTACCGATTTGCAGAGTGACTGCGCTCCAAAGTTTTACCAGTGGTTGAAAGGTTAGGTCAGACAGAGGTGGGCACTGGACGGCTACTAAGGGACAAGAGGTAATCAGACATACCCTGAATTTACAACATTCCAACTCCACGGTCTCAAAGTTCAAATCAGTCAGCCTTGTGGTCTTTAACACAGGTGTGGCTATTTTCTGCAAATTAGTTCACACTGTTGTGTGTGAGTGCTATTTGATTCAGCTGTAGACTGAGAAATGCTGAAACAAAGTATCTGTCATCTCATCTGCTTGTCTGTGGCATGAATATTTATGTCTCCTCTGTCAGCATTTTTCAGTGGTCCTGTAGCTGCTGCAACTGGGGTCTGTAGAACCAGCCTCCCCGGTTCATGGCTTGCAATCCTGAAAGCATAAACCAGGAGGCCAAATATGCTGGAGAAAAATGGTTTGAAAGCCATAAGAGAAAGAAGGGAAGGTTCCTAATTCATTGTGTCGTGGCTGTGGCAGTAGCAGGACTTAGGGAAAGTCGTGAGACGAAGCCAGAGGTCCATAGGTTTAGTTGTCAGTTTGTAAGGGCTTTCCTGGGAGGACGGTGGCTGGGCTGCCTCCGTTCTTGGCATGGGGGAGTCTACTGTCCAGGCCTAGGTGAGTTTTAACATTGTCTTTCCTTCTGTTTCTGGCAGAGTGCCATTAGAGTTTGTAAGGAGGAATATAGAGTCTGTAGATTGATTTGGGTAGGGGGGTACTTGAACCATTTTCCCAGTGTGCACCACCACCTGCCCTGCCAGATTTTTTTTTTTTTTTTTTTTTTGCTAGAGTCTTTAGAATTTTTCTATTCATAAGATACTTTTGTTTGCAATTTAACCTCTCCCTTTCTGACTTGTTTGGTTTTTTTCTTTCTGTTCCAGTTGCTCTGGCTAGTACCATGATGAAAACAAGCATTCTTGTATTGTTACTGATCTTCAAGGAGACACCTTTGACTTCCCCTGAGTATGATGTTGACAGTGGGTTTGTCACATGGCCCTAGTTGTGTTCAGGTCCGTTCTTGCCATAGGTATTGGTTGAGTCTCTATCAGGAAAGGATGCTGACTTGTCTAGTGCTTTCTCTGTCCTGTTGAGATCCTTGAGGTTTCTGTCCTGTGCTTTTGCACGTGTATTGATTAGTTTGAGTTGTGTCCTTGTGTATAAGGGTTTGGGGCCTGGGTGGTGTCCCTTTAAATGTGCTGTTGAGGTCGGTTTGCTAGTGTTTTGATGATTTTTACATCCGTATTCATCATTGGCCAGTGATCTCCTCTTAATGTTCTTGTCTGGCTTTGACAATAGAGTTGGGCCAGTAGTAAATTCACAGTGCTGTCTTCAGGGTTTTGGAAGACAGGAAAGGACTGGTATTTAGTTTTTTAAGTGCTTGGTAGCTTGTGAGGCCTTCAGGACCTGGGCTTTTCTTTGATGGCAGAGTTTTGCTTTTCATTACTGGTTCGTTTTTTGTTAACTCATTGTGCTACTCACATTTTCCATTTCTTCCAAACTCAGTCTCGGCAGCTGCTGTTTTCCCAGAACTGCGCTCATTTTTTAGGGTATCTACTTTGTTGGTGTATAATTATTCATAGATGTTTACAGTCCTTTCTTTTTTCTTCCTTTTGAGACAGGATCTCACTATGTAGCCCTGGCTGGTTTAGAACTCACTATGTAGATCAGACTAGCCTCAGACTCACAGAGCCCCGCCTGCCTCTGCCTCTGGGGTACCTGGATTAAAGGCCATGCCACCATGCATACCCTATGATCCTTCCTACTCCTGTGGTATTGTAGTGTCTCCTCTGGCATTTCTCATTAGATTTGCTTGAGTTTTCTCTCTTTTTTATTTAGATTAGCTAAAGAGTTTTTCATTTCATACAACTCGTGTGTGTGTGTGTGTGTGTGTGTGTGTGTGTGTGTGTGTGTGTGTGTGTGTGTCAACTGAACACAAGACTTAAGTATATTAAGCAAATGAGCTCCAGCCTTCATTGAATTTTGTAAGATAAGCAAAAAATCTGTGCTGGATAAGCACAGATGAGCCTCACTAGATAGCAGTCTTTTTCCCTTCAGCCCTGAGCTCTCCCAATGTCCGCTGCTGCCAGACTGGCAGAACAGATTTGCTCCATAGAGTTACAGCTTCCTGCAGTAGCAGCTTTAGAAGTTTAGTCTCCTGGAGCCGCCACCTGCTTCTTCCTTGTGTTCTCTCCACCTGCTTGCTTCTCCTCAAAGGAGGCTTTCTACGTTCTTCAGGGGGTGGTAGCTGTGGGGAGGGGCTTGGAGCTAAAATGGATAGGATTGGGGTCTGGTCTTGGGTGTCACTGCTGAGACCTGGATGTGTAATCTAGATCATTCAGCAGCTACAGGGTCGAAGTGTAGGTTGCCCTGTGCCCTGGGATTAGGCAGTCACAGAAGAGTGCAGTGTCCTGGCCTCTGCCCTCCCAGGTGACCCAGCTGTGTGGAGTGGGTCTCCTCTGCTCAGCAGGAACGTTTTCCAGGAGACGTTGAAGCATCTACACATAGTGCTAAGAGTCCTTCCGACCCTTACTCCTCAGGCTGCTGGAGCAGTGGAAGTGGCCTAAGTGGCCTTGCCACTGAGTGCGCTGGAGACATTGGGGTTTGGTTCCTCGTCACTCTGTTTTATCTCTCCGTTTTTCTTGTTTTAAAAGATACCATGTTCTTCAGGAGAGCTTAATCAAGCTCGTGGAAGCATGTAATGAGCAAACCCACAACATGGACCGATGGCTTGGCAAGCTGGAGGCCTCCAACTGGCTGACACACATCAAGGAGATTCTGACCACTGCCTGCCTGGCGGCCCAGTGCATTGACAGGTAGCATGTGTTTTGCCTTCCTGGATGGACTCACACTGATGGCCAGACATCGTTCTTATCCAGAGTGTCCATAGAGTGCATCAAAGTCCATTCCCACTCCATAGCTTCCAGATGGCTTTATCAGTATTGTACAGGGGTGGGGGTTGGGGGGTCTGCTTACAGTTACTGGTGAGGGTGTGTGGGTCTGATATGAAATGACCACGTCTGTTGAGTGAATGTGATTAGTGTCCACGTACCTCTGATGACACAGTTTTTAAATACCACGGGTCTACTTTTTCTGTGAAATCCTTAAATTATGAATTTGCCATGAAAATGATTGAAAGGAAGTTTTCCTCATAGAATCAATGGAACAACACTGTCACACAGTGTCGTTATCCTTTCTCCTGGGCTGGATTTCTCATCCTAAAGTGCTGGGTCTGAATGGCCTCTCCAGTCTCAGCTGGGAAAGCCTGCTGGTGGCCATGCAGTTTGCCAAGTCATTTTAGTATTCACTCAGTTGAAGCCTCCTAACCCTTGAGACTTGAGGCAGAAGAATGAAGAGAGGCAGGAGGATTATATAATTGTTGCAGAAGCATAGAGCCTTTTAAAGGAGGGGATTCCCACTGAAACCATAGGTAGGTGTCAGCACTGTTGCTGCCTCCCTGGGTGGCACTTGAAACATTAAAGAGTTAGGGGAATCCATCCTTCATTTTTTAAAGGCTGTAGTGAGTTGCCTAAGATCTTGTGCTCAATAAACAGGCAGAGACCTGGGGCAGAGGTCACAGCTGCTTCTGTTCTTTGGACTTAGGTTAGGCTTTAGCTAGTCAAATGGGAGATTGAAGACCAGGTTTCTGTGACAGGAAGCCAACAGCTCAGAAGACTGAGCAGCTGACATGGATATTTCTGTTTCCTTTAGCCCAAGACTACCAAATTACTCCTTATGTCGTGAGTACAGAGGTGTTTTTCCCGTTGTCTTACTATCCTAGGCTAGCCTAGAACTTCCTTTGTAGCTGAAGATGACCTTAAATTTCTGATCCTCTTTGCTTCTACCTACCAAGTGCTGGGATTCCAGGAGTACACCACCACAGACAGTTTATGCGGCACTGAGAATAGAACCAGGGCCTTTGATGTTCCAGGCAAGCTGGGCCACATCCCCAGCCTGGCTTCACCTCCATGTCTACCCTCCCAGCAATAGTAACAGGACAGTGAGAGGAAGGCAACCCAGGGGCAGCCTCCTTCAGTTCTCCAAGGGCTGCCTTCCCTTTTCTGATATGTTGGGATTTATACCACAGTAAAAAGTGGCTTTATCATCAGTTGTTCAAAATGCAGAAATAAACCTTAAGTTCAGAGTAAACAGCACTCACAGTTCAGAGATACATTCAATATGTATGAAAGCCACAAAGTATCTACTCATACTCTTTAGCATAATTATTAGATATTCTAAGAATGGGCTTATATAACCTACCATTGGTAGGCTCTGTTGTTTGCACAATAAGAACTCCAAAATAATCCCACAGACAAGAACATCAACCATAGTATCACAGAATATATAGGGCTAAATAGATTATAATTTAATCATTTAATGGAATATTATATAGCCATTACTAAGTAGTTCTAAACAAGGCATAAAACATAGTTAATGTTTACAATAAAAGTGAAAATAGTGGAAATTGTCTTTCATTATTACTATATAATATGTATGGACATGGGAAAATAATTGGCAGTCGATCTGAAACATGAAATGTCCTTTTACCAAAATTTTCTTTACTATAGTTTCACTAAAAAGGGTGGAAGAAGGCAGAGTGTGTGGCTCATTTAGGTATCTCTTTAGAATAATGGGGTCCCAACACCCAGTAACTCTTATGGGCAGGAGTGTCATTGCCAGCTTATGACAGGGCTGACAGTTGTGTACTTTTGCTTTTTCCCACTTCTTTGTACCTCAGAGTAGAGTTTAGGACTTGTTTTTGGGGTCCATTACAGTTGGTGAAGGCTGATAGGGGGCAGCTGAGTTCAAGGTTGGAAAGGTCATTTTAATGCGTGTTTAGGTATAGGTTTGATGGGAAAGGTTTGTCTCAGCTCCTAAAGCCGGAGAGGCAAGTACCACTGTGACAGGACTCTTGTGTCTGTCCAGGGTTGGAAGGCCAGCTGGAAGGCGCTGCAGGTGTGTTGACTTAGAAGCACTCTTGCTGTGTGAAGATTGGCATTCACTGTGGTCTCCTGTTTCCCTGGAGACCTTCATCTGCCCAGTCCCCCCTCATTTAGACCCCATATCCTACTGCCGAGGCAGGGCATGAGACTGAACACTGTTGATGGAATGTTCGTCCTTAAGGAATTCCCTATCTGTGCTCTGGGATTTCCTCTCAGGGAGGGAGCATCGGTATTGATTCATGGCACAGAAGGGACCGATTCCACGCTGCAGGTGACTTCCCTGGCCCAGATCATCCTGGAACCGAGAAGCAGGACCATCCGTGGTTTTGAGGCCCTGATCGAGAGAGAGTGGCTGCAGGTGAGAGCGCTGCTGGATCAGAGTGGGACTGCCCATCATTGAGATTGAAGTCTCCGTTTGTGGGGCTGAGATTATGAATGAAATTTGGATTAGTTACAATTTTAAGTTGTATGTTCCATTTTCTGGGTCAGTTAATCCACCTGCACACAAATAAGTGCTTAGAATCATTATTATCTTTCGGTTTCTCCGTCTCCCGTGTTGTTTGTTGAACTTGGCCTGTGTGCATGTAAGCAGGCGGTCACCACTGGGCTGTGTGCATGTGAGCAGGCGGTCACCACTGGGCTGTGTGCATGTGAGCAGGCGGTCACCACTGGGCTGTGTGCATGTAAGCAGGCGGTCACCACTGGGCTGTGTGCATGTAAGCAGGCGGTCACCACTGGGCTGTGTGCATGTAAGCAGGCGGTCACCACTGGGCTGTGTGCATGTAAGCAGGCGGTCACCACGGGGCCGCAGCCCCATCCCAGCACCTCTCTTGCTCATACGGCTCACTTAGCACTTCCTTCAGTTTCCTGGCTGTGCAGGTTGAGCATCCCTAATAGGAAAATCCCAGTGCTCCCGAATGCTGCCTCCTGACCTCCTGTGGTTGCCGCAGAGGAAATGGAGGTGTAGAAGAGACTGCACAAGTCACCCTTAGACCGTGTGGATGAGGCGTGTGCTGTGAGACTTAGGTTCCACCCCCAAGTATCTCGTGCACACTCACATTTTCCAAAATATGACAACCCGTGGAGTCCAGTGCACTCCTCTGGTCCCTGGTGTTTTAGACAAGGGATCCTCAGCATGTGCTTTGTTACCAACAAGGGAAGGAGAAAGAATATAAAACATAGACGGTCTCCTAGAAGCTGAGTACAGATACAGAAGCTTGATACACATAAACTGGGAAGGGGAGATGGGGGGGGCTGTGACCACAAGATCGGACTTGAGCACATTCTGCCTTTTGTCCATCCTGCTCCAGCCTACACACTTCCTCTAAGGTCCAGTGAAATAGCGTACTTTAATGATGTGTTTGAGACCTAAATCTCCTTTCATACATGAAGTTGATCCATTCCCTTCATGTCCTGTCTTTGTGCTTAGAGACTCTTATCCTGTTCATGTATTTCTCCCTAGAACACAACACTGCTATATAATTTCAACATAATGCTATGTAATGACTGTTAACAGATAAGCCTTGGATTGTGTTGGAGTCAAGTCCAAGAATTTTCTAAATCAGTCATTAAGCTCTACCTTTCTTTTGATGTCTGAAGGACATTTGCAGTCCCCATGTTCATATCCTCACTACACAGCTTCACAAAGGGTTTAGAAATTGTAATTTTTCCTTAGTTGCAGAAGGTAGTTATTTTAACCCAAACACTCATCTAGACAGGAGCTACCTTGGTTTTCTGGTATTCCAGTGGCTAGAAATGCCGCTGTGGTTGTGTGAACTAGTGTTCCGGGTGTGATCAGGGCAGGACCCTCACATTTCCATCTTTCCCCCTAGGCTGGCCACCCGTTCCAACAGCGCTGTGCACAGTCAGCTTATTGCAGCAGCAAGCAGAAGTGGGAGGCACCCGTGTTCCTTCTCTTCCTGGACTGTGTGTGGCAGATCCTCCGGCAGTTCCCTTGCTCCTTTGAGTTCAATGAGCATTTTCTCATCATGCTCTTTGAGCATGCTTATGCCTCACAGTTCGGAACATTCCTGGGCAACAATGAGAGTGAAAGGTGGGTGAGCTCACACCGGGTCATTTCCTAAAAGAGATTGGGGTTTGGGTGTATGTGAATGTTTGTTTATAAGAAGGTGGAATCTGCTGTTAAGTACAGATGTCCTGTGAGCCAAGTGTATGCCAGGTAAGAGGGAACCCTAAGCTTTCTGCTACTGGACTAAAATTAGTTGATACACTTCTTAAAAGCTTTTAGCCAGCCGTTTTCATGTTAATGTCTTGATGTGTGACCACAATTGCATATATCTGGGGGACACATTATCGTATAACCAGGTATGCCCTCCGTCCACTTCTGTAGTTCAGAAGAGTGAGATCCAGAGAAGCTGACTGTCAGAGACACACAGCTAGAAAGCCATCCAAAGTGTGGCCTGGGTGGGGCTGGAGATGGCTAAGCAATTAGAGCAGGTTCAACTCTTTTAGAGGACCCAAACTGTGTCCCTAGCACTCTCACTGGGCAGCTCACAACTGCTTGTAACTTCACCTCCAAAGGATCCAACGCCCTAACTGCACTCATGTGCGCATAAGTATGTATGCATACAGCTGTATATATCAACAGCTGGATACTCAAAATTGAAAACTTGAAGAATGAATCTTTTCACAAGTATACCCTTAATACAGGTCTTCTGGCTCCTGTTTCACCTGGAAGCTGTCCCCAGGTCCTGAGTGACAGTGCTGCTTCACAGCCCTGCCACTGCCAGGTTACAGAAGGGAGTTCCACAGCAGACGCCCCTGACTAATGTTTTCATTCTGAAGCATTTTGTTTCTCTACTGAGCGCCTTGTTTTCTGTCACACGGGGAGGAGGTGAAGTCCTATAAAGAGGAGCACTGAAGGGCGGGTGTTAGCCGTTGATGGATTTAATGGTGATTTTCTTTTTTGAGCAGATGTAAGTTGAAGCTACAGCAGAAAACGATGTCTTTGTGGTCATGGGTCAACAGGCCCAGTGAGCTGAGTAAATTCACCAATCCACTCTTTGAAGCCAACAGCCTGGTCATCTGGCCTTCCGTAGCTCCACAGAGTCTCCAGCTGTGGGAAGGTAATTCCCCCCATGTGCAGAGGTTCACCCACTCCAGGCTGTGCCCGGAGCTTACCTAGGGTCACATGCTGCAGTAGTTGGGATTTGAAGATGGCCAGCTGGTGACCCACCGACCTGTGTTTTGGATATTGCTGTTTCCTCAGTGTGGGCATGGCCTCTCTTCCATGGCAGCTGACTAACAGGCAGAGATTAACAGGAATGCTTTGGTAGGAATTGGTAGGTAGCTGGGACATAAATGATTTGTAAGTTCCTCAGGGAAGGTTTCATCTATTTCCTTTCTTAAGCTGTTAATACAGTTAAGTGAGTGTTAAATGATGACACACAGTTATTCCAGTAGGTTCTGTAAGTAGATACAAAATGCTATCAGTGGGAGTTGCAAGTGCTGCTGTTCATGTGGAATAGCAGTTCATAATGCATTTCTGAGTGTGTTCTAAAACAGCTTCTTACATGTGCAATTATTCAGACCACTGAAGCTAATCTCCTTAAACACCAAAGCTTGTTTAAAAAAAAAAAGACCAGAACTCACATAAAGTATATTAGATGTTCATTCCACTGGGACAGTGAAAGAACCGTTTAACTTGGTAATCACTTGGAAGACAGTAAGTGCATCTCCGTGCACGTTTGCACTAAGCACTAAGTAGCGTAGACACAGGAAGACCGATGTTTGGTAAGTTCACCTAGGTTACTGTGAATGCCCCTTGTTAACTCCTTCTAATGTACTGTGCTGTCAGGGTAGCTCATGTATGGACAGTGATTTCCTGTTGTGTGAGGCTTTCTCTGACTGGTTTTCCTCTTGTTCCTCTTGGTTCCTCTGTGGAATGCATCCTCCTCCTCAGGCTAGGTGCCTCCTCCCTTCTTAGAATTCGGGAACTAGATGCCTTTAGCAGTGTCTAGGTTCCCTGAGCAGGAGCACTGTGATTTGAATCTGTGAGGGAGTTTGACTGCCCTGAGCAGAACCTCTCTGCGTACTCTCTGGATTGTTGTGGACAGCCACAGATCAGAAAATAAGTAATTTCTTAAATGAGAACTTGCCGCTCTGCTTCCTTTTTAAAGATCTTGGGGATGGTGAAGTGCCTCAGTGACAGCCTGGGTTCTGTCCCCAGGGTTCATATGGTGGAAGTGGAGAATCCACTGGCTCTGGCAGCTTGTTTTCTGACATACACATACACACACACACACATGCACGCACGCACGCACGCACACACGCACACATCTAAATAAAATGTAATAAAAATTTTTACCGTTTCTGAGGCAGTTTACTTGAAAGACACTGTCATACTTAATCACTGAAATGAGAGGCCAGATGTTTGAGACACATGCCCAGTCTGGAGTGGGTGGCCTGAAATATGGTTTAATGATTTTACCAACCCTTGATGGGAATTTAGAGGTGATGTGGTGGAGAGAACACAATTGCTGTCTGTTTCTCTTAGGAGGCATTAACAGTGACTTCTAGTTGAAGAACAGTAGACTGGGTAGTTGTGAACTGAAGCACCAACATGACCAGCTTTCTCTTAAACCGTTGTCCTCCATGTTTGTGGATTCTGCATGCACAGACAGAACTAGCTATAGATTGGACATTTAAAAAAGTTTGCTTTGTGGCAGGTCGGTTTCTTGTTCTTATCACCTGAACAGCCCAGCGCCACATGTTTACAGTGTTCACACTGATTAGGAACAGACATCAGATGCTTATGTGCACAGGTTAGAATCGAGCACTCTTGTCATTTGATGGAAAGGGTTCAGGATCCAAGAACGTGATCCTCAGAGGTGATTCTGGAACCAGCCACCTGAAGTGATGTCACCCTCCCAGTCCATAAGCTGGGGATGGTTGTCTGAGGAGAGGAGCAGTTGCCTGTGGAGTTGGAAGGTTGAGTAATGGTGGTGGCGGAGTGACGTGAGTCATGGATAGTTCAGGTTGAGGCTTAAATAACAACCCGTGCCTCTGATGTTTCTGTCACCACCACTTTTCCTGTGAGAATGGCTTCACTCAGGCAGCCAGCCTCCCTGACTATGAAAGTAGAGACATGGCACTGTAACTTGCCTGCTTATGTTCACGAGTATGTGACAACAGTGTTTTTGTCTGATAACCTGTGAGCATGTCCATGACAACAGTAGTTTCTAGACACTGTGGATTCTTTCAGTGGCTGAGGAATCTGTGGTTTAGAGAATCATGAAGCACAGAGTGAGCCAGGTGTGATGGTTCATGCTTGGAATCCTGTCCACTTGGAGACTGAGACAGGGTCATGGAGGAGCATGAGTTTCAGGCTAGCTTGGCCCTTTGAGTGGGACCTGTTTCTCAAAATCAGGAAGGGCTGTAGCTCCATGGTAGAGTATTTGCCTGGCATGTGCAAGGCCCTGGGTTCAGTGTCCGGCCCTGCAAAACAGCAATCTAAACAAATACAGCACGGGTTGTGGAAGAACGAACAGTCGTGCACAGAGTTCCCAGTGGCATCAGACTGCTGTGCCGAACCTCTTACTCCCTCTGTTTCCGTTCCGGACCCTACAGGGATTTTCCTGCGCTGGAGCAGATCCTCTAAGTATCTGGATGAAGCATACGAGGAGATGGTTAACATCATTGAGTATAACAAGGAGTTACAAGCCAAAGTCAATATCCTGAGGAGGCAGTTGGCCGAACTGGAGACAGAGGATGGGCTACAGGAGAGTCCTTGAACGATCTCCCCACCTGTCCTGAGGACCTGTCTAGGCCTGAGTCCGTCTCTCCCTCTGTTTGCCCCTGAGTTCACTGTACACAGTAGCCTTGAACTTGGCTGTAGGTGTGGGATCCTGTTGCATGGCTTTCTGAGCACTGCAAGATGGAAGTCACTAACACACACCAGTATGGCCTGTTAGGCCCTTTGCCGTGGGAGCAGAGGTGCTGTCACATCACTGACTGTGACACCTGTGCCCTATGCTGTCCTCCATCTCCACTTCCCAAACAGTGGTCCAGACTAGTTAAGAATCCATCTAAAACATGGGCCAGACTTCTGAATTCAAGTATAGAAGTGGTTTTTAAAACAGAAGTGGTTGAGAAGCCAGACTTTCGTGTTTAGCACGGCTTCCAGCCTCTATTCCTTACCCCCAGGTATAAAATAACCGTTCTCCTTTAGAATAGTTTTGGGCTAACAAAGCCTATTTTGTCAAGAAGGAAAAATCAGAATAGTTATTTGTGATAAATCATTCTACGAGGGCAACAGGTGTGGTCCTCTGATGATTTTATTAAGAAAAAGTAAATTTACAACTAGCCACTAAAAGTCTGTGCCGTAGAGAATTGAAGTAGGAATTCCTCACTGGTAGCCATCTGCTTTTTAGGTTTCTGACCATACATACAAAAAGTGCTTTGAGTGATGGGTGTGAATGAAGCCGTAGCTTGAATAGAATTCACTTTTTAGAACTATATAACATGTACAGAATCCATAAGCTGAGGTCTTACTGCACTGGTTGGAATCTCTGTGTGACTTATTTTACTTTTAAATATTCTGAGTGGACTTGTGCCACAGCTAGACTTGGATGTCAACTTGAACCATTTGTAAGTCTGTCTGCCGACTTGTTCTTTCTGTGCTAGGCAACCAGGGCTGACTGGAGTGGGAGGCTGGGCAAGTGGCTCCGCTCTTTGCAGCCTCCCTTCCCGAGTCATCGGAAGCAGTGGTGCAGTGGCCGCCTTCGGCTCTGGGCGCTGCACCTGTGTGTGTCTGTGGCTTAGTGCTTTCCAGGTGTCCGTCTCTTGGTAGTCGTCGACTGCTGGCCATTGCAAGTGCTGTCCTTTGTAGACGAGGACAGTGGAAGTGTGATTCAAGCCATTTCAACCTCATCGGTATCTAATCATTCCCCAGGACCTTCTCCAGAGGTGTGTTTCAAGTTGAAAACAGAACTGCTGGAGGCAGCACCTCTGATTCCAACACTTGGGAGGCTAAGGCAGGATGACTTCAGTTTGAGGCCAGCCTGAGCTGTATAGTGGGTTCCTGGCTAGCCTGACCTACAGAGTGAGACTGTCTAAAAGACGCCAGCAGGAGCTGTGGCCCCTGCTGAGCATCGGGAAGCAGCCACTGCTTTCCATTCCAGTTGCCTTGCCTCTTTCTTGCTCCTTCCTGCCTTTCCACCTGTGGCAGAAAGTCAGGAACCAATCAGCAGTCTCGATTCTGCCGGTGGATTTGTCCACCGCCACCTCTGAGCTCAGCTCTGTTCTTGACCTGCTCTTTGGCTCACTGATGAGCAGAGCACAAGCGAGACTTCCCTGCTGTAGGTCTGTTTTATGTGAATTGACCATCTTAGTTCAAAGAAGAAATGGCTTGGATTTCCTGGGGCTGCTCAGTCAAGAGCCCTATCTGTCACTCTGCCGCCACCCTGCATGTTTTCTCCGACTGTCTCAGCTATGTGTGAAGGAGTCCTTGACCTCTCAGCTGATGGACCCATAGAAAACCATCTGGAGGGTTTTTCCTTTGTAGTTCATTAGAAGTGAGTCCCACTGCTGTGGAGCAGCCTTAAGGCTTCTGTGCACAGAAACTTGGGAATTTATTATGCTTAGCTAGGGAGAGATCCACTGCTCCCCAGGCCCTCCTGTGTGCCTGTCTCCCTTAGGAATACTTGGTGTGCATCCAGAGTCATACCAGTGCTATCAGTACCTTTGCCTGCTTCCTTTTCCCACGAAGCAGCAATCATCAGTTTTTGACAAGCTTGCATTTTAGTGTGGATTTATAAATAGTTTATCCAAATACCAGCTTCAAAAGCAAACCTTTGTATCAGTCCACTTTCCAAGGGTCATTTAATAATGCAAATATGAGTTTCCCTAAACTCAAGAACTCGATCAAACACAGGTGTGTTATCACTGTGAGTTGGGGGTTTTGTGGAGTCACAGAGTCCACACCCTTCCCTTGGGTGCAGTGAAGAAATACAGAA
This sequence comes from Peromyscus maniculatus bairdii, assembly GCF_049852395.1. NCBI lineage: Eukaryota > Metazoa > Chordata > Mammalia > Rodentia > Cricetidae > Peromyscus > Peromyscus maniculatus. The sequence goes on along the minus strand of NC_134860.1, from coordinate 61,690,054 downwards.
GCTACACTCGGGAAACTGGTCTGTGTTTTGCTGAGTTGCTTGAATGACTGTGGCTCTAAAACCTTTAGTGAAGAGGATGGAGGCACAATTCACAGGCAAGTAAGGCCGTGTAGTACTAACCAAGTGAGCCCTCAGACTCCCGTGTACCCACGGTCTCTGCTTCCATCTGAGGGGGATTTCACAGTGCAGGCCATAGACAGAGTATCAGAGGTCATTACCCTCCTTCATTAGCTGTGCAGGGAGGCTTTGGTTACATCAGCAAACCAGAGCTACTTGATCATCCAAGAAACCTGAACCAACTTCGTTGGCAAGACTTTACAGTGATGTCAGTAATCTTTTTATTACATACCATGAAGAGAAAAGCAAAAATAATAAAATCCAATAATCTTAACACATTTTAAGGAAAGATTAGACTGTTAAAAGGCAAAAAATTTCGAGTGATCTTTTCAACAAATCTAAGAAGATGGTAGCCGACAGTTATTGAAAATTCCATATCCAGGGTCTAAATACTTTGAATGTGAGGCCTGACATAGAGTTGGGTCTTACTGATGCATTTCATTTTGAAAAAGGAAGTTTAGTGGGATTTTCGTCTTTGATTTAGTCAGGATTTGATTTGTGTTGAGTCAATATCCCAGGAAAGATTTGCCCAGAATCTAATCTCCCACTGTGAAAACTAAAGCAGAGCATTTGCCCACATCTCAGCTGTCAGAGCCCCTGGCCCCGGGGAGCTGTCTGGTTCGGCTGGAGCTGCAGTCACTGTTAGACTTGCTATCCGACCTCATCTGAAGCTGAGGCTGTCCACTCACACTAGTGACAGCTGCATGAGGGTGTGGCCATTCGGCCTTAGATAAAGCTCTTCCTGGGCAGGAAAATGGGCAGGGGCTAAGGTAGTTCCCACCCCATCTGATTCTGGAAGCTTTGGTCTTCACCAGCAGATGTCGTCCGTCATTGGGCACATCTGGTACAGATGATAGCATAGCTTCTCGTTGTGTCTCAAGATGGCTTCCTTGCACTTTCGAGCTGGAATCTTACGTCACTACCGGAGGGTGTTTTCGTCATTTCAGCAGCAAACATCAAGAGACCGGCTTCTCCTTCTGTATTTATTGGCAGAAGACACAATGTGCAAAATTTCTTTTCTACTGGGCGTTTCCAGATCTTTGTTCTAATAAACTTGGTTCTGCTTTCACTCTGTCTTATAATCTACTGTCCACAGCAATTTTCTTCCTTTGACCATCCCGAAGGAAACTCGGGATTGTAGAACTAGGTTGTAGACTTCTGAACTACAGCCCTGAAGAGGCGCAGATTGTGCTGGTGGTGAGCAGTACCCGGGGAGCTCACTGTGGGCAATGCACTGTCCTCATGGCGCCAACTCTCAGAGCCGTTCTCCCCAGCCTCCTGCAAGTCCAAGGGCTGACACTGGACTTGTCATAGGATGACATCGGCAGCACTGCCTGCTTCTGTTTGCGGAGGCGGTGGCTCCACTCTTGAACTGCATGTCTTGGGGGAACTTAGGGTGTTCCCACAAGTGTATATAGAGCCCTGTTACACGTAGGGTGTTCCTACAAGTGTATGTAGTACCCTCTTATATATAGGGTGTTCCCACAAGTGTATATAGAGCCCTGTTACACGTAGGGTGTTCCCACAAGTGTATATAGAACCCTGTTACATGTAGGGTGTTCCTACAAGTGTATGTAGAACCCTGTTACATGTAGGGTGTTCCCACAAGTGTATGTAGAACCCTGTTATACATAGGGTGTTCCCACAAGTGTATGTAGAACCCTGTTACATGTAGGGTGTTCCCACAAGTGTATATAGAACCCTGTTACATGTAGGGTGTTCCCACAAGTGTATATAGAACCCTGTTTCTTAGTCCTTACAGATTGGTCAGGCATATGCTAAAAATAATTGTACATATACAACTTAGTTTAGAATATGTATTTCTTCAGTAGCTCAGCATTAGGATTGTACTGTGCATATTTGAATGTGACTATCAAAGCACACTGTTATTCATGTCTTACACAATAAAGTTGCACTGTATGTCAAACATGTTTATAATGAATGCTTTGCTGAAACTTGAGAATGCTGTCTGGAACAGTTTTTTATTGTACGTCTGTCTGTGCATGTGAGTAGGCACACACGTCTACGCTTAGGGAAACCTCTGAGCTTTTGTAAGTCTGTACATTTCACTACTGCCTGTAGTGTTCTCTTCATGAGCTGATTTATGTCATGTAGCTGGAGCCAGCCCCCTGAGTCAATTTGTCACCTGATATATCACATGGAGAAACAGCCTATTGAGTATGGTACTAGTCGGTATATAGTATTTTTGTGTCGTGTTCTCCCTCTGCCTCAGAGGACGTTACAAAGATGCTGGTGTTAAAGTTCTAGACAATAGTAATAAAATTCAAATATATTCAAATGCTGCTGTATGGAATCTGATTTTTACCATGTCTGAATATTTGTGAGGGCTTTTGTGTTTCAGTTGAAGTTGCTATATTTCTACATTATTATTATTGGTGGTGGTGGTAGTAGTAGTAGTAGTATGGATATTTTGCCTGCATGTATATCTATGCACTACATTCAGTTCCCAAGGAGGCCAGAAGAGAGCGTGAGAGCCCCCCTGGGACTAGAGATACAGGCGGTTGTGAGCTGCCAAGTGGGTACTGAGAACAGAGCCTGGGTACCTGGGAGAGCAGCCAGTGCTTGGCTAGTGCTGAGCCATCTCTCCATACATTGTTTAAAAATTAAGATCTGCAAAACAGTACGGTGATCTCTTCTATGCCGTCCTTCAGGCGTGAATGAGAACATTCCTGCATTTTTTACACTCTGTGTGTGTGTTGCTGCTACTGTTATTTTGCTAATGTACAAGTAAGCCTCAGATATGACTTCCCTACAAACAGGCATTTCCCATTTAAGATTGTGTACTTACTGTAAATACTAATTACTGAGTATGTATACTAATAGTTAATTAAAGATAAGTTACAGAGGAAAGTCGAATGCTAGCTATTGAATATAGAAGACATGAGAAAATCATCATCTTTATTGACTTAGGTAGCATCATGGTAAAACTAACAAGCAAAAGTTTGTGGGCACAAGATATTGTGTGGATGTACGCACTTGGATGTTGGGGGGCACATAGGGAGAAGCCTGAGTTCCACCTGGTGTGTCTTCTTCAGTCACTTTTCACCCTATTTTTTGAGACAGTCTCTCACAGAACCTGGCTCACCCATTTGGTTACACCATCTGACCAGTGAGCCCCAGGGAGCCTCCCATCTCTACCACACCCATGTTGTGTGTGTGCATACAGATGTGTGCTGTGCTGCCATGCTTGGCTATCATGTGGGTGCTGGAGATCTGAACTTAGGTCCTCAGGATTACATGGCACCCAGGCAACCAACTGATCCATCTCCCTAGACTGTAGCAGACTCTGCCATCCACAGACTTTTGCCAGTGTCTCACTTTAACCTAAGGACTGTCTGAAAAACTGATCCCAGGTTCTCTTCTCCGACTCTCCTGACCTAGCACAGGCTGAAAGCAGAAGTGCCATAAGAAAGAACAGTCCCTGTGGATCTTAGGAAGGTCGTCAATGACAGCGGGGACAAACTCTTGGACAAAGTAAGAGTTCAGAGCAATCTGTGTGTCTGGGGGAGTCCAGAGGGCCATGTGTATGCCAAATGAGAAAAAGTGTGCTCAAAATGTCCCAGAACTTAAAAGCTCTCACACAGGGGCAATCCTTTTCAGTTTGGTGCACACCTAAGTGTGGAGAATACCAGTATAAAGTGATGTGCAGATGGGAAGAAGTACCCTGGTACATTGTTTGAAGTTGTGTTTAAGGCTCCTGGTAACCAAGGAAATCCTTTTCAAAATAGTACTTGGTAGCTGAAGAGTTTCTCTCCAGCTCCCACCAAGCCCCTGCAGTCCCAAAGCCCACTTATAAAATAAACACACACTTATATTATTTATACTGTTTGGCCTGATGGCTCAGGCTTCTAGCTAGCTGTTCTTATATCTTAAATTAACCCATTTCTATAAATCTATAACTTGCCACATGCTTACCAGTATCTTACATGTTGGTACTCATGGTGGCGGCTGGCAGCATCTCTCTGACTCAGCCTTCCACTTCCCAGAATTCTCTTCTCTCCTTGTCACGCCTATACTTCCTGCCTGGCTACTTTTATTCAAAAGAGCAAAATAAATTGAAAATAGCTATACTACACAGGATGGAGTCATGACACTGGACTCATAAATCAAACAACTTTGTTAAATATGTGCAGCGGGTTAAAGAAAAACATTAACAAGGTACTAAATAAAATAGTGTTTCAACAAAATGGAAATTAAAATATGGAAATTATAGAAAAAAAATGGAAATCTCAGAGCTGAAAAATGAGCCTGAAATGAAAGACTTAGTAGAAATGTTGAACAATGTTTGACCTAGCAGAAGAAGAGATCAACAGAGCTGAAGAACAAATTACCCAGTGTGTGGAACAGAAGGAAGGAGAACGTGAGCAGATCTGTGGGGCTCCATCAAGTAGACACAATATGGATAATGGAGTCCCAGGAGCGGAAGAACTAGAAGGAAGGGCTGAGCACTCCACATATTTGATGAAAGGCATAAGTATACAAATTCAAGAGGCTGAGATCTTATTCCAATAGAATAAGCTCCAAACCTGTGCCAAGACCCGTTATCCTGAAACGGAGATCTCTCTCTCTCTCTCTCTCTCTCTCTCTCTCTCTCTCTCTCACACACACACACACACACACACACACACACACACACACACACACACTTCAGAAAGCCATATTACTGGTCTTCAGTAAGAAATTTATAAACTAGTTTCTCAACAAAAGCCATAGAGCCCACAGATCAATGGCATGATATTGAGAATCTGTCAAAAAGAAGGAAAATCCAGATGTTCCTAGATAAAGGAAAACTGAGGAAATTTGTTACCAGTGGATATGCCCCACAAAAAAAAAACTAAAGGAAGTCATCCAGGAAGTGTCAAGGTGTGCCAGGAAATAATTATTTGAACCCATATGGAGAAAAAAAAAAAAAGGCATGTCTCCGGTATATGTGATTACAAACGCAAATATAAAAATCATTGCTACTGTGATTTTAGTTTGTAAATTTTTTTAAAGATATGTGAATGAAAAGCCAAGATTATTAATCTATGTTAAGGAGTTGATTACCACTAAATGTGACCTTTGAAGAGTGCTCACAGGAGACCTGCAGGGTAAAATAAAAGGGTATTAGAAAATAACTTAAATGTGAGTGAGCAAATGTTTATCTTTGATAAGAGGAAACGAGAGGGTAAATAGAGAAATCAAAATGGTTGCAGTTTGGATTGTAACTTCACATGTTTGCAAGAATAAAGAAATGCATAACATTTAATGTGTATTGTGTATAACGATTTGAGGCATCGGTGAGGACCTAATTAACATACCAATCAAAATTTACCAACCCATCCTAGCTCATTAGAACACAGATCTCCCCATTTTCCCTCTTAAAATTAACACTTGCAAAGCTATATGCTGTTGTTTCTGCCCGATGAAGATTCAGTCACCTTGTCTCTTAGCCATGTTTAATAAAAGATCTCTTTGTGTTTGGAAATTGGTGTTTGGGTGTGGTCTGTGCCCCTTCCAGGGTCCAGAGGGGAGTACTCCTCGGTGCTCTGTGCTCCAGTCTCTTCAGTAGGGACTAGATGATGCTTATACACTTTTTAATTGTTTGGGTTTGTGCTGAGAGCCAAAGCTTCCACAGGGCAAGTGAGGGAATTTCTACCCTCAGTGTCTAAGCTGGGCTCACAGAAGCTTGCTTAGCTGACTAAGGACACAGGACACAAAGGGGGGGGGGGCATAGGACACAAGGCAGGCACAGGCTTGGAGAGCCAGGCTGGTACAGGAGCCCATGGTTCTGAAGCCAGGAAGCTGCCAGCAGGGTGCTTTCAACATGGGACTGACTTTCTTAGAGCCTTTTAGTCACCCAATCAGGATTCAAACCTAGTAGGCCTTCCTGTACAGGGGAAACCAACCGTTATCACTTTAGAGATGTTGGAAGGGGCCTTACAGCTGTGTCCCCTACACTCTGGAGCCTATGGATCATGTGGAGGTCTTGTTACAAGGCAGATTCCTCTGTTTTGTGTTTGGGCCCTGTCTTTGTAATGGTTTCTATTGCTGTGAAGGGACACCATGACAACTCTTACAAGGAAAACATTTAATTGGGGCTGGCCTACAGTTTCAGAGGTTTAGTCCATTATCATGGTGGGGAGCATGGTGGGCATGCAGGCAGACATGGTGCTGGAGAAGGAGCTGACAGTCTTACATCTTGATCTGCAGACAAGAGACTGTGATACACTGGCCAGGCTTGAGCTTCTGAGACCTCAAAGCCCACCCCCATGGTGATGCACTTCCTCTAACAAGGCCACACCTCCTAAAAGTGCCACTCCCTTTGGGATTTTTTTTTTTTTTTTTTTTTTTTTTTTTTGGTTTTTCAAGACAGGGTTACTTTGTGTAGTTTTGGTGCCTGTCCTGGATCTCACTCTGTAGACCAGACTGGCCTCGAACTCACAGAGATCCACCTGACTCTGTCTCCTCAGTGCTGGAATTAAAGGCGTGCAACATCACCACCCAGCAGGAACTGTTTTCTTTCAAACCACCACAGGCCTGCTGCTTGCTCTGGGATCACACTGTGAGTACCAAGCCCCTGGTGCTTGGAACCCTCACTGTGTTACTGAGGTTTTTAGGTCTTGGAGCCTTAAAAAACTAGGCTTGGCCATCCACCCTCAATATGCTTATCAAAGAGACCCGTAATAGTGAAAAGCAGAGGAAGAGTTATTCAACATGACCACACTAGGAACAGGAACACACATGAGATCATGCTGACAAAGTAAACACAGCTCTCACAATGGAAAGGAAGTTGGTTCTAGAGCCGAATATGAAGACCATGGACCAGAAACAGAGTCAGGAGACCCTGAATGTCATGTTCCAACATGGCAACAGTTTCATGAAGATTTTATAATAACAAAACAAGAATCATAAATTTTAGACTTTTGAAAAATATTTCATTTTATGGATATTTTGCCAGCACGTATGTCTGTGCACTATGGTGCACCAGGTGGCCCTGCGGGTTAGAATGTGTAAGATCCCCTGGAACTGGAGTTACAGATGGTCCCTAGCCACCATGTCAGTGCTGGGAATCAAAACCAGGTCTTCTGGGAGAGTTCTTGGTGCTCTGAACTACTGAGCCGTTTCTCCAGCTCAAATGAAGACATTCTAAAACACAGGGGTGGGAACATGAGGTAGGCAGTGGCAGCGGAGACCGGAAGTAGCTCTCAGACAGTATTGGAAGACATTCTTGTTTGGATTTGTACTAGCAGCTTTCTATTCCTGTGAAAAACACCATGACCAAAATCAACTTGGGGCCTAGCGGTGGCGGCGCACGCCTTTAATCTCAGCACTAGAGAGCAGAGGCAGGTGGATCTCTGTGAGTTCAAGGCCAGCCTGGTCTACAGAGTGAATTCCAGGACAGGCTCCAAAGCTACAGAGAAACCCTGTCTTGGAAAACCAAAAAAATCAACTTGAGGAGAAAAGGATTAATTACACTTTACATTTTATAATCCAGTGGTTCTCAAGCTTCCTAATGCTGAGACCCTTTAATGCAGTTCCTCGTGTTGTGGTGACCCCCAACCTTAAAATTATTTTTGTTCTACTTCATAACTGTAAATTTGATACTGTTATGAATCATAATGTAAATATCTGATATGCAACCTCCCAAAGGGATCACACAGATTGAGAACCACCTTTACAGTCTGTCATGAAGGGAAGCTCGGACAGGAGCTTAAGTAGAGACCATGATGGAACACTGCTTACTGGCTTGCTCAGCCTGCTCTCTTACACAACCCAGGCCTACCCGCTCCGGGGTGCCATGTACACAATGGGCTGGGCCCCGCCACATCAATCATCAATCAAGAAAATGCCCCACAGACTTACCTACGGGCCAATCTGATGGAGGTAATTTCTCAGTCGAGGCTCCCTCTTCCCAAATTAAGTCTAACTTGTGTCAAGTTGACAAAAACCTAACCAGCACAGGGTTGGTGGATCCTAGGGGTCTTGTTTGTACATTCCACAAGGATTTACCTAATAGTCACAAGGATGTTAGGTCACGCAGAGGGGTGGGCAGTAAATGGCTATCCAGGGACTAAAATAACCTGAGACAATCTTGGCTCCTAATCCTGGCTTTCCACGGACAGTTAATATGTCCGTCAACCTTGGGGAATGTTTAACGTTAATGCTGCCCCACCCCCCACCCCCGCACCGCCCCACCACCCCTTCCTGGAAAATTCACTTCACATCCCTAAGTCCAACTTTCAAGCCTGAGAGATAGCTTGACAACCTGAGTTCAATCACCTGGACCCCCACAAGTTGTCCACCGGCCCCACGTGCACGAGGTAGCTCACGCCTATCCCACCTCCTGTAATTAAATGTAAAATGTTTTTGCTCAGGCTGGACGGCTACAATATTGGATCACCGAAGGAGATACACCCAGGCTCCTTCACCTCCAGATGGGAGTTGATGGGGTAAGATGGAGGTTGCCACTCGGAATTTCTAAGCCCTCCCTGACCAGATGATGCCCCATCCTGCTTGGTCCTTGCCTTGGAAGCCACTTAATTTGACATCGGTGTTCCCAGCAGGAAACTACAAGGTCTAAGGGACTGGCTCTCGGCGTCCGTGCCACATTTCCAGACATCGGTCCGGAGCAGATCTTTCCAGCTGCGGCTTGCATGTCCCGAATTCTAACCCCTGCCAATTGTGGGAGGGGGTTGGGAGAAGAGTGGTCGCGCCCTGGTGCAGCCGCGAGGGCAGCTCTGTCCCAGATATGGGTGTGGGCTCGCCACAGGCGTCCGGGGGCGGAGGGGAGGTGGCGGGGGTAAGGCTCCAGGCGGCTTGGGCGGAGCCGGAGGCGGGCAGCAGGGGGGAGCTCTACCTGGCTAAGCAGATTCAAGGCGGAGAGAGGATAAAGGGCTGAACCAACCTCCTGGCTCCGCACGTGCTGCGCCGGCTCCAGCGTGGCGTTCTTAGCATCCAGTCTTGGCGTCTGCAGGTCAGTGCGGGAGTTGATCTGACGTGTCTCCTGCCGCGCCTCTCCTCGGGGACGGGACCCCCTTTCGGGGCTCAGGACGACCAGTGAAGCCTGCTGAGTGGGTTGGGGGCCCGGGCAGCTTCAGGGCACCATTGCTACGTTGACCCGGGTGGCGAGAGGTGGGCGCCCGCGCACCCCGGGGTGACAAGGTGGGGCCCGCTCCCTCCTGTTCAGCCTCCCAGCAATAGGAGTGGGCACGCAGTTCCCAGAAAACTGGTTTGTCTAGTAATCTGGGATGCGATCTCCGAGGAGATGGGTTGGGAGGGCCCCTACACCTTTTTCACCGGGAGCAGGTTGAGGCTGGCTGTCCCAGGTTCCCGCGGTAGTTTTCCAACCCCAGGAGGAGAAGGCCGGACAGGTGAGTCGGACCTCCCTCTAAGACCCTCTGTAGCTCACTCTTGAAGCTTTCTTGCTTTCGGTGATCACTATGTAAATTCCAAACTTTTTTTAAAAAAAATGACGTGGATAGGGTTAATTAACATGGGCAGAGCCTTTTGCCAGGTGCCTTCCTAGGTTGTCTGCTTATATTAAAACCACTCAATATGGTGACTCTGACGTCCGTTTTCGGAGAATAAGGATGCAGGAAACCACCTAGGGTCAGAGAGAGCCTGATAGTGCTCAACCTGGTCCTGATCCCCAGGAAATCTCCGAAATGCTGCTCTGGGCAGGCCGGAGGTGCCTTGAGACTTTCGTGTATGCCCTGATCTTATCTTTCTTTTTTAAAAAAACATTTCTTTATCTCCCTGCTCTTCCTCATGTGTGTGGGTCGCCTGCCAAGGTGCATGTGTAGAGATCAGAGGACAATTTGTGGGAGTTATTTCTCTCCTTCCATCACATGGGTTCTGGGAGTTGAATCAGTGGTGGCATGAAGGGTTGGGACTCAGAAGATCGCTCACCTCCTTTGGTCATTGATGTCCACTTTACCTTGGACACTTGATCCTCCAAAACGGAAGAAGACTCCAGTTTCAGGGAAGATGATGGGGTTAAATATGAATTCTGGAAAGCAGGTGGTTCACAAGGCCCAGGAGTTAGGAAGTGCCTGGCTTTTCCATGGTCCCTTGCTGTTAAAATGGTGCCCTTACAGCTTAAAATCCAGACTGCCTTGACTGTTTCTTATTGGTTGTGGAAGTTCTGTGATTGTGTGTGTAAACCCAGTGATAATGAAGATGGGTGTGGCTGACAGTAGCAACGAGCATGGGGAGAGAACACTGGAGTCAGGATGCTGCCACCCAGGCAACGCTGGCCTTTCCTAGACAGGTTTCTGGACACGAGGCTAACCCTACTTTAGGATTAGCAATGAGAACACAGAGAAGGAACTTTCCTGTAGAGACAGCAAAGAAAGATAAGGGTGTGGGCAGGTTTGAGCAGCAGGGGGCTGTGCCCTTCAGGGAGGGATACTATAGGGCTTGGGGTCTGCCTGGTGTTGCGGCTCCTCAGTGCCGTGTGTGTGTGTGTGTGTGTGTGTGTGTGTGTGTGTGTGTGTGTGTGTGTGTGTGTGTGCAGACCTTACCCCAAGTCTGAGAGCTCCTCACACTCTTCTGTTTAACTGTGGCTACAGGCAGCTAACAATAGACTTATCACATGAAGCACTTTTTAAGTTAGCAACGCGGGACTGCAGAGATGGCTCAGAGGTTTAGAGCACTGGCTGCTCTTCCGGAGGTCCTGGGTTCAATTCCCAGCACCCACAAGGCAGCTCACAAACAACTGTCTATAATGGGATCTGATGCCCTCTTCTGGTGTGCAGGTATGCATGCAGGCAAAGCACCCATATTCATAAACTACACAAATAAAAGACCTTAAAAGTTACAGTTAGAAATTCAGGGTGGTCTTGTGCTGGCTGGAACACTCCAGAAAACTGATGTCTCATCCTTGTGGAAAAGGCTATTTCTATTTTATTTTTATTTATTTATTTTTTATTTTTTTTTTGGTTTTTCGAGACAGGGTTTCTCTGTGCAGTTTTGTGCCGTTCCTGGAACTCGCTTTGGAGACCAGGCTGGCCTCGAACTCACAGAGATCTGCCTGGCTCTGCCTCCCGAGTGCTGGGACTAAAGGCGTGTGCCACCACTGCCCAGCAAAAGGCGATTTCTAAAGACTCTAACATTCCGGAAACAGAACTGTTTCTCCCCAGTACAGTTGTGATGGAATCCGCTTCCCAGAGGTAAAGCTGAGTCGTTTTTGTCTGAGAACAGAGTCAGTTAGAGTGTGGACACAGTCCTGGTGGCTCCTGCTCGCTGTGAGCTTCTTCTATGCAGAGCTGCTGGAAGTGCCCTCTGGGGATGCAACACTGTCTCCGGACACCTGAAGCCAATGCAATGAACACAGACTACCCTTCTCTCACCTGAGCCAGTTCTCAAGGAAGTCTTTGCTTAGGGCAGTGCATGTGAGACCTTTGCACCCACGCAAACACAAACAAAACCATCACCCAGGTCACTGGTGCTATCCCCTCTCAGCAGTGTTCCTGAGGGTCCCTTCATGTGCTGGATGGAAGCAGTCATCCTGTTGCTTGACGGGGAGAGTGCATTGTCCTCTCTTTCTCATCCTTTGCAGTTAAGGTCTATTAGGTGCTTGGATCAGTCTGCTATTTGATTTTTAACAGAGAGGGACTAAGATCTTTGTTTGCTCTTTGCAAATTTACTTTCTGGCCCAGCAAGCTGTTCTCAGAGTGTGACCCGGAGAACTGTGGAGATCCCTGAGATCTTTGTCGAGTCCACAAGGTCCAACCCCCTGAGGAGGAATGCTGCTATTTGCATATCTCCCCAGTGCATTAGGGGTTTCTCAGAAGATCTATGACTGAGTTTGGCCTCTGGCAGCTGATGAGGAGTGTGCTTGAGTATTCTGTTTCTAGAGTCTTGTAAGGTTCTAGGCTTTGGGGGTAACTATGTGTTTTTAGGGATGAAGTGCTTTGCTCTACGGTACTTTTCCAAGCCCATTCTTTTTTTTTTTTTTTTTTTTTTTTTTTGAGACAGGGTTTCTCTGTGTAGCTTTGCGCCTTTCCTGGGACTCACTTGGTAGCCCAGGCTGGCCTCGAACTCACAGAGATCCGCCTGGCTCTGCCTCCCAAGTGCTGGGATTAAAGGCGTGCACCACCACTGCCTGGCTCCAAGCCCATTCTTATCCCTGTGGCTTTGGATTCAGGTTTTCCTGCATCTATAGGGAATAGCATCAAAAGGCAAGCATACTTCATCGTGACTGGAGTATTGTACTAATGTTTAAATGTCAAATTATCTTTCAATTTAATAATACTGCAATATAAGAATTCCGTTTGTGTGTTTTAATGCTAAAGAGTGAATGAATTGTTGTTGGCTTGCCAGGGGATAACAGAAAACTTGACCTTCCAGCCCACAACTGGCAGTGAACATGTACGCTGAACCACTTCCCTGACTTATGGAGGGGAGTTTGTCCAGAGAAATGAGCAAAACTGAGTAAGAGGGGCTGAAAGGTTCCCTTGGCTCCCTGTGTCCCTGTGGATCTTCTGTCGGCCCGCTGTTCTAAATAACACAGTGGTGCCAGGAGCATCATTTCAAGACAAACCATGTAGAGCCCTCTGAGAAGTGTGAACCTGAATGGCTTAACTAGAGAGTTCAGACTCATTAAAAATCCCACATTGTTTTAGATTTTCAGACTAGAATAAGTTGTTGAAGCATCAAGCCGGACAGGTCACCAGACTGAGCATCAAACCACACAGATAATCAAATTGCACTGTCCAGAGACATAGTGACCTCCTGTTGAGGGGAAAGGACACCAAAGGGGGGGAGGGTCACAGCACTTCTCTCCAGTGGTGGATTGACTGGAGAGACTTAGCTGCATACGAAAAGACTGAGTGAGTGTTGTGAAGTGTTTTTTCCTCAGAAGTGGACCCGTTTGCAGCAGTGGCTGGATTCACAATGTTACTTGTGTGCTTAAGAATCCATGTCAGGGCCGGGCGGTGGTGGCGCACGCCTTTAATCCCAGCACTCGGGAGGCAGAGCCAGGCGGATCTCTGTGAGTTCGAGGCCAGCCTGGACTACCAAGTGAGTCCCAGGAAAGGCGCAAAGCTACACAGAGAAACCCTGTCTCGAAAAACGGAAAAAAAAAAAAAAAAAAAAAAAAGAATCCATGTCAGACCAGTCACAGGAGAGACTCTTAGTAGGTGGTTGGAAACAAAATAGCCCAAGTGTTGAATTACCTTTTCACACTCTGGAACGGGGTCGGGGGTGGGGGGTGGGGTGGGGGGGTGAACTTGTGTTGATAGTTCAGAGGAACCGGTGACTGCTGGTGCTTTTGTATCAGTCAAGACCATTCTGCACACTGCCAAGAGTCACTGTATTCCTGGTGGCTGTATGCTGGCAATGGGAAGACAGAACTGGGGAGTTGGAGAGATGACTCCACAGTTAAGAACACTGGCTGCTCTTGCAGAGGACCTGGGTTTTGTTTCCAGCACCCACATGGCAGCTCACAACTGTCTATAACTCCAATTCCAGGGGATCTGATGTCCTTTTTGAGTCCTGCAGGTTCTTGCACGCACATGGTGCACATGCATATGCTTAGGCACACATACATACCCATAAAGTAAAAATTAATAAGTCTTTAAAAGAAAGAATTGAAGGACCACACCTGCCTAGCTTTCAAACAGAAGTAAAGTAATTACTGGCTCTAATCACTTTCACAGCTTCCTTAAGAACTTGGATGTTCTGAAGCCTTGGCTTCTGAATGCAGGTCTTTACAAGCTGGTGACTGGAAGCACCCAGGAAGCTCCCTTCGTATTATCAAGTGTGATGTTGTCTTGCTGTAAAGCATTTGCGGGACTGAAGCGTGAGCTGAACCATCAACTCTTGTTGATAGAACATTAGCGCTGCTGGAAAGGACTGGCAACGTGGGGAATTTGGCAGGTGGATCCTAAAACTGAACAGAGTTGTCTGTTCCTGCAAAGGAACAAGGACAGCGGCTCATCCCCAATACCTGGGAGTTTCATGGCATTTGCCAATGTGGCTTTGACATTGCAGAGTGAAGCACGCTAACATTTACTTGGAAGAAGTTCATGACTCCCCAGACCAACATTTCCCAAAAGTCCACAGTGCATGGAGCTAAAAACAGGCTAAGAGAGCTGGGCGTAGTGGTGCAGGCCTTTAGACTCCAATACTTGGGAGGCAGAAGCAGGCAGATTAATTTGAGTTCAAGGCCAGTCTGGTCTACACAGTGAGTTCCAGGGCAGCCAGAGATACATAGTGAGATCCTGTCTCTAAAATACCACCTCTAAGATGTGTTGGACAGACCAACAGACATAAATGCGGCAAGGTGAGCAGTGATGACATGTCGGATCCTCCATACAGCCAGCCTTGAAGGAGAATTAAAGGGGCTGAGAGATGGCGCAGTTTTACTATAAAGTGCTTGTCATGCTTATGTGAGGACCAGTGGAGTTTCAGATCTCCAGAAACCACCAGTTGCAAAGTTCCATGCTGGGGAGGAAGCTGGGCAGGGGGGACCGGGAAGGCCCCTGAATTTCATTATCCAGACAGAATTGATGAGCTTCAGGTTTAGTGAGAGATTCCCTCTCAGAAACTACAGATGGAGAGAGGGATGGAGGACAGACACCCAACCTCAGCGTCCGACCTCCACTCGCATGGGCATGCACATCCGTGAGCATCCTGGTACTAACGAGTCCGGCCAGAGACCACACAAAGTTAAAGGCTAGTTAACCTTTGAGCTTTAGGGAAGTATTAAAGATGCGTATCTGGAAACATCCACTTCTCCCACCACTTTGCTGTGCGGGTTTCATTGTCTTCAGCTACTTCAGTGAAATCTCAAGACAGATTGAGCATGGAGGCAAGTATGAGAAGCAGCTGATGTTTGACAATTGACTCTTCTCGCTACATGGTTTCTGGTTTTGCTTTGGAAAAACATAGTTTCTTTTATAAGTGTGTGGATGTTAACATCATTACATGAATTAATAAAAATAAACATCTCAAAAATAATTTTAACAATATTTAATAAAGTAAATATTGATAGATGATATTATTCACCTATACTTTTTATTCCACAGTTTTTTTTTTTTGTGTGTGTGTGTGTGTGTGTGTGTGTGTGTGTGTGTGTGTGTGTGTTTGTGTGTGTTTCACACCCTGTTTCAAGACAGGGTTTTTCTGTGTAGCCCTGGCTGTCCTGAAACTTGCTTTATAGACCTTGGCCTTGTACAATTAGATCTGCTTGCCTCTGCTTCTAGAGTGCTGGGATAAAAGGCTTTTGCCACCACACCTGGCCTTCAGTTCACAATTTTAATTTTAAAAGTGTAAAGGAGGCTGGGTGTGGTAGTACACACCTTTAATCCCAGCACTTGGGAAGCTGGCAGATCTCTGTGAGTTCCAGGCCAGCCTGGGCTGCACAGTGAGACCCAAGGTAAAGGAATCTTGAAATTGGAAATTTTGAGGGCTGCTGCCTTGAGTCTAGTCGTGTTCATGCAATAGCAGAGACTCGTGAGAGATGCATCAGTGGATCATTTTACCACTCCCCTAATTGGTTAGAACATCCCTTTATGATATTGAGTCACCATTGTCTTTGTGGCCTGCTGTGGAACAAAATGGCTTTATGCAGCACATGGCTCTGTCAAGATGAATCGGGCAGTGATACGACAGTGGTCTTTCCTTGGAAAAGAGCACTGTGGGCAGACGTTTCTGTTGCTCTGACCTGATATCCCCATGATATCCCATCATGGACCCTCCTGCTGGAGGACAGGGCAGCAGGCACAAACATACCACAGCAGGACAGTCCCGCCAGCCTGTTGTCTGTTACTGAAAAGGAACAAGGACAGGGGCTCATCCCCAACACCTCTCTCTCTCTCTCTCTCTCTCTCTCTCTCTCTCTCTCTCTCTCTCGTTTTTGTTTTGTTTTATTTTGTTTTTCCGAGACAAGGTTTCTCTGTGTAGCTTTGGTGCCTGTCCTGGATCTCGCTCTGTAGACCGGGCTGGTCTTAAACTCATAGAGATCCACCTGGCTCTGCCTCCCAAGTGAGTGCTGGGATTAAAGGCGCGCCACCACTACCCAGCGGGAGAGTTTTCCTCAAAGGCATTCCTCTGAGGGAGGTTAAGGAAAGTCTCAGGATTCCCTGTAATATGGCCAACACTGGTTACCTCTTTTTAGTTGCTAACCTGGAGCAATGAAGCCAGTGATATGCCCGTGACAGGAAAGCTGTCTAGTGGGCTCATTTATGAGTGAGCTGGGATGAAGGGCCTCAGCTTCACTACAGAGCATCCCCTCCACCCCACCAGCATTTTAATCACCTTAACTTTTCATGCTAACCCCACCCCACCCCCATGATTCATAAGGGTATAAAACGTTTTCTCCAGCTGGTATCCTTTTACTGCACATGCTCATGAAACATTATTTGGGGTATTTCAACCTGTGTTCTTGGGTTATTTGGAGGGGAACAATTTCATCCATTGCAGAACAAAATGTCCTAAATCAAGGCACGTTTTCAACCCACGGGTGGGAACACCAGCTAGGTGGGTTACAGCAAAGCAGAGACATCTTTGCTATGTTTCAGATGCTATCTGGTGACCTTCTTAGCTTTAGGGTTGGTGGCATTTAGTGGTCTGCTAAGTTAGTACATTCTACAAGGATTTACCGGATAAGTCATGTTAGGTTAGACACCGTGGAGGGCAACAGGTGGCTATTTGCAGAGACTAATGATTTAAAATAAGTTTAAATTGGTCTTTAGTTCTGAAACATCCCAACTCTCCACAATTACAAATTCTAACTGTTCAACTGTCTGTGTAGTCTGTATAGGTGTGGCTCCTTTTTTGGGGAGGGGGGGGATTTTCAGTTCACAGTGTAGACACAAGTGTGTGTGTCCGAACCTCTTAACTTCCTGTGACAAGGAAAGTGTCCACTGTCAGCTGGTAGTGGAGGTGAGGACAAGGAGGAGGGAAGTAAATGCACATTTGGGGTCATAGAAACGCTGGGAAAATGGTTTTTCTAAATGAGCCTTTCAAAGGACGTGGGATTCAAACAGCTGCTGTTCACAGCTTACTAGATATTGCCGGTTTTTTTTCTTTTAGCCATCTGCTTTTCTAGTCTGGGTCATTCCAAAGATAACATCTAAAGTGTTAGCACAGATGGCCAATGCTTAGCTATTTAGTCTGGAACCTGCTTGTCCCCTCAGATGGTGTATGCACAGGTTAATAGCAACATAGTCAAGATTGCAAGCCCTCACCAGATCTGGTGGCTGGTTTGTTTTGGTTTTGGTTATTTGTGTGTGTGTGGGGGGTGATATTTGTAATCTACAAAATAAAGCTTGCCTGAAGCTCAGATGACAGCCAGAGAGTTAAATGCAGAGGTCAGGCAGTGGTGGCACACACCTTCTTTAATCCTAGCACTTGGGAGGCAGAGATCCATCTAGATCTCTGTGAGCTCAAGGCCACACTGGGCTATATGGGATTGATCCAGTGTAGGAGGGAAACAGAGCCAGGCAGTGGAGGCACACACGTTTAACCTCAGTTAAAGCACACACACGCCATTAATCCCAGCACTAGAAAGGTTGAGATAGGAAGTGAAATGGCTGGGCGGAGAAAGCCATATAGGGCGTAAGGAGACAGGAACTCTCAGAGAGCCTTTTGGGCTGAGGACTCAGGGACATTCAGTCTGAGGATTTGTGGAGGCAGGATTGGCTGAGGAGTTGGTGAGGGGAGAAGTGGCTGTGGCTTGTTCCTTTGTCTCTCTGATCTTTCAGCATTTACCCCAATATCTGGCTCCGGGTTTTTATTAAGACCATTTAGGATTCGTGCAACATCTTATTGTTGTTTGATGTTTGTTGATTGCCACTGTAGCTTGGCACCTGGTTTGATTTCATTGTTACCCCAGGTTACATTTATCCCTTTGTCCCTGGGCCTAACTTGACTGGCTTCCTATGGGACAAGTCAGAGGTTCGGTTTGATGCGTTCCTGAATCACCAAAGAAGCCTTGGCTTCCGCACTGGCCACTGTGGTGTGATTTCAGGAGAGCAGCGCTTCCAGGGGCTGATGGATGTAAGGTTAGTAATGGATTCCGTCCTTCCTTTCTCCCAGGGTATCAGAAGAGCATCCTCAGGATGTTAAAACAGGTGGCCAGAGTGACGGCACAGAGCAAAGCCTCCGGCTGCTCGCAGCTTGTCTTGCCCTTGCGGTTTCTAGGCAGCTCTTCTCGTCAAGTCCCAGCAGATGCCAGCTTCCACTCCACCTCGTTCTCCGAAGCAGAGCCTCCCCGGGTCTTGATCACAGGTTGGTTTGTCTCCTCCTCATCTGTGGCATGAGCCTTGCTTTCTCTGAGACGCTTCTTGTCGTGTGCTGTGCTTCAGAGCGGCTGTCGGGAGACGCCGGAGCTGGATTTCATGGTTGCACTGGGAAAAGGGGTCTCTGAGTAAGGCATGCCATCCCAAATAACTTTTTCTTGGGGAGGCAACCCTTTTCTTATCAGATACAGCCCTTTTTGAAACATTCTGGGTTAGGATTCAAAGGGATTGTCCTTTGGGGGTAAAGGGTTTATTAGAAGGATCGTACACATTGTAGACAAGGAGACAGAGGCATGGCAGGGCTCTGAGGGAAGTCCAGGCACAAATGGCAGAGTGGGGGTCTCTTCCCACAGGTTTCAGAGGATGGAAGGGTCCTAAGTCACATCGTCCATGAGCAGCCTGAAGTACATGCCTGCAGTCCAGGTGTCTCTTCATTAGCTAGGAGGACGAGGAGGGCAGGAATCCAGAAACACAAGTTACTTTAATTCTGAAAACCAAATTACTGCTGTTTTGAGACCATCTAAGGGTCTGGTCGGGGTTCATTTTCTTTGCCATTCAAGAATGAAAAGGCAGGAAAATTCTCAAGCTTGACAGGTAGCAAGCAGCAGAGGAATCTTAAACATCCGACAGCAGTTGGTGGACAGAATCGGCAGCTGCAGAAAGGCTTTTCTTAGGGGTGAGGAAACACTTACGGCAGGCACACAGAGAAAAAGACCCTGTACAAGGTCGGGGGGGGGGGGGGTCGGGGTGGACCCTGATTTAGGACTGATCAGTTTGAAGAAAGACAGCCCAATTGGCTCACAACTGCTGTGTGACATGTCCTGATCCAGCCTTGAATTTGTTGAGCCATTCCATCTTCAGGGGCCCTATTGGAGGAAGAAAAACCCAGGCCTTTGTTTTAAGCTGCCAGGCTTTTGCCTGAGGTCAGGAGGGTGAGGAAGAAGCCAGCCATCTTGGAAATTCACCGTCTTCGCTACCCAGCAATGGCCTATCTCGCTCGCTATCTGACTGCCCGCCAGGGAGCCTGTCTAATGCCAGTTTCAGAAGTTAGCAGTGCAGCTAAAATGGAGAAGCATTACAAGATGGTGTGGTTCTGGCTGACATCTTCCATCGTTGGCTTCCCCTATTCATCACTATTTATTGCCTATGTTTCCTTTCCCTAATAAAATCTTGTTTTCTGTCCTGGAACTTGATTTCCTTTCCTAAGTCAGGGCAACAAAACCGAATGGATAGGGAGGGTGCCAGTTCTGGAACACATCTTTCTCCTGGGCACATCTTTCCTTGGCCAGATTCCCCAGCCCAAGCCCAGAATCCCCCATCACAAACTGTTACTGAGCTCTCATGATGCACTGGAAATAAGACGGGATGTAAGCGCTGCCCGAGCTTCTTGTTGCCGTTGAGCCCCTCACCACCAGACCCACTCACTCATCGATCCTCCTTCTCCATCCTCCTCCTCCAGAATACGCAGTGCCCGGCCCCACCCCCTTCACTATGCATTCCGCGTTGTCGCTGACAGAGTGCTTCCTAGCAGCTGGAGATAACCTCTCCCTTAACACATTTTACTTCTCCATCCTCTGTCATGTTTTCACTCCTTTCCTGTCCTGCCCTCTGTGTTTCTTTCATTCTCTATCTCTGCTAAGGTTTTAGTCCTCTAGGGTTTTAGTCCTGTGTTAACTGACAGGGAGTCCCACTGCTCTGTCTTCCTGCCACGTGAGGGTCTTGCCCAAAGAGCAGTCCTCCTCCAAATGTGTTCCTAGCCCCTTGGCTACATCTTCCTATCCGTGGTGTCTTTAAACCTCCAAGTTAGGAAAGCTAGCATCATTTCTTTCATAGTGGTTCCTCGTTGATTCTGTTTGTTTTGAGGTAGGGTCTTTCTACTATGGAGCTCTGGCTGTGTCCCAGGCTGGCCTTGAACTCAAGAGATCCACCTACCAAGTGCTGGGATGAAAGGTGTATACTACCACACCAGCTTGTCCCCCGCCCTTTTGTCAAATGGCTTCTTGCTCTCCCCTCCTTGGAGCTGGGCCCACCTCCCCCCACACACACACACCACCCCCCTCCCCGCACAAGTGTTACTTTTCTTCTTGTGTCCTTGCTATCCTCTTCCTCTTGGGCACCCCTGGCCAGAAAGTCCTGCCTCCAAAACTCTCAGCTGCACTGTCCATGCTGGGCAGTGGCTGTCCTGTGTTCTGAGAGTAACCTGCAGGGATTGCATCAGCACCGCCCCTGGCTTCGGCCCACTATGACTGGAGGGGTTTCATTCCACCGTTACGCTTTGAGAATAGATTTGCACTCAGGTCTCACCTTGTTTTCTCCTTTGCCTAGGGGGTCTTGGCCAGCTGGGAGTAGGACTTGCTAGCCTTTTGAGGTAAGAACTTCAAAACCAGGTCCTTAAGGGTGTACAGTGGTCACCGTCAACATTAGCTAGCCATTGGTTCTTTTGCCTCTGGCCTCTTTCTGCTTCTAAGATGTCACATCTAAATAGCTGCTTAAAACACGGTTTGCCTCTTGGTCACAACGCCAGCTCTTTGCCCTAACTTGGGTACAGTGGGATTCATCGCCCCAAGTGAACCACTTACCTCAGTTGTTCATGAGCAGAGGGCAGGGACCAGTTCTTACAGGAGCTGTTAGAGAATCGTCTGGGGTTGAGGGCAGGAGGTGAAAAGAATGAGGGAGAAGAGGAAGTGCCAAGGCTGTGGAGATGGCATTGGTGGCCAGTGCAGTGGGGGAGGGGCAGAAGGAGAGACCCAGGCCGTGGGGAGAAAAGGAGGTCGGAGCTTAGGGAGGCAAAGCTGAGGGGTCTGTGACGATGGTGAAGAGAAGGGAGGTGACTGGAGAAGGCCCAGAAATTGCAGTGCCTATTTGAAATGATCAATGTCCTAAGACCTGTATCCGCGACGTTGCTGACTTGTGGGGGCGGGGCTTTCTTTCTCTATAGGAAACGATTTGGGAAGGACAACGTGATCTTATCAGACATAAGGAAGCCCCCAGCTCACGTCTTCCACAGTGGTAAGATACAGAGGTTTTAGTTTTCAAAATGCAGCCACAGAGGCAGAGTGGAATCCATGTGTGAATCAAAGAGGGATTCGGGCCTGGGCCTGGCTTTAAAGTGTATTTTCAGTGCCACTCCATTCAAATGACAAAGAATGGAAGGGCCCTGTGGAACTTGAAGTTTGGGAATAATGTATTCGAATATTACTTGAAATAATGTCTTTGTACTAAAAAGTTTGATTCTTATCCTTTGAGTTTTTGGTTATCTGACTAACTTCAAGAGCCCTCAAACATAAAATAGGTTTGATGAGGAAAAACCTTGAAGAATATGGAGAAGGGAGATGGCTTAATTCAGAACTCTTTCAGAGGACCCAAGTTTGGTTCCCAGCACCCACATCAGGTGGCTCCCAACCACCTGTAATTCCAGCTCTAGAGGATCAAAGACTGTCGTCTGGGCTCCACAGGTTTCTCTATGTAGCCATGATATCCTGGAACTCTGTAGACCAGGCCAGCCTTGAACTCAGGTTCACCTGCCTCTGTCTCTCAAGTGCTGGGATTAAAGCGTGCGCCACCATTGCCTGGCCATTGGTAGACTTTTAATTACTGCTTACTAGGGGTTACAGGTCTGTTTAAATTGCACTCACAAGCACCCTCTCTCATAATTTCAGCACCTTCTTCTGGCCCCTTTGGGTACC
The DNA here is from genome assembly GCF_049852395.1 of Peromyscus maniculatus bairdii. NCBI lineage: Eukaryota > Metazoa > Chordata > Mammalia > Rodentia > Cricetidae > Peromyscus > Peromyscus maniculatus. The sequence continues at coordinate 61,668,000 of NC_134860.1, read as the reverse complement.
TGGATTCACACACACACACACACACACACACACACACACACACACACACGAATTTCTAAATGGTCTTATTAAATAAAAAACACGGAGCCAGATATAGGGGTGAAAGCCTGAGAAAGATCAGGGAAATAGGGAAAGCCATGGCTAACCTCACCTCACCAACTTGGCAGCTTCCAAATGCGAGTTACTTTCTGCCATCAGATTTGCTCTCTCTGTCTAGCTACATCACTTCCTCTTCTTGCCCAGCTCTGTCATTTCCTGTCTGTCTGTACAGACCTCTAGACCTCCATGGTTAACTAGTGTTGGAATTTAAGGTGTGTACCACCACACCTGGTTCTGTTTCCAGTGTGGCCTTGAACTTACAGAGCTCCAGACAGATCCCTGCATGCCATGTGATAGGATTAAAGGTGTGTGCTAACATTGCATGATTTTGTTTTTACTTATAATGGCTGTTTTTCCTCTGATCTCCAGGCAAGCTTTATTTATTAAAGCACAAGTGAAATAATACCACATTTCAGCACAAATAAAATATCACCACATTTTCCTTTTTTTTTTTGTCTAATAAAAAATAAATAGAGAGAGAGAGAGAAACAACAAAGAATTCTGAGAAAGCCAGACATGGAAGATGGAGCATGGCTGTTCAGCCAGTGCTCAGAAGGCTGGGGCAGAATCACAAGGTTCCAGTCCAGCCTAGGCTACAGAGTCAGGTTCTGCTTCAAAAGGAAGGATGGGGAGGGAGGACAAGATGTCTCTCCAGTCAGTGGCAGGGGACAGGGAGTCCATTTAGCTTCACGGCAGCCCTTCTCACTCTGCTTACAGGCCCGTTCATTTACGCCAATATCTTGGATAACAAAAGCCTTCGTGAGATCGTGGTGAACCACCGTATCAGCTGGCTGTTTCACTACAGTGCTGTGCTGAGTGCTGTCGGAGAAGCCAACGTGCCCTTGGCCAGAGATGTCAACATAACTGGTGAGCCGCTGGCTCTGGCCTCAAGGGGCCAGTCTTTCCTGCTCTTGGTAATCCCTTTGATTTTCAGATTTTCATAGTGTCTATTCATTTCAGGACTGCATAACATTCTAGATGTTGCAGCTGAACACAATGTGAGGTTGTTTGTGCCCAGCACGATTGGGGCTTTTGGACCTTCCTCTCCTCGGAACCCCGCACCTGATCTCTGTATTCAAAGGCCCAGGACCATCTATGGCGTATCCAAGGTCCATGCAGAGCTCATGGGAGAAGTAAGCATTTCTCAGCAAGATTGCTGCATGTTCAGGGCTGGATGATTCTGTGTCCCGTCCCATTTTTTTTTCTGCTTCAGACACCCCCTGCTTCATGTTCGGGGAAACATTTCCACCCCAGAGATAATTACTTACCTGGTGTGTTTGTCAAGTGGTAGGCCCCTTGAAGGCCCTGAAGAGCTCCTTAGCTATAGGTTTCTGCTTGCCCGCAGCCATGATAGCAACACTCAGCACTGTTGGACGCTCCCGGCCTTGGAACTGCTTCCCTCTGTGCTTGCTGCCCAACTTGTTTGTAAGGTTCTCAACACTGGAGTTATGGTGGGCGTGTTAAAACTTTTTCTCCAGGAGAGAGAGAGACAGGCAGAGACAGAGATGAGGACGAGGGGCGGGGTGGTGGTGGTGGTAGGAGGGGGGAATATACGTGGGTACCAAGTGTGTGTATTCATGTGTGTGGAGGCCAGAAGTTAGGTGTCTTCCTCAATTCCTCTCCATCTTAAATTTTGAGACAAGGTCTCTTACTGGAACCTGGAACAAGCAGGCCAGGCTTATGGGCATTGAGCCTTCGGATCGTGTCTCAGCTTCCTTAATGCTAGTTACGGTACATGCTGTGTCCTGCTTTCTCATGTGGCTTCTAGAGGATCTAAGTCAGCTCCTCACGCTTGTGCCAAGAAGCACTTACCACCTGAGTCACCTCCCAAGCCCAGAAACTCTCTACTGTGGAAATTTTCAAGATGCTTTTACTCTGCCTTAGAGTAAACCGTAGTCAGTGTCTGGCCCTTCAGCTACTGGATGCCAGTTTTTTTTTTGTTTGTTTGTTTGTTTTTTTCTGCTGGGGAGCAAGCTTGCCACACTCAGGGCAGGGAGCAGGAGCGCCACCTGCAGGCTGCTCTATCATTTGCAGTGTTGATGTAGCCTCGGGATGGTGATTCTTAGAAGATACATAATTGAGTGTTATTAAACAAAAGTGGGAAATGTGGAAATTCTGAAAATCCCATTTTCTTTCTTTCAAAAATTGTGTTTGTGCACGTTGCGTGTGTCTATGCACACACGAGTGTGCCACACACAGCATGTGTGTGGAGGTCAGAGGACAACTGTGCAAATCTCCCCGTCCACCTTTATGCTGGTTCTGAGGGTCTAACTCTAGTCACCAAGCTGTGTGGCAAGTGCCTTTACCCACTGAGCCGTCCTGCAGGTCCTAATTGCGTATTCTTTTAAGGAACATTTTCATTGCATGTGATGTTTTAGGAAAAGCAATTTATTTGTTTTATCTAAACTACAGGATTAGTATTGTTATTTTAGCCAGCTCTTTCTTTTTCTTAGTACTATTATTACCGGTATGGGTTAGATTTCCGGTGCCTGAGATATCCTGGGATCATTTCTGCAGATTCCCAGCCTGGAGGAGGAACAACTGGTAAGTGCCATCCCCAATCTCCCTCACCCTTAAATTCTCTTTGTTTCAGGGAGACCCTGGTTAGTCCATAAACTGCCTGCCTTAGTTTCCCTGTATTTCAAGAGAAATTGGAAAGTAGGGAGTGTTTTTATCTTGCTGGTACCCAAAATGCAGTAACTAAAAAAATTCTTCAGTTACCTGTGTGTAACAGTAAATCTTGATATAGCCCATACTATTCATATCTCTTTTGGGAGCCTTCCGTTCTTAATAGTCTAAAAGAGGTTCTGAATTAAGAGCACTGGAGAGCTGGCATCTCAGTCCTGGACCTCCTCCCTCCTGCTGCCACGGGCGGGATTCTCTTTCAGACTACGCAGTCCAGATTTTCCACGCTGCAGCAAAGAACGGCACATTTGAGTGCAACCTCAAGGCCAGCACCAGGCTCCCCATGATGTACATCAGCGACTGCCTCAGGGCCACCCTGGAAGTCATGGAGGCCCCCGCCGAGCGCCTCTCCATGAGGACCTACAACATCAGCGCCATGAGCTTCACCCCCGAGGAGCTGGCCCAGGCCCTCCGCAAGCACGTGCCCGACTTCCAGATCACCTACTGTGTGGATCCCCTCCGACAGGCCATAGGTAAGCCCCCACACTAATCCACTCTAGCTCAGAATAGAATCTGGGAATGCCCACGCCACCCCGGTGATGAGGCTTTAAGGTTGAGGAGCTCCGGCAGCCCGTTCACAGATGCTTCCGTGTGGGAAACAGGTCTTCGGGAGAAAGGTTCCAGCTCAGGAAGCCATCCGGCACCATTTCACCTTTGCACGATTTAATAAAGCAGGGAGAAACAAATCAAGGCTGTGTGCAAACAGGCTTGTGCCTTCGTGTGGTGTTGTTACCATCTATGGCCCGGAACACCCTTTTGGATATCAGAATGTTCCCTTACAAAGCCATGTGTGGTTTTAATAATAACATGAAAACTCCAGTGCAGGTTCCCAGTGTCTTCTGGAGAGGTGGCCCTGCATGTATTAGTTCTGCTCCTGTCAAAGACAAAGTTTCCTTTTATGTGCCTGCATATAAAATCCATCCAGTCATTCACAAACACAGAGCCGGAATAATCCCGTGTACTTTCCCGTGTCTTTCCCCAGCTGAGAGCTGGCCCATGAACCTCGATGACAGCAGTGCCCGCAAGGACTGGGGCTGGAAACATGACTTCGATCTCCCAGAGTTGGTGGCTACCATGTTCAACTTCCACGGCGCCAGCACCAGAATTGCCCAAGCTAACTGAAGGGGGAGGAGCAATGCCCATATCCTCACAGTGTAAGGGACATGGCATTCTCTAAGATGGAGAACTCATCAGACTGAATTCTGGCAGCTCACGTGGAACTGCTGGGTGGGGTTGGAGTTCCTTTTACACATTGCCTTTTGTTGTGTGCCTAAACTGGTCCAGGCACACATCCGATGGAAGTGAAGTCCTAAGTGGTAGTGGCTAGCTCTTGGGATTTGCAACATTTGTATTTTAATTAAATTCAATTTAAGTATCACTTCCAAGACTTCCTCTCTTGGCCAGAGACCAAAGATCACATTTTAAAGATTTTCAAAGATGTTCTTAATGTTCAGAACTTTCAAACTTCACCAAAAATGAACACTAGCAGCTAAATTTTTAACTTAAGGTTTATCTGAGGGCTGGCTCAATGGTTAAGAGCACCAACTGTTCTTCCAGAGGTCCTGAGTTCAATTCCCAGCAACCACATGGTGGCTCACAACCACTTGTAATGAGATCTGGTGCCCTCTTCTGGCCTGCAAGGACACATGTAGGCAGAATACTGTATACATAAAAAATAAAATACGCCGGGCGGTGGTGGCGCACGCCTTTAATCCCAGCACTCGGGAGGCAGAGGCAGGCGGATCTCTGTGAGTTCGAGGCCAGCCTGGGCTATGAAGTGAGTTCCAGGAAAGGCGCAAAGCTACGCAGAGAAACCCTGTCTCGAAAAACCAAAAAAAAAAAATAAAAAATAAAAAAAAATAAAAAATAAAAAAATAAAAAAAATAAAAGCCGGGCGTTGGTGGCGTACGCCTTTAATCCCAGCACTCGGGAGGCAGAGCCAGGCGGATCTCTGTGAGTTCGAGGCCAGCCAGGGCTACCAAGTGAGCTCCAGGAAAAGGCGCAAAGCTACACAGAGAAACCCTGTCTCGAAAAACCAAAAAAAAAAAAAAAATAAAAATAAAAAAAAAAAAATAAAATAAATCTTAAAAAAAAAAAAAAAAAAGATTTATCTGGGCGATTAAGAGTTTGAAAGATGATGCACTTCATAAAGGGCATGGGTTCTGTGGGGTTTGAGTCCATTTAGGGGCTGCTAGAAAGCTTTGTGATGTCTATGGGACTTGAATTCTCTGACCTGGTGACATCAGTAACTCCACAGAGATTGTTTGAAATGCTCATTTCTGGGCCTCACCCCCCCAGATTGACCCAGCAAAGTGGAGTAAGCTGGCTATGGCCCAACCCTCTAAGATAGATTCCAAGCCCAGTGCTAAAGAGTGCTGTCCTGTGATAGTAGTGAACCCACCAATAGAGAGGTCGCTCAAACCCTGCTGACACACCTGGCTACCTCCAGAAATCACCAGCAAGGGGGGCTTCCAGTTCCACAGCTATCGTCAATAATAGCTGTGCTTCTGCTATCGGTTAGTGGTGGTACGTTGTTACTCATTTAGATTTGAAACTCCTAGGTTGTGGCATAATTTTTTTTTTGAGTCTTAAGTGGATTTGAATCTTTTTAACTAAAGAAATTTTAGGTAATTGAGTTTCAATAGCTACAAGAGAATAGGTTATCTCTCACACGCTTAGTATAATTAAGCTTAACATTTGTGGATTTTTGTTTCCAAAAATTCTCTTTATAGATTTATTTTATGGTTCGTATAGATTTACTTTATGGTTCATCTATCATAAAATGTATAATTTGGGATCTGGAGAAAAAGGTTCAGCAGTTAAGAGCGCTTGCTGCTCTTGCAAAGGACCTGAGTTCAGTTCCCAGCATCCATATGGTGGCTCACAACTTTCTGGAGCTCTAGTCCCAGGGGATCTGACACCCTTTTCTGACCTGTAAGTGCCAGCAGTACATGCTTGCATGTAAATGGTACACACATGTTTCACATTGGCAAAGCACTCGTACACATGAAAATAAAGAAGACCTAAAATGTATATTGTTTTACAGTATGTTAGAGTTGCAGACTTGATAACAATAGAGAGACCACATGTAATATCATCTCTCTGTGTCTCTGGATGGGGGATTCTGAATATCTCATACAACTGGGGTGTAGTCATTAGCGAAGGGCCTCAGTTTTGTTAACCTGTTAGACATTGAGGTTTTATGACTGTTACTCAAATTTCAAGTTCACATCTGATATTAAAGGCACTTTTTTGAGTTGCCTAACAGGTTAAGAGCATAGGATCTTGGCTGTGTAGGAAAGTGTAAGTCTGAAGTTCACGTGTGATTTTAAAAATCTGTGTGCAGTAGCACAGGTAGCCATGGTGTGTGTGTGTGTGTGTGTGAGAGGAGGGGGGGAGAGATGTTGGGGTTGGAACTCAGGGCTTCCGCACAACAGGCAAGTGTTCTATCACTAAGCCTTATCTCCAGCCCCATCTGCTTGTTTAATGGCTCTATAGCTTGTCATTGGCTGGTTGTCCAGAATGCATTTGGTTGCATTATTAAGGACATTTGGACTTAGGACAGTCCTTAACTGTCACAAACGGTGCTGTAGGAAAGATTGTTGCAAATATACCCCATTTTCGTTGTCTTAGGGCTGAAATCTCTTTCTGGAACTTTGAAGTACATAGCTTTTACATCCAAATAACTCCTAAGCCCTTTACAGGGCAATGTCTTTGCTCTCCTACCATAATAAGTGAATTCGAACCTTACCTAAAACAAAGTGCTAATACCAAGAGCTTTTTGTGAGTTTTTTTTTACCTGCTTTCATGAAAGATCTGCATGGTATAAGCATGCTGTATACATTTCATGTTTTTCTTTTCTTTTTTAAAAAAATTATTTGTTTTTGTTTGTTTGAGTTTTTGTTTTGTTTTGTTTTTTTCAAGATGGGGTGTCCCTGTGTATCCTTGGCTGTCCTGGAACACTCTCTGTAGACCAGGTTGACCTCAAACTCAGAGATCCCCCTGCCTCTGCCTCCTGAGTTCTAGGATTAAAAGTGTGTACCACCACTGCCCGACCTTTTTTTGTTTTGAGATTTTTGTTTGTTTGCTTGTTTGTTTGAGACAGGGTTTCTCTGTGTAGCCCTAGCTCTCCTGGAACTCTGTCTGTAGACCAGGCTGGCCTTGAACTCAGTAATCTGCTTGCCTATGCTTCCTGGATGCTGGGATTAAAGACATGCCCTGCCTTAAGTCATGTTCACAGTTCAGAAGTTGATTTAGGAGTGAGCCAACTATCATTTCTTGTGCCCTTATTTCATTACTACTAGGGTATAAATTCATGGTTTACATTCTAGTGCACATTGAGAGAGCAAAGTCACCCTGCTGAAGTTTCCCATTTTGAAGCTCATTGTGAACAGAATAGCAAAACGTTATCAGGATAACGATAATAAGAACAGATCATAGAGATAATAAGAAAGATCATAGAGAGAGGAAGACTGCTCCCGACACTGTTTTGAAAGTGCAGTTACCATTCATAAATGCACGCTCCTCCCACCAGGAGCCACTTCCATTGGCTTCTATCTACAGGCATCTCGGCCATCAGGATCACAGCTGTGGACAGCTCTTGCCCCTCCTGGCCCTCCTCTGGGGCAGGGCTTCTCGAACATTGTCTACCACCCACAACTCCTCATTTTGCTTGAGCCAGGGTATATAGGTATTTGAGATAGTCATATCTATCGAATGTTGCTCATAGTACACCATGAAGAAATCTATCTTTAAAAGGACTTTTGTATACACATAATTTTTACCATAGATGATTGAAGATGAAAGCAAATTTGTGGAGTAATGAGATCATGATGTGCTTGTTGATTTTTACATAAAACACTGAATCTTGGCTGGATATTTGATACTTCAGGATATAGGGCGCATTCAATACTTTTCAGAGTTGATCAATATTTTGATTTTTACAATCACCAATACTGAGAATTCCTCCCCACATAAATAAGCAGTATAAAATGGCAGAAATGTGATTAGGGACTGTGGTGGTTTGAATGAGAATGGCCCCCATAGGCTCAAATGTTTGAATGCTTGGTCCCCAGTTGGTGGGACCATTTGGGAAGAGTAGGAGGTGTGGCCCTGTTGGAGGAGGTGTGTGACCTGGTGAGCTTCAGGTTTCCAAAGACTGGTGCCATTCCCAGCATGCTCTCCGCTTCCTGTTTGCTGTTTGAGATGTGAGCTCTCAGTTGCCACTCCAGCCAGCTTGCTCCCTGCTTGCTACCCCCCCTGCCCCACCATGGTGGACCCTTATCCCTCTGAAACTGTAAGCCCAAAATAAACCCCTTCTTCTAAGTTGCCTTGGTCATGGTGCTTTATCACAGCAATAGAAAAGCAGCCAACACTGGGCCATTTCAGAAATTGTTGGAAATTCTATCTTAATCCCAAGCCACGATTCAGCAAGTTAAAACAAAACAAACGTCTTAACACAATCCAACCCAAAGACATTCTAATCTGATACTTAACACGCCTAGGCATGATAATAGGAAGGCAGTAAGAGGTTTTGCTTCCTGTAATTAAACCATTGTGTTTCTGTAGCAGCAGAAAGTCACTGTATGGGCTGAAACTTACTGCAGCTCCTGCGCTTGGGTGGCCTCAGTCTGAGGCATGTTTCAAACCTGCAGTATTTGCGGGCACTGCATGGAGTGACGGTCACATAATGCGAAGTGCGTGTGCCCATCCGGAACCACCGCCATGGTGAAGTTTTGTGACACAATGTGGGTGAACTCTGTCAGGAACACTTGTGAATTCATTCTGTGTCTGATTTTGAATTAATTTTTGGTTGTTTCCTATTCAGAAACCTTTCACCATTAACAAGAATTTCGAAACTTCCTCATTCAGGTTTTGACTCTCAAGGTAAAAAGTTGGAGTTGGGGGTCCATATCAGGCCTTTGCACATCACAGTGTAAGGAACCCACCGTAGATAGGTGGCTTTGTAAGTGCTGAGTGACCTAACACCCTGTTTTTTTGTTTTTTTTTTTTCTCACAATACCATTCAGTTCTACTTATCAGCCATGGGTTCCCCTATTCTCCCCCCTCCCACCCCCTCCCCTTACCCCCAGCCCACCCCCCATTCCCACCTCCTCCAGGGCAAATCCTCCCCCAAGGACTGCGATCAACCTGGTAGACTCAGTCCAGGCAGGTCCAGTCCCTTCCTCCCAGACTGAGCCCACCCTGTTCTTTCTTTGCTTCCACTCACATCTTTGAAAATGTTTATTGGGGTCACTAGAAACCTACATTTTCTCCCAACTGTGGAAATCTGGTTTTAGAGGTTGGATTTGTACATGTGGGAGAGAAAGGAAGTCTACTCACTAGTTTACCTTGAGTTATATAATCTTTTTTTTTTTTTAAGATTTATTTATTTATTATGTATACAGAAGAGGGCGCCAGATCTCATTACAGATGGTTATGACCCACCATGTGGTTGCTGGGAATTGAACTCAGGACCTCTGGAAGAGCAGTCAGTGCTCTTAACCTCTGAGTCATCTCTCCAGCCCAATCTTTTGTTTTTTAAAAAAGGTTTCTTTTTAATTATTTTTTATTTTGTGTATGTACCTGTGTGCGAGCATGTGCTCATGAATGCAGTGCCCTCAGAGTGTTGAACTCTCTGGAGTTGGAGTTAGATGGCTGTGTGCCAACATGTCTGTTCCATGCTATGAATGAAACCCAGGTTCTCTGCAGGAGTAGCCAGAGCTTGTGACTGCCGAGCCATCTCTCCATTGTACAGTCTTACCCAGGTCACTTCCTGTCCCGATTCCCCACTGCAGGTGATGCTTTGAGTCTGAGTCCCCCTCAGCTCCTGAAGCTGCGATTTAATCACGGAGTTCAGAACATGCCCACACTTCATTTTCCTAGACAAAAGTCGGAAAGCTGGCCACATTTGAAAAATATCTGTGAAACGTGTAAATTATAAAACATAAAAACAAATGAAATGGCCCAAAACTTCCAACTGTGTTTAGGAATTGATTATTTCCATACCAGAGCCTTCTCCTTGGCCACTCGCTCATTTTGGAGTTTGTATGGTAAAAGCGGGGTTTGCAGCCGTCCTCACTTTCCTGGTTGATGATTGAACACTTCCATTTCCTTTTCCCCTTTAAATAAACTACTGTCTAAATACCTTAAAAATACCTTTCTTAAAATTATTCAACGTATTCACAGTTAAGGCAAAATCACTTAGTTGTCTTGTCAAGAAATAGATACAATCTACAATATAGATTTCCATTCTGTTAAATAGGTAATGTTATATTAGAACAATTAGAAAATTTCTGACTTTACCTCCATGAATGTGTGTGTGTGAGTGTGTGTGTGTGTGTGTGTGTGTGTAACAGTGTCTTACTCTGTAGCTCAGGCTGACCTTGAACTAACAGTTGTCTGCCTGCCTCAGCTTTCCATATGCTGAAATTACAGATGTGAACCATCACACCTGGTCCCTAGTTTTCTGTTAAGTCATATTGTTATTTTGGGAAAGAAAAAAAAAAGCTCAAACATTTACTAAATATTGGCCATACACTTTGAAACTGATTTCTCATTGTTTACTAACTTCCAGAAATGAGCCACATGCCGGCATATTTATTCAGTCTTGAAACAGATGGGCGACTGCTAGGAAGAAAACGAATCCTTTCTAAGAAGTGGAGTCTCTCAAAAGCTCTCCATTAATGCTGAATTGTGGTCATGTGACAGTTCCCCTAGTTGTGTAGAAACTGTTTCAAACGGGTCTGTTCAGTAAGGACGATTCTCACCTCCCTGGGGAGCATCCTCTACAGCAGAAACACTGTGCCTCTGTCTGCATGCTAATGCCTTCGAACTATTCCTGTTCTGCTGCCACTTTCCCCAGAAAAGCAAAGAGGAATCTAGAATAACCTCTTTCATCTTGTGCTGAAGTCCACTCCTGTTCCCAGGCCTGTCACTATTAAGTAGGTTTTGGTCGCTCTGAAATTCAAGATCAACCATATTTGCGCTGCTGCATGCAGCCAGCTTCTTTTTGCTCCGTTGTCTTTACAAGATTCACCCGCACAGCTATGCCGAGCTGGAGGCTGCCCGTTTTCAGTGCTGTAGTGTATCCCAGTGCCTGTGTGGTGGAGCAGCATGCTAGAAAGTCTCCTGGTCAGTATGACGGGCGTCTATTGTTTTCCACTTAGGAGTGTTAGGCCTGGGAATGCTGCATGCCTTCTTTCTTGTGTCTCTGGTGAGTGAGTTTGGTTTCTCTTGGGCATTGCCTAGGTCTGTGATCTACCGTGTGGCAGACCAGGTTTAGCTTTGCCCCTGTTGCCTGCTCCTCACAAGCTGTGCACACCTGCTCCATGTCCCTGCCAACACTTGGTTTTGTTGGGGTTTTAGTTTGAGCCACCTGGAGAGTGGGTTATATAGGATTTTAGTGTGCTGTGTCTCTTCTGCTGCTGTTCAGTTCCTCTTGTGCCGGAGACTGAGCCCAGCTTTGTACATACCGAGTTACACTCAGCCCCTGATTTCTATGTACACTGTACAAAAACGTACATTTTTTTTGTTGTTGTTTTTCAAGGCAGGGTTTCTCCATGTAGTGTTGGTGCCTGTCCTCTGTAGACCAGGCTGGCCTCGAACTCACAGAGATCCACTTCTCCCGAGTGCTGGGATCAAAGGTGTGTGCCACCGCTGCCTGGCAAAATGTATAAGTTTTATGAGCTTTAAAAATTTTGAAGGACACTTGATAATTTTTAATAACCTAAATAGGCAGTTTTTATTATTTATTTTTATTTTATTTACATTGGTGTTTTGCCTGCATGTATGTCTGTGTGAGGGTGTCAGATCTTGGAGCTACAGACAGTTTTGAGCTGCCATGTGGGTGCTGGGAATTGAACCTGGGACCTCTGGAAGAGCAATCAGTGTTCTTAACCTGCTGAGCCATCTCTCAACGCCCTAAATAGGCAGTTTTTTAAAATATTAAAATTCATTTACTATCTACTTGTGTGAGTGTGTATGGATGCGCATGTGTATGCATTAGGTGACATCATTGGTCATTTTGTGTATGTGTGCACTAGGTGACATCATTGTTCATCATGTGCATGTGTGTGTGCATGCATGCATGTGTGTGAGTGTGTGTGCATATAAGCCAGCACACACAGCTTGTGCATTGAGGTCAGAGCTGGCTCTCTTCATTGTGGGCTCTGGGACCAGACCCAGACTGCAAGGCTTGTGAGGCCGTCACCTTTACCTGCTGAGCCTTCTCCTTAGCCCTAAGTGGACTATTTTAATTCAATTAATTAACTTTTGTGTGTATAGGTGTTTTACCTGCATGTATGTCTGTGCATCATGCACTTGTAGTTTCCAAAGAAGCTAACAAAGTGTATAACAAAGACACACACACACACACACACACACACACACACACACACACACACACACTGCCAAGATGCCTTTATTAAGAGGCCAAACTGGATTCTTGGTAAAGGAACAAATTTTGTCTTCATCAAACCAAATTCATTTGTGCTTCTAGGGAGGAAAATCATTTGTATTGCTTTCAATCAACTCACAGAGCTGTGAAATGGTCTAAGATTATTAAAGTGGGCAGTGCAGATAATCCAAATGAGGGTTCTGGTAATCTTTGTTCCCATTTTAAATCCTTTCACATGCTTTCCATTTACAATAGAGCTGCATTAGACAAGTTAAGCTTGAGAGAGGTGTGTGTGTGTGTGTGTGTGTGTGTGTGTGTGTGTTATTCTCTGGATTCTTTTGTGAGTCTACACCTCATTAGTCTCCTTGTTAACTGATGAGATGAAAGCAATCTTCATATCATCTTATATTGATATGGCAGATTTGAATTACTCTCTTAAGATCTTTAACTGTTGTGACCATCCCATGATGAAGGAGGATAAGCTGTGCTGACTGGGAGATGTGCCTTTCTTCTGCTGTGTGCCCGGACACACCTTCTAAGTGGCCAGAGGAATCCCAAAGCCATGGAACTTCAACTTGGCTGCTTCTCTTTCTCTGGCTCTCCACCATACACCTGATTGCTACAGCTTGGGTGCTTTGCTTGCATTTCTGGGTTCCAGTAGCTGGTAATCAGTCCTCCCTGGATTATGGCAATGAGAGAATTCAGTTTGTTTTTTATATCTATTCTTCACTGAATGACACATGACTCTTTGTTTATGCTTTTTCTATTTGTCTACTGTAATTAGTTAATTGGTTTTTTTTTTTTTCATTTAAGAAAAAATCTTACTATGTATCCCAGGCTGATCCAATTTCTGTGTTCTATGTCAGCTTCCTGAGTGCTGGCATTATCAGGAGGAGCTTTGCTGTTTGTCTATTTTTAGCTCAAATCAATTAAGAGTTGTGTGTCTATTAGGAAGAGCAGGTCTTTGATATTTTTCATAAAGTTACATTGGGACTGATGTAATTCTTTTGTCCAGCCTGGACTACAGAGTGAGTTCAAGGACAGCTGGGGCTGCACAGAAAAACCCTGTCTCAAACAAACAAACAAACAAACAAAAATAAAACATGCTGTGAATTCTCTATGTACCTTTTGCTTTCTTGAGTGTGAAGTGCCTATTCATCTCTAGAGAGAATTAACATATTGGACTATAAAGTCCCTCAATTTAATGGAGCCCGAATCTGACTGGTGGAGAAATTAAAACATGTTCATGTAAATTGAATATGCTTAGAATCCTCATGAAATAAGGAAATTAAGTTTCCAGGGCTGATTCAGAGTTATTTTAGAGTACAAGTTAACATAATATTAATCTCTGGTAAGAAACATTAATAATTTAAATTTTAGAAAGCCATATCACTTATTTTTTTAAATTGTCAAGAGTATGAATAATGTATTTTGCCGTTTTAACATATTTTGGTTCCTGTTATTACAATATTAAATCCCTAAAAATTCTATGTACCGATTGAAATCCCAGCTGTTGTTTACCAAGCACACTGGGAAAGGTAGGCCTCAAATTATAGATCATCAATTCGCTTCCTAGATGTAGAATTTATTTTTCTTCAAAAAAACTTTTCTTGTTCTTCAATATACAATACACACATAATTTTATTTTACTTTGTTTCCCAAACTTATCCTAAACTCATCAAATAGGTTATTATTTGCCAGCATGGTGGTACACACTTATAATCCCAAGACTGAGGCAGGAAGATTGGAAACTTAATGCCAGCCTGAGTTACATAGTGGTTTCCAGACCCTGTCTCAAAAAACAAGCAAACAAACAAAAATCCTATTATTTATTGTTAAATGACATTTGGGATTATTAAATATGGAACAGTACATTCAACTAAATCCAACCATGCTGGCAAATGTTTCATTTTAACACTAATTTTATATGTATGCACACTTTTTAGACCTTCTGATATTCATTTCAGTTACTTAATGGATAATCTCCAGATGTTTACATGGTATTGATTTCTAAGCATAATTTTGCCTCTGACTTGTGTGCTACAGACGGATGGAGTCTTGTGGCCATTTAACTATTTGAGAAAGTGTTGGGTGATGATGTAGGATGCTGAGTCATGTGTGGCCATGAGCTTGGCTCCTCTGCTAGAATGAGGGTTATGATTTGTGGCTCACCTGTAATGGTCCTCCCTTCATGTCTCAGTAGTCCTAAAAGTTAACAGAGTGGTTAAACCTATACAAGGGTCAGTAGTGACGCCGGTAAACCCGTGCTTGCCATTTGGGTTTTCTGTGAAAGAGCATTTCCCAATCCCCAAACACATGGATTCCTAAATGTTTTGGAAGAGTCTTCCACCACAAAGTGGGAGCTTCGGGTTTTCCTTGGACTCTTTTGGAAGTACTTCTTACCTAGCTCATCCGTCTGCTGCTCAGAGAGCCAGATCTTCTCACAAAGGCCTTGGGTGTCAGATATTTGCATGTATCTGCCCTCCCATGGAAGTCTCTCCTGGCAGCTGAGAGCACTCTGCTCTGAATTCATTTATTCCTTACTGACCTAAGTGCTAGGGGAAAATAGATATGAATATGTGTAGAGTCGTGTTTGTTTTAGGGGATTGTTATGACAAAGAAATGAGATAGGGTGGGGGCGTGTCTGCATGGTGTCCTACTCCTGTATCCTAGTACTTGGGAGGTAGAGGCAGGACAATCAGAAGTTCAAAGTCATCCTTGGCTATATAGTGAGTTTGAGGCCAGCCTTGGATACTCAAGGCCCTGTTTCAAAAAAGAGGAGGAAGAAGAGGAGGAGGAGGAAAATAATCGAGACAACCTTTGTGAGTGTCCTGCATAGTGCCCAGACAACAAGGGATAACATATGAAGTCTGGATTCTCTGTTGGCTCAAGTCCCCTTCCAAGGATCCAGGGGTTCCATTTCACATTCTCTCCTCAAGAGCTCTCATAAACTGCTACCACAGGACACACTGGGCACCAGCAGGCAACGTTATCCCTGCCCAGGCTGGACTCCACAGAGACGGAATTCGTTTTGTTCTGCTCCACAACAGCATTGACAGCTTGTCCAGCTCTCATCCAGGCAGCCAGGCTCCTGATCAGTGGAAATAAGCCTGCCCCATTGGCAAGACACCAATGCCCTGTCCACCTCCACTGTTTGGGAACAGCTGATCTGGCTTCACTCTGCAGGACTCAAGCTTCCAGGCTCCACTGAGGCAGGAGAAACTGTGCTCACCTCCTCTGTTAGGCAGCCAGAGAGCACGTGGAAGCCTGGGCTGCAGATCCTCACAGAGATCAGATATGCAGGGAAAGATAGGTCGAGGATTCATCCATCTCTCGGTGTGGCTTAGAGGTGACGCCAGTGCGGTTGGCAGAGGAGGGAACAGCTGAGGGAAGAGAACATACGGGAAGAGGAGAGAGTGCTCAGGTGGAGTCCTCCAGTCCTGTCCTCGGATTCTGGGGCCTGGGAGACAGACCCTCAAAGAGTAGTCAGGAAGGGGAGGGCTTCAGACAGCAACCACTGGGGTGTCTGCAGAGATTTGGAGACAGTGGTATGCTCATGGAGGAGAGAGGTGCCTGTCTCCAAGGGATCCAAAGCCTGAGCATGGCAATGACCCCACCCGACATGGTTCAGGAGAAAGTTATCAGATTCTCAAAGGGTCCCTTCAGCTCACATCATAAGCCGTGGTGTGAGTGGGATCCAGCATAACCAGTTCTAGTATGGAGGCATAGGCTTGCCACCTTGGTCCATCCTCTGCCCAGGTAGCCAGTGCCACTGGGAAGTCCTCCAGAGCCCAACAGGGCCTGTGCCAAAGGAACTCAAGGCCACTCACGTACTTGCACTGGAACAGTTTCCACCCCACCGACTTACCAGCTGCTCTGCTCTGGCCTTGACCTTGTGAGCTCAGGCCTTGGAGGCTGATAGCAACCTTTCCTCATGCCACAGCAAACAGGGCTATGTGCCTGTGGAGCTGGCAGCCTTCCCTGGAAGGAGGGGGAGCAGAGCGCCGAGCGGACACCTGGAGAGCAGGTGTGTTCAGGTCTTGACAGGCCCAGCTGGCTCCCACCTCTGTCATTTTGCCCTTAAGGGACTCACCGTAGATGAAAACCTCTTTCCTCTGCCTCAGATTCTCTGAGATTTATGTCAGAAGCTACAATTCTTCAGTTTTAGCCCCTATGGACACTTTCGTCCACCAACAAAGACCCTGGGCTTCTAGAAACCATTGTGCAAGGATTTGGGAAGTGCCTGGCGCCTGGCAGGTGTGAAAGACTGGAACTCTCCCTCCTTGACTGCTTTTCCAGCAGATCCTCTGGGGGAGGGGCTGTGGATAGGTATTTTTAGAAGCCTCCAGGTAACTCTCATGCAGGGCCAGGTAACACTGTTCCTATCGCTCACGGTACCTGACACCTGGGACTGTACCCAGAGGGAGCATTTGTTCACTGGGAAGGGTTGACTAGGGTTGTCAGGTAAGACTTCACAGTGGGGACGGGAGGCACTCTACAGATGGCTGACGGGAGCCATGGTCCAGGTCTTAGGAACGGGTGGGAGACAGGGTCCCATGCTAGCAGCCACGTGTGCCTTCTCCACTGGGCTATAGGCTCTCATGAAGTGAGTCGTCGTCGGAGGATGGTGGTGTCAGTTTCAGATCAGCCATTTGAGGAGTCGACTGGGAAAGAGAATCCTGGAGATAGCAGGGAGCGAGGTGATATTAAGAAAGGATGGAGTGAGCCAGTTGTAGCTATAAGTTTTTTCAGGTCCCGCCCAGCCCTGCCTGAGGTTCCCTCAGCCACTTATAATCATTCAGAGGCTTAATAGTAATTACCAATTGTATGGCTTATGGCAGGCTTCCTGCTAGCTAGCTCTTATAACTTAACCCATTTCTATTAATCTATAAGTTGCCCATGCCCTGCTGGCATCTTGCTGCTCCTTTGGCGGTGGCTGATATGTCCCCCCCTCTCCTTTCTTCTCTCTGTGTATCTGCTTGGATTTCCCACCTGCCTCTAAGCTGCCTTGCCATAGGCTAATGTAGCTTTACTTATCAACCAATCAGAGCAAAACATATTTACAGCATCCAGAAAGACATCCCATAGCAGCCAGTCCTCTGGGGATAACTAGTATCCAATTCAGTACCTGACATTTTCTAAGTGTTTAATTTTTGTTTGGGGGTATTTTAATTTGTTTGTTTCTTTTAGTTGTTTTTTTGAAACTGTATAAAGCTTGCAACATTATAGAAAGTGCAAAACTAAACACGCATGACTAACCAAGTACAAGAATGTGCAGCTCCCCGAGCCCACTCGCCACCAAGAAATCAGCTGCTCTGTCCCTTGAGCTTCCCCATTTCCTGAAGCTCCAACCTCCTCCCTTGCCTTCTGCAGACAGCAGGCCATTTCTCCACTAGGAAAAGAAGCCCTAGCATATGTCCACTGTCCAGAACCGCCATGTAGTCGGACTTTTCTTTGGGTCACCAGCTCACAAATAATGACACCGAGACTTCTTATTAATTATAAAAGCTTGGCCTATAGCTTAGGCTTATTCTTAAGTAGCTCTTACAACTTATTAACCCATTTATATTAATCTACGTTCTATCATGTGACATTACCTCTCTTTCATCTTGCACCGCCTGTTTCCTCTCCATGTCTCCTGGCTTTTCCTGCTCACCTAGATTCCTCCTCCTCTTCCTTTTCCTTTCCAGAAATCCCACTCCTGCCTAGCTATTGGCTGTTCAGCTTTTTATTATAATCACAGCAATACACCTTCACACATTGTATAGATACCCCACAACACTGTCTCTTTCTCTCTCTCTCTCTCTCTCTCTCTCTCTCTCTCTCTCTCTCTCTCTCTCTCTCTCTCTCTAAGACAGAATAGCTCTGGCTGGCCTGGACTGTACTCTGTAGACCAGGCTGGCCTCTAACTCACAGAGCTCCACCTTTCTCTGCCTCCCAAGTTCTAGAATTAAAGGTGTGTGCTGCCACGCCAGATTTTCCACTCTTTGCACCACTTTGCTTGTGGGGGCTCTTTGCAGACGCCACGGCCACCAGGGTGACAATTTGCATGAAGCGAGAAGGAAGTCTGGTTCAACATTATTCGGTAGCTGGTGTTGGTTCAAACTTCTGGAGTCTGACACTGGGCAGTTTATCTTAGGCATATTTAAGTACAGTACAGTTTGGGGGAAAGTTTCCTTGTGTAACACAATCCTGTGCGTGCCATAAAGCCTAAGGCACAATTAATTACATTGAAACTCTTCTCAAAGTACATGTCACCTCTTCCAAGAAGATGGGTTCTGTAGATAGACTACATGTGTCATCTTAAGGGCCTACGGGAGGATCTGGTGTGGTCATACAGTGCAGGTCATATAATGTAGAGGTCACCTAGACTATTAACTATCGCCAATCCTGCTTAGGGGAGCTTAGGGGAGCCAGGTATGGTCTTGCCCTACAGATAGCACAGAGATCACCTACGATTAGTCACTTCCATTCCCAATCTTCTGGGTAGAAAACAGGTTGTACATCTCTCCCTCTGAAGAAACAACCCTGCGTGTCTAGCCTTCGAGGTTTCTCTAGTGCTTATCCATGGGTACAAGGATGTTTGTGCTCCCAACATTTTCTGATGCAAATAGGGTGATGGCCTGCTTCCTGCTAGCATCGAGGATTGTATCCATGTAGGAATTCAATGGAGAAACAGCGAGAGAGCGGTCGGTGATAGAGGGGAACTTTTAAAGGACTTTTGGCAACTGGTGTTGATGTAGACAGCTGGCGCTTAGTTACTGAAGGCAGGCTGCAGGAGTACCTGATTTCTAAAAATAAATTGAAAAAAGCCTCATCAACACACACACACACACACACACACACACACACACACACACACACGAATGTGTAGCTTAATGAAGATGAACCCATGTTTGTGTTTCTGTATCCTTGGGTTCTGTCAATGAAGTTGAGAAATATTCAAGGCGGAAAATCCTGTGTCTGAACTGTACATTTAGACATTTTTCTTTGCCATCCCCTATGACAACTGAGTTACATATTTGAATTCATCTAGACGTGATTTAAATGAGGCACAGATTACATAGTAGTGTGTTCCACTTTATATGCTGGCCATGAACGTCCACAGATTTTGGTATCTGTGGGTGTCCTGGAACCAAGACCCCCCCACCCCACGCACACACCGATGGAAGGGATAGCTGTGCTTGCTATGAAAGTCTTAAGCTCTGAGTAGGTCAGAGCTGGGGGAACTGTACCTGCTTCCTGTGCAGGTCATCACGCTTTGCAGAAGCCAGCATGCATGCACTATCTGCTTTAATCTGCACTCATCCTGTGAGGAGGATGTTCTTATTTACATATGAGCACATTGAGAAGGAGGTGGATTAACTCGTCCCTTGGACCGTAAAGCTAGTGAGCACAGAGAGAGGCCTCCAACCCAGTGTGCCTACCTTTCTGTCATTCATCTATCATCCATCAACACATCCAATTATTATCTATCTACACATCCGACTATTATCTGTCTATCTATCATCTATCTACCTACCCATCATCATTGATCTATCTACGCACATGTGCACACAGAATGACATGAGAAGCGAAGGAAGATTATTTGAGAAGAGGAAGGGAGGGAGCGGGGGCAAGGTGAGAGAGCCGGAGAGAGAAATGGGAAGTGAGGGTGGTCGAAATCCATGATGTCGTTTAGCAAGCATGCCACTGTCCCGGTGGATTCAGGGGACACGCATTGACTTCAGTTGTGTAACTACTGGTGATCTCACCAGGCCCAATAGATAGTTCTAATCCAATATGAACTAAATGACCCTGGTTCAGCTAAGAGAGTCAGGAAAGCTAACCCCAAAATCATGGATCTGGGAAATGGACTGGTAGGGATGTAGGGTGTTTTGATAGGAATGGGAATAGGAAGGAGACAAGAGAAGGTGCTGAGGATAGAGCAACCAGGATATTATCATACATACGTACATTCATGAAATTGTCAAAGGACAAAATTAATCAATAAAATGTCACTGTACATACTTACATACATGCATACACACACACACATACATGAAATTGTCAAAGGGCAAAATTAATCAATAAAATGTCACTGTACAACAAACATATGTGATTACAAAATTAAGGTAAGCAAACAAACAAAACCCTCCGTGTGCCTGAGGGCAGGCATTGTCTGGGCAGGACAGTACTAAGGTTGGCAGTGGGGGGTGGGGGTATGAGCGCAGGGTGATCCTATCCAGCAGGGAAGGGACAAGGAGAAACTGTCTCCCTGTGGCTGTCACACCTCTCTCCATTAGTGCTGGGAGCAGTTGTGAGGTCAGGGAGAGGCTTGAGGGAGGTGCCTTGACCTCTTCCTGATAGATAAGGAACTGGGCAGATGGTCACACAGGAGGTAATGTCTCAAGTATGACTGTATCCAAGAGGGAATCACTCCAAGGGAGGAGACCCTGTGAGCCAGCTCAGTGGGAAGAACTGCTTGTTTCGTTTGCCTGGTGGTTCATGCTGGCCAATGACCGAACAGGGCAAACCCATTCAGAAAGAGAGGGTTCCCATGGCCATTATGGAACCTTTGAATGGGGTCATCTCTGCTTTTCCATAAGCAGCCAGGAATTTCTGGGAAACATTTATATAGAAATAAACCACCAACTAAAGGACACTGTGACAAGTCACACATGCCTTGGCTTCCCATCTGCCCAGTTCCCACACCTCCCTAGGTAAACTGTGGTCTTAGTCTTTTAGGCACCTTTCCAGAATTTTAAAAATACACATCTGGGCTGGAGAGATGGCTCAGAGGGTATATGCACCTCCTGCAGAGCCCGATGACACAAGTTCAATCACCAGGACCCACACGTTGGGAGGAGAGAACCCCACAAATTGCCCTCTAACCTCCACACGTGTGCCACGGTACACACCCCAGTAAGAAATAAAATATTTTTAAAATAAAATAAAAATGCATACCCAAGCAGGTCGACCCTGAGATTCACATCTCTCCTCTCCCTGTGGGTTTGTGCATTTCGTGTCGTCTTGTACCACAGAAGTCACACCACAAACCCATTAACTCGGTGTGGAGGGAAGGTGGCTCGCTACATGGCTCTTACCGGGCCGTGTTTTGTTATCTTCACAACATCCTTTCTTTTGGGGAGGCAGAGCGTCTGTGTGTGTCCACACGCAAAGGAGCACATGTGGGAATCAGAGACAACGTTGTACAGAGACAACTTGTTCTCTCCATCCACCATTTGAGTTCCAGGGCTCAAACTCAGGGTATAGCTCTTGACATCAGTCGCTTTTACCCATGAACCACCTCCTCAGCCTCCACTTCTCTGATCTCCACATGTGCGCCTTTGCATGTAGACACACGGAGACTCTCTCTCTCTCTCTCTCTCTCTCTCTCTCTCTCTCTCTCTCTC
This sequence comes from Peromyscus maniculatus bairdii, assembly GCF_049852395.1. Classification (NCBI taxonomy): domain Eukaryota; kingdom Metazoa; phylum Chordata; class Mammalia; order Rodentia; family Cricetidae; genus Peromyscus; species Peromyscus maniculatus. The sequence continues at coordinate 61,646,424 of NC_134860.1, read as the reverse complement.
TCTTTCTCTCTCTGTCTCTGTCTGTCTTTCTCTCTCTCTCTGTCTCTCTCTCCGTCTCTCTCTCTGTCTCTCTGTCTTTCTCTCTGTTTCTCTGTCTCTCTCTCTCACACACACAAAGTAAATAAATAAAAATTAAACTTAAAAAAGAAGCCAGGAGGCTGGAGTGATGGCACTGGTTAAGAGCGCCCACAGAGTGCTCTTGCTTTCGCAGAGGACCAGTTCTCTGCACCCACATGGAAGCTCACAACCATGCACAGCGCCAGGTCCAGGTAGTCTGAAGTCCCCTTCTGACCCCCAAGGGCACCAGACATGCCCATGATGCACATGCATATATACAAGCAGAACACTTACACACATAAAATTCAATAAAATTAGGGGCTGCAGAAATGGCTTAGTGGTTAAGCGCACTGGTTGCTCTTCCATGGGGCCTGGATTCAGTTCCTAGCACCCCCACAGTGACTCACAACTATTTGTAATTCCAATTCCAGGGAATTAGATATCCTCTCCTGGTCTTCATGGACACCAGGTGCACAGAGACATGCAAGGGCAGGCAAACCCTCATACACATAAAAAGTAATTAGTTAAATTAAAATTGTATATTGTGTTTTTTAAATTTTTTAATTAATTTTTTGCCAGCCCAATCACAGTTTCCCTTCCTTCCCTCCTCTTCTCCCTGTCTCTCCCCCCATAAAATGGTATTTTTTAAAAGCCCAAACCAAAAAGAGAATTCCTCTTGGTGTATTTGTTTTGAGGCAGACCATGGTTTCCCTTAATGGCTGGACCATGCCTCAATCTGGCTGGGAGTCGTTTTTCTTCATTTATACTGTTTTTACTGTTGAAGCTGAAGGAACCACTGCTAAATGAGCGGCCAAAGATGTCACCAAACTTGCTACAAACAAATCTGTTAGAGCTTCTAAGTTCTTGAGGCAGTTCATCCTTCTCCAAGTCTGTTCGTCTGTCCAGAGACAAGACGCCCACCAGGATCACCACCACTGGGCTGATGCGTACTGCCAGAGCTGGGTTTACAGGGCACTGGGCAAGTGCTGGCAGCCAGGACAGGCGTGGGTTCTGGAAGCATAGGTCACTAAGGCACAGAAAGATCTCTCCAGTTTTGTGAACGGCTCCATGAAAGTGGTCCCAGTGACCCTGAGTGGTGTCATCTGGGGGACAGGAAGAGAACATAAAGAACAACTAAACAGAGTGACTGCCATCCAAGGTGGCTTGGATCAGCACACCAGTCACTACTGCCCCACTGTCACCATGGACAGAGTGGGACATGTGCCCAAAGTTGAACAGTTTTGAAGTGCATCAATGCACACTCCAGGTAGCCAGATATCTCTGCCGTGAACTGGGAGATGATCAGCATCACTTTCTCCAGCCTCATCCAGCTGTCTGGCTCATCGTGCCTGGGGAACTTGGACTTTGGGTACCAGAGCCAATCTTTCTACTTAATAGTTTGAAGTAGTTATCAAGGAGTTGTCTGAACCCCCCACTCAGGTGACTTACATGGAGTTTCTGCTGTTTTGTGTGTGTGTGTGTGTGTGTGTGTGTGTGTGTGTGTGTGTGTGTGTGTGTCTTCAGGACATTTATGTGTCTGGGTGCTAAGTATTAGAGCTCAGGTCTTCAGAGGAACTTGTGGCATAAGAAACTTCCAACAGAGTTCTGAGTTGCTGGAGAGAGGCAATCAGGTGGACAGCAGACCAAAAGGTCTGCATCCATCCATCCTTTCAAGGTGGACGCCCACTTCTACACACACACACACACACACACACACACACACACACACACACACACACACACCTTGTAAATTTTTAATCTCGACAGATTACTTCAGCTGGAGATTTCACACTTGGTCCATGGAGAAAAGCATCAAGATGTGGGTTATTCCAACAAACTGTAAAATCTGACAGTCAAAGATGCCGAGGAAACCAGTAAACCTATTGGCTTTGCCAAATGGATGGAATGCCCATACAAATATATTCCTTGTTTCCCCAGCAGAGGGCACCTTATGATTGCCTAACTGTGATGGGTGGCAGACCGGCAGTCTGAAAGCCATTTGTTGGCAGATTTGTTTCCTCAGACCTTCTCTGCTGTTGTTTGAGCAAGAAACATGAGGAGGTGGGAAGCCAGAGTGAAGAGCCGGGGAAGAAGCCAGGAGACTCCAGCTCATCGCTGGCTCCACACTGGCTGACTGCTGACAGGCCAGTGGTATTATTGGTTCTCAATCCGGTAATGACTATGAGTTATGCCCCAACTGCCACTTTAGAGCCCGCTCTGGTGCTGACAGCATCCATTGCCATGATGGCTATGTCCCAGAAAACCGGTGGAATCAATGGAAGGCCATGGTTTTACATGCTGTAACTCCAAGCCCCAGAGAGACTCACTGTCTTCTAGAAATAAAAGTAGTCATCATCTTTTAAACAGAAACGTCGTTTGCTTAAAAGAAATCCATTTGTGTCCCCTAGATGCCCTGGCACCTTTTTATGGTGGTGGCCTCAGCTTCTTCTCTGGGAGACCAGCGGGTGAGGAGATCAGGGTAGTTGTGATCAGGGAGGCCAGAGTACAGGAGGAGATACTGTGAGTGCCACTGGGCCCCCTGAAGAGCAGGGTGGGAGGAGACAACATGCTGTGGGCTGGGGTAAAGGGATGGGTAGTGGCTGAGGGCATTTCTGACTGAAGCTGGGGTGTGGCCTCATAGGGACAGCAGGAGATAGAGAAGCCTCTCTAATTGGTGGAGCCTGTAGGCCTGGGGGTCTCCTGCTACAGCGGGGTCTGCTATCTACTCCACCCCCCCCTTGAGCCTCAAACTCAGAAGTGTGATTTCTAGGCCCTGTTCTTAGGATTGACCAGACCGTTGTTTACAGGAGGGTGGGGAGGTGAGGAGGTAGGAAAGCCTAGTTCATGGTCTGAGATTTGGGGCCAATTTGTATCATCAGAAGGCTCCCGCCCCCCTGCCTTTTGCGTTTTCTTGCTCCTGTCCTTTGCCCCCCCTCCCCCACATTATGTCCCTTCTCACCTCTCCCTATCTTGTGTTTTCTGGGGCTTAGCTCTGAGTAGAAGGGCAGGAACTGTGCCTTTTCCTGGGAGACCGACAGTCATGCAGGCACCTCCTGCTGTGGCCAAACAGAATGCCCCTGAGCCATCTCCCAGAACAGTGCTGGCTCCTGTACCATCTCCCAGAAGAACACAGCCTTGGCTCCCATCCCATCAAGCACAGCCAAGGACCACAGCAGGCACAGCACCATGTCTGCAGACAAAGGCTGGCTGCATGCTTGTTTGATTTTGTGTCTTTCAGCCAAACGGTTTGTGTGCCCTCCCGATTCAGGTACCAAGTAATGAGCAGCTGTGCGGATGCCATGCACATTTAAATTTTGTGGAAGAAGTTAACACCAGCTGGAGTTGCGATCTTTCTTCCCACACTCAACCACATTGTCCTGCTGCCTGCCAGGGGCTGACATGGCACATCCTCTCACTAAAGAGTCTTTGTGGCTGCAGCGGATGGAAGATTCTGGGTCTGATCCCAGGCTGAGGGCCCATCTGTAACCACTTGGATGCTCATGGCTGTGGCTTGGTTACCTATGTACTTCATCAACCCTCTGAGGTCATGTTTGGCCCTAAGTCTTGTTTTGGCCAAATACGTGTGAAAAGTGGACAGCTAAAGGGCCAGCAGTGGGAGCCAGGAAGAAAGGCCAGAGAGGAGAAGCAGACGTACTGCTTTGGGTGATCTGATGTTCTAGTTTCTTTCTGTTGCTCTGATAAAACACCCTGACCACAAGCAATTCCGAGGAGGAAGGGTTCATCTGGCTTATAATTCCGGGTCACAGTCTATCATTTTGTGATACCAAACAGGAAGGGAAGGGAGAGATTGCCTGGAGCCACCGCCAGGACAAGGAAGATATAAGGTACCGATAAGCCATGAGCCACATGGCCAAGTATAGATTAATAAAAATGGGCTAAATATAAGAGTAAGAGCTAGACAATGATAGCCTGAGCTAATGACCAAGCAGTTTAAATAATGTAAGGGTCTGTGTGTTTATTTTATAAGTGGGCTCCAAAACTGGTGGGACTTGGGGGGAGCTGGAGAGAAATTCTCCAGCTACAGAAGCCAAGGCAGGAACTCAAGCAACTGACCACATCGTATCACAGTCAAGAGCAGAGAGGAGAATGTGCCCATGCTATCTGCTTTCCATGTTAACTTCCTACTGTCCATATGGCTAGAGCCGGAATAGCACCTCTCATATTGAGCTTGTCTTCCTACACCAATACACAGTCAAGACTCCCCTCCTATAGACATGGCCATAGACCAACCAGATAAAACAATGACTCAATGAGGTTCTCAGCTGAGTCCAGGTTGAGAGTTACCACTAACCACCACAGTGGTTAGCGCAAATACCTCAGAGTGGGTGGCTCACACAGTAATTTCTGTTGTCATGATTCCGAAAATCAGAAGTCCAAGTGTGAGCAGGGCCCTCCCGAGGCCTCCCTCCTGCGCTTTCAATGGCCATCTTATCTCCATGTCCTCACATGGCCTCCCTCTGTGTGTCCAAATCACCTTTTTAAAAATAAAGACACCGGCTGGGCGGTGGTGGCGCACGCCTTTAATCCCAGCACTCGGGAGGCAGAGCCAGGCGGATCTCTGTGAGTTCGAGGCCAGCCTGGACTACCAAGTGAGTCCCAGGAAAGGCGCAAAGCTACACAGAGAAACCCTGTCTCGAAAAACAAAAAAAAAAAAAAAATAAAGACACCTATACCTATGACTTCATTTTAATCTATTACCCCCATAAAGGCCTCATATCCAGATACATCTAGTCTGAGGTCCTCCATTGCAACATTTGAACTTGGGAGACTGAAGTCCAGTTTGTGACACCTAGCATAAGCCATTGTTTCCCAGTGGCCACAGCAGGCCCAGGACAGACACAAGGTGGAGTCTAGCCATGGCTCCCGAGGAACTAATGGAATGAATCCAGACCCAGCTACCCAGTAGGAGACCCCCAAGCCAATGAGCTTCATCAGCCAGAAAGGCCTGCTTATCACATGCTGTCCCGGTGAGGCCACACCCACGTGAGGGGAGCTCTGGGAATCACTTCTGCTGGCAATCTCCCCTGAATCCCCTGCCCAGTTCTTCTTATGGTTCCAAAAGCCCTCAATTCTCCCATCCCCTACCCTTCCCCTTCCTAGAAGTCCCGGAGTAGCTTCCATTTTCCCAGCCAAGGGCTTGATCCCATCTAGGCCCTGTAAGGAGAAGTGGATGTGGCCCAGGCAGCGTGGGACCTTCTGTCTAACACATGGCTTCTTGAGAGGCTGAGCCTCCAGAGTCTTGCTGCCATCCTGATAGAAACCACTTGTGGGCATGTGGGATGACCACTTCCGGTGCCTTTATAATCCTCGGAGGCTTCCCTTCCTCCAGGATCTCCGTGTAGGCTGGGCTCTGTGGTTGTTTGCCTTGTGCTTAGGAACAGGGTATTTAAACAATAGCCATATCTGTAGCCCTCTATCTGAGCAGCTCCCATGAGATAGGGCCTGGGGACCAGGTCTGTCTGCACAGCCATTTTCCTCAGGGTCGTGCAGCTCAGCCTTTCCCTCCCAGCCAGCACAACCACAGACAACAGGGTTCTGAGGTGGAGAAAGAACAAGAGGGGAATCCTCTGTATTCACCAAGAAGCAGGAAAGAGCTGTAGAGTCATCAGTCCACATTCCCCTGTATCCAGATGGCCAGTGAGACTCAGGATCTGGGGTGTGGAGGCTGCAGGTTGGGCTGGCCACAAAGCCCCCAGAGCACACGCAGGCAGTTGGCCCAGCATAATGCAGCCGCCGCTGGGCTTCTGAGCAAAGGGCTACATCACTTCCGAGAGATCACATTCATGTCCCTGAGTCTGGTCAGTACCTGCGAGCATCTCTGTTCCTCCACTGCCCTGTGTAGTTCAGCTGGCTTGATCTCCAAAATCCACATCAGGGATTACGCCCAACCTCCCACATGTGACCTTCCACAGGACTGCTCTGTCCAGGTCGCCATCTTCTCATTGCTCTTCTGAGCTTCATTTCTGCGCCTCATCCCTTCTACTTTCTTGTGTGGGCATGTACATGTATGCAGGTGTGCATGTGTGTATGCATGTCCAGGGTGGAGGCCTCTGCATAGTTCCCAAGGTGCCACCCGCCTTGCTTTTTGAGACTGGGACCTAGACCTTGCCAATTAGGCTAGGCTAGCTGGCCAGTGAGCCCCAGGGCTGGACCTGTCTCTGCCTCCCCAGTGCTGGAGTGATAGGCACATACTACCATGCCTGCCTTTTTTAGTTGGGTCCTGGGGGGGTTAGACTCAGGTTCTCACTCTTGCAAAGCAGGCACTTGATTGACTAAGCCATTCCCACCCCTTGACTCTGCTTTCTATCAGTCAAGTACCTTCTTAGACTTTGATAAGGCTTACCTCGGATCTTCTGTCACTCAAAAACCTCAAAACACTTCCTATATAACCCAAACTTGGACTCCTGAGGCCCAAGAGGCTGGTGAGAGCTGCCTCAGCTCCTGTAGCCCACTAGGCAACCTGGCCTCACTATCCCATATCTCTCCGAGAACACATCCTTCCTTCAGTCTGTGACCTTGCCTCTCTGTCGCCAGCCTTTTGCCCTGCTCTGGTCACGGCCATTACTCCATTGTAACACCAACTGCTCTGGGAATCATACACGTGGAGATTTTACCAGTTAGAGCTGTCTCTCCACACAGGACACACGGCCTCGTGTGTGTGTGTGTGTGTGTGTGTGTGTGTGTGTGTGTGTGTGTGTGTGTGTGACACACGGACTTACATGTACATGTGAAGGCTAAAGGTCAACAGCTGGTGTCTTCCACCTTATTTATTGAAGCAGGGTCCCTCACTGAACCTGGAGTTTACAGATTCAGTAGACTAGCCAGCAAATTTATTGCAATTTCCTTTTTTTTTTCTTCCTTTTTTGTTTGTTTATTTTTTTCGAGACAGGGTGTCTCTGTGTAGCTTTGGTGCCTGTCCTGGATCAAGCTCTGCCCTTATATTTACTGTAGTCATTTAAAGCCCATGTCAGCTTTCTTTGTGTTGAAGAAGTAGACATGCATCCTGGGCACTGGGGTGAAAGAGTCTATGATTTCTCTGTGTCCTTTGAGTCACATGGCCATTATGGTGGTAGATTTTTCTTTTTTCTTTCTTTCTTTTTTTTTAAATTTGAGGTAGGGTCTCACTCTGTAGCACTAGCTGCTCTGGAATTCACTAAATAGACCCCACTGGCCTCAAACTTATGGAGATATACCTGACTCTGCCTCCTGGGCTCTGGGATTAAATGCATGTACCAACATGCCCAACTTTAGGAATAGATGTCTGAGTACTTCCCTGTACTCCCTCATAGCCACAGGTTACATTATCTGTTCTCAACCTTTGGGGGTGGAGGCAAAGGATCCTTTCACAAGGGTTGCCCAAGACCATCGGAAAACACAGATATTTATGTTATGATTCATATAGTAGCAAAATCACAGTTATGAAGTAGCAACAAAGATAATTTTATAGTTGGGGGGTCACCACAACACGAGGAACTGTATTAAAGGGTCGGAGCATTAGGAAGGTTGAGAACCACTGGGCTGCATGCTATATGTGTTTTTTGAGAGAGCCTAGTCACACCCGCTCAATCTTCTGGAGTTGCCGATAGGTGTTTCACATAATGGAATTCCTGACCCACCTTGACCTCTGATATGGCCTTCCTAAGGTTACGAAGTCAGGACTATTTCAAGACCCTCCCTACCCTGGTACCCTTGACCCTCTGGGGCATGTGAAAGAGCAGATCTGAGGAACCACACAGCCAGAATCTAAGTCTCCAGAGTGTGCTTTCAGGGACATCTCCATAGCTCTCCTGTATACTGATTTCAGGTTTAAGAGTGAGGGGCTGAAATGTTCTGAAGCTCAAGCCTTCCCCAGAGCACAATGATAACATCACCTAGTAGAATCAGCTTGGACAGACTACCACAGGAAGGAAAGGATTGCTTCTCGTATGGCTTTGGTCAAATGCAGGCATGATGGCTACATGAACTGTGCTCACATGGCCTGTAGGATGAAGTCCATGGTGACCCTCCAAGTGGCCCTTCTTGGAGGAACGTCCTAGAGAATCTTTTTCTCCCTCCTACATCTTCATCTAATTGTTTAAATAATCCATCCATCCATCCATCCATCCATCCATCCATCCATCCATCTATCCATCCATCCATCCAATTATGGCCCTGGTCTTGTATATGTTGTAACTGTGACAAACAAAAAGGAAAAAAATGTCTCTATTTGGATATCTTCTTTTGAAATATTTTTATTTCACTTTTTTTCTAACAGTAATATAGAAACAAATAATCATAAAAATAAAATTGTAAATTGTCCATTGATTATGTAATAGCACTTGGTATTGCTACAGGGGTAGATCTTGGATGAGGCCAGGTTATGGCCAGGCCTGTCCAGGTCCTCTAGGCTCTGTGATTGCTACTGAGCCCACAGAGGCATTGGACATGACCTTGTGGCAGCACAGTGGATATTTCGTGTCTCATGGGCTGGGGGGGGGGCGCGGGGGGGGCGGGGGGGGCGGGGGAGAGACTCCGGGGGGGACATGGAGATGGTTAATGATGAAATAGCAAACAGGACTGTGTACATATGGTCAGCCAGGGGACTGGCTGTGGAAGGCTACTAATGTCACCACTGACCTACAGACATCTCTGCATGGATCCTACAAGCAGAATGAACAGTTCATGGTTTGTGCTCACCATGAGAGACAGGGAGCTAACAGATACTAGCTGCACATAAGAAAACAAAGTGGCTCCCCTCTACTTTTGTGACACCCCCCAACCCCCACCTTCCCTCTTCATCCCCAGATGGGATGAACTTGGGATGAACTTGAGATGAACAACTTAAGCTGAAGCATCTACCCTATTCAGATCCATGCCTGGGGCACAGTTTCCTCAGAGAACAGAAGTAGGAAGAAGATGGTAGGGTTAGCTGAACACAAACTGCTCCGTCACATATTTTGTTACTGTCCACATCCAATTCGATCCCTCTGCTTTGCTTTAAGCTAAGGGTGTCAGTTTCTGTAATGACTGGTGGTGTCTTTTCCCTTTTTATGTTTTTGAGACATGGTCTCATGGAGCCTAGGCTGGCCTGGAGAACTTACTGTGTATCATAGGCTAGTCTTGAACACCTGATCCTCCTCCTCCAACTCCTGAGCACTGGGATTAAAGACGTGCACTCCCGTGACTGGCTAACGATTAATTTCTTCCAACCAGTTTGGCATTATTTTTAGGACATGGGATGGGCCTTCTTTCGTGTGTTTTCTGTGACATGGTATGTGAGTGTCAGCCGGCAGGTGACTGGAGGCGAGAGGTGATGAGGCCTCTTGGGACTTGGCAGTGTTTTGTGTAGTCTCTAAGGGAGGGACTGGGGTCAAGGCCTCTGGACTTCAAGGCTTTTAAGAAATATTGGCTACCTTGTTCTACGTTTTCAAAAAGAAACACAAACTGCCTGGCTCTTTGAAATCACAAGGAAGAGACCATTCAGTTATATGCTCCCATTCCAGCCTCTCCCTGGGTGTGTTGTGGCATGTGTGGACCTAACCCATGGGGATTACCAGGAGGAAGAAACATTATATACAGAGAACAGTCAGCATAGAGTTCGGGACTATGACAGATGGTAAGGGCCAAGGGTCCACCATCTGGGCTTCATGCTCCTCCCTCCCAATACTTTGGATTGCAAAGTGGGGAGAATGGGTGGAGCCTGAACGGGAAGGAGAGAGAGTTGGCAACTTATGGGTTTGGCAGAACATCAGGCCATCTTTTGGAGTTCAAGTTCATTGACAGGAGATCTGTCTAGGCCTGATTCACAGTAATTTCTCACCTTAATTATTCCATAGCCACTAAACAGCCAGGTGACTTGAGGGAAGCCAGTCTCTTTCCTGGCCTCACTTAGCCCTCTCTGCTAATGAGCAGACCTCACTAGACACACCCAATGCCTGAGAAACTTGTGTTAACAGGATTACACGTGGCCCGATATGCTGTACCAGGTCTTTCCTGGACCGATCCGCTTAATATTCTGCTGATCTCAAGCCTGCTGCTAGGGGAAAAAAACCTCTCAAAACTGAACCCCAAATTCTTCTTGGCTTACTCAACCGGTTCTCCACATGGACAAGAACCAGACGGGTATTAACGAGTTAGCAACGCATCAGGTAACGGTCATGGTCAATTAAAATTCATTGTTTAGGTCAGGCATGGTCTTGAGAGGCTCAGTATGGGCTTCTGGACTCCCTGGGGTCTTTGGTGCTGAGGAGAAGGTGATGTGGTGACACCATCAGGTCCCACCAGAAAGGTCTCTGTCCTGCCTCCTGCAGCAGGATTCACTTGGGGGGACATCTGCTTCCTGTCTGCCTGGTTTGGTCACCAGTGGCCTGTGGGTACTCTCCTGGGGTTGTCAGGGGCAGCAAAATAACTGAAGTGGTTGTAACCGGAGCTAGGGGGACACCAGGGCATCTGGGTTCCTCTACCAAAGCTATACAAGGTACATGTGTCACGGAGCAGGCTGGACATAGCATGGTCTTGTAGCATCAAGGATGAAGTTCCAAGTAGGAGGGCAGAGTTCCTTCCCAGGGATGCTGGTGGCCATCAACAAGAAACCTGCGTTCCCATGTGTCACCGTGCTATTCCTTTGGGTTTTCCTGTCCTAGCACATCCCTACCCAGGTTGCTGAGTCACCTCCTTTGGGGCAATTAGAGCTAGGATGGAGAGGGTGTTGACGCTACGTGAGGGGTGAGTGTGTGCCTTACACATCTAATCTTCCCAGCTTCCCTAGAGCTGAGCTTTCTGTAAGAACAAGCTTTGTGGGTGGGGAGGTCCCCTTTGGGATCCAACATCATAGCACCAGTGAATCTAGGACACAGGAAAGGAGGCCACTGAGGGGGGCAGGCCACAGGAATCCTGCTGAGACCCTGTCTTCCATAGCGCCTGCAGACTCTCTGAGTATTGAACATGAAGACCCAAGGATGCAAAGCTGAGGCCCTGCCACGCTACCACCCAGTCCTGAGACCTTCCATTTCCCAGCATGGCCTCAGGGAGACCCACTTTGGGTAACTTGGTCTGAGCTGCCTCTCTCTTGCCCTTAGCTCTGGTCCCCCCACCCCCCACCCCTTCCATCCCAAGGCTTCTCAGCAGAGAGAGAACCTTCTGGAGTTGATGTTCATCTTGGTGACGCCGATGAGCTTGAGTGGTGTGGAAAGGCTGAAAGAGGATGCCAGAGGGGAGTCACAGAAGAGGTCAGACAGCTCATCTCGCTCCTCCAGCTCATAGGCGGCATCATTGAGCATCCTCCTGTGCAGGCGGCAGGTCTGCTCAATCTTCAGCTTGTTGATATCTCCACGAAGGCGCATGAGCTGCCTGGCCAGCTGCTGGTCCTGGAGCCGCATCTCTGCCTGGAGAGGAAAGGCCAGACATGTGTCAGCAGGGGTGTGGAGGCTGCAGTTCTGTGAGCTCTGCTGAGGAGACTCATTAGTAGGACTCCTGACTGGTGTCATGGATCACTGACAGGTCCATCTGGCAGCAGGCGTACTTTCTGGGTCAGAGAGGTGAAAGGACACTATGGTGTCATGGGAAGGTGTCATTGCCCGCTTTGTGCCAGGATAACAACTATGCCTAAATCCTTCTCCATGCCAGTCCTCGCTTAAATTCACCCCCAGTTCATTCCTGTTCTTTGGTGTTCAAGTGGATGTTCGGGCGGAATGAGATTGCAAAGAGTAACAGGCACCAAATTCGGCGGCACAGCTCCTGGGTGGGGCGAAGGGCTGTGATGGGCAGGACAGTGAGAGCTTTCTACTGGGACAGTCCCGATTAGGTCACATGTGTGGGGGCTGGCATAACGTGCTTTGTTATTTGTCAGTTCTTACATTTTACACTGTATTTTCATCACATCCACCTACTACTACCATCCGCTTATTTTCCCAAGTGCCCTCCCATTCTAACTTTCAAATTCATGTCCTCCTTTAAAAAAAAAAAAGTGTAAGTAATAACTCAGAGTCCACTTAGTGCTACCCACATGCACATGGGTGTGGGTCATCTACGGGGGCGTAGGGCCCTACCAGTGGTCATGTGACCGCCCCCCCTCATTCTGCAGCCTGCTAGTTTTTCTTTCATCGGACATCTTGCAATGACTTATTGATATATATCTTAATAAATAAAGGTTCCTAAGAGCCGATCATAAAAAGCAAGCTGACATTTACTATGAACCAGAGTTAATCCTCATGGTAGCCTGCAGAGTAAGATTCTTACTATGCCACAAGTCACAGATGGGGAAGTTGAAGTCAGCTGTCAAAAGGCCTTCAGTGATAAAGCTGGGGTAGGGGCTCAGACTGTGGGTAACCAGGAGACTGACAACTCAGTCAGTTCTGCCTCTTAGGTAGAGTGGAGGGGCCTAAGGTACAGAGCTGACCAAAGCTGGGAGACCCTCCAGAGGGGTTCTGATGTGTTTTTTGTACCTCTGTTTCCTGTTAGGAAAGGGGTGTACTGAGAACTCTCAGCAACACTTTACAAAATCCATCTGCACCCCAAACCCTGCGGCACCTCCCAGCCTCCCCGAGGGACCTGCGCCTAAGTTCCATATTTCACTGGAGGGTCCTGGAACTCCAAGGCTTTAAGGTGTGTCTCAGCTTCACTGCTGTGGCTTGGCAGAGATGGAATGCAGCTGTGATCTCACTGGGCTTTGCGGGCAGTGGTGTCCCATTAGCAAAGCTTTGTCACTAAGACAGGCCACCAGCTGTTCCTGCTGGACCTGAGACCCAGTTCCATCCTGCCATTGACTTTGCTTACGACTCCAAGTGTTTCAGTACGTCTTCCGTCCTCAGACTGAGTTCCGTGGCCTACCAGGTGCTTGGACCCAAATGAGCCCTGAGATTCAGGAAGGACCCGCCCTGTGGCTATGCAAATGAATGCAAATTTCTCGCTTTCTCCATGGGGTTTGGAATACCTACCCACTGCCATGAAGAAAATTAGTGACTTCACTAGTGAGCATTCAGTGTTCTCTCTCCCTCCCTCTTACACACACACACACACACACACACACACACACACACACACACACACGCACACACACACTACATACATAAACAATAAATCTTCTTTCTTAAATGTGGAGGACCCACACAGAATTTGAAAAAAAAAAAATAGAATCTATACAACATAAAATGTATCCTCTTGATCATTTTGAAGCACACAGTCCAGTAGTGTCAAAGACATGCATTGCTGTACAGACATGGCCACCACCCAACGCCAGAATTTCCCCATATTTCTCAACTAAAAGAGGTGCTCATTAAAAAAAAAAAAAAAAATCCCCATCCCCTTCCTCCAGCCCCTGACAACCCCAGTCCACTGCCCTTCATCTCTATGAACTAGATGGCTCTAGAAACCCCCCCCCAGCCCCCCAGCCCCACCCCGTGAGGAGGATCCTACAGTGTTTGTGCTTATGTAGCTGGCTTATTTCATGCCTCATCATGCTCTCCAGGTTCACAGGTTTTTAAAATTAAATTTCCTTAGCCATGTCTAAAGGTCACAGGTCACTGTGGGTAACATGAATGACAAGATCTGTACCCCCACCCCTGGCTCCCTGGCTCTTCCCCACTCCAGGCCAGAGGCATCACATTTATCTGTCTTACAGACAAGGAAACTAACTCAGGCCCAGCCCTCCTGGGAATGGTGGCACTCAGATCCCTCTGGGTCAAGCAGTGGCCTTCCCGGGGCCTGGAGGCGATGACGGACTTCTGGGGGAGACCCTGTTGCAAGCCCCCACCCCACCCCCGCCCTCAGCGCTAGCTGAACAAGTCACTAATGCGGAAATCCTACCTACCCTTCTCCAAGAAGGGGCTGAGGAGGGCTCCAGACCAGACAAGAAGCTGTGCCTAGTAACCCTAGGGCAGTAGCTAACAGTGGCCAAATACTTCCCTTCCAGCCAGGAAGGGACCCACAGGAGCACCTAGGCTGGTGCACTGGTCCTAAGACTCAGCCTAGGGGACTCAACATCAATCAAATACTGTCCTCCAAAGCTCAGTGTAGGATGTCCTTATTTTCCACCCCACATCCCCAGGGCGGCCTGCCCTCCCTCTGGGGAGGCAGGCACAGGCTGGAGTTAGAGCCGTGGTTCGTTTGTTCCAGAGATCCCACAATCAGGGCACAGCCCCTGGTGAAAGAGGATTGGGTGGGGGGGATGCCATTGGTGAGGGGTTAGGGGGCTGGTAGGGAGAGGGTCTCCAGAGGCCTGGGGGAGTGGAGATAGCCTTTCTGAGAGGACCACCCCTGTCCTTCAGACTCCTCTGCGGCCTGTGGACACTGGTGGTTTTGAGACAAATGAGAAGCCTCTTAGGAGACTCGGCCTGTTTCTTCAGGTAGAAGGTGAACTCCCAAGGGCAGGATTAGCTAACTAAACAGTAATTACAGGGCTCGGCAAGAGCAGAGATTTCCCGACTTCCCAGCTCGCTGTGGGGTGAAGAGAGGCGATGGAGACAAGGAGGGATGAAAGGTTGGGAGAAGAGTCCGCTGAGAGCCTCCAGAACAGAAAGCTCTCAGGTGAATGCGTCTCTGCTTACTGGGGAGAGATCACCACACCAAGTACTTTCCTGAGGAGAAAAGAGAAGCTCGGGCCTGCTCTGGGCTGGGGCAATGAAAATGAAGGCGGTGGACATCCTCGGGATGTCCTGAATAAGTTCAGTGGGTACCATATATGTGACCACGGGTTCCACCCTAAACAACTGGAGGCAAGGACTCCCAGAGACCTGTGCCCCAAGTTCACAGCGGTACACCCCAACTGCAAAATAGATGAGCACAGCCGATCCACGCTCTGGATGTTATCCAGTCTTAGCAAGGAGGAGATTCAGACACATGTCACAGCCTGGATTTGGGGGGCATTATGCTAAGTGACATTAGGGTTTGCCAGGGTGTTGGGGTTGGGAATAAGTGTTTAACAGTTCCTGTGGACACTATCTCAGCCTGAGAGCCTCCATTTGTCTCCGATAGGAGTGGTGTGAGGGCAGGAACTATCTCAGCACGTGTGACGGAAGGGGCAGAATGCATTCCATTTCCACATGGTTGGACAACAGAGACCTAATTCTTGAGGTTTACAAACACTCTTTGTATTCTGCTCTGGTGTTTGTCTAGCTTCACCCAAAGGTCAGCCATTGTTATAATCAGACATGTATAATGTCAGGCATTGTTACAATCAGTATTGTGTTGGAGTCCGCCTAGAACCAGGACAATGCAGGACACTTTAACCTTAGTCTGACCCCTGTGAATGCCGTACTGATGAGGGTGGAAGGACCAGGTGGTATAAGGTAAGGTGTCTTGTTCAATGGAAACTTGAGTTTCTGGGAACCTCTAGAAGGAAAAACTCAAAGGTTCCCAGAAGCCAGCTCTACATTGTGAATGGGTTTCCAGGAGAGTTATGGACTCAGGTAGAAGTGGAAGTATGCGCCATGGAGAAGTTGTTTCTAAGAGAGGAGGCGGCTGGGCCACATAGGTGGGACTGACCTCTCCTGACAGTGGGGAGGCCTTTTGATCTGTAGCCCTGGCCTGGGCTGTGGGTGAGAGAGCTGGCGGGCTCCCTGGCTCCCGTCCCCTGGGCCTGTTCAGTAGGAAGGAGGGAGCTGGTTATATTGCTTGCTCTGTCTGGGCCTAGTCTATTTCCTCTGAGTCGGGCCTGTATTGAGTGGGAAGGCCAGACTAGAGTCCAGGGCTAACAGAGCTTGGGGCCCTTCAAGGCCTCCTGGGGAATTCCTGGCTCTACACAAGTGTGAAGCTCTAAAGATGTGATAAGGTTTTCAACTTTTCATACTTGGAAAGTCCCCAAACTGTTACCTTCTCTATGAGAGGCTGGACTTTCAGAGCTACCAGGGGCTCTGGCTTCCAGCCCCCAAACAGCCCTTTCTAGGTGAACATTCCTGGGCAAGTGTGAACCCCTGGAAGAAAAGGGGAAAGGATGGCTGCCCCCCACCCCCACCCCCATCCCTACTGCTTCAGACAGTGCTGGGGTGTGAAGGAGGGAGGTGTGCCTGGAAGGGGCACATAACAGAGAGAAGCTGGAGAGGTGAAGTGAGGGTGGTGGGGACCTGAGTTGACACTTCTCAAAAGAAGACAATTTGGTAGCAGGCAAATTATGGCAAAGGTGTCCAACATCTCGAATCACTGGGGAAATGCAAATCAGAAGTACAATGAAGCTGGGTGTGAGGGCGTACCCCTGTGATTCTAGCACTTGGGAGGCTGTGCCGGGCAGATCATGAGTTCAAGGCTGACCTGGGCTATGTTATAAGTTCTAGGCTAGCTGGATGCAGATGCAGAGTGAGACCCTGTTTCAAACAATAAACAAACAAACACCCACAGCAAGATACCACCTCACCTCAGTTATCATGGCTACTATCAAAGAGACAGGAAATAGAAATGCTGGTAAAGATATGACAGACACACAGACACACACACACAGACACACACAGACACACACACACACACACACACACACACACACACACACACACACACGCGCACATGCATCACTATAAACAGAACTACTTACCTTGACTACCTGAGAAGTTTTAACGTACTCCCATGTTTATTGAAGGACAGTCTACCACAGTCATTATCTTAAGTGAAATAAGCCACACACAGAAAGACAAATAGCACATGTTCTCACTCATTTGTGAAAGCTGAAAAAAAGTTGAACTCTAGAGGTCACTGGAGGCTGGGACGGTGATGGGGAAATACAGAAAGACTGGGTAGTGGGAAATCCATTCCAATATTCTTTTGGTAGTACTGGGGATTGAACCTAGGGCTTCATGAATGGGAGGCAAGCACTCTAACACTTCACTACGGCCCTAACTCAGTTCTACTAGTCTAATCATACCCAGATAAATAGTCTACAACAATTTAGTATATATTTCAGAATAACTCAAGGAGAATTTGAATGTTCCCACCACAAAAAAGGGATGGTACTTGAAAAAGTGGAAATGTTAATTTTGATTTGACCAACACACAACATATCTAATTATTCTACCATACCCCACAATAGATCCACATATGTTGATTAAATATATATATATGACTATATATATTAAATATCTATGTGACTATATATATAGTCAGAAAGGGATTATCCAGCCTACAGACATGCTTCAGACTGAACCAACTCCTTCGATACTTTTTGTTTGTTTGTTTTGAGACAGGGTTTCTCTGTGTAGCTTTGCACCTTTTCCTGGATCTCGCTCTGTAGCCCAGGCTAGCCTCAAACTCACAGAGATCCGCCTGCCTCTGCCTCCCAAGTGCTGGGATTAAAGGCGTGTGCCACCACCTCCCGGCCCCCTTTGATACTTGAGACCACCATGGCTGGCCTCTGTGTTAGCATAAGACACCTCCTCATGCAGAGTGGAAGAATTAAATTCTTGGAAAGAGGGAAAAACGGAGTTAACTTTGGAGACTAACACAACAAAGGGCCAGGAGTTGAGAGGCTGTGTTGAGGAAGCAGAAGGCACCTTCATGCTCACTGACTGAAGGAGCAGTGGTACAGCGTAGCCATTCGGAGCATGGGCTCTGAGGCTGGGCAGGTCTGGTTTCACACACACACACCCCACCCCCATGCTGATAATCAGTTCCCTCATCTGTAAAGGGGGGGTGCTAATACTATCAGTGGCCCCCACCTTGAAAGGTGGCTGTGAGCATCAAGTGTTGTGATTGGAGTAAACACACACAGTACTGATCCTGGCCTTGGTCCCTCCTCTCTATTCTCCTTTACCAACACCCCCACAGGCAGGTATTTGTCACCTCCATTTTACAGGGAAGGATTAGGTCAACTGCACGTGGGATACAGCAGAACTGGAAGTCTAATCTAATTGCAGATGGGTGCTTTTCCCACCCCCACCCATGACCAGTGACTGGGCCAGCTGCTTTACAGTTGCCTGTGGGTACTCAATAACTTCCCAGACTACTCCAGATTTGCAGCATGGACTTCCGCAGAGACCAGGAGGGATCCATCCTAAACAAACACCCTGGGTGCCCTCCCCTCTCCAAAGCAGGACTCCACCTGCAGGTCCCTAGGTGATATTGTCTTCTCTTGAGAGAGACTCTCTGGAACACAAGACCCCATCCCACCTACCTCAGCTCCACACCCCAGCCACCCAAGGACTCCTCATCTTACTACAGGGGGGATGTGGTGGGATGAGAAAATCCCCTCTTGCCCCCTGTGGCTCTTGGGTTGCCCTGAACTGCTTCTCTGCTGAGCTGTGGTCCACGGACTCCTTTGTTCCCTTCTCAACCCTGCAGTGAAGAAGGGGGACTGTGGGCGGGGCCTTGGGAGGGGGTCAGCTTCGGCCTATTGGCCACAGTCCCTATAGCTCTTAGGTCCCAGAGACGTGTCTGGGGATGGAAGGCCTGAGTTCTCTCCTTCTAGGAGACTCTTTTCTGCAGGGCCAGGCACGAATTCCAATTACAGTGGCAAGACAAAAGAACCCAACACTTTTCTCCCTCTGACCTTTGATTTTTAATAACCCCTTTCTCCTTGATTATATATGGTGTTTCTATTTTAGAAATTTCTGGAAACTACAGAAAAGTAGAAATAACAGCATTACCAAGAAGAGAAGAATATCGTCACCGCTCTGACACCTTTCATCTCCTGAGCCTTTGTCTATAAGTTCTCCTTCAAAATTTATTTATTTATTTTGAGACGTGGTCTTGCTACGCAACCCTGGCTGACCTGGCACTCTCTGTGGAGCTCAAGTTGGATTTAATACAAAAATTGTCATAAACCCTACAAAGTCAGTATCTTCTCAGACAAATAAACTTGGGTGTTTATGAGTAGAAGAGACAAGCCCTGGGCAGACAGATGCCTGGGCTTCTTGTGTGTCAAGGCCCACACCCCCAGTCTCCTGCTGGCTGCCTCTCCATAGCTCATCATCTTCCCCTGAGACACAATGGTCCCAGTGACATGTTCTGGGGCATGGCATGCAACCCTGTGGGGCCTTCTAGGAGCATCCTCTTCTGAAACCATCAGGGTTTTTTGAAGGTGGGCCTTGGAGAGCATGTGGCCCATGACATGAACATGTGACAGCTCTCTGAAAGAAGGAAGAGTCCTGGATCCTGAGTCAGATGGGCGCCATCCTAACAGGCTTAGCCACAGCCTTGGCTGTGTTACTTAAACCCTCTGTCCTAAGACTTCCGGTCTTTCTGAGTCTCTGTCTTCTCCTTTGTAAAATGGGAAGAGCCAATAGCCTCAAGCTTCCGGGAGCACCTCTGGGACCTTAGAGTCCTCTCTCCTGCCATCCATCATCAAGCATCTCCATCCCACACGGTGACTGTGACCTGTCATCTGGCTGGGTATCCAGCAGAAAAGGTAACGGGAGCTGGTGCCATACATGCCAGAGCCATGTGCTTGCCTAGATGTGCCACTGAGAACTCGGGCTGGCGATGAAACTGAGGCCACAGGCACCACCAGAACCTGGGTCTCCAGCTCTGACACACAGGTCCTGCCTGGTTAGTACCCACCAGGTTTCCGATTCTGTTTCTAACAGCTATAAACACCTTCTGCCTGCAGGGATCAGACACCTGCAGGAAACTAACAGACAGAGGAGGTGCTACGGGTTCTCAGGTTCTCACCACAGAGTGCATTGGGGACCAGGGAGGCTTTTACTTTTGTCTGTCCCTGACAGAGCAGATGTTCTGGCTCCTGTTTCTTATCTCCTTATCTGTCAAGGTCACTTCTGAGCAAGACCATAGAAACAAGACAGACTGCTGGTGGCTCATTCCAGGCCCAGGCCTGAAGCTGCTTCCCTGACCAAAAGGAGCTAGCTACTAGGCAACTGGAATTCCACACTCAGCTGGAAGAAGCTGACAGACTCCTGCCGCCCAGGGCCATGGCTTTCCCATGCAGGACTGCCACCACCTCATCCCAGACCGCCCATTAGGCTGTCTTCACTGCAGGCACATAGCTGGGGGCTGTGACCTGGTAACCAGAGCAGTCTAGAATCAGCAAAGGAACAAGATGGTTATTTTCGAGGACCCTGAGAACAGTGAGGTCGGATCTTAGCTTGGGGATGTCAGGTGGCCCCAAATCACCAAGGATAGAAGCTGCTCTGCCTGCCACAGTTGGGTGGTGACATGGTCTCTTGATCTAGTTGGAGCAGAGATGCCAGGACTTAGTTGGATGTCATATGATATTTATGGTGTGAGAATCAATGAATGAGTGGAGACCAGGAAAGGACCAAGGGAGCAAGAAGGGATACCAGATGGGAAATGAGGGAGGTCCCTAAGCTTAAGTTGTCTGCCCTGTTTCTGCAAAGGGGTCAGAGTGCTGGAGCTCAGGCCAGCAGTCCAGGAACCACACTTCTTAGAGATGGCCTCATGACCCTTGAGGGTTGGCTTCCCAAGATCCCTGGTACATTAGCCGAAGGGGAAGCCACTCTGCTTTGGGTTGACAGGGATGTTGGCAGAAACACCCCATATCTTGGGGGTGAAAGCCAGGAAGGAATGTCAGGAGGGGTCCCCCAGCCCCTTCTTTGCTTTGGAAACCTGTCCAGATCCGGAAACTCCTCTCTGCTAGCCCCAGAGGAGGCAGCGAAGGGTAGACAACGCTTCCTGTTCCTGCATAGCCTGCCTTTGAATGAGGGCATGTTGACAACCGTCTCCCTGGCTGTTTTAGCAGCTCCCAGGAGGACCACCAGACAGACAGGAGGCACACTACGGGTTGCCCTCTGCTAGGACCAAAACTTCCATTAAAACCAGGGTCTGGTGGCAGAGGCCTAAAATTGCATCTACTTCTGAAGCTGAGGCAGGGGGGATTTGCAAGTTCAAGGCCTGTCTGGGCTATAGAGTGAGTTCAAGGCCAGCCTGTGCAACTGAGAAAGACCTTACCTCAAAAAGCATATTAGAAGGAGGGCTGGCTGGGGATACATGGAAGGGCACTTGCCTAGCATGGGAAGGAAGGTCTTTAAATTCAATCCCCAGGACTACAGACAAACTTCTGCTGAGTTGGGTGTTCGGCAGTATGGAGGGGGAAAACCCACATACTGACTGGAATTAGAGTCTCCGTCTGTTCCTCAGACACGTAGGGGGAAGGATAAATTTGCACATGAGTCTAACAAATACACAGGGAGGGCAGGGGTGCCCAGGAGCAGAGAAAGTTTGATTCTGAAGTTAAATAAAGACAGCATAATAGAGGTTATGCAAACTACTTCCACTGGGGCCTTAAAAATGAGCGGATTTTAGAGGCACCTTGAGGGTGAACATAAGATACATTAGAAAAGTAGCATGAAGCTTTGTTTTAACTGAGACGGAGAGAAGAAAACATTCTAACCCAGCCACTTCCAGCTAAGTGTTTGACAAGCTGCCTTTGCTGGTGTCTGATTTCTGGCAGGGCAGAATTGGGCACGGGGGTCCTGAGATCAGCGCCGGAGCTGCTGCTAGCCCCTGGGGGGCCATCTCTAAGCAGGTGGGGTTCCTGCCTCATTGGGTGCATGGGGATGCTTAAGTGAGGAGTCCTTCACTAAGACCCCTTTGCTGTCTGAACTTGGCTTTGTGGGACAGTTGAGGCAGGGGCAGGATGTGGAGCTCAAGCTTGGGGGCTCCTGGATCTGCCCTCTGAAGTCTTTTCAGGGTCCCTTGGGCCTCTTTCCACCCTTGGTACTCTAGGTGTGGTATGGCATTTAGTGTCCCTTGGAACATATTGGAAATTCCAAATCACAGAGCCCCATCTCAGACCCACAGAACAGAATATTCATCCTTACAAGAGACTGGGTGGGGGGGGGGGGCTCTGGATGCACACTGGAGGTCGGAGGCCAAATGGTTTTTCAGCATGTTCAGCTGAGCCTTCCCCAATCAGGCCAACTCACCAGACTCACTCCCGCATTTCCCAAAAGTGAAGGGTGAGCCCTGGCTTTGGCACTTCCTAGCTAAGTTCACTGACTCCCAGGAGCTTCAGAGAATTCGTCCACACGATGAGAACAAAGACAACAAGTACCCAGGACCTTTGTAGGATGGAATGGCATGCAGGGATTATTCTCACTCAACCTTGTTTTTCTCTCTGCCTCCAACCCACACACTCTGTTGACTGCCGACACCCGTGTGAACTTGGTTTTAGGAAAACTGCCCGCGGCCAATGGAGGATGTTGTGTTTTGTGGCAGCAGCTAAAACTAGCATTATTAGCACAGTGACCTGATGGCCCAGGGTTCAAATGCCAGCTTTCTTATTCCCAGCTGCATTCCTCTCTGAGTCTTTTTGGTCTTCTTGAAAAGGGGAGTTTGGAAAGGCAAGGTCACATGACAACGAGACGTGAGTAACGCAAGTGACGTACCTGGCATACACTGAGCACTGTGACACATCTGTCATCACCATCACCATGATTACCCACCCCTGGTCATCCAGGAGAACGGAAGATGTTGTGCAGATAGAAGGCATGTTACTAATGCACATATTTCTTGTGCCCACGTCAGACAGCCCTTGGCAACCAAATTAGTCCTGACTATGACTGCCCTGCCCTGGGATCCTACAGTCTGAGTTACCCTAAATGTGGCTGGTCTGCTCCTCTTAGCCAGCACACTCTGGGTGGGGCACCTTGCCATGCTTGTTTTTGATGTCCTGGCAGTGAGACTAAGCATGCCGCACAGATCTCAGACAATGTTCTCAGCTAGGCTGGGTGCTGCTTGAACCAACCTTCAAAGTCTCTAGATGTTCAGCATCATGCCCTAGGTGTTCCTTTCAATGGCCTGAGGTGTGGCTGAGGCTTTGGGGGTCTTTCCAGAGCTCCCCATGGTATTTTTCCATCTAAGGGATGACGGGGGTGTCTAGGAAGTTGAAAGGAAGCCCCTACTGTTTTCCATTCGCTCAGAGGAAACACGGAGTTTCTCTACTCCCCCACTCCAAAGGGAAGCCCACAAGGAATGTGAACTTATTTAGACAGTAAACAACTCTGCTCCTAGAAGCAATAAACTCTCAAATGAACCCCAAACCAACAAATTGCATCCTTGGCTAATGGGAGTATTTTTTGTTCCTCTGTGAAAAATAGATCAAAGCAGGATGGCCTTAGGAAGTCAGGGTGTAGCTTTCAGGGTCTGTCTCTGGCCCTGCATGCTCACCTCTCCGCCTCCTGTGCTCCTGTGAGCACGCTGTGGTCATGAAGCAAGAATCCACAGGTACCCTGTCTTCAGCGAAAGCTAATAGCAAGCATACCCATGCTCGACACTAACAGCATACACAATGGGATAGTGTGTTCTGAGCAGACTCAATGTCAACTAAAGAGGTTCCTAATTAATTAGATGCTCAACCTCCCGAGCTGCTACCACCCTGAACCCCAATGATCTATTTCAGCCCACGAGAAATTCCAGGCTCCAGTGGAGAGATGTCTTGCAGGACTCAACAAAAACAAACGCAGCCAGCCTCTGCTTTCCTATTACCACCGGTTCTTGGAAGGCAGCTGGCCCTGACTGCTGGCTCCCTGGAGTCAGATGGCCCTGCAGGTGATTCAGGGAAGCAGCTAAGCTTAAGGCGAGGCTTTGTTCCAGGTCTGGGTCTGCTAAGAAGCTGCTGTTATAGAGGGACCTAGGGGTTTTTCCTGGGGCAGGATGGGAAAATGCTCCACCTCCTTTCCCAGAATTGTCATGGTGGTGAGAGGTTCCTGATGGGAATCCCTGTGGGCAGTAATAGGATCCAGGTGGGTGCTGTACCCCTCAGTCTTCTGTCTTTGCTCACTCATCCCATCCGGAAAGTCTGACCCACCCTGACTTCTGGGCAGACTCAACATCCTTTGCCAAAGCCTTCACTCAAAGCGTGATCAGTCATGTGCCCCCTTCTGGCAGCTCTTGAACACCCTGAATTATTAAACAGCACTTCCCATGCTGAGTCCCAGTACTTACAACTATGACCCCCAGACTGAGAGTCCTTCCCAAAGTCTCTCACCCAGGGAGACCCACCACCTAGCTAGTGTCAACTCCCAGCTCCGGGAAGGAGGACGCTTGCTCACTGAGTGAGTGGTGGTCCCCAACCTGTAGACAACTGTGGCAGGTGGGGAGAGGGTTTCTTAGAGAAGTCAGTACAGGCAAACTCTGAGAATCCCCTGGCTTTCCAGGAATAAGAGTAGGTGGGAAAAGGGTAGGGGCACCCTAATGTGGGCTCAGATCCTTGCGGGTAACACTTGCTTCCTCCATATCTTTGATTAGGAGATGACTGACTCAGGCCCCCATGTATCCACTGAGAAATGAGATCTACCCTTTGCCTAGTCGGAAGACAGATGTGCAAATAGGAAACAGGCAGAGACGGAAGGACAAACATCATGCAGGAGCACAGACAAGGTCAGACAGAAGGATGGAGATAGGGAACAAGCACAGCAGACTTTCTGCACGGGGCGGCCACTCACCAGTTCCTTTCTGAGCCACGTTATAGCTTCATCGATACTCCGGAAGCCTTCCAGCTTGCCCGTGGTCAGTGGCCTGTCACCCTGGCTGGCACTCCTGGCAGGTGGAAGAAGCTCTCTGGACTCCCTTAGAGGTATCGAAGGCTCTCCACCTCCACATGCTCCCTGCTCCAAGGGGGGCTCTTGCTGGGCAGCTGACCTTGGGAAAGGCCACGTCTGCTCCTCTAGCCTGGCCTGCCATTCCAGGTAGGAGGGTCTTCGGGTCTCTAGCCTCAGTTTCTCAGTGAGGGCCTTCAGGCTGAGGAGGTGGTCATCGGGAGGTGCGGCGGCGGCCCCTGCTGGCCTGTCTTTCTCACCCACTTCTTCCACTTGGATCCGGGGCACAGACATTCTCTAGTCTGCCCTGGTAGCCAGACATGGGAGGTGTTGGAGGCCACTCGGGAGACTTGCTGGGTGGCAAGGTCAAGTCCTGCTCTGCAAAGACCTCATAGAGCGGTGGCCCTGGCTCCTGAAGGCATTGTTGGGACAGTAGTGCGTCTCAAGGCTTGGCAGCACCTGGAGCCAAGCGAGGCTGTCAAGTGTGCCTCTGAGCAGGTGTGGCTCAGGGTCTATGATTTGTCCCATAATCCTGTGGGGGCCATGCTTCACAGAAGGCAGGATCAGACAAGCATCAGCAGGACTCTCTGAGGCAGCCTCCTCCGAGATCTATCTATGCTGGCGAGGTGTGCAGGTCGGAGATGATAGGAATGTCCTCTTTGAGGGTGAAGTGAGCCTGCAGGAAGGAAAAGAATCATATCAGCCCTGGTCTCACTCCCTAAGATAGGAAACTGAGGTCCAGGGACAGGGTTTCTACTTGCCAGTTCTTGGCCAGAAGGGAGGCACTTTCACAGATTCCATGCAGAGCAATTGATAGAACCAGAGCTTTACTGTCTGTAAAATCATTCTACCTCTCTGAGACCACGGAAGTTCTTGCAGCAAGTTTAGAGGCTTGAACCTGAGTCTCCAAGAGGCCAAGCGACTCACCAAGATAGATCACTCAGCAAGAAAGTGGGGGACAAAGCCAGCTGGTCTGAACCTCAGGACATAGGTCTCTCCTCTGGGCAGGTCCTCAGAGCCAGCTGGGATTCTGCACAGACTCAGGACAGGTGTCTCCTGCCCCTTAGCTACCTTCACCCACCACAGCCCCACCTTCCATCCACACTCAGCTTCCGGCTCCAACAACAACACCTGACCTCACCTCTTCAACAACTGACCTCACCTCTAGCCGGCAGCCTGGGCAGGAGAGAAGCTGGCGGCTGGAGCTGGGCTGGGAAACGGAAGGAGACTCATGACTCACTCTTTTGGAAAGATGTTTCTCACGTTTACCTGGAGTGCCCATAGGGCAGCACTACCTTGCGACGGATCCAGCAGTGCTCTGAGCTGACCACCTTGGCTCTAGTGAAAGGTGTAAACCAAGACTCTTAGCCCCGTCACACCAAAGCATAGGTAGAGGAGTAGCTGAGTGAGAAACAGACCCGAGACTCCCAGCCTTAGCATCTCATGTCCAAGGAGATCTGGGCAAGGGCAGATCGGAGTAGGAGGCACATGACTTGAACTTGGGTTTGAAACACATCTCTGCTGAGCTCTAAACATGAACTGAGGTGGAACCGTATCCAAGATAGGGCTCAGATGAAAAGCTATAGGCTCAGCCTCTTGGAGCACACGCTGCCCTTGTGTGGAAATAGAAAGCAGATCATCATCAGGGACCAGTGCGGTGGGCATACTGCCTGTGTAAAGGCAGCGTGACCAGTTTGCGTCCCCATGAAGTCAGGGGTTTTCAAAGATGCAAAGTCAATAAGCATCTCATTGTTTCCCTCCTTTTCCACATTTGCTTCCTGAGAATGCTCCATCATTACACCGTACAGGCTCAGCCTTCTTGCGGTTAGTATAGTACACTTGAGATGTGGCTGTGTTTATCAGTATTTCATTCTGCTTTCTTAGTGAATGGATAGAATACAGTTTGTCTCTCCACCTGTTGAAATGTATGAAACTTTCTGCATTTTAGTGATTATGAATAAAATCAGTATAAGAAATAAAAATATATATGTATATATATATATCTGCTCAAAGAAAAATTCAAGTGCTATCTTATTGTAATGGCAGGAACTGGGTAGACAGAGACGAGGATTTAAGATGGAGACAGTGTGGGAGCAACCTGGCAGGCTGGGCCATTGAGTGGGGAGGGTCCTCCTGGCAAGCCTAAGCTATGGGGAGAGCTGACCAGAGCACCAGGGGCTGCCCTCCCCAGGCTCTGAGCCGACCCTCCCCAGGGCATCACTAGGGAATGAGAATATTCCACTCCACAGATAGCAGAGAAACCCAGTCTCATTTCTTGCCTTCTCTGGGCAGGAAAATGGTACCTTGACTCCTCCCAGTGATTCTAAGCCCACTATGTGGGCCCCGGGGCTCCCTCAGAAGCCACTGAGCTTCCCGAAAGCTCCAAGCATGTAGCTGGAAACCCTTTAGGGACGCTGACCCTAGCGCCAGGCTGTCGGGCTAGCTGAGCTTCAGCCTGGCGTTCTGTAAAGAGGGCTGGCTGATACTACCCACCTCCTCACGTGTGCTCCCTGACTGTTGGCATGCTGGGAGGACACAGCAACTCTTGACATTCTGCCTTTCCAGTTCCTCATGATCGCCTTCTCCAGATCTCTCAACGTGGAAACTTGGGAGTGGCTTCCTGGGGCCTCTCCCAGGCGCCTGCTGTCTGCTTTTTGTGCTGAGGTGCCAGCCTTCGTTCTGAGTACACCTGGGGGCGGCTAAACTCTAGAAAGCGTCCTTCCCCAGACCTGGGAGCTCTATTACACCCAGCAGGGCTTTTTGGTGGAAGTCCAATTTAGACAGGCTGAGGAGCAGCACCCTCTACTCAGCAAGTCCTGGGAAGGGACAACACAGGTGGGAAGCACTTCCTACTCCTACGTGCTTCTCTGTGGTGGATGGCACTCTGCAGGGTCTCCTCTCGGGTGGCACGGTGTGGCTTTGTTTTAATTACTGTTTCTGGATAGACTCAGAGGAGGCCTGAACAAGACAGCTCAGTGAAATGACTCAGCCTAGGGGCGGCCTTTCATCCACTACCTTCACGGTGCCTGTGAGGTACTGGGTATGCTCTGGCCCCCTCCAGCCTCGGCGTCATCCAAACACAAAGCAAGAGAACAGGAACTACAAAGTGGGGAACACAGTGATGGAAAGGTGAGGTGCTTTCATGAGCTGGTTATAGGCAGCTGCCAGTCGAGACCTGGGCACCCAGTTTCTTTCTACCCAGCTCAGAGCTGGAAGGCAGCTGTGAGATCTGTGCTCTGGGTCTGTAGCTTCAAGACCACCTCGAGCCTCTCCCATCCTCTTCTAAGAGGTTGGTACAGCCAGAACTTGCATAATCTGCAGACTGGGCTCAGTGTAAAATGCAAAAAGTTCCTAAGAATGTCAGGATGCTGGCTGCAGAGTATTAATAAAGTGAAGGTCTGTGTTAAACGTACAGGTTACTGAGGGGATCCGAGGCTAAACAAGGTAAAAGCCATTAACACTGTACCTAGCATGTAGGAGGCCTAGATAAGACTACATTTTAAAAGGTGTCGAAGTGGATGGAGCATATTGATAATTCCAGTCCCATTACCCACCACCGCACTGGGCTGTCAGCGGTGGGTCCTTGACCTCTTGGTGACCTGAATCATCTCTGCTCTTTCCCATCTCTCCTTGGAAACCAAAATGACCCCAGAATCTGAAGAGGCCCAGAGAGTTTCTTCCTTCCTCTATAACTGGGTGTAGGAGTTGGCCTGGAATGTTACCCACACAGGCCTGGGGAAATGCCAGGAGAAAGAGTCACCATCGACTGCCCACTTAGTAGGCACTAAGCTGACTTTGTCCTGAGCTGGTGGCAAGGTGCCGAATGGGTGTTTGCAACAGGTGCCATATCCCTGGGGCAGCTTTTTGGGCGGACAGATGGCAGCTGGGCCCTTCTGTCCTTCTTGATATACTAGGCTATACCAGGCTATTCTGACATGCTGGGCCACAGGCTTTTCACCTAACCTAGATTCTCCTGGAGGGGCAAGCACAGAGCACAGCAGAAAGGCAAAAGACATCCTCAGACCTGGGGCCCAGGGCATCAGGAGAAAGAAGACAATCCCAGAGTCCCACCAGGCTCAGGGATGCCCCACATGGCAGACACCCCATTAACAGCCAGGGCAAGCCTTGCAGGTGGGCCAGCCTTCCTGAAGAAATGATGTGTGGGCCTAGGGACCTGCTTTGCATACATGGCTGCTGTTCAAACATGCTCCCTGGCTTCCAGGACAGCACAGGATGCTTCGCCAGCTGTGAGCTAATTCCTAGGCTGCTGGAGGAGGTGGGCAGGTACAGCTCCATCCATCAGCCAACACCTTGTCTCATTATGAGCTAATTTGTTCATCTGGAAGGCCTTCAAGCCCACTTCCCCAAAGGGCTCCTGGGTAGAGGAAGGCTAGGGGTCTGTTGACTAATGCCCTCCCCACTCCTTCCACTGGAACCCATCATTTCCTCTTCAGGAGATACAATCTAACACACACACACACATACACTCCACACCCCCCACCGCCTCTCCTGCCCCCTTAAATCCCATGGCTTTGTACAGCTGTTTCTTCCTCCTCCCTTCTCTACCTCAGTTCTCAAGGATTTGAGGCCTTTCTCCTTGCGGAAGATTTCTTTAATCTTTGCTGGCTGAGTGGTGTGGTCTGGTGAGGACAGTACACGGGAAAACAATGATGTCACCACCCGATGAGCTAAGACTTACTAAGAGTAACCGTAGCTGGAGTCATTCTAGCAACCTAGCCTGTCCTGACCCAGGAATGCACCTATTAATCCAGTCCCCGGTGTACAGATGGGGAGACTGAGGGCCCAGATAGGTGTGGTCACTTGCCTAAGGTCACAGAGCTAGCCAGCAGTGAATTTGGCACTCCAGCCCTCTGTGTCTGAGTCTAGGCATCACATTTATACCAGGCTCTCCTTTTTATAAGACTTACTTGTATTTTATGAGTATGGATGCTTTGTCTGCATGTAGTTCTGGGCACCACATGTGTGCAGTGCCCGAAGAAGCCAGAAGAGGTTGTTGTGTCTCCAGGAAGTGGAGCTACAGACGGCCATTAGCAACCATGCAGGTGCTGGGAGTCGAACTTGGATCTTCTGGAAGAGCAGCCAGTGTTCCTAACCGCTGAGCCATCTCTCCACCCCCTACCAGGGTCTCGTGACGGTCTCCTCTACCACACTGTGATGTTCACAATGTGAACCAGTACTTTGGTCCCGGATCCAGAACTCAGCACAGCGTTGCCCTCTGTAGTCAACCCGGAATGAATGGGCACAGAGCGCAGCCCCCTGTCTCTGCAGCCTGTGCTTGCTCATATGTTTGCCAGTTGAATGGGCTCAGAGGAGCAGAGGCGCCGCTCCTGGGCTTCCTATGGACACCTATCTGTCCTCAGGAGATGCCACACCTACCCCTTCCCTGCCCTGACTGGCAAGTGCCCGAACAAGAGTATGTCTGTACACCTGGGCGCCTGGGTGCAGGTGGACAGGCTCCCCGACCCTTCCCTAGGCAAATCAGGAACAGACTCGGCTGGTGCCATGTCCTGAGACTTTGAACTGAAGCAGAGAGGACCTCCTTGGTGCTCAGCATTGCATGGGGTCATTTCCACTTGGTACCTCTCCTGCCTTCTGTCCTGCAGAAAGACCATTCCACTTTGCTTTGAGGAAGCTGACCCCTCCGTTCCTAGGGCACTGACATTCCCTCCCACTTCAGATACGGTCACATGACTTTAACCGAGTGAATCAGAGCACTACTTACCCAAAGCTGGCTTTATTCCCAGCAGCCTGGGGTTACTAGGGGCCTCTTGCTGTCATAGGGGAAGCATTTACTAGGGTATAACCCCAAGAATGCACAACAGTTTAAGGCCCCCAATTAGACCCTGTTAGGAGGCTGACGGTTGTGGAACACAGTTTAGGGCATGACAGGAAGACTGTTGTCCTCTTGAACTCTTAGTAACTAAAATTACCCACAGAAGACCCATACACAACTGGGGTTATTAAAATTCCATCATGGGAGGAAGGAGTTCATGGGGCCCCACTTTTCCTGAAGCAATATAAGCAGTTAACAGTTGCTAGGGGGAGGCGGGCATCTTCTTCCGTGGTGTAGAAGGAGCCCATGTTCCTACAGGTAACTCCCATTGTTACCTAACTCCATTGGTTCACGACGATAGACTTGGGTACACCATCTCTTTGGTCTGTCATTGGTCCCTCACCTGAGATGAACAGATATTTGTTCAGTTACCCAGGACCTATAACCTAGGCTTTGATGATACAGCCCTTCAGATTCTCCTCTGGGACCTAAGCCACTTCCGGCTAGATTCCCGGCAGTTCTAACTGGCTAAGCGTTAGGGAAAGGAAGTACAAGAAGATGGCAAATGCTTGCTGGTATTTGGCTTTGGTTTGCCTCTATGCCCACAACTGACCCCCTCCTTCGCTGTCCGCAGGGAGCTCCCATGTTGCGTGGAACCAGAAGCAGGCCACGCACCCTCCGTGTTCATTCTCTGGGATCACAGGGCCAGCCCGAGGGCCCCTTCTTCTGCCGAGGCCCTGACTTACTAGATTGAGAATTTGACCTGAGCTTGACCAATGAGAGGCTCAGGCCTGGGCTCTGAATTTGGAGTGTATGAGACCCAGATGAAGAGCCAAGGAGAATTCACATGTGGCCCCCGAGGTGCCGGCCAGTCCCAAGACAGCTGTGAAATGCAGAGGTCTCTCAGCGGATGGTCTCTGCTAAATAACCAGGGGGCTGGCTCTGACTGCTGGTTGGGCCCTGGAGCTGCCCGCTCCCTTCCTTGGCCTTCGGCTCCTCTCACTTCCTATGGTTGCCCGATATCCCTGCCACCAGGTCGCTCTCTGTCGCCTACACGCAGCAGCCCTGGCTAGAGTGAGGGCCGCAGAGCTCATTTGCATGGGCCACAGCTACACCCGACACCCGAGAGCCAAACCATGGCAGGAAATGTGGTGACCCCTAAGACTCTCCTCTCCCACATCTCCATGTGTCTCTTAGAGAGACACGCAGTTGGGAACCAACAGGGTGAGTTACCACCTTCTTGTTAGTAATTTTTACACTCACAGTTGTTTCCTAATTTACAGTCAGCTGCAAACAGCACTTGGTGAGGGCACTGGTGACTGTTGGCCACATGTGGCTTTTGACACTTCTTCTGCTCCCTCTAGCAGAAATGCCACCCAGGGGTCATTGTGAGGAAGAGGACATGCTCTGGGCTTTCCCTGATGCACAGCAGCGGGACGCTCAAGTGGAGCAAACATCTGTATGTCCGCTCAGCCTGGACAGCAGTTTGGAGATGTGCCTCTCTAGGCCACCTCAGCAAGGTGACAAGCCCCATAGCAAGACTTGCCCAGGAGTGGCCCTGCTGTTACAGTTCACATCCTGTAGCTGGTCGACATGGATCTGAGCTTCCTGCAGCCCCACACTAGAAGGGTAATTCTCAATATTAACTCCTGATGTCACCTGGAGACCTTTTCTGCTACCTGAAAGAGGTATAATATCTCTAGTGCTTTGGGTTGATTTTATAGGTTGGAAACAAGGATAAAAACCTGTGTCACATAAAAACCTGTGTCACAAAACCCCAGCCCAGAAACACTGGCAAGGGGCTGTGATCACCACCCAGGAAAAGAGGCACGTTATTTAGCACACAGGAACAGATAGGTGCCCCAGACTCTGCACAAGCAGAACATCAAAGATTATAGTTCCCAGAGGACTTTAACACATTTGAGCCTCAATTGTTCTGAGTTTACAAGGTTCCCCAAGGCTGAAACAGCTGGTTCTTGGGAGCAGGGTCCTGCTGGGGAAAGCTGGGAGGTCTCTATCTTCTGTCAACTTCCCACTGATGGCTACCTTACCCCGACACTCCTCACCCACTGATGCCTACCATACCCCGACACTCCTCACCCACTGATGCCTACCATACCCCGACACTCCTCACCCACTGATGCCTACCATACCCCGACACTCCTCACCCACTGATGCCTACCATACCCCGACACTCCTCACCCACTGATGCCTACCATACCCCGACACTCCTCACCCACTGATGCCTACCATACCCCGACACTCCTCACCCACTGATGCCTACCATACCCCAATACTCCTCACCCACTGATCACTACCATACCCCGACACTCCTCACCCATTGATGCCTACCATACCCCGACACTCCTCACCCACTGATCACTACCATACCCCGACACTCCTCACCCACTGATGGCTACCATACCCCAATACTCCTCACCCACTGATGGCTACCATACCCCAGTGATGCCATGGTATTCATAAACATTACTTAGTGATCAACCTTGGATGATGAACGTGCTGCCCCTCTTCACTACCTCGTGGTCTTGGATGCTGGTACAGATCAGTGCAGAGCTCTCCAGAGAACAGCGCTGGACCATGCCTCAATCCCTATTTCCTATACTGTGAGTTTCCTGTATTGTGAGTTAAGCCCCTCCCCCCAAATTCCTATAATCATTAAGCTATTTCTGTGGATTGGTAGCAATTTAATCACATTATCCCAACACTCATCATCCACTGGTGCCTTCCATACCCTGACACTCCTCACCCACTGATGGCTACCATACCCTAACAGTCCTCACCCACTGATGCCTACCATACCCTGACAGTCCTCACCCACTGATGGCTACCATACCCTAACAGTCCTCACCCACTGATGCCTACCATACCCTGACACTCCTCACCCACTGATGCCTACCATACCCTGACAGTCCTCACCCACTGATGGCTACCATACCCTGATACTCCTCACCCACTGATGGCTACCATACCCTGACAGTCCTCACCCACTGATGGCTACCATACCCTGACAGTCCTCACCCACTGATGGCTACCATACCCCGACACTCCTCACCCACTGATGCCTACCATACCCTGGCACTCCTCACTCACTGATGCCTACCATACCCTGACAGTCCTCACCTACTGATGGCTACCATACCCTGACACTCCTCACCTTAGGCCTACGACCAGGTATACAGATGCCATCTCTTCTCAGTGGCCCCTTTCTTTGTGCCCTTGGACACTTCTCTGGGACTCCACTAGTTGTGAGCCTTTATCTTCCACAGTACATCTTAGATTCTGCCCTAGCAATCACGTTTCTAGGTACTATTTATTAACACTGCCAGGCTTCCAGGCACTCTGCAGAAAGAACATTTTGTGACTGCATGGTGTGATCATCCCATTCTAGGAGTAAACTGAGGCACAGAGATCAGAAAGAACTAGCAGGTCATGGTTTGGTACTGGGTAGTTGTGGAGAGGACAATACCAGCAGGGTAACAAGGCTGAGCTTGGAGCTAAGGGCTGGGCTCTCTCCCTTGTTATAGCTCCACAGGACAGGGCTCATATATCCGCTGGCAGACGACTGTCCTGGATATAGCTAGCTTTGTCCCAGCTCTGTCCCAGCTCTGTGCTATCCAGTGATGCTATCCCCACCTGGAGGACCACCTTGACTGTGACTACAGGCCACCCGTATATGACAAGGAAGGTCAGTCAGATCCTCTAGAGTACACAGCTGGGCAAAGTGAGTTGGGGACTGAGTGACCCATTTAAGGCATAGGCTACCTTGGTGACAGCCCACAGCCTGGGGCTGCTGTGCTGTTTTCTAGGACATACTATCTGGACAGGGCTGGCTCTTTCCTGAGTCCCACCCATACAGAGAACTTTCCCTCAGCAAGTGTTACTTAGTGATTTTAGAGAAGCTTCTGGAACGAAGAACTGGCCACCACCATGGATCAAGCTCCCTTGGGATCTGACTTCTCTTAGCAAGGCAGGTATAAGGAATGTCTTCAACGAGTCTGGCTTTCACACCCCAACATTGTCTGGCTGCCCAATACTCTCCTGCTGCTGCCAGGCCAAGCTTGGTCAGTGGTCAGAGGCCCACGTTGTACACAAGGAAGTCAGTGTTCCTCTGCTGAGTGTGCCTGCATGTCACAGTGGCAAACTCCATCAGAAAGTTGTGACCTAACGACAGTGTCTTTGGCCGCCTAATCAACCTGCTAGGGCAGCCCGCCCTCCCAGCAACCCCTGCTTCCAGCCATAGGCTGTGCTCTGAGGGGGTCTCCAAGGCTGACGAGTGCAGGACAAGGCGTACTCAGGTGACGGCCTGCACGCACCTTCTTGTCTCTTATTCAGGTTTGGGCTCCTTCTCTGAAGACGGAGCTGCCATAGAATCACGGGGTGAATGAGATGAGGAAGTAAAAGGCACTCAGTGGGCGCTACAGTTTTCTCAGGTGGCGGAAGAGTCCTAGGTCTGGGCAGGCAGGCTTATCTGTGCAGGCTTAATCATAAACCCGATGCTTATCTCACATGGGGGGGTGGGGCGCCCCTACCCAACTCACCCAGCCTGGAAGGTGTGGTCTGTAATGTGACCATCGATGCTTGGTAGATGTGCCTCAGCCCTGCGGAGCTGGGGATGAGGGGAGGAGACACAGTCCCCCTCCCACACCCCCCCCCACCCCCAGCTGATGACACAAGCTGGGCACTGCCCAGAGCCCTTTTCCTCCTCCTCTGAGTTGCCATGGTGACTGAAGCAGGAGGGACACCCGCTGATCTGGCCCTCTGCCAGTCATCTTCCCCCCTTCCCAGGCCCATTTTTATTCCAGCTCCTAGTCAGTGTTGTTGGGAGCACCTGAAAGGGGGTGTCCCTGGCTACAGGGGCAGGGAGGGAGCTAACTGTGCTGGTGTGTGTGTGTGTTTGTGTGTGTGTGTGTGTGTGTGTGTGTGTGAATATCTTGATGGATGCATATGTATGATAGTGATAAAATGGTTGTCTTGTTCTTTCTTCTCTCTCTCTCTCTCTCTCTCTCTCTCTCTCTCTCTCTCTCTCTCTCTCTCTCTCTCTGTGTGTGTGTGTGTGTGTGTGTGTGTGTTATGGTGGTTGATAGTTGTCTTACTGGATGTGTGTGCATGGGAGTGAACAAGTTGTTCACCAGTGTTCACCAGGGTAGCTGATGGCATCTGGGTGCTGCCTCGATAGTTCCTTCCTGCAACAAAGCACCATGATAATCCACCCCTTCCTTCTAAAGAGGCTGGAGTGTGTCTCGAGTCTAGGGTCCTCCTCTGCAAACAGGCATTGCTGTGCGGACACTTGAGCTTTTAAGGATGGTTCTGCCACCCCCGCATGCCACCCCTGGACAAGCCACATGACTCTTGGAACTTGTGTGGTGTAGGAACTGACTTCTGCCCATGTAGAAGTAGGGGACTGACCAAGAGGCAGTCCTGATGTTAGGCCTGAGTCCTCCAGTGTGGGAGGACAAGAAGATGGCTCTGTGTCCAGCATAAGTCATGGGAGAGGTGGGGCCCCAGTGGCAGCATGGGTGTATTCTCCCCTTGGGGTCCCACCACTTCTGAGGGAGATGGAAATAAGAACTCTTGGGGGCAGGCTCAGCCTGGGGATGCGGGGAAAGGCATTAGCTCCAAGCCTATATACCTGGAGAGACATGGCCCAAGAGCTGATACTGAGCTGTCAGTGAACACAGTGACATTGGCCTCTGCTTCCTTCCGGGACAGTTTCTCAAGTTAGAGCAGCCAGCGGGAGCCACGGGCAACAGAACCTACTTACCTGTATTCTCTCGAGGACCTTCATGCAGAAAGGCTTTGTTTGCTGTGTCCTGTGCTAATGGTTGCCTCTCCACCCAGGATTCAGTGCTTCTATCTGCATACCTGAAATGAGATCGTCCACAAACATTTTCAAACCACGCCGCCGTTTATAAACTTTTCCTGTGGCCTGGGCTGGAGAAGCCTTCCCAAGTGTTAGACCTCACAGAAACCCCAGACCGGAGATGTCATGAGACTGGCCCTGGGTCACATGGCTCCATTAGAGGCGCTGACTAGACCTGGACTTGAACCTTTGGGCTCTCAACAGAGTCCTGCTTCCATTGTCTCCGAAAGGGGAAGCCTTGTTTTGTCAAACTGAGACACTATGAGGGAAGAATCTATAAAAATACTTATAAAGATCTTCGCAAATGCAAAGTGCTAGGTCAGTGCTGAATAATTAATAGGCCTGGCTCCACAGGCCTCCTGCGAGACGCCTGGGAGTTGGCTTTCTTTGGCCAGGTGGAAAAAGTTGCAGAGAAAACTGCTAAGAAAGATGCGTGCTTCCCTACGGGTCCGGGAGGGGCCATGGCTCCCAGGAGCCATACAGCTCATTTACATCCTCCCTGAATGGAGGGCAGAAAGCCTGGGGCTGCTGCAAGGAGGAGGCGGGTCTATGAGGAGACCCAGACTCCTCATTATGTCCCCTCTGTCGCCCTGGGTTAGGGCTTCTCTGGCAAGTGTGGAGGAAGATTCCTGAGAGGTAGAATAATGGGGTGGAATGGAGCCTTGAGAAATGAAGGGAAGGAAGGGGGCCCTCCTTCCAAGGAGGACCCTTGATAAGTCAGTCTGTCACTGTCCCAGCCACCTGCCCCACGTGACCACAGAACTCTCTCCAAAGACCACAGTGGCTCCAAGGAATCAGACTGTAGCCTCTAGAACAGTTTGTGGCTATAAAAGCACAAGGCAGTTGGGGTGTGTATTCTAGCTACAGGAGCAGCACACGCTTCCCAGGAAACTCAGTTCACAGTTAAGTGAAAACACTTTACAGGGAAGGACATAGTGGCCCACTGGAAAACGTCCCAAGGGGCATTTGTCGGGGGGGGGGGGGGGGGGGGGGACAAGGAAGGCAGTTAGGCCTATTCAAATCCATGATAATAGGCTCCAACTTCAAATAAGCAACTTCAAATAAGTCTGGTTCAAGTGGGAATGTGTTCGATTTGTTTTCTGTTTCAGTCTGCAAGCTTCCAAGGCCCAACCATTTTGCAAGGATTTCTTAAGAGGATTCCTGGTACACAGACAGTTGTGTCTGCTTGAGGACCACACCTCTACTTCTATCTGGCTATGCTGTCCCCAGTGGTGAGGGGGTCTTAGGCTATTTTTTTGTTTGAGTTTGGATGGAACACAGTGAAGGGTACAGTGGGGTCATAGCTGCTCTAAGTCAAGCTGGGACTGTCCAGGGTGGCCTGCAGCTGCCTGCGGGAACATGCTGTGCCCACACTGGGGTATAGAGAGAATCTTTGTCCTGAGTGACTGAAGGCAGAAGAGAAAGTGGGTTGTGTGACCTTGTCCTCTATTGTATCAGCAGAAGATGGGCCACATCAGGAGAGAATCTGGTGCTTCAGAGAGATTCAAGACAGTGAAGGATGGGGCAGACAGAGATGGGGGAGCCCGGCCACCAACTACCTCTGTTATGGTAGATGATCAACCTAACGCCTCAGGCTTTAGGGTCATAAGATGGGTTCATAGGAGAACCAACCTGATCAAATGAGATAAAGTGGGTGTTACTAGACACCTCAAACTGGATCGCCACCCTCTGCCCTTGACGGGGCCTGGCTGGTGTTCTCCTTGGCCTGTCCCCTGGGAAAGCAACTTCCCAAACACTACCACCCAGCAAAGTGTCTGTATGTTCTAAGATGGGCAGAGCACCAACTTAATGTCACCCTTTACGCTTTGCAAATTGCATTTACTCCTCAGCAGCCTTGACCAGATTCTTTGCTCCTTGAGGGTAAGGCCACCTTTGCAAGGATCCTCCGCATGATCCTAAAAGGCTTTGAAGATAAAGAGAGGCTAGGTGTTCTGGGTG
Source organism: Peromyscus maniculatus bairdii (assembly GCF_049852395.1). Classification (NCBI taxonomy): domain Eukaryota; kingdom Metazoa; phylum Chordata; class Mammalia; order Rodentia; family Cricetidae; genus Peromyscus; species Peromyscus maniculatus. The sequence goes on along the minus strand of NC_134860.1, from coordinate 61,608,302 downwards.
GTTTCGCCAGGCTAGCTGGCCCCAAGTGCATTCAAATGGAGACTCCCTCCTTCCACGGCTGGCTGAGTGGGAAATCCCCACCCCTTCCAGAGGCAGCAGCACAGGTGTGCTGTTGTCCTCTGCAGCAGCGCCAGCATCCGGCAATCAGCAGAGCAAACACGTTCTTTTGCTCATCTCTTTGGAAGACAGAGGTATTCCAGAGGGGTGGGCTGATGGATGAATCTGGGGGACAGATGGCCTTGCAAGGTGAAAGCATCTAGAGAGTACTCCAAGGAGGGCTGGTTATGGGTGCCAAGGGGCAGATGGCTGGGATGTCAGAAAGCCTCCAGGACAGGCTCCCAGGATCGGAGGTAAACACATCAAAAGAAGCCTCCATGTGGGCAGAACTTGCTGTCAGACTTGCTTTTACTCAAACTGGCTCACGGGCTTGCAGGCACCTTCGGCCATGTTTTCAGCAGCTGCTACCCAGGCAATCAAGAAGACAGAGGAGGGGCAGCACAGCCATCCCTGAGCCTGGAGCAGCTGCCTCTCTGCCTACTTGGCTTGGTCAGGCTCAGGACTGTCTTGTGTCCCCAGGGTTCTGCACCTGTGCATGCTCAGAGGCTAGGCTTTTGATGTCCCTTCTGACTTGGTAGGAGATAAGGCAAAGCCAGGCTCCCAGGTGTGGTCTCCTGGTCATACAGGTCTTCATCAAGACTTTCTCAAGGTTTCTATGGCCACCTTCCTACCCCAGGTCCTTCCAGCTGCCATTGGTCTGTCCCCAGGCACTGCCCCGAGGCTCTGCTGACTTCTTGGAATGAGGAAAAACAGGCCAGCCTTTAAGAACAGGGACAGTGGCCACTGCATAGGCCACAGCCTGGACTCATGCAAGTCTTGCCCTTCAACCTGGAAAATGAGATTTGACCCAGGTTTGCCCTACAGGTCCCACGTAACACACTCAGGAAGGCAGCTCTGGGGATCCACCACCAACCCACTCCCACATTTGTAGCCCCAGTGAAGAAGGAAGGCTCAGTCTACCACTCTGAGGTGAGAAATGGAAGAACTACCCGTTGGATGGTACTCTGGAAATGCCTCCACGAACGGAGTTACCATAGGCCAGGGGCTTCCTGGAGAGGCTGAGGTGTGAAGAGGGCCTAATGCAGGAGGGCCTTAGAGAACAGGGCCCTTCCCCTGATGCCCATGGGACTCAGGGCTACTATCCACAGAGCTGATCTGGCACGGTGGCATGGTAGAAGGAGACAGGCTGGGGACAGGATAGGAAGGGTGGTGATGTCGTAGTACAACATCCGACCCCTGGTGTCCTCTCTCTCCTTTCCTTTGCTTTCTGCTCAAGAGAGTAGTGGTAGCTGTTACTCGGGAGAGAAATGGTCCTTAAGGGGCAGGATTCCTGACCCAGGTCCCCAGATCCTGTCAACTCAGCCTTTATGGATGCTCAGAGGCTACAGGGGAAGAATTAGCAAGGCTCACCTGCCACTTCCTGTTAAAGTCTAGCTCATTTGCCTATCCTTCTTGTTTCCTAGGAGCTCAGCCAGGCTCATCCTTCTAGGTCTCCTTCATAATGGGTCTGTCTTCCTTCCTCCTCACTGACCCTGACCCAAAGTGCACTTGAATATGATATTCCTGTTGCTTCTTTTTCTTCTCCCCCCCCTCTCTCCCCCCACTCTTTTTTTTTTTTTTTTTGAGATTTGGTCTCGTGTAGTCCAAGCTGGCCTTAAACTTGCTAGGTAGCCAGGATGATCTTGAACTTCCGATCCTCTTGCCTGGAACTTCCAGGTGCTAGGATTACTGGCATGGGCTACCAAGCCCAGTTTATGCAGTGCTCGGTAACAAGTCAGGTCTTTTATGTATGCTGGGGACTTTCTCAGGCCATAAGACAAGCCCCTCGTGACTGTGATTTCATGTGGGTGTGAACAGTTTCTTCCTGTCTCTGGGCCATGGTGGATTCCCTAGCCTCCCGAGGAAATCTTCCTCTACCAGTGTTTCCGGAGGGCAGGGAGTTAGGCACGTGGATGTCTCTGCACCTTCCAAAACCACACAAACTGCTCCAAGTTTCTTAGCCTCTCGGACTCCAAACCCTGCACACGGAGACTCACACTGTCTCCTCAAAGGGTAATTGTAAGGTTCAAATGACCAAGAATGTGATGGGTTCTCAGCAGTGAGATCAGTAGCGGCGCTGGGGAAAGAGGCACTGCCACTTTTTATTGCTTGAAGTACAGCATGTGGCTTTGCCAAGCTCTTGAAAACCACTCTGGCAGGGTCCCCAGATCCGAGGATGAGGACAGACTAACAGGTACCTTAGTTACCTTGGCTTTGCCAGGACTTTGACCAGTGAGTCCCAAGCCTGGTCGAATAGGGGGGAGAGAGAGAGAGAGAGAGAGAGAGAGAGAGAGAGAGAGAGAGAGAGAGAGAGAGAGAGAGAGAGAGAGAAGAGAGAAGAGAGAAGAGAGAAGAGAGAAGAGAGAAGAGAGAAGAGAGAAGAGAGAAGAGAGAAGAAGAGAGAAGAGAGAAGAGAGAAGAGAGAGAGAGAAAGAGAAGGGTAGGAGAGAAGAAAGAGGAGAGAGGAGAGGACTGGAAGAAGGCAGGAGAGGACTCTGGGGTAGGGAAGGGAAGCTACTTTCGGAGCCATATCTACTGAGCACTCCGCACAAGGACCGGTTCTCACCCAGGATTCTCCAGGAATGATAGTCTGATGGTGGTAGGGATGGTGATAGACAGAACCTGCTGTGAGTGTCAGACAGAAACCGGGGACGCCAGCCCAGAGCCAATCCATTTTTCAGATGTTCCCAGGAGGGCTTACCCATAACAGAACTGATGCATACAGAAACCACGTCTGAGAGGACGCTGTCCCCCCTCCCTCGCCCATCTCGGCCCCTTGTTCTTTCCAGCCATCCAGGTATCCATCCAGCTTCATGGCTGACCTGCTCATTCCCAGAGAAACATTTGGGTATGCAGTCCCCTCGAGTCTCCCTGGCTTCACTCTTGGGGTACCTGGGTCACTTCAGAGTAGTTGGGGATTGAACCCTTGAGGCCAGAACTCTCATCTCCCTTAGAAGTGTAGGTGTGGGGTCACCAGCCAAGATGAGTAGACCTGGACCAGAGTCCCAAGGGGTTCCTCCCTCTCAGATTATAGACTCTCAGATCCCCATCGGAAATCAAAGCCCTGGAAGGGTCAACAGAGAGCTAGGGCCCGAGGCATGGAGTCCACACTTGGCTCCTCCACGCCTTCCAAAGAGGCCTGAGACCCCAGGAGCAAATGGGAAGGGACCACGCTGTCTTATGGCGCTGTCTCCACTCCAGGGTTGTGGGATCCAGAGCCCCCACACTGCCTGCCCTGAAGACCTGGGCGCCTGAGCGCCCGGCTAACCCGCACCGCCGCGAACCCACCTCTTGCGCCCCAGCCGCGTCGCCGGAGCTGTTGCGGTCCTTGCAGCCAGCCCGCGCCTGCCCTAGGCGCTCTCGGCTCCCGCCTCCCGAGCTCCGGAACACTGCGAATTCTCCGCACGGTTCTTTTTTGAAGGGACGTTCTTTTGCATTGCGTCAGGGCGGTTGCCTGGCGACCACAGAGCTATTCCGCCGCCAGCCTCTCGGCGCCGCCGCCCGCCTCCCATTCAAGCCGCGGCAGGTTGGCCTCCCGGCACCGCTGGCCCCAGCGTGCCGGGTCCTAAAGACCCCCTATTTTCTCTCCCCATGCAGGGCCCAGCCCAGCCAGGCGCTCTCGGAAAGCCTCAGACGAAATCAAACCCAAACGTTCATTTTTTTCCCATCAAGACCAAAGCCAAAAGAGTTGTGTCCCGTCCTGTCTACACCCTCAACCCCAGCCCCCAAGCATGGCAACGTGGCTTTGCCGCTGTCAGCAGTTCGCTGCGGGAATGGGCAGGGAAAGCCGGCTGGCTGCACTCCACCCAGGAAAGGCTTGGGTTCTGGATCCCAGCAGCAGCCACCAAGCCAGGCCAACTGCCACCAGCCCGAGCCTGTCACACCATCACAGGATTCTAGCTGGGTGGGCATTTGTGGGCAGCTCTGGCTTAGCTCGCAAATGGGGAAACCGAGACTCTGGGATGTTAAAGAGGAAAGAATTGGTAGTGCCCGTGGGTCTGACGGGCGCCTCTTGCCTCATTAACCACCTGTGCCTCGGTCTGTCTCTTGAGTCGTTGGTGTGGTTTTAAGAGGATGAACCTTGCCCTTTCCTGCTGGCTACAGAAGTACTTGAGGTGCCCTTCAATGCCCGACATCCCCCTCCCCATTCACCACTGTGTCTGAGTGGACAGGGTTATGAGTGTGCTGGGTGCCACATCTGCCACATCTGCCATCGGAGTGCTCCTTGTATGTCAGCTAATGTGATGGTGGAGAGGAGGGGCTTTAGGGGATTTGTTTGAGCTCAGTACCTGCTGAGAACCTCATGGAAAGACGTGTCATAGGAGGTCTGTAGCATATTCCAGAGAGTGAGTGTGCACTCGAGCGCGTGTGCCTCTCTCTCTCTCTCTCTCTCTCTCTCTCTCTCTCTCTCTCTCTCTCTCTCTCTCTCTCTCTCTCTCTCTGTGTGTGTGTGTGTGTGTAGAAGACAAAGGATGCTGCACACAGAGACCAGGAAGATAAAAGTCACCGCCCCGGGGGATAAAGATGGGACTAGAAGCCAGTCTTGACTGACCCATCACAAATCACTTGTGTCATACGGGAATGTCACTAGAGGCTCTGCACACCTGTCAGAAGCCAGAAGCCTCTCCTCTGTGACTTGTACATGACCCTGGGGTAGAATTAGGCCCCTCCTACAACAAACAAGCAGGCCCTGCAAGGTTGAAGATAGAGCCTTAACTCCCCCACGGCTACCTTTGAGGATCAACCATTCATACCAGTCATTTGCCTCTATAGTGAGGTAACAGGAGAAACCCCACCCTTTACTTTTGAGGTTTTAAAATTGAAGCACAAAATGCCCCGTCTTGCATCATTCCTGGATTGGCTTTCCACACCTCCAATAAAGACCTATTAATATCCTATAAATACCAGTGCCTGCCTTTGGCTCATGAGGACCACCTTAAATAAAAGACCTTGACCTTCTTAGGCTACTGAGGTGGATGGTGATACTCCTCTCCTCTCCAGAGAGCAATTAGGATGCCAAGCCCTGGGCCAGAGTCTGTCAGCTTCTGCAAGCTGCTCCTGGAAGAGACTTTCCCCACCAATGGCTTTCAAGAGGGAACCAGGAGGTGGTTGTCATTGGTGCATTTTCCTCCTTATCTCTCAGAGAGATCCATTCAGCAACAAGACAGGCTCCCATCCTGTAGGGAGCCCATCAGGTCCACTTAGGGGCCAGTAATCCTAGGCATGGTGCACACAACTTGTTACTAGGGAGATAATTGACCAAACATTCACTTGGTTGCTGGGGTCAGGAAAGGGGCAGATGCCTTCCAGGCCCAGGTAAAGAGGTAAAGAGGTGGATGGGTGTGGGCTAAGGGAGACGTTGGGGAGTGTTGGGGGTGGAAAGAACTGGAGAGAAAGAGAAGGACCTAATTACACACAGAAGTCCAAGTTGACTGAGGTCAGGGCATAGGTGTCGGGGCTGGGCTGTGGCACAGTCCCCAAGACAGTGGGGCTAAGAAAAGAACATCACAGCTTACCTGTTTTAGGAAAGCTGGCTGAGGAGTGAAGCAGGAGGCCTGTGATCAGGTGATTTTCTCTTTGAAGGAGGAAGGAAGCAAAGGACATACAAGGTTCTTTGTATTTCGTTGGTTGAGGATGCCAAGGGGGGTAGCAGAGAAGAAGGACTCAACAGGGCTTCAGGAGTTAGGAGGACCAGGGTCAAGTCTTGGCCCTGCTGGTATTTGGTGTATGGGTCACTGAGGTCCTTTGAGGTGCAGTGACTTTGGGGGTGAATGAAAATGATTCCTTGATGTTGATGCGTGGGTCAGAGGACTCCTAGGATGCACGTGGTAGCTCTACCTTGAGCCTGCTCCAGATCAAGGGGCTGCAGGGCTCAGGAGGTGTCTCACAGTCCCCACCCCCCTTTGGCTCTAACTCTCTGGGTAGCAGGGCCCAGGAAGTTCCTGGGGAAATAGCTGTGTTGGTTGGGGCTGGAGAGATGGCTCAGTCTGTAACGCGCTTGCCTTGTAAGAAGGAGCTCCTGGGTTCACTCTCCAAAACCTGTAAAAAAAAAAAAAAAAAAAAAAAAAACCAACAACAAAAACGTGTGTGGTCACGTGTGCCCACGCACACATGTGTGCAAACACACACGAAATAGTCTTGTTTGGCTATCCCCTTCGTGGCCTCTTCTTTGGTCTATAAAGACTCAGATGGAGGCTGGACAGCCAAATTGGGGGGGTCCTTTGCTCCGTTAAAGTCCCCAGGGCTTCATTTCCTCTGCTCCTCTGAATTCCCTAGTCCACGACTAAACGGACCCTACAAGATGTGAAATCAGAGCCTGGCCTTTGAGGGTCTGCTAAATGTGTATTTGTCAAGGCAGAACGGAAGAACAAACCTTAATTTTGAAGTTTATTAGTTTGATTTATAATGTTCAAATATTTAGACACATGGCGCGTGGGCCTGCTTCATTGCTTTTGCTTTGGGCCTCTCAAATGTCAGAGATGTGGGCATGATTCCAGCCTGGGGTGCCGGTTTGTTTAAGGAACAGATGACAGGGCACCCTGTGCATAAGCCAGGGCTGTCACTGTCCTCCCATCTCCACGGTGGCCTCCGCGAGCTTTTCCTCTCTCCTGTGAACACATGTAAGAAACGGAAATGGAGAAAGTGGTTCCAGGTCTGGTACCGGCAACCGCACAGAGATCTCCCCAGCACGTGTACCATGAGAAAGAGATCAGCAGTCACCGTTACCACCCACCGGTGGTGTCCAGATTCCAGTCTCAACGCTGTCGTTAATCAGATTAGCCCTTTTGCATCTGGAACAATTGATTTCTTTTCTGGCCTCCTCTGACCCTGGTTCTGTGATACTCGGCACCCACTGCCTAGGATCCATCGCCTTGGCAATGGCAGGAGGTGGATGCTGAAAACCCACACAGCAGGATGCTTTTTGGTGGACAGTGCAAATCTGGACCAACAAGAGGCCAAGGAGGTTTGAGGAGAGGAAACAGTGCAGCGAGGCCCACATGAGCATTTGATTTGAGACACTACTGAGCAAGGCGGCAGGTAGGAGCGGGGAAAGCCTGCTTATGGTAGTTACTATCTTCACCTCGGTGACCGAATCTCAACAGAACATCAGGGAGGAAGGATTTATCTGGACTTGTGGTTCAGAGAATTGCAGTCCATCATGATGGAAAAGCATAGCACCCAGAGCGGGCCAGTCTGCTTGTGGTAGCAAAAGCTTACACAGTAACTTCTCTAGTGATGGGGACAAGGAAGTCAAGAGCTTAGACCTGAAATGGAGCTGGGTTATTGTGGCGGGCCATGCGAGGGGACCAACAGGCAGCATTGGAACTCACGGAACATGGCTGGGTGGTTGGCAAAGCCACACCTGAGTGAGCCTTGGAGAGGCAAAGCCCCGAGGACCTCATGCTGTTACTGAGCATACTCTGATGGCCTTCACGGTCACCACATCCCCCATAATCTATGGGTTGTATGAAAACTCTCAGGGGGGTTTAACCCCTCACTGGGCAATTAGTGGTACTTACAATAGTAATGATTGACTTTTTCCAAGCATTGCTTCGGAAGCAGATTAATGATTCAACCACCATCATTAGAAAGAATTTAGACATGTAGGTTGTTAGTAAAGATAGATTAAGATGTTTTTGTTAACGGCTTTGAGTAGAAAATCTTGGGGAACAAATTAAAGTTTAGAAAGGCACATAGTTGAGTGAAGGACTCGTTGAGATCAAGAAACAAGGACAATGATAGCCTGGCTATTGCTGGCTAATGTACTTTTCTTGCTGGGATGGGTTGGTGATCACGGGTGATAACTAATTCCTTGTACCCATTTCTGCCCTCAGCTTCCTGATATAAAAGACTGCTGATGAGTGGGTATGCACTCTGAGAATTTAAAGTAGAGCTGACTGATTGTTTTTCATGTGTAAAAGTTTAGATTTGTGATTCTTTTAAGACTTCTTCTAAGATGACCTTTTGAGATAAATAATGAAGTGATTGATGTAGCTGAAGTTTTCCCCAGTCTTGCCCAGCCCCACGGACCCTACTGCCGCTTATAAAATAATCACTCAGAAGCTTATATTAATTAAAACTGCTTGGCCATTAGCTCAGACTTTCCATTGACTAGCTCTTACATTTAAACTCAGCCCATTTCTGTTAATCTATATGTTGCCACCTTTTCCGTGGCTTTACCTGTGTAGCACTACATGCTGCTCCCTGGACTGCGAGCTGGCGTCTCCTGACTCAGCCTTCTTCTTCCCAGAATTCTCCTTGTTTGTTTATCCTGCCTATACTTCCTGCCTGGCTACTGGCCAATCAGCATTTTATTTATCAACTAATCAGAGCAACAGATTCACAACATACAGAGCAACATCATCCACTTTGTAACTGCAAAATGCAGCCTGCCAGTAAAAGAACTGACTGAGAAAAATACCTTGCTTGCTTCCATTCTGTTAATCTATAACAAGCCGCTTAGGTATGAATGCATGTGGGTTCTTGGGACAACTTGTTTTTCACCCGAAATATACAAAATGTTTAATCAGGTAAGGGATACGGAAAAGATGCTGTTTTTTTTTTTTTACTTGTATTCATTGTAATCATTCACTTAAAAAATAGAATGTAACCACATTGTAATTTTTATACTGCTTGAAAGATTCTACTGAGGTATGTAAGCTGTAAGAGGAAAAACAAAAGAAATGAGAAAAGAAAAACACTGAGAAAGATGGAAAAGGAGAGTTAGATGGAAGACATCAAGATTGGAACCAGCAGGGTAGGAGAACAGAACAGAAAAAGAACAGAGTAGAACAAGCAACAGAAAGAATAAAAAATGAAGAACTAAGCTTTGGCTCTCAGTCTGTCTGTCCAGTAGTTAGCCAGCTCTCTATCTCCTTTTCAGTTTCTCTGTCCTGCTGAAGGCTTGCTATTCATCAGCACCCTAGGTGAGATCCTGACATGTTGGTAATGTGTGTGTGTGTGTGTGTGTGTGTGTGTGTGTGTGTGTGTGTGTGTGTGTGCCTGGTGTTCCACTTTTTTTGTTGGACCTAGAGAGTTAGGTTTTGCCCCCTCATCAGCCCCAGAGAATTAAGTTTTACTCCCTCAGATAGAAAAGTCAAGTTGAGTGATTAGTTCCCCAACTCTGTGGATCCCCCTCAATCTCTGAGCTGCTGGAGGCTGGTCCTTACAGCAGCAATAGGTTATTATTCTCAAACCTGTCCATAGCAGCCTAGCTCCAAAAGCCATCCAAATATCCAACCTCCCCAAACAGTGCCACCATCTGGGGACGAGGGGTTTAAACACATGGTCCCATGCTGGACAATTCACATTCAAACCCAAATATTGCTTGCCCAGTGCCACACTAAACTCACAATCAGATGACCCTACACAAGCAAGAAGACATCTAGAGCCTACGGTAGAGCACTGCCTCTATGCAAGCCAGGCCAGGGAGGCCCAGTGACTTCTCAGCTCCACTGCCTTCCTCACACAGAGCCAGCAGCTGATCAGTGCTGACATATACAGGCCTGATGAACCGACTCCATCACTCAACCCCCAATAATAGATGTGAGGTGGATGAGGGGAGAAATTGTTGCTTGATATGATGGATCAACCTAATCATTCTGTCAGCAAGAAAATCTAGACATACATCAGCAGGGGATTCAGAGCTGGGGGGGAGGCCAGATGGTAAGAGATGTGGAGTATTTGCCCATATTGTCTAGCGAGCAGGAGAGAGCTGGGGGAAGGGTTCTGGGCACCTTCATCTTCACCTGAGTTTTTTGGGGGGAGGGTGTCCTGGTGGTTCTGGTCCTGCCTATGGAGATAGCTACCCTGCTCTGCCTCTGCCTCTTGCAAATGGGCTGCTTTGGGCAAATCCGTCAACCTTTAAGCCTCAGTTTCCATGTCTAAACACCGAGGCTGCCTGTCTCCCATTAATCATGGGGTGTGAGGGTTAGAATCACTGGTTATAAATGCCTAGTGTATTGGTTGGCTGGACACAGGCACACACTAATAGTGTTCCTTATCTTGTCTGCCATGGAGGCCACCTGAGAAGGGGTGTGGCTTTTTCCCAGTTAATGTCTAACAAGCAAATACTCCCTTAGCTGGCAGAGTGGAGAACGTCTTAGCTGCCTTCTTTGTCCAGGCCTGAGTTTGGCCTGTTTGGAATCTGACACCAGAAAGACAGAACAGTATAGAATGGGGTGTCAACAGCCATGCCACAGTGTTGGGGCACAAGATCATGGAGTTCTTCTTGGCTAAGAATGCAGCAGACCATCTAGCAAGGGCCAGCAGCCATTTCACTGACTCACAGTAAGGAATTTGCCTTTGTTTCTGCTTCACAGAGAACTGAAGTCATAAAAGCAGGATCAAGGGAGCCAGACCCACAGGGCTGGGCTTGCTTATCGTACTGGAGACTATAGAGAAACTGAGGAGCACAGAGAGAAGGCACCTTGGTAGGGGCCTTCAAGAGACGCCTCCAGCTAGTGTTTTTCAGTTCAGCACACAGTCAGCCTTCCTTCCAGATGGCCCTTCTGGAAGGGTTCGAGAAAGTGAGGAAGAGGAGGAAGGAAAGGGGGAAGGGTTGGGGAAGACCCCCTTCTACAGTGTCTGTCCTGTAAGATCTCACTGTTCGCCCCCATCCTGACCTCAGTTTCTCCAGCCACTTTTGTGGACATCTCTGCACCCTTTAAACATATGCTCATGGTATGGAAGGGGTTGGATTGTCTTTGAAGCTTTCTAAGAATGAGAAAGCAACCTGTTGGCGGTGCCTCAGTGTGATGGTAAACACTCCGCTCAGCCTCTACTCTCCCCCAAAACAGTTGCCCCAGCCCTGGAGCCCAGCCATGTCAAGTACTCAGGTCTATGAGAGTTCAGAGCCTGAAATATTAGACTAGGCCAAACGCTAACACAAAAACAAGAAACAGGCAGAGGGTGAGATTAAAATACATGTTCTGAGGCTGGAGAGGTGGCTGAGCCACTAAGAGTGTGTACTGCTCTTACAGAGGACCTGTCTTGAGTTCCCACCATTGATGCAGGGAGGCTTATGACCTCTGGGGACTCTGATGCCGTCTTATGGCCTCTGTAGGTATCTGACTCTTGCACACACCACCACCACCACCACACATATACACATACATACACACAACAAAATAACAAAGGTAAAATTCTTCAAAACTCTTGTTTTGAACCTCCTTCTCCAAAAGGCTCCTGGTCCTTATTTGTACATCCCACTCACAACCAGACATGCTCACGTGAATGTATCCATAACCAGCTGTGTGACTGACTGGACTTTACAAATCTGGTCAGATATTCATTCCTATTTGCAGATACTAGAATGCATGCTTTCTCTATTCTACACACATATGTGTACACACACACACACACACACACACACACACACACACACACACACACACACACATTGCTGCCCCTGGAGGACCTGTTTTTCCTATCACCCAGGACAAGTTGATAATGTGTCATACCCCTATGGTCATTCTTCTCTCCTCTGCCTTCTTTGGATAATTCAAGTTCTGTGAGTTTTGGGATGGCTGTGCATTCATTTGTGTTCTGGAATGTTCCTGGGGCCCAGTACAGGGTTGGAATGTAAAAGATGCTGTGTAGGTGAACTGGTGCATGAATAGTATACATCCTTTTTTGTTGTTTAGTTGGTTTTTTTTTGTTTGATTGTTTGTTTGTTTTTCCAGACAGGGTTTCTCTCTGTAGCTTTGGAACCTGTCCTAGAACTCACTTTGTAGACCAGGCTGGCCTTGAACTCACAGAGATCCACCTGGCTCTGCCTCCCGAGTGCTGGGATTAACAGCACATACCACCACTGCCCGGCGAATAGTATGCATTCTTATCACCTGTGTCTATTTTCCTCCATTAAAGAAGGCATGGTGGACTCTCTGCTCCTCTCTATTCCAGAAACATCCACATCTTTTCATGAAGTACCAGCCTCATGCCTGACACATGATGGTGAAGGTCAGGGTGCACAGATTCGGCTGTATTGGGCACCTGGTTATCAGGGCTTCCTTCAACTCTGGAAAAGCGGATATTGTCATCACTTAGCCCTTCATTGACCTCAATCACATAGTCTACATGTTCCAATGTGACTCCACCCAGGGCAAGTTCAACAGCACAGTCAAGGCTGAGAATATGAAGCTTGTCATCAATGGGGAGGCATCCTCACCTTCCAGGAGTGAGATCCCACCAACATCAAAAGGGCTGATGCTGGTGCCAAGTATGTTGTGGAGTCTACTGGTATCTTCACTATGGATAAGGCTGGGGCCCACTTGAAGGGTAGGGACAAAAGGGTCAACACCTCTGCCCCTTCTGCTAATGCTCCCATGTTTGTGATGGGTGTGAACCACAAGAAGTAGGACAGTTCACCTAAGACTGTCAGCAATGTTCCCTGTACCACCAACTGCTTAGTGTCCCTGACCAACGTCATCCATGACAACTTTAGGATTGCAGAGGGACTCATGTCCATAGCCCATGTTATCACCCAGAAGACTGTGGATAGCCCCTCCAGGAAGTTGTGGCACAATGGCCATGAGACTGCCCAGAACATCATCCCTGCACCCACCACCAGCATCCCTGGTGCTGCCAAGGGTGTGGGCAAGGTCATCCCAGAGCTGAACTGGAAGCTCACTGGTGTGGCCTTCCCTGTTCCTACCCCCAGTGTGTCCGCTGTGGATCTGCCATGCTACCTGGAAAAATCTGCCAAGTATGATGACATCAAGAAAGTGGTGAAGCAGGCATTGAGGACCCTCTAAAGGGCATCCTGGGCTACACTGAGGACCTGGTTGTCTCTTGCAACTTTAAATATGACGCCCATTCTTCCGCCTTTGATGCTGGAGCTGGTATTCTTGGCTCTCAATGACAACTTTGTAAAGATCATTTCCTGGTATGACTGAATACGGCTATAGCAACAGGATGGCAGACCTCATGGCCTCTATGGCCTCCACAAAGTAAGAAGTCTTGGACCACCCACCCCAGCATGAATATGAGAGCAAGAAAGAGGCCCTCAGCTGCTGAGGAGTTTGTCTTAGTTAGGGTTTTTCATTGCTGTGAAGAGACACCATGACCACAGCAACTCCTATAGAGAAGACATTTAAGTGGGGAAGCTGGCTCTCAGTTCCAGAGGTTCAGTCCATTATTATCAGGACAAGGAGCATGGCAGCGTGCAGGCAGACATAGTGCTTGAGCTGAGAGTGCTACCTACACCTTGCAGGCAACAGGAAGTTGACTGACTGCCACACTGAGGGAAGCTTGAGCAAAAGAGACCGCAAAACCCATCCCCACCGTGGCACACTTCCTCCAACAAGGCCACACCTCCTAATAGTGCCACTCCCTTTGGGGGCCATTTTTTTTTTCAAACCACCAGAGTCTCTGTCCCAACTCAGCCCCCAACACTAAGCATCCCCCCCCATAGACTTCCGGAAGAAGGGGAGGGGCTTAGGGATCCCTACTCTCTTGACCATCATCAATAAAGTTCACTGCTCCCCACTCCCCAAATAAAAGGCATGGAGGGAGATGGGCTGACCCACTGATGCAAGAATGTTCTGGAAGAGCATTTACTAATGAGGTGGGTAGAGGGTAAACTGGGCTTTTTGTCTTCTCTACTAGGAGTGAAATGGGTGAGAAGAGGGGCCCAGGGAAGCAGTGAGAAGCTTCCTGGGCTATCTTATTCATCTCTCCTGTGGGATGGAAGCTGGATGCCCCCGCCCCTGAACTGACTTATAGCCAACCGGAGACAGATGTCTCCCCTCTCCTTCATGGGCCTTTATGACCTCTCCTCTTTTCTAAGGCTGGAAAGGGAGCTGTGGATTATGTTGCCTCATTTTCAGGAGGTCAGGAAGGGGTAAACTGTGACACAGCCATAGAAGGAACTCAGGCTAGCGAAGTTCCTCCTCATCAGTACTTTCGGCCTCAGCCTGGCCTGGAAGCCACCCATGCACCTCACTGTGCCCTCCACTTCCCAGCATGCAGCAGCCTGGGTCCCCACCTGGGTTGACTTGTCCCTCTCCTGTATTCTTCCCTGGCTTTAAGCTCACTCAGACTCAGGCAAGAGGCTAAGGAGTGTTTCTGCTCTGTGGTTACGACTTGGAAAAATACCTCTCGCTCCCTGTTCCTCCCGGTTTAGGCTGAGGAGTTCTTCGCACCCGGCTCTGGAACCCTGTGAGGTAAACCAGGCTGAGGAAGGAAACACAGGGCCAGTGAATGTACTTCCTGGACCTGACATCATCGCTCATGGGCCAGTGCTTTTGCCTGAGGGAAGGAGACTTGAGGTACTCTCTGGCTCAGGAACCCCACTTGGACCTGGGTCACACGCTCCATGAGCTTGTGTGGGAAACTTCAGCTTTGGGCTGAAGTGTGAGGTGAGGCCAGGGTTCATAGAAAAGATACAGGGGTATGGGAAGGGAGGGACCTCTGAAGACAAAGGGGATTTCCAGATCCATGGAAAGCTGAATGTAGAGCAACCAAGGGCCCAAAACCAGACAGCCTAACTCAGGACATAAAGAAAACTGCACAACGTGCAAACTCTAGGCCCAGTCTGTGTCTCCACGGAGCCTGTTTCCCAAGGCAGGCAAGGGACAAAAGGTGCCTGCCCAGGGAGCTGAAAGGGCTGGGCTGGCCGTCCTTCAGCCCGGGTGAGCAGGCAGCAGAGTGTCTGTGGCTGAGGAGAAGCATTAGGCCCAGGTAGGAAGAATGGCGTGGGATGAGGCTCCCTGCTTCCCTCTGGTCCCTCTCTGAAGGGGACATCCTCAGCCATTCCTCTGTCTGGCACCATGCCGGGAACCCCTAGAGTCCTTTGCCCCTCACCCCTGCTTTGCTAGACCCTTCCAGAACATTCTTTTTTAAAGAAAAGGATCCTTTACCTTACTAGGTCTAACTGGGGGACTCCAGAGTGTAGGTAGGTCCCCCACACACACCCCTAACAACTGTGGCTAACAACTGTGATTGGCACACAACAACTACCCATGCTTGGTTTGTGTCGCTCTGCCGGTTTCAAGCACTCAGATTTTGAACTTGGAACATGTGATTTTCATTTTGATTTTTTTTTTCTGTTTGATGTGGAAAATTTTAAAACATGAAACCAGGTGTCCCTGCTCCAGATGTAATAATCATTCACATTCCCTACCATCCATAGCGAACTGTCATTTGTGTTTTGGTACTTTTTTTCCCCATGTTTTTCCCTAATGAATACAGTTTTTAAAAGCATGCTATGGGCTGGAGAGATGGTTACATGTTTAAGAGCACATATTGTTTTTTTCCAAGAGACCTGAGTTCGATTCCTGGCACTTGCATTGGGCAGCTCACAACTGTCTGTAACTTCAGCTCCAGGGGAGTCTCATGCCTCTGGCCTCTCTGTAGGCACCTGCACTCATATCCACACACTCCACCTCCTCCCCTTACATACACATAATTCAAAATTAGAATAAAGTCTTTGAAAGCTTGATATAGACTGGAGAAATAATTCAACAGTTAAGTGGGTGGACTGCTTTTCCAGAGGACCAGAGTTTGGGTCTGTGTGATTCATAATCACCCATATGCATATGTAACTATAGCTCCAAAGAATTTGAATCCCTCTTCTGGCCTACATGGGCATCTGCATTCATGTGTGTACACAGACATACACAGACACACAGACACACACAGACACACACAGAATTTTCTTAGCAACTCTGTGAGATGTGACTTGAGAGCCGCCTGGAAAAGTACATTGTGGTCATGCTGAGACAACTGAGATTCTTCTTTTGGAAGCCTGTATCCATTCTTTCCCTGAGCACTTTTGTATTTTTTAAATAAATTCCCAAGTTGCTTCTCACTGGCTCTTCCAGAAAGTCTTTTCTGCATTAAAGCCGAAGAGCCAGCTTGGCCCCAGTCCAGGTGCCTAAAACAGGAAGACAATGCCTCTGTGGATGACAGTGTGGCGCTTGGTACCTAAATCCCGGCTGCTGTTGACCACACACAGATGTTATTCCACAATGTGTCTTTCCCTGACATAGGAACTTGCCACTGCTTTGCGCAGATCTGACCTTCCCTTCCTGATGGGCATTCCAGGTGTTCCAGCTTCTCCACGCTGTGGTCTCATCCAGCCTCCCTGCACTTCTCCAATACAACTTCCCTCCCGGTAGGGATGAACCAACCACACATCCTACTGTAGGACCAAGTTGTCCTGATTGTCTGTCTAGAAAGAGATGGTGGAACCCCAATGATACTTTAGTTTCTCTGGTTACCACCAAGGCTCAATGTAGTTGGCTGTTTTTTGCTCTCTTGACTCTTTTGTTCTTTTGCTCTTTGGGGGCCCACCACCCAGCTCCCAGATAAATCACACACAGAGGCTTATTCTTATGTATGAATGCCTGGCCTTGTTTCTAGCCAGCTTTTCTTAACCAATTATCAGTCTATCTTTTGCCTCTGGACTTTAACCTTTCTCTGTTTCTGTTTGCCTTTCTTTACTTCTTACTCCATGGCTTGCTGTCTACCTGGGTGGCTGGCCCCTGGTCTTCCTGTCTTTCTCCTTTTCTTGCTCCTCCTTGATCTCTTCTTCCCAAATGTCTCCTCCTATTTATTCTCTCTTCCTGCCGGCTCCGCTTTTTTCTCTCTCCTGCCTTGCTATTGGCCATTCAGCTCTTCATTAGACCAATCAGGTATTTTAAGCAGGCAAAGTAGCACAGCTTCACAGAATTAAACAAATGCAACATAAAAGAATGCAACACACCTTTGCATCAGTAAAACAAGCATTCCACAGCATAAACAAATGTAACACATCTTAAAATAATATTCCACAACAGCTCAACATAAAAATGTCCCAGTCCCTCAACATCCTTTTCAGAGTCATTTTTCCTTTTTCCACTAATTCAAAATGCCAATGTTTTGTTTTCTGGGTTTTCGTTTTGTTTTGTTTTTGTTTTTTTGAGACAGGGTTTCTCTGTGTAACTTTGGAGCCTTTCCTGGAACTCACTCTTTAGCCCAGGCTGACCTCAGATTCACAGAGATCCACCTGCCTCTGCCTCCTGAGTGCTGGGATTAAAGGTGTGTGCCACCACCACCTGGCTTTAAAATGCCAACATTTAAACTTATTTTAGTATAAGTGTGGATCATTCTACTCAGTTCTATCAGTCTGGCTATTTCTAAGTTAGTCGGTGCCACATTATTTAAACTAACTTCATAACCTATCAACAGCCACACATTTGGCCAAGCATGGTGGCAATTTTGTTTGCTTTTTATGGATGGGAAAACTGAATCCCAGAGTTAAAATGATTTGCCCACAGCCTGCCTCACCAAAGCAGAAAGGGTCTTTACACAGGGCCACACCTTCTCTTGTCTGCTCTTATCTTCTCCACATGCCCTCAGTCCCTGATACCCCACATCATGCAGTTATGCATCATGCAGTTATGATGTGCTAGGGAATGGCCAAGGAGCCTTGTGCCTCAGCCTTGCCATCAGGATTGGAGAGGCTGTGTCTACAGTGTCTCCAGCAAGGAAAACCCTCTGGGCACTTGGAAACACTGGGTGGATGATCATGTTGTCTCAGCCCTAGGAGAACTAGGTCTCGGAAGGTACTGATATGACTTTGTCTTCCAGACGCTTATTTCTCAGGCCCTGTACTCTCTACTCTGGGCTCTAAAAGATCCAGAGCCAGGGCGGGACGGGGCGGGGAGGGGGGGTCCCCTGGGAGAACAGAGAAGTTTTCCAGGAGGCTGTCGCTTGTTGCCCTTCTCTTCCACACTTCTTAATCTTTTCACTCTTATTTCCCCTTTTGACTTGTTCCCTCAGCTTCATCTTTTTTAGAATCGAGTTCTTTGGTGGTTTTGCAGGGAAGTTTGTTAAGGAACAAAGCAACAATGAGACACACGGATGAGAGGCGAAGGTGAAGCATTCCGACGGATCTGAAAGGATCTAGAGCCCAAGCAGGTATCAGTGGGTACCAGTTGCTGCCGGGGCATCCTGGAGTCCTGCCTTTAACGAAGAAGTGGCCTCTTCTTCCCTAGAGAGAACCCACCAATGCCAACTCTTGAAGTCACTGTGCTTGCCCAGCCCAGTCCCTGATCGGGCCCATTCCTTTATGTCCTTAGTGTCCTGTGCAGTGAGCCTGACTCACTACCAGCGTCTACTGATGCTGTGGGAAGACTTCCTGGACATTGAGGTCTGTGAGGGCTGGCAGTGACCACAGCCTGCCAGGGTAGACCCTGCAGCTAGGGTGTCCCCTGGGGTCTCAGGGGGGCTTGCAGTGGCTGAACTGTAAAGGCCTCTGACCTTTGAGTCACTAAGAAAGCTTAGTTTGTGGCAGGCTGCTCAGTTTTCGGGGTTGGAAGCTCCCCACACCACTGCTCTAAAGCCCGTCATTAGTGGGATTGTGGAATGGAGGTCTGGGAAGGATTTTCCAAGAAGCACAGGTTGGAGAGAAAAGAGGAATGGACTGCAGATGGGGAAGCCTGGGATTGGGTCTCTTGCAGCTACTCCCTGGCTTTTAATGTGAAGCAAAAGCGGAGTCCCCTTTTGAACCCTGTAAAATGGGATGATGAGACCCAGATATAATGACTCCTTCAGTCATCCAGCAATCGTGACTGTCGGGGGCTACTACAGGTATGGTGGCAGGAAAGACAGCACCATCCCCTCTCGTGGGTCTTACCCTTTGTTCCAGTGTGTGAAGACAGGCAGCAGCAATGGAATAAGCCGATGAGCAAAGGCTCTTTACAAGTCCCTCAAGGGGCTGTCAAGTACCATCGAGAAAAAAAAAACGGTGGTCACGCGAGAGGAGGAGAGCATGAGAACCGGTCAGAGGTGACTGTCTAGACCACCAGTGCCCTGACCTGCGGGGCTAGCCATGGAGATGGGCAGAAGAGGGCCTACAAATATCCTGCTGGAGAGGGACCCGTGGGATCTGATGCCTAGGGGAAGGGGTGGAGAGAACTCACACTCTTCACATCTTCAGATGCTATGGTTGTCCTTCAGGATATAGGCTGGTTCACCCAAGTGAGGTTGGTGATGGAGCCTGAAGTCTGGAGTATTATATACCCAGGAAAATTCCCTGGGAAGGCTTGAGGTAAGGTAAGGGGACCAAAAATGGATTCGAAGATCTTGACTACTCAGAGTTTCACCTCTGTCCCAGAGCTGGGATTCTGTGCGAGTATAGACAGTTGTCCTGGCCGGGAAGAGCCTCAGCTTGGTGACAGTTGGCAGCTGGAAGTGAGCAGACTGACAGTCCTCTGCAAGAGCCACAGACAGATGGGACCCAGATGAGAGTCACCTCTGACGTACATTGAGGGGACACCATGATAGGGACATTTTAAGGCAAGGAAATGTGCTTCAAGCAGGCTAGGCAGCTCCAAGCTATGAGCCACCAAGAAACCCTAAGGTCTTGTGTGCAAGGACTTGTGATACTTAAAAGAATAATTAATACACATTTTCTGGGTACATTTGAGGACCAGCTACTTAATAGACCTGTTGTCACAAGAACCCCAAGAGCTGGGGTTTGCTGTCTTAATTCTAAAGATGAGGAGATTGAGGTTCAGACAGTTGGAGGACCCAGTGGGACTCTCACAGCTGGCCAGTTTATGAACTGGGACCTCAGCTTTACCCCGCATGCCGCGGAGGCCTGCTGCCTCCCCTGGTGGAGTCAGCAGCCTCCTGTGTTTAGAAACTCCTTTACAGAAATTCCACACAGGCATGGAGTTTTTGCTCCATGGTGCCTGAGGCTTGAGAAGTACTGAAAACCGACTTCATTTAGGAAATGAAATAGAGGTGGGATGATGTCGGCAAGATAGCGGTCTGGGAGTCCCTATCCTTTGTTTATCAACAAAAACAATGATTTCACAACAGCCACAGAGGAAAATAGGTCCTGGAGAGCTCTGCAGTACAGTTAGAAAGCTACAGTCCCTTGGTGGAGCACGTGACTTGAGACTGGCTTGCAAGCAGAGCACAGAGACCATTTTGGATGCATTGTCCCAACCTCAGGCCAGTGTAGCAACTCAATGCCAAGAGCTTTCTCCTTGGCCATGACTTTCTTCTGTGGTTGAAAAAGGAGGTCCTGGGATCCACTGAGGATCCCAAGCACCTTTGCTAAAGTCGAGGTTACTCACAGCTTTTGCCACTGAAGGCCAATGTTAACCCCCAGCTGATCGGGCTACCCAGAACCTACCCCACTTCTGGGACAGAAGGCTATCACATGCAAGGAAACCCCATGATGCTATAAGCGTGTTTCTTAGTAAAACCTTAGCAGCCTAGGAGACTGAAACAGTCAAAGGACCAAGCAAGACCATCAAATACTTCAAACTGAAGGATTATTTATAGGCTTGAATGAAGGAATAGAAATGGAAAAAAAAATATTCCAGGCAAGAGGTAACCAAGAGAAAGCAGTAGCTTTCTAGGTTTCCAGTTTTCACTCATAGCCTCCCAGTTTAGTTTTGGTAATTCACAGCTTCAGAAATCCCCTCTATTATTTATTATTTTTTATAGTACCAGGAGTCAAACCCAGGGCCTGTGCGTGCTTGGAAAATTCTTTAACCACTGAGCTATATCCCCAGCCTACTTATTTTTTGTTTATTATTTACTTGTTGTCATTTCCACTTCTCTGTTGAGAGCACCTGTTTTCTGACTCATCTCAACGTGAGAAGTAACAGTTTACATCTATGAGGCTATCTCCTTTAATCCCCTCAACTATAGGAACTGCTGTGGAGTCTCCTTAGGCCTTCTTCATGGCTTCCCCTTCTTTTGGTTATTTTCTGTTTGGTTTGGTTGGTTTGGTTTTTCTCGTGTCTGGTAACTTTTGTTGAAAACTGCTCACTGCACCACAATGATGCTGGTTTTGTTGGAGTCTCCTGCAGTTATGGCGTTTGGTGGTAGGAGCTTATCTGGACTTGGTTTACAAAATGAGCCCCCAACACGGTGCCCTGCCCCTACCATCTCTGCACAGTGTAGTGTCAGCAGTTCCTTCAGTTTTTCCATGATTAATTTTGATTGTTTTCAATTATTTGTATGTGTGACTGTGTGTATGTGTACATGTGTGCAGGTGCCCGTGGTGGCCAGAAGTCTTGGATCCCCCTGGAGCTGTTGTTAGAGGCAGTTGTGAGCTGCCTGCCGGGCGTGGGTGCTGGGAACTGAACTCAGGTCCTCTGCAGGAGCAGCTAGTACACTTAGCCACTGAGCCGTCTCTCCAGCCCCTTTACTTTAGTTTGTAGTCTGGATTCCCCCAAGGGTCTGGTCACGTTCTGCATTGCAAGATAATCACTTGAACAGAGAGCATGTTCAGACATCTTGAACAAGAGGCCCTCCACACTCCGCTGCCCAAGCTGGGTGCGGTTGGAGAAACAGCTGTGCATCAAGCCCTCCCATGTCCCCTTGATGTCACTTCCAGCTGTACTCTCTTGAGTCTCCCCCCACCCACCACCTCACCCAAGCTTGTGTTAGCAATCCACCGGGTGTATAGAGAGATTGTACTATCTTGACTTCTTCATGGCCATCTTGCCTGAAGGATCTTCCCATTGTGACTGAGTTTCTTTCCACCCTGGACCAAAGCTATAACCTTAACCCAAGAAAGTTGTAGTTTCCCCCACTTCTTGTAACTGTTTATTACAACTGAATAAATAATCTTTAACCCAAAAACTGCAGATTTTCTTCTCCACCCCCCAGACCAAACCTGCTCCCACTACCTGCTACAGCTGCTGGTTTATATTAGCCTTTGGACCAAGCCCACCACAGGTACCAGAAAATCTCTGATTTTCCTCACCCAAGATAGCACACTGCAGGATGGGCAGCACAATAAGGCCACAGACTAGTGGCCATCCTGGTACAACAGAAGCTCTTAATGATGGGTCATTTTCCAGTGATCTGGATGTCTGTTCTTTGTACTTGCTTCATTGACAATTTTATCTGATATTATACTTGTTGCCATTAAAAGGGGACTATCTAATGTCTCACGCCACCACCTTGGAAGTGAATCTTGGGTTAGATTACTGTAACGTTTTTCCACTTGACGATTCTTTTGCTCACATCTTTTGGTTTTAATTAGAGATGAGCTGCTGCTACCAGGAGGTTGGTGTAGAGTCATGGAAAGAGAGCCCTGAGTTTTGCATAAGGCACCTCAAATGCACAAAAATAAATGGGGGAAAGTGATGGAGGGAGGCAGTCAGGCTGAACACAGAGCTGGGTGAGTCAGAGTTGGGTCTGGTCTCAGTCCTGTCCTGAAAAGACCTCTCTGAGGCTCCTTGACTTTCTACAATGTCTGACAACGGATACCCCGTCTAACCTGACATTCTTTACCATCTCTCCCAAGGATCCTCTCCCCACCAGGTTTCTGAGGGGCCCTGTGGCTTTGAGAGCGTGAAAATGGCTGAAGTCGGTTTTCACTTCTGCTCAGATGTCTGAAGCCAGCAGCAACATCATTCCCTTATTCTTTTCTGAGTGGCTGCTGGAGTGTGTGTGTGTGTGTGTGTGTGTGTGTGTGTGTGTGTGTGTGTGTGTGTGATATCTCCAACCTCTATTTGTGGCAGACAGAAGGGTAGCTTTTTCTCAGGCTAAATCAAGGCAAAATAATAATCTACAGCTAGCAAATTGGAATCTTCTAAGCAAGCCCTCCCATCTCTCCCACTCTGTCTCTGGGTAGATGAGTCGGCGGAGGAAGCTGGATCCCTGACTTCCCTTTGTATTGTCCTAGCCTCAGGTTCAAGTGCATAAAAGCTGTCCAAACATTCTCTGCTCAAGGGGGACAGTTCATTTGGTAAAGTGCTTTCTTTGCAGGCAGAAGAAGCCGAGTTCCAGGCCTCAGAACCCACTTTCCAACAAAAGCTGGTGTGTGCTTATGATCCCAGCCAGGGAGAAAGCGGAGACAGGAGGATTCCCGAGGCTCAGTGGCCAGCCATCTTATCCTATTTGTCAAGTTTAAAGCCAATGGAAAAAAATGCCTTGGAAAAAAAAATGACACCTGAGAAATAATTTCTGGGCTGTTCCCTTGCTTTCCACACACATGTGCCTGTTTGTTGTAGCTGAACACTCCAGCTGCTTACTCTGTCCTAACTGCTGTGATAGGAACATTTAGACCTGAATCCAGCTTTTCCCCCGACTCAAACCTTTGGGGACAAGCAACAGCACTTAGAACCCAGAACTCTGAGCCCTGCTGCAAAGGACTTGTGATAGCTCTTTCCTACACTTGCAGTGAACACTGTCTTAGCTCTAAACTCCCAGGAAGGAAGCGCCATACGGAAACAGACTATGGGCTGTAGTACAGAAGCTAGCAGATGGATGACACATTCCATCAAGGCTCCCAGACCATAGAGAGAAAGGCAGATCTGCCCACTGGCTCCCTTAGATGCCTGGATGAGCAGGTGATCAGTGGCCCATGGTGTCTGCTGGGCTAGCCGGTCCTCTTAGCAGTTTTCGTGATCCCGTTTGCCCCTTGACTGATGTGGGGGAGGATATGGCTAACTGTGGTGTTACAGCTCTTCCCCTGTAACCTCACTCTCTCTTCTCTGAGTGTTCATTGCCAAACAGAGTGGTTGGTTATAGAACCTCTGAGGTCAGAATCATGCAGTGGCTGCAGTACTATCCAATATGGAGGATTTGTACTTACGGAGCATCAGCTCCACATACCCTAGTCACACCCATTCTGCCACTGAATGGTCACAACATCCTGTGACCTCACTAATATTAGCATCGTTTAACAGCAAAGCAAAGCCAACGGACTGAGAAGACACTGCCCTACTTCCCACAGGTGGCCCAGACAGAGCCCACTGAAAAATACTTCCTAGAGTTAGTTGGAGGTGTGTTAACCCTGCTGAACCAGCTGAGGGAAAACATCAGCCACAGAGTGAAACCAAAGCCTGTGAGAAAGCTTTGGGGTGATCAGCAGGGCTGAAAGCTGGGTGCTCAGGGAGCCTCCTCAGGAGCACCTGTAGGGCTGAGGAACCAGAAGTCCCCAGAAGACTTAGCTGGAGGGTGGAGCTCACACTGAGCTGCTCCTTAGGGCAGCCGATGGAGGTCTGATCACAGCAGCAGGCACACACACACACACACACACACACACACACACACACACACACACCCCTCTGTGTGCTGCTGGCAGGAAGCCACGAGCAACCAAAGCTGACTGAGATGAGAAGACTCCCTCTGGGGATGGGATTGATTTTTCTTAACTGGGTCCAGAGCTCCTGGTTACTGCTAGAAGGTTCTTCAATCACATGCAGCCAGGAATCTGAAGAGCTATGGTGAGAAGCTGTTGAAGCCCTGAGAGGTAGGTCTGTCAGCTGGGTTCTGGGCAGTTCGTCTCTCTACAGGACGTGAACAGTGCTCTGAGGCCTCTGGGGTGGATGAGTGGGCAGAGACATTGCCTTGGGTGTTACATGTGGAGCTCATGTGCTCTGTGCTGTGGCTGTGGCTAAGACTCCCCACTGTTTGCTCCCTGAGGAGTCTTTGGATTTATGAAAGTTCATCCATCCAGGGGGGATTGATGTCTGAGGCTCCAAGATGGGAAGGGTAGTGAAGGTCCCACAGAGGGTCTGGGCTGTGGGAGAAAATGGATGGGGACATGCTGACCAGCTGTGGGGCTAGCGGAAAGTTCCCCAGCCTCCCAGAAAGGAAGGCAGCTGGAGCACTGAAGAGCCCAGTGAGGTTGGCAGTTACATGTGCACCATCCGGCTTAAGGTCAGTGTCTGGTTATTGCTTTCTCTTACTTTGTTTTTGAGTGGAATTGTCTGGCTTTTCAGGTACTCAGGGGATGATGAAAAGATAGAACTGGTTTCATAATCATCTTTTTGGCCAAGATATGTTTTATTAGAAAAAAAATAAATAGTTGATAGATAACATGCTTTTTTTTTTTTTTGCTTTTGTTTTGTTTTGTTTTGTTTTGTTTTTCGAGACAGAGTTTCTTTGTGTAGCTTTGCGCCTTTCCTAGAACTCGCTTTGTAGACCAGGCTGGCCTCAAACTCACAGAGATCCGCCTGCCTCTGCCTCCCGAGTGCTGGGATTAATGGCATGCGCCACCAACGAAAGGATTTTTCTTTGTTTTTGTTTGATTTTTGGTTTTTCAAGAAGGGTGTCTCTATGTAGCCCTGGCTGTCCTGGAACTCACTTTGTAGACTGTGCTGGTTTTGAGCTCAGAGATCTGCCTACCTCTGCCTCCTGAGTGCTGGGATTAAAAGCCCATGCCACTACATCAGGCTTTCTTGAAAGGATTTTTTAAAGTATCTTGGACTTGGGCTAGGTTGCTAGCTCAATCAGTAAAGAGCTTGCTTTGGAAGTGTAAAGACAACCTGATTCCCTGACATACATGGAAAAAACCTGGGCATGGTGGCACACACTTGTAATCTCAGTCCTGGGAAGGTGGAGACAGAGGGATCCCTGAGGATCATTGGTCAGGCAGGCTCTCCTACTCTACAATCTTTTCCCCAGTGAGAGATTCTATCTGAACAAACAAACAAGCAAACCAAAAAGCCTGCAAGGTGGATAGCCCCTGAGGAACAACACCCATACACGTGCCCACACATACACACAATTTAAAAAACTTTCAAAGCGTCTCTATTCGCTTTGTGATCGGTCATTGTAGTCATCCTCATTGGCCCACACCAGCACACAGCCAGTGTTACCACGAGCTCGAACTGTGTGTGTGTGGGGGATTCTCTTGACATGCCTGACCTTCGGGGGCACTGGGTCTAGAGTACGAGAGACAGAAACAGCCGCTGGACAGGGTAACTTTACAGACGGCCACTTAGCTGAGTTACCAAGATCACCCACACCAGGGAGAAGACATGTTGTTGCTGTGAGCTTCTGCCACCATGCACTGCCTTCCCCAACGCTGCCAAGACCACAGAGGTCCAGACTGAGGGGCGTTCTCCAACGTATTAACCTTCAAGACCGACAGGGTCCCCAAATCAAGCGGAGCTGGTAAAGTTACAGATCAGTGTCCCTGGTACCACTCCACTGGCATTAGTATCTTAGTTCTGGCGACTGCCATTTTCCCACAACCCTTGAATTTTTCCAAAATAAAAAGTTCAAAAAAAATAAATAAATAAATAAAAATTCATACTCATCTCGCCTCAAAGCAGAAGTGGTCACATGATGAGCACTCCTGGGGAAACTTGTCTTTGAGCCTTCTGGAACCCAGGAGGCCTTTGCCGCTCACTCCGATCCTCCATCGACTTCAGGGCCACATTGTGGTTCCTGCTCCGCACTGTATTTTTCTTCTATTTTTTGTTGGATTTACGTTTCGGGGCTCTCCCTTGTGTCAGGGGCTGTGGGCTGACATCAGCCTGCCCGTCTCTGCAGCGCTCACTGTCTGGTGTGGACTCAGCCTCCCAAGCTCAACTGTTCTTCAAGAAGAAGGCGAGGGGGTACCCAGGCCTGCCTAGGGTGCCTCTCACCCAAATGGAGCCAGCCATCCTTTGGGCTCCACTATCCCTCAGGAGTCCACGGCTGGCCTAGCAACTTCGGTCTGTGCTTGAAAATGCTTCCCTCTGAGGGTGTGGTGGGTGGGATGGAGGATGGGGACCAGAGGCTGATACCGGCACTCAGTGGCCTGCTGTAAGGTTCAGGTGTGTGGAGAGGAGCTGTAGGACCGGGCTGCCAGCTTTTCCTCAGCAGGCCTGCCAGAGCAGACGCACTTTCCTCAAAAGTGATGCCTCTGCCAGATTAGCAACACCTCAGAACCTAGAGAGGAAGAGGAAGACTGATAACGTTTCAGGAAGATGATGCTTAGATGTGAATCACAGCCCTGAGATGAAAATCAAAACAGAGAGCAGCGGTTATGACCTAGACTCAGGACGTTTCCCACCAGCATGGTTTATGTTTTGCTGAGCTGTGCTGTGCTGTGCTATGTTATCCTGGAGTCCCCTCCTATCTTCTCATGAAGAACCTCTTCTCTTCTCTCCTCTCCTCTCCTCTCCTCTCCTCCCCTCCCCTCCCCTCCCCTTCCCTCCCCTTCCCTTCCCTCCCCTTCCCTTCTCTTTTCTTCTCTTCTCCTCTTTTCTCTTTTCTCCCTAACTTGAGATTGAACCTAAGGTCACAAGCTTGCTAGAAAAGTGTTGTGCCACTGAGATAACCCAGCCCCCCCTTTTTCCTCCCCTTTCATTCTTTCATTCTGAGACAGAGTTTCACTGGGTTCCAGGCTGTCCTTTATCTCGCTCTGTAGCTCAGACAGACATGGAACTTTCAGTACTCCATCCTCCACCTCCCGAGTGGCTAGGGTCCGAGGCCTGAGCTACCAGGCTTGAGGACCATTTTTGGGTGAAAGAAGCAACAATGAAATACTGAGTGTGAGGGAAGGTTAGGATATGAGGAGGAAAGCTGGGGGAGGAAGGGCCAAGCTCCAATTGTCACTGTTGACCATGGTGAACTCCAGGATGGCCTCC
This sequence comes from Peromyscus maniculatus bairdii, assembly GCF_049852395.1. NCBI lineage: Eukaryota > Metazoa > Chordata > Mammalia > Rodentia > Cricetidae > Peromyscus > Peromyscus maniculatus. The sequence goes on along the minus strand of NC_134860.1, from coordinate 61,580,877 downwards.
ATGGCCTGAGCTATGGGCTCTGAAGCAGCACATTCAGGGAAAGGGGCATCCCTAAATTCTGGGACATTCTGCTTCCCTTGAGGTGGTGTGGGACAGAGGTCTGAAGGGGACATGGCTCTGGAACCTGCCAGCTGAGGGACAGTGAGCCAGTGGCCTGATTGCTCTGTGTTCTGCTTCCTCGCCATGCCAATCAATCCACAGCTTCTCCGAGCAGAGATCCAGGTGCTAGACAGAGCCACAAGATGGAACACAGGTTCTACTGCAGAACAGTCTCCCACAAGGCGACAGTGGGTCTCCCAGCCCTCCTTCACCAAAAGGACGCTAATTCCCTAATCCTACAGCAAGGAGTTCTTGGGAGACCTTGTCATCTCCACCCTGTTGGCCTCTGTACACCTGACACCTGGGATGTTGCCCCAGGACCAATAGCAGAAAAACACGACACATCTGGCCTGCACAACAAATGTAGGGGATGCTTATGTCCACAAATCCGCTGTGCTATCCACATGGGCTTTAGATGTCCTGACTTCCCAGGTCAAATCACTTCTGACCTTCAAGACCAGGGCTCCTGACGTGTTTACTGGAGCCACTGAGTGCTCTGAGCCTGTGGCCATTGACTAGAGGCTGCCAACAAATGGTGAAGGAAAAGGCCTTCAAGGAAAGAGGAGAGAGGCCTCTAGGAGCTGGTGTCATCTACAGTACAGTGCGCACACTCTTGCGTAGAGAGCCCTAGGGTTTGCACCGTCTTCCCTTAGGCAGCAAGGTTTGGGCTGCTGACACGATCTGGGAATGGATGACTTCCGCTTAATTCCTGTGGGCAGGGTGCAGCTCTGCCCCTTGTCCCTGGGTCGGAGGGAGACTTTTCCTAGCTCTGTCGTGCACTAGTCATGTTGTCGAAGACCTCCTCTGCAAAGGTCTTTGTTCACCATGCCAGGGAGGCAGGAGGCAGGATGGGTTTCTGGCATGGCATGGCTCTGCTGGAAGGGAGAAGACGTCGTTTACCTCTGAGATGGGCAGAGACACTTGCTCTCTGGAGCCTAGGCCTGGCAATCCCATTCCTATGTGCAGGCTTGGAATGGGGGCCTGATGGGATGAAGGAGATGGGCAGACTGGAGGAGGGATAACTGATAAGATGCTCTGAGCTGGAGGATAGATAGAAGATTTTTAAAAGGTGAAAGCAGTTAGACATAGCAGTACATGTCTTTAACACCAGCGCTCAGGAGGCAGAGGAAGGCAGAGCTCCATGAGCTCTTGTCTGGTCTAAATAATGAATTCCATGCCAGCCAAGGATATATAGTAAGGCTCTATCTCAAAAGAGATAAAGATAGAGAGATTAGATAGGTGGATATAGATAGATAGATAGATAGATAGATAGATAGATAGATAGATAGATAGATAGATAGATCTGTGGCATTTAGCTGGGTGCTGTGAGGGTGTTGAGGTACAGATGGGTGCTGATGGATATTGTTGAGTGCAGGGCCTGTTACTGTCATTGGGAAGGGCAGATGTGGTTGCCAGGGTTGCCGGTAAAGGCACCACCTCACTTCAGGTGGGATTTCTAGAGGAAATCAGCGTTCTAAAGAAGGCATGTTCAGCCTGTTGCCAGCTACGAATACAGCCCCAGTGCAAGATCATGAATGTAATTAAAGCTTTATGAAGTGAGGTTTGCGATTTATTTATTTATTTTGTAACTTCATTGCTCAGTTCTGGAGCATGAATTTTGTAGGTGACCAAATCGTGTTCCAATGTCAGAAGCTGGGCAAAGGTTTAAGGTAAGGGGACTCTGAAGGCGAGAGGCCCAGTGGCCCCACTGGAATACAAGGCTCAGATGAGAGGCAGCTGAGTACTTGCAAGTTGGGCTCTTTCTAGAAGCTGGCCTGAGAGGCGGGAGGAGGGAGTTTCAAAGTCCATGTTGATGTAGAGCAGAGCCACAGCCTAGGATCACCAAACAAAGGGTGCTGATGGTATGGACAGGACAAGATGGTGACCTGGGGTTAAGAGGGGAGGAAAAGCCAGAAGCTGATAGAGTGCTGGAGGTGGACGGTGCCCCGCCGGGCTCATTTGTCTCTGAGACTGTACTTCTAGACTGGAGCCTTGGCCCCGTGCCTTGGCTGGGCGCCATCCTCTTTCTGATTTTCTGTGATTTTTCATATGGGGGTGGGGGGGGAGGTTAAGCTACCTCTCAGACCCCTCATCAGACCTTGATGGCTCTGTAGATACAGCATGCCCTCAGGTCACACAGTGAAGAGTGGTTAGGACTCAGGCACCTAGAAATCTACCCGGAAGCTCTACCAGACAGCCCTGCGTTGGCAGCAGGAACCTGCCCAGGGGCCCAGAGCTGGGTAGGAGCAGGACTGAGATGCGCAAGCTCAGGCGCCTGTCCTTGGGATTGGTCTGAACAAACACTAGTCAGAACCTTAGCACCCAAGCAAGGCTAGCGGGTGAGGGTGGGGGGATGGGAGTTGGGGAGGAGGGGGGTAGATGGTTATGGAGGTGAAGACTGAGATCAGGCTGCAGTATGACCTATACACAGACTGAGAGGTCAGGGGCGGGGATGTGATGAGCTCTAAACTATGCTCCTGGAAGACACAGGCCGGTACCTACAACCTCTGGCTGAGGCCGTTTCTACCCCCAGGAGACTCTGGCGCCTGCTTGCCTAGGGACATGCTCCTGCTAAGCCTGTTTCTATGCCCCGTGGGCTGTTAGTGTGGTAACCGTCCCTTGTTCCTCTAGGGAAGATCTTTCCCACACGGTTGGTCCCTCCCTACCATCCTGCTGCCTTTGGGGTGACGTTCTCCTCACATCCCTCTGCCTCTTTGGCTCTCAACTCTGCAACTGTCTGTCACCCCTCAGCTGTTACACGGTGGGTTAGTCAGAGATCGAGACCCTGAGTCGAGCCTGTGGAGCTCAGGAGTGAGAGTGGTCATGAAAGGCAGCCTTGCATGTCAATCATTCATCCCCACAGTCCAATGAGTGGACTGTGGAACCGTCCCCACAGCCCTTCAGAAGGCTTTGATCCAGCAGCTAAAGGAAACCAGGTCATTTGTGTGTCCAGACTGGAAAGAGCACTGTGGTCAGGGAGCAGGAGGGGCCCCTTAGGTTCTTGCTCACTTCCCCTAGCCTCATGAAAGGCAGGCCATGAAAGACTCTCTAGGGAGCCCGGCTGGAGGAGTTCATCAGGGCTCTGCGGGCAGACCTGTAGGCAGTTCACTTGGATCTGACCTTGACCCCTCATCAGTGTTTGGAGCCTCTCCATGTTGGAACTGTCTCTTTCCCTCAGATTCGGCCGTAGGAACCTATCCACGGTCTTCTCGGTAGCTGCGTGGGAGTAGCTGACTTCATGCTCTCATGGGAGTACCATGAGGATCGCAGATGCCAGGCGGAAGCTGAGCCAGGCCAGGGTCTTGGCAGCCGAGGGACTGTACTGTTTCTCACCACTAATTGGTCACCACAGACAAGCCATTTACATCTGACTCCAAACGTCAGTCTGTTTGTGAACGATATGAATGTGAACATCAGTCTCTAATGGCATGCACAAACAAGACGACATGTCTGTTCCACAAACCCCATGAATTTAAACATAGAGCCCCCTCCCCCACTACACACACACACACACACACACACACACACACACACACACACACACACACACACACCCTTGTTTACAGAAGCCGATCTCTTCTGAGGATAGAAACGAGGAGGGTCTGAAGGGAACCAGGACAGATGCTGGAAACTCTGATGGTGTCTTTCCTGCTCTTTCTAATGCCAGACTTGGGGTTTGTGGTCGTCTGAGTCTGGGGGTTCTGCTAGCTCTGCCCTGGTCCTACACCCCCCAAAGTCAGTCACAAGGGAAGCCACAGAACAAGTGGGCTGCTGAGACCAGGGAGGGAGATCCACTGGGAGGGTAGGCTAATTTAATACAGATGTATCATTTGTCTCCTGACTTCAAATCTGTAAAAATTATGTAACCCCAAAGGTAATGCTGAAAACAGACATGAACTCTGATCCGGCTGGCTTTGCTTACGCTGGTCCTAAGACCTGCTCACTTTGGTTTATCCTGGGCATAGTTTATCACGGATGGGTGGGACATTACTTTGGTTCTGCTTTTTCCTTCTCTTTCTGTCCTAACGTAAGCATCTTCCCATGACTCTATGGCACAATGGTCATCCCCAAGACTGCATAAATACTGGACTTTTAGTTTGCTTTTATTTATTTTTTTTAATGATTTCATAGAGAGCTGTGCTTCAAAAAAAAAAAATAGCACACAGGCAAAGCTATTCTGAGCTGCATCATGTAACCGAAGGCTGTCTTTTTCTAATCCCTCCAAGGAATGGCAATTAATTGGGAACACAAGATGCTTATTTGGGGGGCAGAATAGGGTTGGCATCGAGGCACATTATAAGTGATGACGATGGTGGCTGAGAGTTTTATCCTCTGTCATCTGGCTCCCTGACAACCATAGTTGCTGGCCAGTGCTGTGATGTGGTCTTTGGCCGGAGAACAGACTTTCCTGCCTGGGAAATGAAGTGACTCATAAGGAAACAATCCCCTGAGCTTTGGGCTAGTTTGTTCTTAATCAGAAGTCTGCGAATCTGTTGTAGACTGCCAGGAAAAGGGATCCTGAAAGTGGGTGCCAAATTAATTCAGCATACAAAAACTCCCCCCCCATCTTTCTCTCTCTGTGGGGTGGGGTGTGTGTGTGCCATGTGTGTGCCCTTGGAGGCCAGAAGAGGGCATCAGACCAGAGCTGGAGTTCCAGAAAGTTATGAGCTGCCATATGGATGCTGGGAACTGAACTCAAGTTCTCTCCAAGAGCAGCAAGTAGTCATAACCACTAAGCCATCTTTCCTGTCCCTAAATTTCTATTTTTTTGTTGTTGTTGCTTTTGTTTTTCGAGACAGGTTTTCTCTTTGTAGCCCTGGCTGTCCTGGAACTCACCCTGTAGACCAGGCTGGCCTCGAATTCAGTTATCTGCCTGCCTCTGCCTCCCGAGTGCTGGGACTAAAGGTGTTCCCCACCACAACCAGCTCTAAATTTCTATTTTTAAAAAATGTTTTTATATTCTAATTTTAATAGTAGTAAAAGTAGTCTCTCTTACTATATTTCAAAAATAAAAAGCAGCTACTTTTTAGAACTGGCATGTTTATGGTAAGCATATTTTCTGGGGACAATATTTTCAATTTCATCATAGTCATTAAGGAGACTGTGAAACCCGAAATACTTTTTGGAGACAGTCTCAAGCAGCTCAGGCTGGCTAAAACTTGCTATGAGGTTAAGGATGACCTTGAACTCCTGATCCTCTAGCTCCTGGGTGCTGGGGTTACAGGTATATACCACCATACCTAGTTTATGAGATGCTGAGGATCAAACCCAGGGCTTTGTGTATGCTGGTAGGGCTTTCAGGTCTGCCACCTGAACTACACCCACAGCTCCATGTGTAGGGTTCCTAGTCAAAGGAAACATTTTGGTGTTTTTAGACCAGGTGGATTCCACCAACTTCATTCTCATTTCCCTCCCGAGAGTCAGAACAGCTTGCCGGTGCTTGTCGATGATTGTTCTTCCCACTGCCAGTGAGCTGTATGCAGCCACCTTATTAACTATGGCTGAAAGGACCTTTTGAAATGCAAGAGAGCAAATGCTCTCAACCGCCTGTGGAAGATGTCAGCCTGCTAGTCTGTTGGCTCCCTGAAGACAGTTAAGGTCCTTCCAAATAATTGTTTTTATTAACAATGAACTCTCCTGTCCTACTCCGTGGCTGAGTGACCTTTTTTGTTTGCAACCACGAAGAGATGAGAACCCTCACGTCCAGTGACTTCTTAACGATGTCTTTGTACCTTTGTAAGTTGAAGTGTACATTCTGTGAGGCAGTAGGGCGTTTGAGAGGTGAAGAAGTGTCCATTTTTTATGCTTTGGTTTTCCTGGATTGACCAATCGATTGATTGATTCGCTCATCCGTTCAAAAAAGAGAAAGATGTGCTGTGTGAACTGTGTTCCCAGCACGAAGGGGTCTGAGAGGCAAAGGTGAGAACAGAAACCAGTTGTCTCTTGGACTCAATGGGAGGCTGGTTCTTTGCCTTATCTTAGGATGCACGAGTCCAAATCTACCTTTAAGGTCTTTGGGGCAACATAATATGATTGTTTTTTAAAAACATCACTTAAGCAACAAAGACTAGGCCAAGATTCTCTTGAATTCTACAAACTTGACAAAATATTTCCTCTTGCCATTTTATCCTCATGCCCCACCCTTCTCTTCCACACAGTGTCTCCGGTGTGTGCTCTGGGGCTCTCTGGTGTTGAGTCTTGGTAGAGCATACCCAGGTTCCAGCCTCATCTTCAGTGTGTCCCTCATTGTTTAGGAGGAGGCTGATGATCACACTGTCATTAGTCCAGGAATGGGACCCCTAAACTTTAGAGGTACAGGGTTGTTTTACCCCATGTGTCTGCAGGTCTGAGCAAAGGTCTAGGTTCTCCCTAGGCCCTACTGCTCCTCAGCACCTCCATAAACCTGCAGTAGACTCATGGGACTGCTAACTATGGGGTTGGTGCTACTTGGGGGTCATCTGGCAAAGTCATTGTTATGCTGATAAAGAGACAAAGTCCCAAGGTGAAGTGGCTCATACCAGGTAACCTGGGGAGGTCGCACCATCCCGCAGAGCCTTCAGAATGGTAAGAAGGACCAGTTTAGTGTGTTTGAGGCACCCACGGGGAAGAATTGTTCAATCCCATGCCATTTAAGTGCAGTCTATCAGCAAACCTCGAATCCTGGACTCCGTGTGGGAACTGTGGAGGAGAATGTGGTCAGCAGAGCAGCTTGCTTCCTGGCCTCAGTGGGTTTTGGGATCCACTGCAATAGGAGAAGTCTGCCTTGGAAAGACTCCAGCTCACTGCCCTGCCTTTAGTGAGGAAAATATCGAGGATTTTTCTGAGTCACAGCAAGTCTAGCATTGTGGTATGTTGAACAAGAGGAAGGACATACTGAGAATCACACTTTCCGATACAAGGACCATTTTACTCCAGCATCCATCTTGGGCAACAACTTAAGGAGCACCTCCTCTGTTTTATAAACGAATGGGGTCTGTGCAAGCTCTCAGGCTCTCTGTCCCTCATCACCTTGACCATGTGCCATCCATGGCTGAGTCAGGTGGCCACTCCAGCTCACTGAAACACACATCCAAAACAAAACCAGAGCCACAATCTGTCCTTGAGATAACCATGGAAAGCTCAGCTGTCTGCTCATGAAAGAGGAACTCATGTCCCTCTGTAACTGTACAATCATAACCTAAGAACGCTGAACATAGAATATGGAGGCCTGAGGTCCGGGAGTGATCGCCCTGGAATGATGATAGGCTCTGTTTGTCCCCTCTCACCTCCCATCCAGTTAAACTACCTCTGGCAGACCTGGCCAGTCTGTCTAGTCTGTTTTCTTGGTTGTAAAGTGGGGCAGTGAGGCTAGGGGCTGCCTGGGGCAGAGTGAAGTTTGTGTACAGTAGAGACGCAGTGTCATAGGTGGGTAACTTGATCCCTTTGGGAAGGCCTGATTGGAGGACGTGAGAAGGAGCAGAGAAACCAGGTGGACCCTGCCGGTGTCTCAGGGAGGGAGAAGACAGTTCAGATCAAGTAAAATATCAGGGATGGAGGCCACAAGACATGTCCAATTATGTCACTACGTTGATGATGGCAACGATAGAAATTAATTATGCATGAATATGGGAAGGAACATGGAGTGGCTGTCTAAAATGGGAAGATCTGGGCCTAGCCGGGTGGTGAGTAGGTCAAAAGCTTAGTTCTGTCCATTTTCAGTCTGAGCCATCTTCTAGAGTTCTCAGAGGTGGGTTGAGGAGAGAGCCCGGATAGTAAAGTGCTTGTTGACCAAGCACGATGACCTGGGTTTGGTCCCCAGAACCCATGTTCTAAAAGCCAAGCATGGTGCTGCATTCTTGTCATGCCAGCACCGGGGAGGCAGAGACAGGCAAATCCCGACAGCCTGCCAAGCTGAATCAATGAACCTCAGGCCAGTGAGAAATCCTGTCTCAAAAAAAAAAAAAACCAAAGTGGACAGTTCCTGAGGAATGACACTCAGGTGGACCTCTGGCTTCCACAGACATGCATGCATGTACACCCACATACACATGAACACACACACACACACACACACACACACACACACACACACACACACGACCCAGAATCAATAGTCTGATGGTTGACACTGTTGATGGTTGTCTCTGAGTTCTATGACCCATCTTCTGGTCCTTTCTCCCTCACGAGTGTGGTGGTCTTCCAGACTCCTCACATACCCTGGTAGTTCAGACCCTGTAATCTTTCAAGAATGATTTTCTATTCTCAGATGCACAGCTTTGGGCAGCCTCCAGGATGTAAGGGATGACCACTTGTGCCATGACCAACAGGGACCATACTTCTGAAGACCAGCCTTCCTAGCCAAACTGGGAGGCCCTGCCAGCCCCAGTCCTGCCGTGGGGACTTCCGGCCCCATTGCATACAGATAGGCCTATTACACAACCCCCCCCCCCCAATCAGTTGGACTTGAGTCAAGGGTCCCCTGTCAGAGAAGGGAGTGACCCTGCGAAGCCAAGAAGCACATTTCCCATAATAGCAAGAGCACCCGCTCTCAGGAGCAGGTCATGGCTTCAGGAGTCATCAGAGGATGGTTTGGACTGGGCTGGCCCTATGACCTAACCCCCACATGGAGGAATGAAGCACTCGATGGTTCACTTGGTAGATGTGGAAACTGAAGCTGGGTGGAGGGAGTACTCAGGCAATAAGTATCACTTCATGAATCAGGCATAGAACTGGGCCCCTGGGTCCCAAGTGGGCTCAGTGCCCAGCCTTCAGTCTCATACGGGCACTAGCCCCCTTTATCCACCAGGCACAGATTCTTAAGCTCAGGCTCCTGCAGGGACCAGATGTTGGCACAATTGCAATTCAGACATGGCTTGCATACGAGCTCATGCTGCCCAGAAGGACATTTACCTTCATGAGTTTCCACAATGTGGTTGGGGTTTCAGATGCTTGCTGGAGATGGGACTCTGATTCTGAACACAGATCCTAATCTTCTTCCGAAAGGCTGAGGTGGCTCTTCCCGCTGCAGATAGCGCGCCCTTCCAACGAAGGTCATCACACATTGCAGATGTGATGTAGTGAGAAGTCGGTGGCATCTCACTGTTTCCATCTATGCCTCCCTCCATATGTGCTGACAACAAGCATGTCCCAGCCACAGTCTCTTGCTTCTCCTCCTGCCTAGGACCCCTGCTTTCTGTTCTCACTCCCAGTCTTCCCCACACAGCAGCTCCAGTGATCTTTGTAAACGGTACATTGGCTCTTAAAGGCATGCAGTGGGTTATCCTGGTATTAGCCATGAAATGCCAGCTCTTCCTAGACTCACGTCCATTTCCTCTGTGGTCCCTGCATCATTGCACTCCAGTGCAGTTACTTTTTACTTTTGGATGATGCTGAAGCCATACTTAGGCTTTGCCTCCCCCCCCCCATCCAGCCCCCCGCCGCCCCAACCCAGCAATACTTCCTTGTCATTCATGCCCAAGCATGATGACTTTCACCCAACCCTGGAAGAGGTTTTATCTGAACAGTCCAGCCCTTCTGGTATGGTTGATGGACTTTCTCCACAGCACTCGCCTCTGCTGGGAATTCCTGCTCAGTGATTTGTTTGTTTGCTACTGTCTTCTCTTGGCTCTCCTCCCATGTCATTCTAACATGAACTCTCCATGGCCCCAGTACTGGCCAGCATCCTGCCTCTGGAAAGTATTTGTTGAGGGATGATGGGATCCTCTTGGGGGAGGAATCAGACCATCTCTGGGATTGTCCTGGGTAGTAGAGACCATGCTGCCATCACAGGAGGCAGCTGACACCGTCATAGCCTTTCTAGGAAGCAACTTGGTGGCTTGGGCCAGGGATCCCGAAACAGTTTCCAGGAACCAGTCCAAACTGGTTTGCCTTCTGAGAACCTAGAAAGCCTGAAGTGCAGGGAGACACAGTACCCAGCTCACATGCGTGGGTGGATGAAGGTAAGCTCGCACATGCAAATACTCATATACACGTGTAGCAAGGAGAGCTGTAAAAGCGTGTTCAAGTCTGCAAGGTGAGAAAGAAGCTTACGATAAAATAGTGAGTGATGAAAAAGCACAGTCTCTCAGGTGAAGTGTCAGCCAGTGCTCCCTCCCACAGACGCTGTGTCAGACTCCGCTCCACTAGCTAGTCTTCTGTGAGATGCTGTGAACTGCTAATCATTGTCGCCTCCACTTTACCAGACAGCGAAGGAGACTCAAGAGACGAGGACACTGGCAAATGGGCTTTAGTTTGCAAACCTTGCAAACTATAACGTCAGGACGTGGGCAGTACTTCTCCTTCCACAGACTGCATGTAATCGTATTCCACTTAAAAACATGCACATTCCCCAAAGAAGAATAAGCAAAATTCAGATAATCAAGAGGCTACCTCTGGATATTAAAATCATGGGGATGCTTTTCTGTATACGTTCCTGTGCTAGCACTCATCTTTGTAATACGTTCATATTGTTTCATATGAAATTTTGTGTTGTGTATAAGAAATCAGCTGTCAAGCCAGGTGTGAGGAGGTCATGCCTGTAATCCCAGCACTCGGAAAGCTGAGGCAGAAGGATCATGAGTTTGAAACCAATGTGTTCTACATAGTAAGTGCCCATCTCAAAATGAGAGACAGGGAGAGCTTCTATATAAACTTACCCTGTTGATTTAGAAGGGAATATTTCTTTTTATATATTACTAATGTCTATGTGTGTACATGTGTACACACACACACACACACACACACCAGGATCCACCCCTCCACCCCACAATGAAAAGAGAAGCCCACTAATCTGTGCCATCAACAAATCAAAAGGAGAAAGGATTGCTGACGGCCCTGAGAGAGCCTGTGAGACATGTAAGACAGGGTCTGTGAGACATCCTGCACAGGGTTCTTGTGACTCGGAGAAAGGGTAGGTTAGGGAGATAGATGGCTCATTGAGTAAAGGCACTTTTACATCAAGCGTGACCATCAGAGTTCAATCCCTGGACCCCACATGGTGGAAGAAGAGAATGGACACCCACAGATCATCCCTGATCTCCACACATGTGCTGGTGTGTGTGTGTGTGTGTGTGTGTGTGTGTGTGTGTGTGTGTGTGTGTGTGTGCGCATGGCATACACACATAAATAAATACAATTCAAACTTGGCCACTTCTTCAAAAAGAATGTATGACCATAAATGTAATGCTAATGTAATTAATACAGAACTTTTTCTCAAAATTACTCTTAAATTATTTTTGAAAAACAAATTAGAAAGAATAAAGAATGAAGTCCTGGCAAGATTAGGAGTTATGTGCTGGGCGGTGGTGGTGCATGCTTTTAATCCCAGCACTCAGGAGGCAGAGGCATGAGGGTCTCTGTGAGTTCGAGTCCAGCCTGGTCTACAGAGCGAGATCCGGAAAAGGCACCAAAATTGCACAAAGAAACCCTGTCTTGAAAAACCAAAAAAAAAAAAAAAAAAAAAAAAGGAGTTATGCAGTTTCTATGCAGTGGTTAGTTTCTATGTGTGGCTCCGTGTAGGGAACATGAGTCCTCCAGGAACAGACCTGAGAATATATGATAGGATTTGGGTCATGAGAAAGATGGGGATATTTAAATTTTTATTATATAATACTTGACTTTCCAATTCAATAACCATCCTTATTTAGTTTCCTATTCTCTCCTCTAACAGTTTTAAAGTCTGCCTTTGGTTGTTAAATCTTTCATCAACTTAGATTTGATATTAGGACACAGCTGTGAGGGGAGGGAACAGTTTCACATTTTGACGGAAAAATCAGATGTCACAGCATCAGCCACTGAGTGGCCTTCTTTCTGGTGATCTACGGTGTCTGTCTGGTGTCTGGTGTGCTTCCATATGTGTGGTGAGTGGTGCTTGTGATGTGTGTGTCTGTGTGTGTGTGTGTGTGTGTGTGTGTGTGTGTGTGTGTGTCTATGTGTTCCTTTGCCATCTCCCAGTCACTGCAGTTTTTACTGAGACATCTTTGCCATCTTATTCTTTTCCTTTGTTGATTTTTTTTCTATTCTTAAGCATTTTTCTCATCCACCAAGTTTTAGAAACATCTTGTGAAGTTTCTGTTGGACTATTGACAGAAAACCCGTTTGACTTTTGAAGGCTGTGGGGCGAAGGTTCACCTCTGTGCCATAGTCACGATAATTAAAACCTCTGTGGCCTGTGAGATGGTCCAGCAGGCAAAGGTGTTTGCAGTACAAACCCAGCAGCCTGAATCCAGGGCCCACATAGTAAAAGGAGAACCAGCCCCACCAAGCTGTCCTCAGATCCCCGAGCGCGCGCTTCTACACACACAATAATAACAAATGAAACGAAAATCTTTTACATGTCCCACTAACCGTGAGCAAGTTTCAACAGTTACACATTTCTGTATAAGACAGATCAATGACCTGAGCAGATACACTACTGAGCCTCTGTGTGCAGGGAACCACAAACAAGGGGGAAAATGCAAAACCTAAGTTGAGAAAAATGTCTGCAACATATGACACAATGATGTGTGGATTAAATATACGTGTGTTACATAAAAATCTCTGCCGTATTATGAGGAAACCAAACCACAGCACTAGAAGCTGTGGTTAATAAATATGACAGATCTTAATAGGTGTAAGCTAAAATTGTCTTATTTATCACTTTTCATTTGACAAGTCAGCAAGGTTGACTTCCCCCTGACCCTTGTTTTTCCATTGACAAGGGAGTAAAAAATAACTTTTTCTTCAACACCGAGGGTGTAAATCAGTCCTACCATAACAGGCTAGAAGCCTAAAAAATGTGCCTCGTTTTGACACAGAATCCCACTTATACAGTCGCAGCTTTAAAAATGCGCAAGGGCAGATGGGATGAGGAATGGGTAAAGGAGCTTGCTGCCAAGCTTGGCCGTCTGAGTTTGATCCGGGAACCCACGTGGTGCAAGGGGAGGACCAGCTCCTACAAGTCGTCCTCTGACCTCCACAGGCGTCCTGTGGTGTGTGTGACACACACACACACACACACACACACACACACACACACACACACAATCAGTCAATAAATGTAATTGCAATTCTTCTAAATTCACAAACAACTCAATATACACTTTACAAGTCTGTAGGTTATCATTATAATATATAATTATATGTAATATGTGATATTATATAATATATAATTATAATTTATAAGTTATAATTACTGAACATTGAAAATAAGTTATTTGGCTAATACTGGTTATATAAATTAATAGTAAATAATGTAGAATGGCAGTTAATAATCTGTCAAAACTACATTTACTTACTTATAAATCATATTTTATTCAATTACCTAACTTAATTATTTAGTAAATATAAATAAATTATATTTACTTATAAGTATAATTCACAATGTAGTGTTCATGGACATAATTAAATTATTAAACAGGATAAGTGGTCTGGATATTTTAAGTATGCTGTATATGTAACAGCCCTGGTAATGTGAATAGTAACTATTTATAATGGTTTTCCGTTGGTGTAGATATTTTTGTTTACTGTGGTTTCAGTTTTAGTTTGTTTGGTTTTTGGTGTTTTGGTTTTTATCTTTTTTTTTTTTTTTTTTTTTTTTTGAGACAAGGTTTCATGTAGCTCAGGTTGGCCTTATGCTCCTAATGGAACAGAGGACGACTTTGAACTTCTGATCGTCCTGACTTCATCTCCCAACTGGCAGCGTCATGAGCCTGAACCACTGGCTTTGTGTGGTGCTGGCGGTGGACTCAGGTCTTTGTACATGCTCGGTGGGAACGACCAACAGAGCCACATCCACAGACTGCTGCTGGGGTTTTAGGGGATTTTCCTTTTTGAATGTGTGTAATCCCCAGATGTTCAGATTTTCTGCATATATTACCAGTTTAACAAAAAAAGTGAAACTGGAAGGTAAAGAATACTTTTTAATAAACAAACTCGGGAAGGACAGAGGGAGAGAAGCATTCCTGCAGGGGAGACAAGCCCCCACGCTGCTGTGAGGGGCCAGCTGGTGACTTGTCGGAGGACACTCTATGCTTACGCCCATGAGATTCCACTCACAGGAATTTAACCTCAACAAAAATTAGTGCAAAGGTTTAGTTAGAATTATGACTGCGATCCAGGACGTTTTCACACGTGTTTGGGGGTGCAAAAGGCACTGGAAGTATACTGGTAACAGAAGGGACGGAAGATATGAAGCTCTGATGGGTGAAGCTCTAATGGGTGGCTTCATAGACCCACGAGCAATAAGGGAGGCAAGGCAGATAGCGGCGGATAGGACGGCTGTGATGTGCTCTTTCAAAAGCAGGTCGCAAAACAGGATGTAGATAATGATCCCATTTTTGCTTTTTAAAAATAAAATGGTCTTGGAAAATTACATACCAGAGTGTTCACAATGGCTGTCTCTGGATGATGGTGTTGGGGATAATTTCTATCTCCCATGTTATTTTCTGAATTTCCTGCGGTAAAAACAAAACCACTGCGTAAAAGAGAAAGGACATTGATTTGATTTGTAATAGGTCTCATTCTGCAAGAGTGGATGAAACTGGCCGGGGCCAGGGTGTCACCTCCCTCCTGTCCCTCTGCCGTTCTCAGAGGGGGTTCAGGACACACACTCTGGTTTTCTTTCTTTCTTTCTCTCTTTCTTTCTTTCTTTCTTTCTTTTTCTTTTTTTTTTTTTTTTGAGTGATTGTCTTTGTTTTTCTTTGTTTTGCTTCTCTCTGTAAAAGGAGTTTAGGCAGGTTAATTTAGCAGCCCTGGCAGAGGCCTGAACCCTTCCAATGTTAGCAGTTAGATTTGACTCCACAGATTTCTATATATTTTCTTTAACATCTTCAGATATGTACAGACCGCCCTCTTATTTCCTCTTACACATCTCGATTGTGTAATAAACACCACCTGGGAATTCCCTCGGCCTAACAGTAATACATCCTGGATGTTTTACCTTTCTAGTTCATATCTCTCTTACTTGTCAACCTTTACCCATACATTTGTTACTTTGCTACATGTTGTGATTGTATATGTTATTCGTAAATACACTTTTTAAAAGAAAAAAAAACATTTTGGACAGCTCCAAAAGATGTCAGCTGAAAACTAAAAATTTGCCTCCTAGCCACTGCTTAGGGCTCCGTCCCAGAAGCGAATGACAACAAATGCGTCTTTAAACCTGCTTTTGCTGCAGTTAGAACTGCGGTGAGGCTGCGGAGACTGCTTGTTCCATAAAGTGTAGAACAAGCACAGAGCACCTGCGTTCAGTCCCCAGAACCACGTAAATCAGTTCGGGGCAGCGACAAACGCTTTAATCCCAGGCCTGGGTCCCTGGGGCTTGCTGGCCAGTCAACCTCGCCTGGTTGGAGAGTGTACGCAGACCACCCAAAGCGGAGAGCTCCTGAGGAGTGACAGCTAGCGTAAACCCTCTGGCCTCTGTACACACGGACACACACAGAATAAACAAACCAGTGTGAATTCCAACCCCTGAGTGGTGGCTTTCCACAAAGGCATGGAAAGTCCCTGCCCTGCTGCCTCTTTTCTTGCCGGGCATCGCCCAAGCTCTCCCCTCCCCAGCTCTTCCATTCTCATCCGTTACCCTTTACACCCAGTGATTGATTTTATGGTTCACAGTAGCACATTTAAATGCTGATACCTTCAGTTATCCACTTCCAACCATATCTGTCTCTGCTTGGAGCTGCACAGTCTATTTCTCGCTATGCTGTTATTATATGTTATAATGTTTGTAATATAATTTATTCCATTAATACATACAATATATGTAAAATATTAAGTCTTATAACACTTATATTCTGTTCTGTGCTCTTATTAGCTTTACTGTGCCTCGTCAATAAGTTACTACTAAAAAAAATTAGCTGAAAAACAACCATTACAATAATACAACTAGACAATGTTTTTATGCTATCAAGTAGACTAGTCACACACACACACACACATACACACACACACACACACACACACACACACACACACACACGCACACACATGCGCGCGCGCGCACACACACACACACACACACACACACACACACACGCACGTGCACTTTATGGTACAGTATCAGTAACACTTGCCATCCGATGGACCACTGCCCAAGTGATGAGCTCTGATGGAGCATCTTTTGCTTCCCTTTCTGTATTCAGAGATTCACTCTACTGCCAGTGTCTCTCCTATCTCACACTGGCTTGGTCCTGAACACGGCACTCCCAGTTTTTCTTGCTACATCCTTGGCAGATTTCTCTCCCTGTGAATGCACATGTGTATAAGGAAAACTTCCCTGGCTTTTTGGTGTGATTTGGGATGTCTCAGTGGAGATACATGAGCACACTTCAGTGTACAGTTGTGACTTGGTGAAAAATAAACTCACTTGGTCAGGCATGTGAGCTCACATCTGTAATCCTAGGATTTAGAAGGCTGAGGCAGGAGAGTTGCTACCTAGGCCAGCCTGGGATAAAATAAAACAAAAGTGTAAAGATGAACACACTGTGCAATGTTCGCCACATAAACACTTCCATCACCCCCAGAAGTTTCCCTTCACTCTTTTCTATCTAGTCCCTTTACCATCACCTCTCTGGGCAATCATGAATCTCCCATACCCAGTACTTTGTACAAGGGATAGGGTTGGGGGAAATACTTGTTTTGTTTTGTCTCACAGCACAATGCTCTTAATGCTCACTCGGGTTGTTGGAGATGTCAGTGGCTCATTAGGTCCGTAATTTTTATCCATTTATAGCTAATGGATATATATATTTTTTGCTTTTATTGAAAGCTAACTTGAACACTGATGCTACGGCCATACATGTGCAGAGCTCTCTGTATTCATTGTCTTTAGTCTCTCTTTGGTAACTGGAAGTCCACATTTTTATTTTGTGGATCATGCTGTCAGTGTTCCATCTAAAAAGACATTACAAGACAGATGTGGTAGCGCAGAACTTGGCAATCTTGTCAATCCCAGAACTTGGGAAGCAGAGGCAAGATAGTCAGGAGTTCTCGGCCTGACTGGGTCTCATGAGAGCCTGTCTCATTATGAATAAGATAAACAAATAAATAGATAATACCCGTGGGAGGTAAATGTGAGAACATGATACACATGTATTGAAGATGTCACAGTGAAACTCATTTTTTTGTACACTAAAATTTCTTTCTTTCTTTCTTTCTTTCTTTCTTTCTTTCTTTCTTTCTTTCTTTCTTTCTTTCTTTCTTTCTTTCTTTCTTTCTCTCTTTCTCTCTTTCTCTCTTTCTTTTTTTTTGTTTTTGTTTTTTGAGACAGGGTTTCTCTGTGTAGTTTTGGTGCCTGACCTGGAACTCACTCTGTAGCCCAGGCTGGCCTCAAACTCATAAAGATCCACCTGACTCTGCCTCCCGAGTGCTGGGATTAAAGATGTGTGCCACCATCACTTGGCTTAAAATTTCTAACTAAAAAAAAAACAAAAAAAACAAACAAACAAACCAAAAAAAAAACAAAAAAAAAACAACTTGCTTTTAAAAAGACATTAATAAGCCAGAATAGATGACTCAGTGGGTAAAGGTGCTTGCTGATGACCTGAGCTCTGTCCCTGGGACCTACATAGTGGAAGGAGAGAGCTGACTCTCACAGGTTGTCCTCTGACCTTTACACACACACACACACACACACACACACACACACATTCATATATACACACATGCACATTGACACACACAGGCACATGTGTGTGCATTCATACACACATACACACAGATGTGCACATGTACACATAAGTACATATGTATATACATAGGTACATGCACACACACATACAGGCAACACAAATAATAAATGTAATTTAAAAAAAATGTTAAAGACAATACCAAACACAAGGTCGCCTGATTTCTCCCATGTTGTCCTCTATAAGTTTTATAGTTTTGCATTTTATAAATAGTTTCATGCTCTGGTTTAAGTTATTTTTGTGAGCAATGTTCCCTGTCTATGTGCAGTAAGTTTTTTCCCTTTGTCGTGTAGTGTTCAATGCTCCCACCCATCTATTAAAAAGACTAGCCTTTGGTCTGGTGAATTGCCTTGGTCATTGTCAAGGAGCAGTGGACTTTACCTGTACGAAGGTATTCCTAGGCTTTCTGTGGTGTGCACAGGCCCACATGTCCATTCTCTCATATTACCACTCTGTGTCTTGAGAGAAAGGCTCACACTCAGATAGGATGGACCCTCAACTTTGTTCTTTTCCTGTAGAGTAATGTTGGCTCTTCCGGTCCTGTCTCTCCAGAGAAATCTGAGAATCGTCTTGTTAACAACCACAAAGTAACTTGCTGGCTGGGATCCTTGAGCACTTCATCTGTGCTCAAGAAACCATAGTTGGATATTGACCCTTGGTAGTCATGAACCGACTAGAGCTCCAGGCCTTGGATCTGCTGCCAGAGATGTGTGGATTCCTTCATATACACTCAGTACATAGTTCATTAGATTTAGACCCACATATAGATATTTTGGTGTTAATGTAGAGAGTGCTCTTCTTTAATTTCCATTTCAACTGTTCATTGTAAGTACATAAGAAAATATGTATGTATTAGATTCAGAATTTTTTAGAATTTTGCATTTATTTATTTATGTTTACTGACATTTATTTAGTGTATGTGTGCACGCACAAGTGCACACATGTGCACACACACTCACAGGTACCTCAGCACTCATGTGGGGGTCAGAGGACATTTGCAGGAGTCGGTTCTCTCCTTCTGCCATGTTCTGAGGACTGAATCAGTCTATCAGCTTGGTAAGTGCTTCCATCCTCTGAGTCATCTCTCCAGAGCTTAAGATTTTTGATTATTCTTTGGGATTTCTTTATGCAGAGAACCAAGCTGTCCATGAATAAAGACAATCTTCCTTTCGTCCTTTCTGACCTTGGGCTGTTTGTTTTCCTTTCCTGTCTGATTGCTAGGACTCTCAGAATGATGTGGAGTCAGAGTGCTGAGCAGAGACATCCTTGCTGCCTGTCTGCTCTTCTAGATTAGCTTATGCTTTATTTCTTTTTTATTTATGTTTCAGACTACCAATTCAAACTCCATCTGTACCATCCACATCTATCTTATTTTTCAGTCATTTATTTTCTGTTTGCAAGGCTGTCCTTTTCATGGTTATTTCAGAGAAAGGTGAGCAGCTGAGAAGGCGTGAGAGGAGAAGCATGAGGAAAAACATCTTGTAAACTAGAAAGCACCTCAGGTACGAGCTAGTACCGAAAGGGAAATTGTTTCCCCGTCAACACACTATGCAAGAAACATAGCGCCATGTAAGAGGTATTTGTATGGAGGACAGAAAAGAAGCATTTCACTTTATAGACAAGAGGATTAGCATCGTTTATGGCAAACTCAAAGAAGGTTGCAGGGCTACGGGTCGCTATTACAATGTGTACTCCAGAAGCAAAGGCAAATCAAAGCATCTATGTGAAGTATCATCAGTCCATCACTGACCTTAAAATGCAGATCCTGGAGCCCCACCCCACCTTTGAGGCAGAACTGTTAGGGTGGGGCTGGGATCAGCTGCTTACAAAACCATGTTTCAGAATCCTTCGCCATACAAAGAATGGACTCCATTAAGAAGTAATGCGTTTGAGATTTAGTGTTTCATTGAATTGTTAAAAGTTACAAAAAACTAAACAGTGAAGAGTAGATTACAACCCTTGTGCCATTAATGCAAGATATGAGGGTAGCTGCATTGTTGACAGGAGAGCAGATCACTAACATGTTTCCGTGATCGCTAATGGGGGATTTTTAAAATACAGATTTGCATGTGATTTCCCTCCAAGAAGAATTTCTATTCATATAAAGGAGTTTTATTCATGCATGTAATCATGCAATGTTGGGCTTCTCCAAGGCTTCAGAGTGACACCTGGATGATGCACGGCTTGTATTCCGAGCAGCTTCACAAGAAGGTCAGCTTCCCTCCTGAAGCTCTGCTCGGAACCCTCAAACTCTTTATCATCAAAAAATCTTCTCGAACAGATTTACCGCATTTGGGGGTGGGAGAATTTCCACACACAGCAGAAATTATTTGAGTTTTATAAAGTTGAAATGGCAACAGGAGTGCCCCTTCCTCACCCTGCCTTAGTCCTCACTCTTAGCTTGTCCCTTGACACAGGTGCCCAGGGGTCCTCACTCAGCCAGATACTACAAAGCCACACGTGGCTATCAAACCCATTGCTTGTGTTGGGAAAATAAATGACTTAGGAGCTAAGTAGGATCAGGCATGCTGTCTTAGTTAGGGTTTCTATTGCTGTGATGAAACACTGTGACCAAAAAGCAAGTTCGGAAGGAAAGGGTTTCTTCTGCTTATGCTTCCCCATCATTGTTTGCCATCGAAGGAAGTCAGGACAAGAACTAAAGCAGGGCAGGATCCTGCTGCAGAGACCACAGAGGAGTGCTGCTTACTGGCTTGCTCCCCAAGGCTTGCTCAGCCTCCTTTCTTATAAATCCCAGGACCATCCGCCTAGAGGTGGTACCACCCACAATGGGCTGAGCTCTTGCCTATTCAATCACTAATTAAGAAAATGCCTTCCAGGCTTGCCTGATCTCATGGAGGCATTTTCTCAATTTAGGTTCCTTCCTTTCAGATGACTTTAGCTTGTGTCAAGTTGACATAAAATTAACCAGTACACATGGTCAATCTCTTGATGGGAGATGACTTGGGACTATCAGAAGTGTTCAGCTATCTAAAAAAATGCTTGTTTGTTTGTCTGTGGCCCGCCTGCATGTACGTCTGTGCACCAGATCCCTGGGACTAAAGTTACAGGTTGTTGTGAACTGTCATTTTGGTACTGAAAATTGAACCAGAGTCCTCTAGAAGGTGCAGTCAGTGCTCTTAACTGTTGAGCGATCTCTCCAAGCCCAAATTACCTGTCTTTAAAAAGTATTGCACACAACTTGGACTGTGTTCCCTTAAATAATTCTGATACACACTCTATAATCCAGCTAATGGAAAATCTTCATTTTCTGCCTCAAATGTCCTCGGGAAAATACCTGCCTGTGGTAGATTTATGATTGGCAGTCTTTCTGGGTTTCCCATTTTCTGGCCGTATCTTCTCTCAACTCTCAACTAACAAATAAATGTGAAGCCCATGATGAAATCGGAATACTAGCTTTTGTAACTATCAACAAAAAAATCAGCTGAAATGTTGGTGAGACCATTGTTGATGGATATATGGGGACAGACTACCTGAACTACATTGTGTACCTCCTATACAATGTACATCACCCTTAGGGAGCATCCCTACCAGGAAAAGATGTATCTGAATCAAATGGAGCCTGTGGCTTTTGCTCTATGTATAAGAAAGAGGAAGAAGCCAGGCAGCGGTGGTGGCGCATGCCTTTAATCCCAGCACTGGAGAGGCAGAGCCAGGTGGATCTCTGTGAGTTCCAGGCCAGCCTGGTCTACAGAGCGAGATCCAGGACAGGCACCAAAATTACACAGAGAAACCCTGTCTCTAAAAAAAAAAAAAAAACCAAAAAAGAAAGAAAGAGAGAGAGAGAGAGAGAGAGAGAGAGAGAGAGAGAGAGAGAGGAAGGAAGGAAGGAAGGAAGGAAGGAAGGAAGGAAGGAAGGAAGGAAGGAAGGAAGGAAGGAAGAAAGAAAGAAAGAAAGAAAGAAAGAAAGAAAGAAAGAAAGAAAGAAAGAAAGAAAGAAAGAAAGAAAGAAAGAAAGAAAGACAGACGAGGGAGAGAGAGAAAGAGAGAGGCAAGTATGCTATGAACCATAACACAGAAGCAAAGTCAAAAATATAGAACGTTCTATAGGACTTGTATTTTACAAATCAAGGACATGGAACTAGTCAAAGTTGAGGCAGGAGAACAGTAATCACAAGTTGTGTGTGACTGTGCTGGACGCTCAAGGGCAAACCAAGCAAGAAGCCAGCATGAGATAAGGATTGGATGAGGGCTGGACTAGCTCTGTGCCTTCTGCTGGGTGCAGCACAGCACTTTGTTAGCAGGGGTGGAATGTTTGGGACAAAATGAACAAAAGATTACAGATTCCTGAGAGCCAGGGCTGGGGCTGCTTCAAGTTCAGGTGTGGAGGGAACGATGCTGAGTTGTGACTGAAGGCTGAGTTTGCTGTTCCCTGACGGCATGATGGCAGACAGATTTCTGCTGTCCCTAACTGCCATCTGCAGAAAGGAACTAGTAACACTTACCTCTCATGGTTACTGAAGACACTGCAACCATTGGCTGTTTGTGATTCTAGCATAACAGTGCGGTGCCTATTAGACATTTAGATGAATTAGGCACTGTTCTAAGATGCACTAATAATGAGTAATACTAATTCAGGCCTTATAGAAATATAGGAAATATTTTAGAAATTCGGGGCATAGAAACAATCATTACTCCAATTAACACACTGAAATCCTAAGCAACTTACGGAAGGACAAACAATTACACTCTGTTCTTGCTTACTGTACTGTGTGACCCCCGCCCCCCATCAGTGCACTGTGGGTGGAGTGTTAGGATAACTGTGAAGAGCACCTAATACCAGACAGCCCCTGCCACTCAAAAATAGGAATTGGAGTCAGACGGACCTGAAGCCGTATACCCTAAAAATGACTTCACTCATGATATTAGTTTCAACCAGGTGTCCCCTCTTTCTAGAATAACAAGCATGGGTTTCTGGATTAGTGATGCCAGTGCAGGTACAATAAATGGCTCAATGCTTTGCTGAGTCCAAGGGGCTCTCACTGGCCACCATCTTTCAGGCCACTACCAAACCTGCAGATTTCTTATACCAAGCTTTGGCCCCCAGAGAAAAGACAGAGAACCCCAATACATCCCAGGACCACCTTGGAAATTGCAAAGCCCTGGGGAGGGAAAGAATCGTGATGCCCACAGACCTCTCACTAGCTCATGTGCTAGCTCTGGAAACAGGCTATCATCTGTGTTAATTCAAAATATAAGAGAAACAAAAACAGAACAAAATGTTTATTTAGTGTCCCGTTTCTTCCTTGTTTCTAACTTGTCTTCATCTTGCGGGGGGGCCACTTGGCAATGCTTGTTAGTTATGTGTAAGCTGTTGGCCTTTCATTTTACACCTACGTGTCTGCTCTTTACGCATCAACTTGCCCAGACATCTTCTGCGCACTAAGCCTACACCAGAGCACGTCAGGGAGCGACTGAACGGTCACAACCGCCTTTGAACTGCTTAGCCAACAGCTCGCGGAGTCAGGGCAGCTGCTTTTGCCCAGGCAGCACACAATTGTTCGCCTCCAGTTCACACAATTGTTTCCATATTTTGGTGTACGTTGCCCTTATTTTACGCAAATGTCCATAGCCAACTGTCACAGGAAGGCATGATTAAAATACATTTGTGACCAGCTGGAAATGGATTGCAGAGACAAGCCAAATGGACAAGATGGAATTGAGAATTTCATGCTTGGGTTTAATTCTGCACAAAGAGAGCTCTTGGACCCCATCCCAGATGAGAGGTCAATTATTCAACGTTCTCAGCCACGTTTGAGGATACCTTCTTCAGAAAGCTTTGTCTGTGGTACCAGGAATGGACTCACACCTTCCCATCGACAAGGAGATAGACTCAGGGAAGTGAAATGATTTGCTCATGCTCATAAAGCCAGTGGGCAGGCTGTTCTGAGCTCTGGTCACCCAAGCCCTGGCCACCGTTGCTAGAACGATGGGGAGAAAGAAGTGTCCTTGAAAGCTTTGTAGGCAGGTGGTATCCCTTGCAGGGAAGAAGTGGGGATCTGAACTTGAACTGTCCTGGCAGGGTCAGCTGTCCACCTGCTTCCTGTGTGAGCTGGACACAGCCCTGGAGCTGCTGCTCTGCCACCTTCCACGCCATCTTAAAGCCTCCTGGGCTCTCCTGCTTCAGATGCAAGGACTATCGTAGCCAAGCCACTGATGCAATCACAAACATCAAAACTGGAGGTGTCCAGTGCTTTTCAACCATGACACACACACACCAGGTGTCAGTCGAGGCCTTCTGTCTCTGATTTTAACTGTTGCCTTCACCACATCCCGTTTGGCTGAGGTTGGGTTTTGGGCTTTGAGCACCTCCCCAGGGGCAAACAGGGACCTCCCGGCTCTTGTGAGAGTCTGCATGGGGGTCAAGTATGTTTCCAAGCAACAAAAGTCTCCTGTTTTCTTTTGGGTAACCCACAAATCGCACAAGTGTGCACACCCATTCACTCACTCACACAGGCAAACTCACACCCTTTTCCCATCTTTTCTTGGAAGGGAGGTTGTTGTCTTCTGGATGAAGCCAAGCCTCCTGAAACACCAGGGTTACATGTGTGTTCTGTCTGCCCTGGTGGACTTCTGCACTTCCTGTCTCCAATCACCCTGAAACTGCAGGGTTAGCCCAAGCCCAGTCACAAAAAAAAAAAGTTGTCACACAACTACACCTCCTAAATGACTAGTGTGTAGTTGGTCTTCACTGAGAAGCTGTGCGTTCCCTAAAGCCCTGGAAAGTCAGTTGGTCATGGAATGTAAGTACTAGGTCATGAGCTGGACTTCCTGTTGGGGTCTTTAAATATTCAATTTTGCTGGTTAAGGGGACATGTTTTTCCAGAAAGTTCAAATTTGGTGGCTGACTAGATTGAGGAAAACAACAATGTGGTCATCTGAACAGGGACAGAAGATGTCCAAGTGTAGAGAAGGTTCTAGAACCTGCTGCTCACTGACTTGTCATTGAGCCTGGAGATGGGGAGCACAGGAAAGACTTGAGTCCCAGCCACTTGGTGCCTCATCTATTCAGGAACTATTCTTTCCCAGTCCCTAAGTACTGCTGTTGTTAGGCAAATTGTTAAGAGGGTCTCATAACTTTTCTTCTTGTTCAAGAGTATTCACTTACTATTGAAGTGCTCATGGAATATAGGAAATTACATGAGAGAAAATAAAAGTCCTATGAAGTCCTGCTGTCTGAAGTAAATGATATTAACATTCTAGAAATATCTTTGGGACAGTGTTTTGCATTAACACCCACATGTACACAGTCTTAAAATTTTCTGTTTTTTTCCTTCACATCTTTATTTTGTTCTTTTTTAAAAAACAAAAATAACTGCATCCTTACCCCATCAATAATCAAAATAACAAGGAAAACATTATGTATTAATTTTGCTGCCTGAATTTGGGTCTTTCCCACATCTGCTAAGATTCTTCACCAAAGAACAAACTTGACCATGATCTCACCTCTACACAAAATTTCCAATGTTACTGGGCAACTATGATTGACCTTCAATGCCCACCATGCTACCTGTCAGTTTGTCCTCTGTATATGGCATCTTACCCAAAAATTCTAGCTGCGGAGTGCCCTATTAGACACAATCAAATAAAATCTCACCATCAACAGAGGAGCCCGTGGGCCCAGGGAGGAAGGGGGACTTCCCAGTGACATAGTGGCCCACTGGCAAAATAAGACTAAAACCCAGACCACCAGACATGGGGCCAGCCTTCTACAGGATCAAGATCGCTCCTCTGCCCAGGCTCCTGTCCGTGAGAAACTAGAACCCAGGCCAGGTGATGTCTGTGTCCTGAACACAGTCATTTTCCCTTTCTGGGTCACTGAGAAGAAGATGGATACCAGCTTAGCTCTTTCAGCCTCTTCTCCCACGCTCTGATGTGGAGAGCTGCGCTGTCATGTATTCCTAACCAGAAGGAGGCTGGGTGCAGGGACCCAGGGTTTGTGATCTCTTGTCACTGTCTGCCGCGTACTCTCCTACAGGATGGGGCTGCTGAGCAGCAAGAGGCAGATCAGCGAGAAAGGCAAGGGCTGGAGCCCCGTGAAGGTCCACGCCCAGAGCAAGGCTCCCCCACCCCTGCCACCCCTGGTAAGTCATCAGCCCCCTCCAGGAAAGAGTCTAAGGCACAGGCACCCCCTAAACCAGCCCCTTTAATGTCTAGATGGCTGTTTCATTTCACTTTCTGCTTGGTCCCAAATCTATTAGTTTGGTGACAATTGTAATCTTGCCTGGACCCATGCCCTGCCCTGTCTGTGGGCATTACCAAGATTCCAGCAGAGACCTGACAGGAGCAGAGACTGCTGGTTCCCTTTCATAGATGAGCCCTGGCCTCTCTTCTGGCTGTGTCCAAGTGTCACTGTGTCCGAGTGCACACAGTTTATTGACTGAATGAACACAGTGAGATGTTTATTGAGCGAACGAATGAATGAGTATATGGGCAAATTCAAACTGAGACAGGTCAAGTTGTTTCCCCGAAGTGACATACTAACCAGTAGAAACCTAGAACCTAATTTTTAAAAGCTGTGCAATGGATACTAACTTTAGGAAGATGATGATTCCTTACTATCACACTTGCAGAGATATAGAATCGTCTCTCCCGAGCCCCTTAGCTACATTCTCTGTTGCCGTAATAAAACACTGTAACTGAAGCAACTCAAGGAAGAGTTTATTTGGGATTCAGTTCCAGGGTGATAGGAGTCCATGGGTCCAGCACAGTGTTTGTGAGATTTAACCACACTGGTGCATGGTAGATATAGCTCATTGTTTCATCGTTCTGTCATGGATTGTAAACGCTATTCCCATGATGAAAAAATGCTTTATGTGTGACTACTATTGTACTGGGCATATCCTCATACTGTGTCCTGGTACAAGTGAACAGAAGTCAACCCTTGGGATAGACACCAGTGAATATTGATTGAGTTTTTGGGAAACACAATTTTAAGATATTTTTCTTTGCCAATAAATACCTGTCTGCAATGTCTTCTTTAATGGTAGAGCCAGGATTTTAACGAAGGTGGCAGTGTTTTTTTTCCTTTGAAGCTGGGTTAACTCCATACATGGTCAAGGCAAGGATGGCAGGTGGCCTGGGTGACTGGTGCTCCAAGGAGTTGACGGTGTATACAGAATTTATCTAAGTATCCCCATATGGTGGCCACTGTCCTTCCTTGGAGTGGGTCCCCACAGGTTACTTAGCCAACTGGATCTCCAGTTTGCCAACTGGATCTCTAGTTCCTCAGTCTACCTTTGCTGCGCACTGCTCACTAACTCTGTATTTCTGCCCGAGATTGTCTTCAACCACCTCGCCCCTCCGTCTCCGAACCAGCAACCAGATCAAGGTAGGAATGGGGCACTGGGGCATCTCTCCAGGCCACATCTTGTGTTGCCAGAGCAGTTGGGGCGAGCCCTATAGGGCTGTAAAGGAGCAGGGGAGGCTGGGAGCTTAAGAACCTCTTTGTGAGCCGCAAAGGAGACCAAGGAAAGAGTTATTTACGGGAGTGCATCTGCACTGTCGAGACCTGGCTGGCAGACTCTAGCCCCCAGACTCAAAGGGCAGCAGGACTGCTCTGTCCTTCCCTCTCAGCACAAGGCCTGGTCCACATGGAGGACAACGTCTTGCCTGCCTCTTCCCATCTATGTCCAGTCTCCACCGGAAACCTTCTAGTCACACGTGCTTCCTTCCTCCTTCATCCCAGACTCCACCCTATGGTGGTCACATAATGAATGAGCCTCCTCTTGGGCCAGGACTCAGGCTTCGAGGGCTCCCTGGATGGGGCTTCATTCAGAACTGGCCTCCACAGCATCCCCGTCACCCATCCACACCAGCCATCCCTTCACTCACTCACAGAGGACGTGGAGCTTGCAGCATGCAAACTGCTGTGTTCCGGGACAGGGGAAGATGTCACAGTGGGTAACACACCTCTCCTGTCCTGAGAGAGGCCAGCTTGTTACCTTTATGAGCAAAGTGCTGAAACTGGTGTCCCTTCCCTGGCTAAGGTCACCATCTTTCCCATCAGACAGGTGATCCCTCACTTTCTAACAGGGAGTGGTGTCTCCTCTTCAGAATGGAAGCTTAGGGGAAGAAAGTAACTGAGCCTTTGGCACAAATCTGAGTCTCAACACTGCCAGGGACCCCTGTCATTCATGCCAAACCTCCTCCCACCAAGGGAAGGTCCCAGCCTCAGGCCATCCCACTCATCCATGACAATGCTAGGTCATCTGCAAGCTACAAGTCTCCAAGAGATTCTGCCAGGTGTTCAGGGGTCCCTGGTGCCAAACCGTGATCATCTGAAAGGTAGTCCTCCATGCTCCCGAGCCTACTGCTGCCTCAGGGCCTCCAGCATGTCAACAGTCCTCCAGGAGAGGCACAGAGCCAGGAAGGATAAGTGCCGAGGGGCACTGGGAAGCTCTGGGCACAAATGCCATGGAGAGAGCAGGAATAGAGTGGTTACATGACCTCTGGGATAGAGGCTGGGAAAGGATGCTGAGGGGATGCGTCAGAGGCAGGCTGGACGCAGGATCCCGGACTTGGGCTTAAAGCCCTCTGAGGGCTGGCAATGGCTGCCTCCATGTAGCCACCCTCCCAAATCTTTGCCCAGGCCTGAGGTCTGAAAGGAAGATGAGCCAGACATTGAGAGCCAGCCTACTCCTAGATTGGACATGGATGGGTCTAGGTGTCACTTCCTGAGAATTCCCCCTTTCTTGTCCACAGAGTAGCCTCACATGGCTTCCCTGCCACTAATCCTCTTGGGAGCTGGAAGATGGCTTGCACCACACCGTCCCCCAGACCTCCACCTCTGTTGTGGGTCACAGTGGTAGCCATCTTTCCCTTGTTCTTTTCAGAGGAGCATTTTGTGGTGGCCCTGTTTGACTACGCGGCCGTGAATGACAGGGACCTGCAGGTGCTGAAGGGGGAGAAACTCCAGGTCTTGAAGAGGTAAATTTCTAGAATACCCCCCCCCCCCCGTCAGCACAGGACCCCCCCATTGTCCGCCTCCCTCATTCACCCACCACACCCCCGGGGCGCCCCTTGAGGGTCTTCCACATCGCCACACCCGCCTCCTGTTTCCCAGTATTCTCTGTAGCTGGAGCCATTGTCCTCCCCTCCAGGTCTTTCTGGCCGGGTTGTTTCCACTTCCAGCCTTCTGCTCTGCTGTTAAAATCTAACATGAAGCCCCTCTGGACCCCACATAGGAACTCCATGTTGGCTTATTTCCTGTGTTCTTTCTCAGGACACCCTCCAATGTCAATGTCTGCCCGCGTTCTCCCTCTCCCTCCCTCCGCCCTTCAAGCCTATGTCACGGAACCTCGAGGTCTGATTGGTTCCTAAAGTTCTGCAGTGGGTTTGAGCTGAACCCATAAGTGCCCTGACCTTTGACCCTACATGGGTTTCCAGGTCCTCCCTTGTCAGCAGCCCTCCTGGTTTTGTTTTAGTCCCAACTCATTCCATAATTTTGGACATTTCCACCCATTAAGATGGGGGCTGCTTAATAAACGACATGGTCCTCAGGCCAGTCACACTGTCCAGGCAATGTGTCCTCCCTTCCTGCTCTGCTCCAGGACCTCTCCTGCCTGTCACATGCTCGGCACAGTGGATGGGCCACTCACACAGCACCTCCTTATCACCAGACTATCCGTCCGTCTCTGCCATCCTGTCTCCTACCAGAGTGGGATCTGGTTTTTTTGGGGGGTGTGCCGGGAGCAGCCCAAAACACCTTGGGGGAGCCTCTGTCATGTTTCTGTCCCCCCTTCTTCCCACTAGCGCTGGAGACTGGTGGTTGGCCAGGTCACTCATCACGGGAAGAGAAGGCTATGTGCCCAGCAACTTTGTGGCCCCAGTGGAAACTCTGGAAGTAGAAAAGTAGGTGGATAAATTGCCTCAAGCCAGAGGTGGCAGGGCTGCCCCAGCCACTCTGAGTACGGCAGGGCCAGGACGTGACTTAATGGTGGCTGTTGGCGAGGGGCTGGGAGTCATAGGTTCTGGATGTCTTCTAACGCTCTGAGGGATGCCGAGGAAGTCTGTCTTCCCGTCTGAAAGAAGAGCCACCTGCTTCCCGGCTTCTCTGGATGAGGCTATCCTGTCTGGTCCCCTCCAGAATCCACAGCAAGGCTCTGTGTCCTCCACCCCCTCTAGGGACCGTCCCCAGAGGGCCTCTTCAGCATTCTCATCACCAACTTCCAAGGTCCACCCAGGCCACTCACCTACTCCCCCACATGGTGCAGAGACAGGGGCACGCACCATCTCACGGTGGTGACACTTGCCTCCTTCCCTTCCCTTCCCACACCCTGTGTCGGCCCTGGGTCTTTCTCCAGAACCATGTTGTATTAGTTATGTCTTTTGTCACTATTAAAACACACACACACACACACACACACACACACACACACACACACACACACAGAGTTTAAGGGAGGATTTATTTTGGCTCATGGTTTTAAGAGAGTACAGTCCATCGTGGTAGGAAACATAGTAGAGTTCATGGTGGTAGGAATGTACAGCTGGGGGGCCTCTCACATCTCACTGGGCCAGGAATTCGCCAGAGCTCCAGCAGGGAAGCTGAGCTGGCTTGTCACCTCAAGTGCCACCCCCGTGGCCTCCAATTAGACCTCATGTCTTAAAGGTTCCACAACCTTCCAAAACGGCACCACTAGCTGGAACCACATACTCAAACATACGAGCCTGGAGGGAGCATTTTACATCCGACCGCAAGTGACAAAAGCCTCACACTGAAGACAGGGGACTTGGAAGGAATCCAGGCCCAGAAAAGCCCCTGGCAGTACCGTTATTCACTCAGATGGCAGGAAAATGTCAACCTCATGACTACATCTGGTGCGGGGGGAGGGTAGTGGATCAGGTGTGATTTTTGCAGTCTGACACTAATAGACATCACCTAACCCATGTTTTCACTTCATTCAGGGAAAACATGAGCCTGGAGGATGATGGGAGATGGGATGGAATAGGGTTGCAGGGACTTATGGGCATCTAACTGAACGAGATGTGAGGAACACCTCAGGATTGACTTGGGGGGGAGTTGTCACCAACTCTGAGGCTCACTCACTCTAGCTGTTTTCCAGATGGTTCTTCAGGACCATCAGCCGGAAGGATGCCGAGAGGCAGCTGCTGGCTCCCATGAACAAGGCTGGCGCCTTCCTCATCAGAGAGAGTGAGAGCAATAAAGGTGAGTCCGGGAACCTCACCGTCCCACTTGCTGTGCGTGGTCCTGGGGAGGCCCCACTGAGGCCTCAGTCTAGAGTGGGAGGGATTCCCCATGGCTTCTGTCCTGTGTCCCTGCCTGGGAGCTGGCTTTGAGGCTGTCCACACCCGCTGTTCTCCTGGCCTCAAGACTGATACCGCTGGGACCTGGATGGCAGGGGGAATGGAAAGCCCTATGCTGTGGTGGTCAGACTAGCGAAGTGAGGCAGATGGGGGCTGAGAAAGGAAAGGTACCATAAAGCTCTCAGTCCCTGGCCACATTTTGGAATTAAAGAGTCAAGAAGCTCAGAGAATCTTTAAAAAGCATCTTGGGCAGAGGCTGGCAGGTCTCGGGAGGCTGGGAAGTGGCCTGTGTCCAGCTGTAGATGGGCCAATGCCTGGTGAATTAGAAGCTGCCAGGTGTGGTAGTGCACGCCTGTAATCCCAGCGCGTGGGAAGCAGAGGCAGGTGAATCTTTGTGAGTTTGAGGCCAGCCTGGTCTACAAAACAAGTTCCAGGATAGCCAGGGCTGATACACAGAGAAACCCAGTCTTGAAAAACCAAGCAAACAACAACAAAATCAGAGCCAACACTCAAGACTCAGGGATTCAAATCTGTCTGGGACTGAGTCAGTTGCTGCCTCCAGCCTCGGGTCACTGTTCTTCTTCCCTCCCTTCTCCTGACATTTTCTAAATAATATTCTCCCCCATCGCTCTCTTTGTTTATTTATTATTTTTTGAGAGAGTCTTGCTATGTAGTCTAGGCTGACCTTAACCTTGTATTGCTCCTCTTGCCTCTGCTGGGAGCTGGGATCACAAGCCTGTGCCGCCACATCCAATTGACACTCCTTTCTAATGGCTTTGGTTTTGATTTGTTTTTGTGGTTCTCGGAATCAAACCCAGGACCTCAAACACTAGTCAAGTCCTCTACCCCAGCTCTGAACCCTCTACCCCTGAACTCCACCCCAGCTCCTTAATATCCTTTTTATTATAAAGTAGGAAGCATGTACAATGCATTCAAAACACCATGAGTGGATATAAATTATACAGAGCAATAGGTAGACCCCTGTGTAACCACAGCCAGAAGGCAGAAGATTCTAGAAGAAGAAGAAGAGCCCCTCACTCCTCCACTGGCTCTTCCCTGAGAGGTGATTGGTTGGTCGAGAGGCCTCTCCTCTTTTCTTGGGTTAACTTTCACTCCCTTCTAGCCTCCCACAGTGCTGTGTCTATTGTGGCTTTTCATTCAACACCGTGCGATTCTCCATGTGTACACGCATGCTCCTCATAATTTCGAAGCAGCATCCCACCCTCCATTGCAAAGCCATAGCCTTTATTTGCAAGCCAAGCAAGAAGCTGCCACAGATGCCCCATGTGACCCTTGGGATGCCCCTCAGCTTCTCAAGCAGCTGGTTATTGCTTTCTATGTGAGGATCCACTAACATCCTAGCTGAAAGGTAGATGGACCACTCAGTGTTAAGGGATCTGTGAAGAAAGGGTTTAGTAGGGGTGAGTAGGAGTTGAGAGAGGGTGGTGGTGAATGAAAATGACTGTGACTCATTATACAGGGTCAAAACTAGCCGGGTGGCAGTGGCGCACGCCTTTAATCCCAGCACTTGGGAGGCAGAGGCAGGCAGATCTCTGTGAGTTCGAGGCCAGCCTGGGCTACAGAGCGAGATCCAGGACAGGCACCAAAACTACACAGAGAAACCCTGTCTTGAAAAACAAAACAACAACAACAACAAAAAAAAAAACCTGTCAAAAGAATTTTTAAAAGTACATTTTTTCTTACAAAACAAACAAACAAACAAACAAAACAAAACAAAACAAAAAAACGGTGAGGCTATAGAGAAGACTCAGTGGTTAAGAGCACTTGCTGCTCTTCCAGAGGAGCAAGGTTCAATTCCCAACACCCACATGGTAGTTTACAAATGTCTATCACTCCAATCCAGGGAATTTGACAACTTCTTCTGGCCTCTGGGCCCTGCACACACACGGTACACATAAATGCAAGCAAAAAAAAAAAAAAACTCACTTATACACATACAATAAAAACAAGTGTTTAAATACCCATACCATGTGGTGGTGCACACCTTGAATCCCAGCACTTGGGAAGCAGAGGCAGGTGGATCTTTGTGAGTTCGAGGCCAGCCTGGTATAGAGTGAGTTCCAGGACAGCCAGGGCAACACAGAGAAACCCTGCTTTGGAAAAAAACAAAAACAAATCCATACTTCTCCATATGCCCCAGGCAGCCCAGAGACTTCCCAAAGGCAGGAGGTCCCATGGACATGGAGCTGACGGTATTGGGGTGCTCTTTAAGAATACTCAGTTGCCATAAGGTAGGCAGGACCTTGGAGGGCTTCAAGCTTCAGGAGCTGTATCTAGTGAAGGAAAGAAAGAGATGCTTTGGCGTAGAGCCAGGAAACTACACAGGTGCAGCATCCTGGCGAGAAAAGCTCTTGACCTCATTGTGCTGGCGTGAGGATGATCAACTCCACAGTGCCCGCTCTGGGTCCTTAGAGACCCAGGCACGCCGGCAAGGAGCAGGGTGGGGTGGGGAGGTCTGCAGTATCCAATCTAGGGTCCAGGGGCGAGGGCTGTGGCACCCTCAAGGTGTGTTGGACAGGAGCGCAGCCTCTTGGCGTTCTTTCGCAACGAGGTTGTGAGGGTCACATTGGCCAAGAAAGACACAAGCAGGGAAGAGGCTTGAGATAGGAAAACACCCAAAACAATTAGCACCGCACAGGATCAACGTCCTCATGCGGAGAGGTGTCCAGGCCTGACCCCTTGTGGCAGAGGGTGGGACTGCTCCTCCAGGGCATGTCTACAGGGAGGGTGGAGTGCCCCCTCACCCCAAAGCCTGCTGCTACCTCTCCAGGTGGCCTCCATTCAATGTCCCCGTCTCGCAAATAAAGAGTTTGAAAATTCTGTGGTGGCCACAGGGCTGGGCAGAGGCATTTTATAAAGGCTCAAGGAAAGGCGTTTCTTAGCTGAAAATTCTTCCTTCCTGTGTACTAACCCCTCTGCCACCTGCTTCCTTGTCCGTATGAAAATGTCAACACAGGCTGTAAAACACAGTGTGAATTTGGAAAGACCTCTGGGGAACAGCTTGCTCTGCTTCTGGGAAGGGCATGGAACTGGAGGCCCCGACTGGCCATTTCTCTGGGGAAGTCATCAGGCCTCAAGTCAAAGATGTTAAAGCTCCAAGTCCCCCGGCGACCCTCCATTTCTCAGTATCTCAGGCACCCCGATAGAGGACCCATGTGTAGCTGAGAAACGGTCCTGTCTGTCCCAGAGTTCCTGATTCCCCGGCAGTGTGGGGACTTGAGGGAAAGTCTGGGTCAGTTAGCCAATGGGAGAGTAGAGAGTTAAGACAAAAGGAAAGGGAATTTGTGTTGAAATGGCTGAGAGCAGAATACCGAATTGGGGGTACCTTTTTCAGATCACAGGAACCCTGTCCTGGATTTACATTCCTGCCTCACTTCTCATGTGTCTATTAACCCTCCAGGTGCCTTCTCCCTGTCTGTGAAGGATGTCACCACCCAGGGTGAGATGGTCAAGCACTATAAGATCCGCTCACTGGACGACGGTGGCTATTACATCTCCCCACGGATCACCTTCCCCACCCTCCAGGCCCTGGTGGAGCATTATTCCAGTAAGAGGTGTCGGGGCACGAGGGTCCCAGAGAACTCTTGGGTTCTCTATTGTACGATCACAAAATGTATGAATCAACTGAGGTGGTGGCGGCAGCGGCGGGGGAGGGGGGGGCGGTGTCTGCCAAGCCGGATTTAAGGAATTGCCAAGTCTCAGTTTAATGATTTAAGATCAGTGGCCTAATGCTTGACATGGGGCTACTTGGGAAGCAGCAAGGACCTGCAGTCTCAGAGGAGAGTGCAGGCTCCAGACATCATGTCCTGCCTGCCACAGTGGGAGGGAGGAGACAAGGGACACGGTTGGGGACAGTGTGGTTCCTAAGGGAAGTCTGCTCTGGTGGCCTCCAGATTCTCTTTTCTTCCCTGACACAGAGAAGGGAGATGGTTTGTGCCAGAGACTGACCCTGCCCTGTGTGAGCCCAGCCCCGAAGAACCCCTGGGCGCAGGATGAGTGGGAAATCCCCCGGCAGTCTCTTAAGCTGGTCCGGAAACTTGGGTCTGGGCAGTTTGGAGAAGTCTGGATGGGTGAGTTGTGGGCATCCCAGGTTCCCTCACTCTACTCGGTGTTCTGAGCCTGAAGTGGACACGGAGGCAGACAGTTCCATATGGGCAGCACGCCCCCTTCCCTGAGATGCCTGTGAGGGACAGAGGCATAGCTATGTAGCTTTACAGATGAGCTAATAAGACTCAGATGCCAAGGAACCCGCATTGTTGCTCTCTTTTCCTTGTAGTAGGAGAGACTCGAATCC
This sequence comes from Peromyscus maniculatus bairdii, assembly GCF_049852395.1. Classification (NCBI taxonomy): domain Eukaryota; kingdom Metazoa; phylum Chordata; class Mammalia; order Rodentia; family Cricetidae; genus Peromyscus; species Peromyscus maniculatus. Next base: position 61,545,531 of record NC_134860.1, on the reverse strand, counting down.
AGCTCTCCCTAATTTTAAACCAGTTACTCTCATTTTCAACTGGATGCTAGCTTTGTGGCTGACTTATGTATACTTGACCATTTTATTAGGTCCTCAGAAGCCATCCATCAGGCATTGGGAGGCAAGAGCCAGGAGGCAGGAGCTCTGGGGTCTGTGCAAACAGAAGCCACACTTGCTGGTGTGTGACTGTGGGAGCTCAGACCCCAGTGCCTACACCATTCCATCATAGCGGCTGCTGCTGCTGCTGCTGCTGCTGCTGCTGCTGCTGCTGCTGCTGCTGCTGCTGCTGCTGCTGCTGCTGTGTATTTACAACACTTTCCAAGCATAACATAAGGCCCTTTGCCTTATTCTGCTCCACGACTTCTAAGTCCCATTCTGATGCCTCCCAGAGTCTCACACCCAGAACTGAGGCACCTCTAGCTGGAGCTATAGACCTGGTCCTCACAAGGCTCAAAACCCTGGGAAGGGCAAGCCCCAGCTACTGCCTATACCCTTCAGTGGATGTCGTCCTATTTCCCCCAGACTGCATGAATCCCACCACAGCCTGAGGCTCCATCATGGGTCTGTAGAGACAGGCTGGCATCTTACACAAGACATGCTCTCTTATCATCCATTCCTCTTAGGAACAGCATGTTCCAGCTTGGACCTTGGGCCCACATAGAGTAGGGCTTGAATCTGTGGTGAAGGGTTTCCTCCCATGCCTGAGTGGCTCCTCCATTCCCTTGCCCTGTCAGGTTATTACAAAAACAATTTGAAGGTGGCCGTCAAGACCCTGAAGGAGGGAACCATGTCTCCGGAAGCTTTCCTGGGCGAGGCCAACATGATGAAAACCCTGCAGCATGAGAGGCTGGTCCGTCTCTACGCCGTGGTCACCAGAGAGCCCATCTACATTGTCACGGAGTACATGGCCAGAGGTGGGGCCCTTCCTCTCTCTACAGGACAAGGCTGAGAGGGCAGAAACGAGAGTGAAGCATGGTGGTGGGTTGGCCTGACCTGGGGGTTCCTATGGGGGATCTGTAAGCTTTATCGTATGAGGCGGGGAGCTGAGAAACAAGGGAGAAGCATCTTCACAGAGCTTTGTTCTCAGCTTGGGAAGCGCAGCCTTCCAGAGCATGGAGTTTGCTTCTGGAGTATGTTTTCTACTCCCAGAGCATGCCCTGTGTTTCCAGAACCTCATTTTTGTTTCTGCAGCACACACATCATACTTTGATCCCCACTGTGATGGACAGAGCCTTGCAAAGTAGAAAGAGCCATAGGCTGGGCATCCAAAGGTGGAACCCAGTTCCACCTCTTCCCAGTTATGGGAACGTTGCCAAGCCTGTGAACATTTCACAGGAACGGGTGTCAGGGGAAATGGGGCCCAGCAGCCTCTGTATGAGGTCAGGCGGCCTCTGCAGTGTCTCCACAGGGGACAGTTGACCAGAGATCAGACCTGGCTCTACCTTCTGCCTAAGGGACCTCGCCCTTCGTATGGCCCTGATGTTACCTTGCTTCCTGCAGGTCCTCAATGTGACCATGCTAATTATAATAATTGTCACCACGGGAGCTGGCATCACAGACTGTGCTGGGTGCCTGCCTCCTGGCACCTATCTGGCAGTGGAGTAGTCTCGTTTTATTTGTTTGTTTGTTTGTTTGTTTGTTTGTTTGTTTTTACAAGCTCCAGCTCTCCCTCCTGGTGTCTTCTTGTTCATGCTTCCCTCAAGGGAAGTTTCCATCAAGGAGGGAAATGGACCTAGGAAGACACGTGGGAACATCATGCTTGGAAAGAACACTAACCTCAGGCCCAGAACTGGCATTTAACTCCAGCTCTGCTGACCTAAGAGACCGCAGACAGGTCCCTGAACTTGGCTGAGAACTAACGTTTGGAAGTCTAGGGGCTAGTTCCCATGAAGTATGAGGCTCCTCAGACATAGGCAGACCCTCCACCGACCAGGACCACAGAGCCGGGGTCTAGCCACTTTGCACTCACTGTCTCTCTTTTCCTAGGATGCTTGCTGGATTTTCTGAAGACCGATGAAGGTAGCAGATTGTCCCTTCCAAGGCTGATTGACATGTCAGCCCAGGTTGGTGAACTATGAGGCAGAGGAATCCTGGAGTGATGATACCCCCTCTGTGCTTTGTGACTATACTGAATCCCCTGGTGAGAGGCTGTGTTGGTCAGATGTGAGCTGGGCTGTGAAGGACAGAAAGCCTGAAGTTCTAAATGTATAAGCACCTAGAGGTGGACAGATGAGAGGCTCTGCCCACTGATGTCTTCTGCTGGGCACAGACTCTTAGCATGGAATGACACCTTACGATGTCAGATGACTGCTGTCTTTACCACCCACCCCTGCCTCTTCTTAGCCAGCAAGAAGGGGATGGGGATAAAATTCCACCTTCTTCACTCTAAGGACATTCCCGTTACATTTGCTCTTACATGTCCTCCCCACTCCACTTGCCTCAATGACCCACTTGGCTGCGAGGGAGTCTGGGAAATGTAGTTCCGACTCTGGGCAGCCATGATGGGATATTAGGAAGGTAGAGATGGCATCCGGTGTTGGAAAGCCAGGGTGTAGGCAAGAGTTCTGTTTAGTAGGTAGGCAGTCATGCTTTGCTATGACTTTGTTCTTCAACGCATCCATCCTGTCCCAGAACTCCCAAGTCTTGATGCAGCCCTGGAACTGGCCCTAGCCTCATTGGCAGGCATGATCCATGTATAGTACAAGGGACATAACATTCTAGAAACACCTCCTACACACACACACACACACACACACACACACACACACACACACACACGCATGTATGCACGCACTCACGCACATCTACCATCAGGGAATTCCAGACCTCATCTGGACTGACCTTTGGTTCCCTCTGAGTCCATGGATAGAAGTCTCCAGCTTCTGTGAGGAGAGAGCAGAATCAAGATGGGGAGGTGTCTTTCTCCCCTGGGGATTCTAGCTGAGGGGTCTAACTGGCAGGAAGACACATCTGGTGGCTCTGAGTGCAGCTGTTAAAACTGGAACTCTCAGCAAGAAAGCTGTGGTCTGTGGTCAGCCCGTGAGACATGCTGTCAACACATACAGAGCTATGAAGGGGAGCCTTGTTGCCCACACTTTACCCCACATGCCCGCTTGCCCACTGTGACTTCCTACGCTGTCCCGTATTATCTGCAGCTGGCATCAAGCTCAGGAACTGAGGTCACAGAGTCTTTTTCCACTGGGGTAGCAGAGACCTACTGAGGCGGCTGGTAGGGTGGGTGCAGAAAGCTAACCCTGGCCACTGGCTTTGAGGCAGGCACTTGCTGGTCAGGAGCCTTTCCTTATCTCGGGTCAGGTCATTCCTTTTCCTTATCTCTCTCTGCCCATTCTCTTTTAACCCCACTGCATAAAGACCCTCCCACAAGGGAAGGTTGTGAGAGTATGTACCTGAGTTCCTAGGCAAGTAGGATCCGTTCAGAGGCCGGCAGCCTGCAGGAACAGAAGAGAACTGAGGTCACTTTATCCATCTATCAGTGAGTGACCAAAGCCTTAATGACCTGGCTCAGGTGCTCGGGACAGACAAGACTCCTCTTCTACGAGAACCTCTGTTCCCCTAGATTCCACTCTCACCTTAGGGCAGGTGCAGGTTCAGGGACTCAGTCATAGTCAGCGCCTTCAACGTTGACCCTAACTCTGTGTGCTAGAGATGGCTTCTCAAGTCCCAGGTCAGAACTGTGACCTCCCCGATACCCAGGAAGTGACACAGCCTGTTGGAAGTTAGTGATTCCAAGGCGTCGTTGGCTCTTCTGAGAGAAGTGTCCACTGAGGGAGCAACCCTGTGCTTCCCTGCTATCCCTGTACACCCTGTCCATCCCTTCTTCTCCCTCCCTCAGCCCCAGCCTTCTTTTGCTTTCCCTGGTCAGCAGAACCTGGGAGACAGTTGCCTGGAAAGGGAGGACAGGGTGTGGATGTCAGCCTAGGGTGTTTGACAGCAGCTTCTCTGCTGCCCTGGGCTCTGCGCTGGTCTCATGGGGAGGGGTGGATGCTTTCTCTGCGCCCCCCCTCCCCACCCAGCCTTGTTCCTCATCACCTGGCAGGGGATGTGAGGCTGGCGGGCTCCATTCTTGCTGCCTTTCACCGTGTGACCTGTCCCCTCAGATCGCAGAAGGGATGGCTTACATTGAACGCATGAATTCCATCCACCGTGACCTGCGGGCAGCCAACATCCTGGTGTCTGAGAGCCTGGGCTGCAAAATCGCTGACTTCGGCTTGGCCAGGATCATCGACAGTGAATACACTGCCCAAGAGGGTGAGCAGACTCTCCCCCCACCCACAGGGAGGCCTTTGCACTTCTCAGTTCCCTGAAGCCCCCTTGAACGTCTCCTTGGTGTTGGAGATGGGTAGGGAGACCACGGGCCTGTGTTTGCCATGTCACTGGGCTCTTTCCCGGCTAGTGCAGTGCTTCCTTTCCCTGGATGGAGGGAGGCTGGGCAGAGAAGCATCTCATGCAAAGGAGCACCTTGGGACCCTTTGTTCCTAACGGCCTTGGAATGCTGAACTATCTCCCTCCCCGACCTGGAGACTCCCGAGCACATGAATCTAGTAAAGGAACTGAGGAGCCCTTGTCTCACCTGCTGATCCCCAGACTAAGTTGAGAAAATACTTTTCCCATCCAGTTCCTATCAACCTCCTGTGGAAGGAGGGGGTCATGGAGCACACCCTGGAAGACGTGGCCCTAACTAAAACATAATCATCCCACTCTCGCACCCGAGTGAGGGTTGCCATGGAGCTCTGCTCTGTTAATACAAGGGAGGAGAATTGACTTTGCAGGAAGACTTCAGTGCACTGAGCAAGCAAGCATTGTAGGTTGGACGCACCCTAAGTGGTAGAGTCAGGAGGATAGCCAAGGCCTGGGGATCCATACCTCTCCTCAGGGGACTTCAGGCTGGCTCCTGAGACTGAGAAAACAGGGCTAAGCCTATGGGATGAGGGTGGAGAGTTGGCGGTCCCTAGGGCTAATGTGCTTTCCTGGCAGGGGCCAAGTTCCCCATCAAGTGGACTGCCCCAGAGGCCATCCATTTCGGGGTGTTCACCATCAAGGCTGATGTATGGTCCTTCGGAGTCCTGCTGATGGAGATCATCACATATGGACGTGTTCCCTACCCAGGTAGGTACTGCCCCCTGGACTTCTCACCATCCTCCTGGAACATCCTCAGGGTGGCTCCCCAGGCTCGGTACCTATAGGTACCATGCACTGGTCAGGGCAGGGTCTCATCACAGGGACCACACACTGGTCAGAGCAGGGTCCCATCACAGGGACCACACACTGGTCAGAGCAGGGTCCCATCACAGGGACCACATACTGGTCAGGGCAGGGTCCCATCACAGGGACCACACACTGGTCAGGGCAGGGTCCCATCACAGGGACCACACACTGGTCAGGGCAGGGTCCCATCACAGGGACCACACACTGGTCAGAGCAGGGTCCCATCACAGGGACCACACACTGGTCAGAGCAGGGTCCCATCATAGGTACCACATACTGGTCAGGGCAGGGTCCCATCACAGGTACCACATACTGGTCAGGGCAGGGTCCTGTCACAGGGACTAAGGCCCAGACCTGCATTTTGACTGTGGGCTTCCGTCTCCTTGCTAGCATTGCTCAGGGCCACAGGGCTTCATCCTTCCTCCCAAAGAGCTCATATGGATCCCCAGGAGCAAGCACAGTGAATGCTATAAGACAGCTTGTAGGTTGAGGACAAGATTTTCAGCTTAACATCACCCTTCAGGGTGGGATCTCCAAAGTTCTGTCCTGAGGTGAGGACCTGGACTCCTGCCCAAGTCAGGAGAGCCCAGGCAGCAGCTATGGGTGGTTGTTTTCCACAGCATCCCCCTCCAGCGAATACTTCCATAGCGAATGCACATCCAGGAGAAGCTGCCTATGATTGCTGAAAACCCCATAGTTCCAGTTCCTTCCCAGCTCTTCTCCAAACAGTGTAAAGTAAAAGGCATCCTTAAATATGTCACCAAGGCTGGGGAGATGGCTCAGGGGTGTGTGTGTGTGTGTGTGTGTGTGTGTGTGTGTGTGTGTGTGTGTGTGTGTGTGTGTGTGTGAAGTGCTTGATAGGCAAGCATAGAGGACCTGATCCTGGTTCCCCAGAACCCAGGGGTAACTCTGGGCACAGCAGAGCAGGTCTGTAATCCTGGCACTCCTACAGTGAGATGGGGGAGAGAGTGGAGAGACCCCAGAAACTCAAAGGCCACCTAGCCTGGAGTATGCAATGGCAAATAACATAGAGAGACTCTATCTCAAACATGAATTAAGGCAACGAAAGACACTGGATGTTATCCTCTGCCCTTTGCCCTTTGCCCTCTGCCCTCTGCCCATTGTTCTACTCTCACTCTCACACACACAGATTAGAAAAAAAAAATAGATGGCCCCAGAACCAGATGTAATGGCTCAAGCTTATGATCCCAGCACTTAGGAGGCTGGGACAGACAGATCTTGAGTTCAAGGTTAGCCTGGGCTATACAAGAAAACCCTGTTTAAAAAAACAAAACGGTATGACCCGACACCTATGTGACCTTCCAGGGTTAGACTGGCCATAGTGTGTCAGAGCCTGCTGTCTCCCATCTAGTGCTGGTCTACCACCCCCAGGGCCCGTCACGACACTCCTGGGGCACCACCTGCCCTGATGCACCCTGTCCACCCTCCTGCAGGAATGAGCAACCCCGAGGTCATCCGAAGCCTAGAGCATGGCTATCGCATGCCGTGCCCGGAGGCGTGTCCACCAGAGTTGTACCGTGACATCATCACTGAGTGCTGGCGGAGCCGGCCAGAGGAGCGACCCACCTTTGAGTTTCTGCAGTCGGTGCTGGAAGACTTCTACACTGCCACGGAGGGCCAGTATGAGCTGCAGCCCTAGCCACCCGTGGGCTCTGCGGGGCTCCCTCCCGAGCCTCCTGCTGGACGCTTACTTCGGGTTAACATGCTCACACCTGGCTCTTCCTCCAGCCCAGACAGGTTGTGGAATGACATACCTACTTCTCCGTTGAGGGAACCAGGGGACAAAGGTGGCTTCACGGTAGGGCACGGGCTCTCGAGGCAGAGCCTCGGTCCACCCTTCACTGACTGTGTGCCCTTGGGCAAGATACCGAGCTGCTCTGTGTCTCCTGCTCCTCGCATGTAAAACAAGGAAGGGTTGTATTAGAACTTACCTCCAATTGTGTTCGGACCTGGGAGGGTGCTGAGAGCGGAGTCTGAACTGTTGGTGATGGGCAGTGTGTAAGGCAGTCCTTACCTAGAAGGGGACTCATGGCAGGTGACCAGAGCCCCTACTCCTCTGACCTCCAGAGCCTCAATAGCAAGGGTCTCCCTGTCTGCTGCTGCAGAACCACAGGCCAGTCCTCCAGGTAGCCCTGGCCTGGCTGTGCCCCCGCACTTTGGGACTTTTCTTTAATAAACTCCTGAGAGTTTCACCTTTCTCCAGGTCTTTAATGATAACGCAATCAGATGCGACACACAAGGTGTGTGTAGAAGGTGGGGAGCACCCTGAGTGCCACCCCACCATCCAACACCCAGCAAAGGACACTGGGTACAACTGGCAATGTCTTTCCTGGCCAGCAGGTGGCGATCTCACCCCACAAACCTCGTGTCTGGACCTCCTGGGCTCCAAGGAAGCCAGCTCTGGGTTACCCCAGAACATGGACAGAAAACCATGAGATGAGGTGGGGATTTCCCCAAGTGTGGCGACACTCTCTCCCCTGTTTTTCTGTCTCCCATGCATCCTGATTTGTTTATATAGGGTCCGTGGGGGGGGGGGAGACAATTTAAGTGTATAGAAAAATAAGCAGAAAGAGTCCAGTTTCCATAAACCATAAACCCTCGGTCCTTTTAGTTATTAACATCTTGCGATAGTGAGCATGCTTGCTCCTCCTGGGGGGCCGATATTGACACACTTTACATCGGGGTTCACACGCTATACTCTGTGTTCCACAGAAGCTTAAGAGCACTGATCCATCAAGCCCAAATTATACAGAATAGTCTTCCTGACCTAGGGATCTCCGGGTACCTCTGCCCTAAGCCTCCCTGCATGCTGAGGTTACAGGCACCCATAGTGATGTTTGGCATTTTACATGGTCACTAGGGATTCAGACTCAAGTCCTCATGTGTGCAGAGCAAAGTGTTCTCATTAAGCCCTCTCCACCCCCTGTGGCTTCATATTTAAATATGTCCAGGGGGCATATTTATAATGGACATATATAAATATGTCCAGATCTGGGCAGCTGATCTGAGTGGGCTCTTGGGACATACTATTTTCCAAGAGTTCTGGCTCCATGTGAACGCTCCGTGCCTCTTCCCAGTTCTGGGGTAGAGGTGGCGTCAAAGGCCGGCTCACTGTGGCAAAGGAGAGGCCCTCGCCCTTCATCCTGGGCCAGGTGAGGCAGGAGCCCATTACAGACCAGGAAGAGTTGTCTCCACAAGGGGGCGCACTTTCCCCGCATTGCAAAAGACTGTTCTCTCACGTGTTCTTGTTCACAAATTTATACAGAACAAAGAGCCTTCCACATCCCAACCAGAAGGTGATACAGGAGAGTGGGGGCAGGGTATGTAAAGAGAGCGGGAGAAGCAGAGAAAATAAGACTAGGGAAAACATCAGTTGCGGGGAGGACTCCTCTTGCTAACGGGAGGGGAGGTGGCCGTGGAGGGCTGTGTTCTCCCAACCATGTGGTGGCCATGGAGATACTGGCAAGGGGTCTGTCCCTGAGACATCTGGCCATATAATGGTTGTCCCCTTGCCCAGAGCTCTGATGAAGGATACAGACTGAGCCTGGGAAGCCCAGGACCATTATGACCTGAGATAAGTGTCTGTTTTCCCAGAACCGGGGCACACCAACCTACAGAATGAGAGACAGTGGATGTCTGGGATAAGATAAAGTCCAAGCACTTTCTCTCACAGGGTATGTGGTACAGTGCGTCACACCTCTGAGCCTCAGTTTCCCCATCTGTGAAATGGGAACACCCCAGGTGTGCTGTGCGGTTTTGTGGTGGCAGTTCACCTGTGCACAGCACTCATTTCAGAGCCTGTCTTAGAGGAAGTTGTAGGAATGCCTGCTCGTATTATAGTCACTGAGCAGCCTGGGAGCTCTGATTGGCAGGTCCCCCAGGGTGACTGCATACCATCACTTTCTGGGATCCCCTTCTTGGGCATGCAACCCCCTTCAGGGCTTCACCCTCTGCCACTGAACTTCGCCGGCTTCCTTGCACATTTATCCAGAGCCAGGAGGGGATGGGTGGCACTTTCCAGGGGTGTGACTGAGTAAGTGACCCGGTTCCTCCTTCCTCCAAGCCTGCAGTTCCCTGGGTGTCAATGGTGGGGACATACCTTTGATGAAGGGCTGTTTGAAGAACTCAGGAACACTCTGAAGATACAGTGGGGCTCACCGGGGCTCCTGTGACCCAGTGGCTGCACCCAGGCATTCATTGCTCACTGTTCTGCCAACTGCAAATCCAAGGTCAGAATGGGTCAGAATCCCACTCCTTTATGAGGCTGAGTACTATTCCGGTTAGCAGACATAACACTTTATCTTCCTCCCCTTTTCTGCTGGTAGACATGTTGTGATAACCCAACTGTGAACACGTGTGTCCTCTGGACCCATTGCTGGAGTACATGGCCACTTGAGAGGCTTGATTCTGAGAGACCAATATACTGTCACATCATTTTTCTTCATCCTCTATGTCCCAGGTTCCAGTTCTTCCACATCTTTGTGGCACTTGTGGCTTTCTGTTCTTTTGGTTTGTTTTCAAAGGACTTGTGCTAATGGGCGGGGCCGGGGGGGCGGTCCCACATTACTTGTAATAATCCAAGTTGTCTTGGTTTGGGACCCTGGAAGCCTCAGTCCAGAGGTGTATTGCTGTTGTAGAGTTGTATCACACACTGCTGGTAGTCTCCCGGTGCCTGGGGCCTCTGCCCTCTGCTGTCCCACTGGACACCAGTCTCCAGGCATGGGAGTGCTGTGGGCCTGGCTGGGAGGTCCAACTGTGCAAGTCCTGACTAGACCTCTTCAGACCCTGCTTGATGGGCTGGCCCCACACTGTCCTGGGATCCATTCATGAACCTCCAGATGTCTCTCACCAGATGTCCCCAGGTAGACCTGATGCACACATGCTCACATCCCCACTCAGATCTGTCACTATCAGTCAAGATGCGTGTGTTGTTCTGAGGCTTTGTCTCGAAGGGCTAAAGAGACAGAGAGACACAGTGCAGAAGGCAGAGCAGGAAACCAGAGGGACACCCAGACCTCCCACAGGTTCATGGGCATAGGCCACAACCCAGCTGAGTCTGGAGCACCACTAAAGAAAGGCTCATGCCCCACACCGTGTAGAATCTTCACACCATGCAAACGGGACCTTTATAAGTAACACTGAGTACGAAGTGCCCGTTTCTGAAACCCCGGGAGGTCCTCGTGCCACAGATGAGGAAGCAGGCAGGCACAGGGAGCCTAAGTTAACTTACCACACAGCTGGTGAGAGGCAACCATCTTTGGAGAGAGAACGTGGCGGTGCCAGGGTTAGGACGCCCACGGTATGCTGGATCAAGAGAGAAGCTGAGTTTCCTCCGATTCAATGCAACCCTTGTAGGTCTTCTGTGGTTGCCTTGTAGAAGATAACGGAACACAGTCAGAGATGCTTTCTGGAAACTTCTTGTCTATTCCAGCATGAGCTCGTGCCTCTCACAGATGGTAAACTGAGGCCAAATGAGTGTTTTCCAAGGATCTGAGGTGGCATGGTGAGATCTGCTCAGCTAGTTACCTCAGCTTCTTGGCCACAGATGGTGGCTTGCTCTGGCATCTTCAGACAGTGGAAATACGTGATGAAATATACTCTTATGAACTCTCCCAACCAGACTGGCCGCTCTCTGAGAGGTCCTGTTCCCTAGCCAGCCGCGAGACACTTCTGTGAGAGCACAGGATAGTGTCCTTAGAGCAATCATCCTACAAAGGAGCTGCATTTGGGCCAGCACAGCACTGCCGTCTGTAGGGCCTTCCTGTGCTGTCTGTCTGGCCTTCGACGTCTTCACTTATCCAGACAGCATACAGAAAGACATCCAGACTATGATTCACCACTGTACCCCCAGGAAGTGGGGTCGGGACCTTGACTCTCAGCACCAGTCGAATGCCTAGCACCATAGGACTCAGCCATAGGCACCGAGGATAACATTCGTGTGACAAATGGGGAGCAAGGGGTATACCCCAGGACTAATGAGGTCTCGGGAAATATTTTTACAGAGGTTAAGCAAACTCCAGGTCAGCAAGGGAACTGAGGGGTCATGGAAAATGACAGGAAGCAAGGAGGAGAGAGAGGCCAGCACTGCTGAGGCCTCTAGCCTGGCGGGCTCTGCGGCTGGATGGTGTCCCAGCTGTCCCTGGCCTGAAGAGTCCCTCTTCACGAGGTCACCATCCCAGGCTCCGTACAGTCACAGCTCCGCCTGACATCACCGGAGAGTGTCCAGCACACTGTTGAGTTAAACTTGCGGGCGCACACGGCACGTATCTGGCTGTCGTGGAAGGTGGCGACTTTATTACTTTCTGAGGTCACACTTAACCCTGAAGGGAAGCATCCAGGAACAAGACAGGGTCCCTCCCAAGGAGGGCTTCTGTCTTCACCCCTCCGTGAAGCAAGGATGCTGTGCTCCCAAACAAGGATGCTAAGACAGTTCCCAGGCCCACAGTGCCACCTGTGTGTCACGGTGTCTCAGGTCCCTTCTCAGCCCTCAGGTGTAGGCTGCCGTCCCCTCTCACTCTGTGATGAACAAACCAAGATCTGAAGGTGAGGTTCCTGCCAGTCTTCCTGGCTGGGACCCCGATGGGTGGGCTGAGCCTCTCCCCGACTCTGCAGAGCCTTCTTCAGCTAGTGTCCTGGGAGAAGAGGAAGCAGATAACACAGAAAGAACCTGGGTAGGCGACGGCCTCAGAACTCCCAGGGCCTGAGCTCAGCCCTCATCTTACTGGGGCTCCCTCCCTTGCCGTGCGTGGGTCAAGCCATGGAAGAACCAGCGATGAAGGAGTCACCCCTTGGCTCTGCCTCAGCTGGGCTCTGGGACCCTGGACAGTTACTTCTCTTCTCCATCTCAAGGAGAATCTGTGTGATGTTCGGGAAGCTCCGGGCCCAGGGTTCTGTATACAGCAGGACATCATCAATATATACACATTCCCTTCCTTTGGACACACTTGAAAGTGGAAAACCAGGCCATGAAACACCTTCCCTGGAGTCACCTGGGGGTCTAGCCTGCCAGATTCTAGCTCCCCCAAGCCCCCAACCTGCTCTCCCTCATGTCCACCCTGCACCTTGGCCCCTGGACCACCAGGTCTGTGTGGGCAGCACAGGCTGATGGAGGCTGACGGGAGCTAGTCTCGGGGCTGGAGGAAGATTCCTGAGGACTGATGAGGTGGAGAGAATGCTGCCCAGCAGCTGACAGGGAGTGGGGGGAGGTAGGAGAGCCAGGGGAGTGCGTTATCTCAGACTGCTGCCTTCTGGAAGGGCCAGGGTACCATCTAGGGCCATCTCTGCTGAAGCCCTTGCCAGTACCAAGGTCAGTCTGCTCTCGTGGTTAAAATTAGCCTCCTGGTCATTGCCCTGGACTGTAAATGGCCTTTTCCCATGAACCTCTAGGGCCTGGTCTCTCAGAGATCCAGCTGGGCTCTGTGCCCTCTACTCTCCAGAGAGCAGGAGACGGCATATAAGACCGTTCTGGAGGTGAGGATGGCAAGGCACAGGCACGTGTGGGTGTGTGCATGGGCTGCATGCTGCACACAAAACACCCAGCCAACCCCGAGACCCCAGACAGGGGGTGACTGTGGAATCCTGTAAGCCTATTAGCATCCTTCCTTCATGATGCTGTCTCTCACCCACCTCCCAGGTTTCCACGTGACAGCTGATGAGGTTCCTCAGCACATTGCTGGCCCCAGTGCTGCACAGGAACCCCACCCTACCCCCCCCCACTCCCACATACCATGCAGTCCTTGGATGTGTATGAATAAGTAAGTCGGGAGCAGCAGAAGGTGTCATCGGCCAGGCTCTGCCCTCGGGTGAGCTGCGCAGTATCTGTCTCTCACTGCGTCCCAGCCTATGGCACAGGAAGGGCTCCATTGCGTTTGCGCTATATGGTTGAACGGTGGGGGAGCCAACATTCTATTCTATTTCCACAGCCCATAGATAGTGACACATGGAATCTGAATAGCCCATTGGAGCAGGGCTCAGTCCAGGCTGGATGGGAAGAGCTGAGACAGAGACGAATCTCACTGCTCACAAATCTGGGCAGACAAGTCCAGGCTCCAGCCTGCTTGCCATGTGGCCCTCTACAAGGCAGTCCCAAGTTCAGCTTCCCTCTGGCAAATGCATTCTCTAAGCAGAGGCCAAAGAGGGGCTGAGTGTGACAGTGCCTCTCTGGGGACCAAGGCATGGCGCCCTGAGAGGTGGCTGTTTGGATTTTGCAGGTTGAGTTTTACCAGGGGAAACTCAGAGTTAAACAGCCTGGAGCAGATTGCCCTGGCCGTGAGTCCTGCTGGAGACTCTCCGAGTGACCTCTGATCAAAGTTAAAGTATGTGTCATCGGGGAAGAAAATATTTGCAGTGCCTGTGTAACAAAGGATTACTGCAAAGAAAACCCAAGAGTGGGGGACTGGCGGGGGGCTTCCTGTTCCTAAACACCCTGGAGACAAGAAGTGATAAGAGCGGAGCGGTGCCTGGGAGAGCCCCTGACAGCCTGGAAACGGAAAAAGTGCTCCGTGCACCAGCATGCGGGGCAAGGCAGGCTAAACACCGGTGCATCACCTTCTGCCATGAGACAGCAAGGTGGCTTTCATGCCACCATTACACACCGCAAAAGATGTAGGAAACTGCCACTGTCATACGGTTGACGGGAGTGCTCTGTGATCAGGCTCAGAAGCCTGTGAACATGTGCACTTCGCGCGCAAGCACACACACACACACACACACACACACACACACACACACACACACACACACATTTGTGGGGTTGTTGCACGTCTGGAAAACTACCCCCCAGCACAGCATTTCTCCAAAGAGAAAACAAGCAGGACTTGCCTACAGTGCTCTAGTGTTCAGACATGGAAAGGCAACAGGGCTGTTAAATGACTGCTTTCTCATGAATGGGCTCTTCAACATGTGGAGACAGGAAGACGTGGACCACAGGATGGGAAGCAGAAGTCGTACCTGCTCTGATGATACACACAAACTGTATCTTTGTTAGCCACAGGCTTATGTGAGGACCACATGATACCCACCCGAGAGACTCTCCTGACCTCTGGGAAGCGGGTGGGTGGTTACCCCGGGAGAGAGAGTACTGTCTGCTTCCTCCCTCCTGCCTCCCAAAGTTCTTTACCGTACGGATGCACAAATGGGTTTGGAGAAGGGAAAGGCCAGGCCCGTGGGCAATGATGGATGGATCTGTGCAATCTCGCCTGGTGGCAGAGAATGGATGATGTGACCCCCACAGGGGGTTGGGTCCTGCCCTGGAGCTCAATACCAGGCCTTGTGTACCAACCTGGCTCCACCCCACACCAGCCCATTTCCATTGCGTTCGCCCTTTCTGGGTTATCAGCTCTTTCATTCCTCCAGGAAGGGGGGATCTAGTGGGAGGCCCAAGAAGCTCCGCCACCAGCCCCAGGCGAAAGGGGTGTGGTGGCTGAGGTCAGTGTCCTTGTGTGTGGAGGGACCTGTTTGAAGGCGCCCACCAGACCTCGTACATCTCAAAGACACTTGTCTTTTTTTTTTTTGCTTTCCTTTCCTATGCACCAGCCATTACCATCCATGAATGAGGCACGAACACTGATAGAGTCCTATTGGGTGAATCCCAGAGTTCCTCTTTCACAGACGAAGAAATGCTCAGAGATAGCAAGGGACTGAGTGACCAGAAAACATGTGGCAGCGTCAGGACCCAGGCTGCTGTGGCTGTGTACACATGGGCAGACCAGGACTTCTGCTCACGAAACAGAAGGTCCCAGTGGACCCCAACAATGCCAGCCCTGGGTCTCCTCTTGTGCCTCTCATCGGTGACCTACTCTGTCTTCCTTTCCTTGGAAGTGAAGTTGGTCTCAGGAAGTGGAACTCACACAACTGTCATTAACAAGCCAATCAACTGCAAATATGTCTCCTGAGTTTGAGGCAGTGAGAGGAGCAGAGAGCACTTTACTGGCATCGATGCTCTGGCAGGGCCTCCTGGTACCCAGGTTTCTCTGAACTAAGCCAGGCCACCTGCCAGTCTCATTGTCCCAACCGAAAGACAAGTGAAGTAAAAGCCCCCATGGGAATAAGGAAAGTGTCCTGTGTGTTCCAGCTAGCTCACAGGACCCCAGGAATTCTCATACCTAGAACGGAGATCATAGTGTAGGGAACTGAGCATCTCTAGCCCTTCATCACCACCATCACTACCATTATCTCCACTATTACCATCATTATCACCTTCATCACCACCATCATCACCCTCAGTACCATCACCATTATCACCACCATCACCATTATCTCCACTATGGCCATCATTATCACCCTCATCACCATCACCACCATTATCACCCTCATCACCATCACCTTCATCATCATCTTCTCGTCATCAGCTAATCTTTGCACCTCCGCTTCCTCGTTTTAAAATGGAAAGGACTGCATCATCATTCATGTCCCTTCCAGCTCTATAATTCTGACAAGCCAAGGCAGGGTTTCTTAGATGCTTAGTGTTCTTGGGGAAATAGAATGTGCCAAGCTGGTGTAAAAGAGTCAGCAGCCTGAAAAGGTTTTCACTCTGCGGTGAGAATTTACAAAGCTTCCAGAGACCTGCCTAAGATGTCCAGGAGCTGCCTGCTCCTTGAAAACCAGCCCCTGGCCATGCTGCTAGCCCTTCTCCAGGCACTTTATCTCTTGGAAAGCAGGAGAACAGCCCTACTTTTAAGATCTTCAGTTTGACAGCATAGTCTAGAATGTGAGTTCAGGTTCTACCCAACCCTAACTCCAAGGGCTGGTGTGATTTCTAGGAGGAGGACCCTGTGGGGCAGCCTCTCAGAGAAGTGTGCAGGGGTTGAGGATCTGGAAAAAAAATCCAGGGAGGAAACGGAAAGAGTCCAAACAGCATGATTCTCTGTCTGCAGACGGCACCTGAGTCTTGGAGATTTAGTTTGTCCCCACTTGGCTTTGAAATCACAGCTCCCTCTGGGTTCTGCTGCCATCTCTGCAGAGAAGATGCTGTCCCGGACCTCAGCATAGACACTTAGAGCCTCAGTGCTGGAGGACTGCAAGGTCCCCTGGTCACATCCGTAGACATTCAAGCTCTGGGTTTTCTAGCTGTCATCCAAACACTTTTGAGCCCTGGTTTTTAGTTTGCAGACTATTTTACTCCTCCCACTTCCTGAGGCAGGGACTACCTCTTAGAAAGCTCCTACTCTATGTTCCTCACTGTGGGAGACGATGATGGAGGTTTGGAAGGGCTAATTAGGGAAATCTACCATTCATTCTCTTGGATGCCAGTGATGATGGCTATATCTTTTCTAGATCAGTTCCCAAGCAGTTGATAATACAGGGATCTCAGCCAGTGCCCAAGAAGAGTCAGAGGGTAAGGTGGGCATGCTATTGAGGAGGGGCATATCACAGGTGTGGATGGGTTATGGGAAGTGAGGTACCATGAAGGGGTGGATTTATTTGGAGGCCATGATTGTGGAAGGGTGGGTGTGTCATGGGAGAGAAAAATACGTCATGAAGAGGTCAGGGTATGCATGGCATAAGGAACAGGTATAAAGGTGGGTGACAAGGATCTATCTTAGAGGGATAGGGCTGGAGCAGAGGGCAGCCATCTCCTTAACCCAGGGTCCCCCAACAACAAATCTGACCATGTTTATGAAGCCTATAGTCATAATCTTCAGGCAGGCTGCTAGAAGGATAGAACAGACCAAGAAAATGGATAGAGAGAGGCCACAGTCCACACAGCTATGGTCATCAGTGGCTGTGGGTGCCTGCTGGGTCTCCTCTGGCACTGGGGTTGGGGAGAAAAGCTGGAATGAATTGTCAGCTTCCAGCCAGGGATCTTCCGAGCAACTCTGCCTAGGCTGAACATAGCCCCCTTTCCACCTCACCCCAGCTCTACCTAGCAGCCACTGGCTGAGGGCCTGTCTGAAACTGGAGACCTTACACATGTCATTCTGACCTACACCCCCTTGAGAGGGCTCTGAAGAGGAAACCAAGGCAGGGAGTGAGTGTATTAAACTGCCAGGCTGACATGACTTTGATTTCCGGTTTTGTATCTTTTCCTCTCCAGCTCAGTAGGTAAGGTGGAGTGACAGCCTGGAGGTCCTGCTCCCCCAACACCACTGCTGGGGGGATCATTCTGCCAAGAGCTGAGTCAGCTGGGTGGGGAGGGACTGAGGTCAGTGTGATATGAGGGTTCCAGTTGGGATTTTCCATCAGCTTCTCTTAGGTTCCTATGATGCTCTCAAAGATTGGGCTAGACCATATGGAACCGCCATGGGTATTGGTAAAAGGAACTGAAGGATTTGGGGGTGTGGCTCAGTGGAAAAGCATTGATCTTGCATGTCTGTGGTCCTGGGCTTGATCTCCAGCTTTGACTGTGCTAATAACTGAGTGGTTTAATCTAACTTGATTGAGACAAAGAGCCCAGAAGCCTGTGCTAGACTCTTCTCTATAGTCTGAGACATCAACGCAAAGGCCAGACATAAGCACTTTGGCAGGGGCTGCAGGAGATGACCTTGGTCACCTTAATGATGCTGTGACTTTCTTTCTGGAGTTTCATTGCAGCTGAGACCAATCTTCCTGAAACAATGGCTCTGTCTTTAGTGGCTGTCACCCACCGGAGGCTGGATGAGTGCTCGCATGCCAGCTGTGTCCCTTTTTCTAGAGAGCAGGTCTGTGAAGAGTTGGAGGCACCCTGTCCACCAACCCCAAGGATGCTCAGCCTCCCCACTTCTCTCTGAAAGTTCCTGTGTTAGCCAAGGGTTCTTGGTCAAAGCTTGGGTATAAAGTCCTAACAGAAATTCCTATGGGCTTTGTCAGGGGCCAGTGGAGGGAGGTGTGAGCTCCAGAGGTAGACACACCTGCCTGGAAATCCTGCTTCTGCCGCTTCCTGGAGGTTGGTGACTTCAGGCAGGTGACTCACCCTGACTGTGCTGTGCCTCGGTTCCCTTAGCTGTCCAATGTGGATCCTAACAGTGCCTCCTCTAGGGCAATGGGATGGTGTATAGAAGGGCTTAGGAGATGTGAGTTAGGGTCTATTAGAGCATGAAAGCATCAGGTGTGTGTTTTGCACCTACCATGGGGCCAGCACTGGCCCAAGGCTTGAGGAATATTCTTGCTGTTTCTTTCTTTGCTCTCTGGCCCCCCTGTGCTGGCTGCACCATGGGTGGTCCCCAGCCACTGCAGGACTGTCTCCCTGTGATAGCTCTGGGTCATATAGGTCAACTGGGGCTGGCAGCTGTCCACTCTCCCTGCTGTTGGGAGGGGTGGTGCTGGAGGCTCAGGTCTCTCATCTCACAGGAGACTGTGTAAACATTAAGCATCCACAGCTATTTGCATGGACCGGGAAGCACTCAGCTGGGAGCCTCAGGCCTGTCTGCAATATCCTAGCATGGAGGTGCTGCCCCAGGAACCAGCTCTGCTAGGAAACAAGCATACCCACAGGAACTGGGGGTGGGGGGTGGGTGTGCATTAGAGATGTTGTTCAATGCTTCCTCTCCCAAACCCTGTCCCCATAAGCTTTTCTGCTTACTCATGGCATTTCCCATATTCCCTATGGACTCCACAGGACCACTGTGGGCCTTCACCTCTTATTCTGCCAGCAGAGAATCATACCTCCTTCCTGCCTAGCTTGAGTAACTGTGGGCATTAGGAAGCACAGTGTCCATCATAGGGCCGTGGAATGTGGACACTGAATTCTGCCTCTCCAGATGTCCTTTTACAAGATGGTAAGAGATGGACCAGAGAGGCAGCTTTTAGAGCTGGGGAAGAGAATATGGAAGCTGACAGGTCATTTCAGGTTGGGCTAACCCAGTCCCATTCTTACATCTTGGGGTGTGTGTGTGTGTGTGTGTGTGTGTGTGTGTGTGTGTGTGTGTGTGTGCATGTGCATGCTCTCTTGCACTTGTATACATGTGCATGTGGAGACCTAAGGTTGATGTCAGGAGCCATCCTGGGCTGCTTTCTACCCTGTTCAATAAGGTGGGAACCTCTCAGTCAAGCCCTGAGCTCCCTGATGCAGCTGCTTCTGCTAGCTAGAGAGCTCTGGGGAATCCTCTGCCTCTGCTTCTGAGGCTGGCGTTGCAGGTGGGCTACCATGCCCACCTGACATCACTTGGGTTTCTGGGAATCTGAACTACAGTCCTAGCACTCGAATGCTGACAACTTGAAAAAGTCCTTTGGCACCTCAGCCCTTGGGGCTGTTATAACAAAGTCCCACGGATTGGCTTCCATGCAACCAAGGCTTATCACACCAAACAGTGGATGTCAGGATGCCAGTAAGCTGGAGTCTGTCCAGGGTCCTCTTCTGGGCATATTCTGTGTCCTCACATGTTGGGAAGAGGACTAGAGTGCTCTCTAGGCCCCTTTTATAAGGGCATTAACCCCATTCATGAGGGCTCCATACTCAAGGCCTAATTGCTTCCCGAAGACCCCCACATTAGTTCAATATGAATGGAGGGCCCATAGACATTCTGTCCACCATGATGAGACTCTGGACAAGACCCACCTGTGGTGATGGCCAATATTGGCCAAAAGGACCTGAGACAGGAACTCGCTGCTCTGGGTGCCTGTGCCCTGCTCTGAGTGTGGTGAGGAGTAAACCACATCCTCTGCAGCAGCTGAAGGATCAAAACATGCCTTGTAATCTCCTGACTCAGTTCTTTTTTGGAGGGTTTTGAGGGTGGAGAGTAGTGGTGGTTACTGTTTTCATTGATAGTAAAGGTTCCCCCGTTTAGCCTGAAGTCAGACTCACCGGGGGCCGTCTCCAGACTCATAGAAGGCATGGTACCCAGCCTAGGATCATCTGAGACCAGTGATGAGGGGAAGGGAGGGTGGTGCTGTGGAGAAGCATAATTCACTCTAACAGCTCACACTAACAGCTTCCCGGCCTTCTCTTCCTCTGCTGAGTGAGTGGCCTGCACGCCACCCTACCCTCCTCCCAGAGTCCTGGGCAGTGACATGCGTAGACACGGAACGTAGAATTGTGGCTGGGACTGGAGGAGGGGGAGATGCAGGGTAAGGGTCTACGGGGTGCCCAGCTTCAGTTTGGAAGGTGAAAGAGTTCTAGGAGTAGATGATGGATGGACTCAGTGAGTGCGCTCTTGGCACCTGGCTGACCACTTTAAAACCGTTCAGATGGGAACTTTGATATTGAGTGTATTTTGTCACAATAAAATAAAATGTAAACAAAATTAAGGTAAGTTCCTAACCTGGAAAGCAAACTCCTCGAAAAGGGTTTGTGCATCTTCCTTTCCCCAGGAACAAACTCGGGAGGCCCTCCGTGTCTGCATTCTTAAAGTCCAATGAAGAATTCTTCCCCCAAGCAATGTATGAAGGAGACAGATGGGGACACCCAGGGCTGGGGCTGAGGGCCACGAATAAAGGTACTGGATGGGAGTCAGGGCTAAAACTGGGCTCAGTCACCTCAGAGCTGCTATCAGGCCAGACAGAGAACTGTTGTAGAATATTAAAGATGTGTTGCATTTGTTTATGCTGTGGAACATTTGTTTTAGTGATGCAAAGATGTGTTGCATTCTTTTATGCTGCATTTGTCTAACACTGTGGAGCTCTGTCACTTTGCCCGTCTAAAACACCAGATTGTTAAAGAGTCGCATGGCCAATAGCAAGGCAGGAGAAAGGATGGTTAGGGCTGGCAGGCAGAGAGAATAGATAGGAGAAATCTGGGAAGAGAGATCAAGGAGTGAGAAAAGAAGGGGCCAACACACAGCCACACAGCCAGACACAGCATAAGAAGGAAAGAAAAGATATACAGAAATAGAGAAAGGTAAAAGCCCAGAGGCAAAAGGTAGATAATTTAAGAAAAGCTGGATAGAAACAAGCCAAGCTAAGGCGGGCATTTATAAGAAAGAATAAGACTCCGTGTGTATGTATTTGGGAGCTGGGTGGCAGGCCCCCCAAAGAACAAAAGAGTAAAGAGGAAAAAAAGAAAAAGAAAAGAAAAAAAGCAACTACACAGAACACATTGAGACTCTCTGTGTCCTCTTCTGAAGGCCAGAGATAACGTCTCTGACCACATCTTAGAATCCATGATCTCTGTGAGGCCCCGGGAAGTGAGGATGGCCCCACTGGGCATGTGTGTGGGCCAGCATACTTGAACCACTCTCTATGGTTGTATTTCTAAGAATAAAGCAGGTTCAAGATGGCTGAATCTCACTGAAAGCCAGGGAGTTTGACCGCAAAAGGACAGAGGAAAAAATACTGACAAACAGTGGCAAAACTCACAAGTTATGCACATAACCAAGAAGGGAGGAGGCCCCTGACTAAGAGGACGGCCTCACCAAACGTGGAGACTTGGCAAAGGGCCCCATTGTCTGGCATTCTGACGTCTCATTGAATGCCCAGTGAGTTTCCACTCAGCTCCAAGGTGATGGATAATGGGTTCTCCAAGGGCACGATGGCAATATAAAGCTAGGCATAGTATAATGGTGTACTTCTGTAAACTCAGTTCTGGGGAGGCAGAGGCAGGAGGATAGGGTTTGAGGCAAGCCTGGGATATGTTGGGAAACTGTCTGTCCAGAAGAGAGGGAGAAGACTATAAATGTATTACATAATATCACAGCTATTAAGCAAATGATAAAAGCTGTAATACTAAATCTTTGGTGGCATCATCCCAAGAACATTCTCTGCGTCTCCCAGCAAGGGTGCCTTGAATGGTTGAATCACCAGTTTCCAAACTGTGTGCCCTAGAATCCCTTGGGTGACCAGCTCATTGGGAAAAGCAAGCAGTAATCAGCAAAGTCCGGGAAATGTTTCAAATTATATTTGCCTCTCAGGTAGGACTACAGGTCACCGTATTATAAGATGTGAAAATCCTTCTTACCCAGAATTTCCCCAAGTTTTTCTATAAAAAATCTTTGTCCAGGTTCTGTCATCATATGAGATGGAGGTTCATGGACTGTATTTAAGAAGCTGCCTATGTCAATCATTCAGACCCCTTGAATTTCCCCAGGGTTCACTGATGGTTGTTATCCATGCTTAGGACTGAGTATGTCTTTCTTCTAGGGGAAGGAGACTCAGTCCATGGGCACCAGAAACGAATATGGTGAGAGCTAAGTCACAGGCATCTGGTGTGGTGGAAGTGAGGTAATTTCCCTGACATCCAAATGGAGGATTTATCTTTTTTTTGGGTCCATGGTGGGGACCCCTTACAAGTCTCCAGGCCAGGGCTGAGCTCCCTACCAGACAGATAAGCTAAGCAGCCAGTGCCAGAGAAGGATATCCCAAGGAAGGCCCATGCCTGGGGTCAGAAACATTAGCTAAAAGAACCCGGATTAAGAGATTTGTGTCGGTTGTGGCCAGGCAAAGGAAGGCGGCAAGTGGGCCAGACGTGAATGCTCTAGAAAGTTGGCAGAGCCTCCTGTCAACTTCCAGAGACAAGCAAGCTGGGCTTGGTGCCGATCTACAGTCCTAGCGACTCAGAAGGCTGTGGTAGAGGTAGAGTGAGAGGATTACAGTGAGTGTTCAACTGAACACAAAAAGTAACAAGAGGAGACTGGAGATGGAGCTCAGGGGTAGAGCACTTTGCCTAGCCTGGGCAAGTCTAGAACCCGAGCTGGGCACAGCCTCCTAGCACCTCTGCTCTACCCCGACTACTGCAGGAGCAAGGTTTTTAGACTCCACAAGTGAGTGGGCCAGTGGGTGTGGTGTCTGTTTCTCTGTGCCTGACTAGTTTCACTAAACATGGAGTCCTCTACTTCTAGCCATGTTTCTGCTAAGGTGAGGTGTCCATGCTTTTTATGACTGCATAGCCTTCCAGTGTATGAGTGTCACATCGTCAGCCACTCACCCGGCAGGGGCCTTCACCATATCACGGCTATTACAAATAGTGTTCAGCCTTGTGTGCTTTTAAAAGCCAATGTCGGGCTGGAGAGATGGCTCAAAGGTTAAGAGCACCAACTGCTCTTCCAGAGGTCCTGAGTTCAATTCCCAGAAACCACATGGTGGCTCACAACCATCTGTAATGAGATCTGGTGCCCTCCTCTGTATACATAATAAATAAATAAATCTTTTTTTAAAAAAAAAAAAGCCAGTGTCATTCGTTTCCACGGAACTGTCTTTGTAGGTGTCGGGGGGCCATTTACCATAAAAAAAAAGAGCCCCTCACGACTCTTCTCACCCTTTCTTGATCAAAGCCATTTCTCCTCAAGAAGCAGCAGCTTGGGAAGGAAGATGTTTTATTAAAGATTGGGTTCTGTTTCACTCATAAGTGTGTAATAACATATAACATTCGTCGTGAACATGTGACCCTTGCGACCATGTATGTGGAACCGGAAGTACCACACTGTTCACGGGGAAGAATGTTTTGTTCCAGGTGAAGCTACCCTTATGACTGTGGATGGAGCCTGAGCCATCTCTTCTGAGTTTTACATCTCAGAGAAGTGGGTTGGGAAGGACGGAGGCGTGAGGATGGGCCGGCTGCTACAGTACACTGCAGTTTCCTGTGACACAGACATAAGGCTCACCGGGTGAGCATCTGGTTCTAGAAGCAGCATTGTGGGCCAGTTTGAGGTCCCAAAGGAGCATGGGAGCTCGGGTACAGAGACTGGAGTCCCTGCAGGAGCAGTTTTGTGTCAGGTCCTCTGAGAAGGTCCTAGAGGAACAGTCTTGCTCATTCTTGCCCTTCCTCGGGCACAGCCATGGCCTCTTCCTCTCCTGGCTGGAATGCTCTCTCTTGGCTCACCAATCTCACCTCAGCAGCCTTCAGGGTGCACCTTCACCTGTGAGCAAGAACTGGGGCACACGGGGATTGGGGGTGTACTCTACAGTCATGCAGTTTTCAAAAGGTCACAGATGTCAAGTTTCTTTTCTCACACCTTCTTCTCCTTTGGGATCACACATCCTTCCCTCTATGTCTGCCCTTCTCTCCTCAGTGTGTGTGTGTGTGTGGGGGGGGTGTCCCACAGCACCTACATGGTGGAGCCTCTTGATAGGAAGCCTTCTTGGAACACTACTGGGTTTTGTTTTGTTTTTTGTTTTTTTGTTTGTTTGTTTGTTTGTTGTTTTGTTTTGGTTTTGGTTTTGGTTTGGTTTGGTTTTTAGAGACAAGATTTCTCTCTGTGTATAATATACCTGACTGTCCTGGTACTCACTCTGTAAACCTGGCTGGCCTTGAACTCATAAAGATCTGCCTGACTCTACCTCCCCAGTGCTGAGATGCGGGGTGTTTACCCACCAACCCCACAGTTCCCCACAGTTTTCTTGAGTGAGAGCAGCAGAAAATATTAGATAGATGGATTTAGAATGTGGAGATAAACAGAAAATACAGGATAGCCTCGAAGGGTCTGGAACCTATTCCAAAGGGCCCTGACTGTCTCTGCCCTAAGGTGTTTATAGAAATGCTAGGGGGTGGAGCAAAAGACCTTCCCCCAGCACAGCCAAGTGCAGACCATCTCAGACACCTGCACTCAGACCCGTGGTCCATCATCCTCTCTATGCAGACCCACTGAGTAAAGCCACTAGGAACCTGAAAATGGGCTCCCACATTGAGATTGAAGGTGTGTGCCACCACCACCTGCCCCCAGAACATTTCAGTTTTTATACACACTGCTTCCCATGAAAATAAGACATGAATTGTAACTCCAGTCTTGGGTGATCTGAGGTCCTCTTCTGGCCTCCTTGGGCACCAGGCACACAAGTGGTACACAGCCATACATGCAGGCAAAATAGCCTTCCAGGCATGGTGGTGCACGCCTTCAATCCCAGCACTAGAGAGGCAGAGGCAGGCGGATCTCTGTGAGGCCAGCCTGGTCTACAAAGTGAGTTCTAGGGCAGCCAAGGTTAAGACACAGAGAAACTTTATCTCAAAATCCAAACCAAAACAAACAAAATAATTAATTTATTAATCAGTTAATTGATTGGTTAACTAAATTTTAAAGGTAGGTGGCTCCTGAGGAATGACAGCAAGGTTGTCCTCCAGCTTACACACACACACACACACACACACACACACACACACACACACACCCCTGCATGCACACATACATGCACACACAGAAAAGAATGAGGGTGCTGGTGCAGGTTGGGGAGCCCTAACTCTGGTCTTCCCTGCACCCCTGCTACTCTAATCCCTCCCCTGTCCCTACGGCCTTGTGGCCACCACCTCCACCTCCCTCCTCACCGCTCTCTCCTCTGGCAGGGTGGCTATCTGCGGCCCATCAGCTGAACAAGGCATTTGTCAACTCTAATGGATGGCGAGCCCCGGCCCTGACATACTTCATGCATCCCCGGGGCCTTTGATCTCCTTGTCTACACACACAAATGCGAGGACTACTGAGACATCCAGAACGAGGCACTAGGGATGCCTGTGCAGAGGTACTTTGGCCTGCAGAAGATAAGAATAATGAGCTGCCATCCCTGGCCATTAGGGCCGGGGCTGCAGGGGACTCTACCCAGAAGTGAGTCGGGGAGGCTGGCTTCGAGGGGTCTCCCTGCCATTACTCCTTGTTAGTGTTTATATCTGTGGGATGTGGTTCGTCCCTCTGGCACCGCCTTCCCCCCTCAAAGATTATGGTCAACAGTGGCTGATGCTTGCCACGGTGGGGTCCCATATGGTGACTGTCAGCGGTTTCTGGAGTTGGGGGCTGGATGGGGACAGGTACTTTTAGGGCCTGTGGAGTCATAGCCACCTTAGGAGAGTTCTCCGTACGGTTGCAAACCTGCACATCTTCTCCCATCTTGCTCCTTCTTTGGAGGGACCACGAAAGGGAAACAGGACTGCTGTCCTTGCTGAAGTCTGTATGGGACTGGTAGGAGCCAGCATTTGGAGATGGAGATCCTTCGAGTGAACACCCAAATGATCAAATGGCACCTGAGTCTAGGATCCCGTCAGTGAGGTGGACAAAGGTCCCATGAGCTGATCAGGAGAGCAAGCAGCAGTTCTGATCCCGCAGCACTGACCCATCTGTCTGTTCAGCTCCCTCCATTGCCTGACAGGCTCTCACCCTGTGTGTCACTGGGACAGGTGTGTGGTGACAGGTGGACGCATCCCGACAGTATGCTTTCTTCCTCCATGAACTCAGGCTCTTAGCAGCATTTCTCCTTCCTACGCTAGCTTCCTACGAGGTCTGGAAGGGATCCGCGAAGCCAGCTGGCTCACACACACCCATCTCGCATCTCTGCACTTCAAGTGTCTCTGGGGAATCCTCACCTGCCCCCTCCTGGATGTTTCCGCTGAGGGGTTCCTCACATCCTCACGTCTTCGACACATTGGCAGCTCTGAGTTCTTTCTGTGTTGGGCTAATACCCGTTTGCCCAAAGCATTGAGTTCTCGGCTTTCCTCCCGGCTCAGCAGAACAAGCACAGCCCGTTGTGGTGGTAATCTAATTGTATTGAAATATTATTCTGATTTGTACTGAAATATTAATTTGATTGTATGTTAATAAATAAAGTTGTCTGGGGGTCAGAGCTATTAGAGCCATAGCAAGAGTGTGGCGGTGGTGGCACACGCCTTTAATCCCATAGATATCTGTGTGTTCAGGGTCAGAGCTATTAGAGCCATAGCAAGAGTGTGGCGGTGGCGGCACACGCCTTTAATCCCATAAGATCTCTGTGTGTTCAGGGATACAGCCAGCATTGGAGACATATGCCTTTAAGACCTAGGGGGCTGTACATTCAGACAGTGACGAGGCAGTCATGTGTTTGGGTTTACAACCAATGAGAAGGCAGAACAACATACTTTAAAAATACGAACGGACAGGAAGTAGGTCTCTTTTCGCGAAGCTGGGACAGCAGGAGGAAGGGTGAGATTTTAGCTCTGAGCTCTGACCTCTCGGCTTTCTCTTTTACATTGTTTCTGTGTTTCTTATTTAATAAGACGGTTGGTTACATCTACATCTGGCGCCCAACGTGGGGCGAATCCATTAAAAACTGCTTGGCTTGGTGGCAGGTCCGCTTTCCCGCAAGAGCGGCAGGCGGCCCGCGGCGGCGGCGGCGGCGGCGGCGGCAGCAGCGGCACACGGCGGCCGGCGGCAATCGGCTTCTTAGACCGAGCTGCTGGCGTCCTAGTCCGGGTAGCAACTTCTAGCCCGGGCCTAGGTCTGTGAGCAGCTTGCCTAAAGCCGGTGCTACAAACAACTCAGACCTGCCCTGCCGAACAGGGCCCTGCCTGTAAAGCCAAAGCACATGGTCGGAGCTTAAGGAAGCCAGACCCAAGCCTTGACTCGGCACAAGAGGGAACACGTGGCTGCATTTAAGCTTTAGCCGGCTACGCTTTCTTGTGCGTTCTCTCTTTCCTCTCTCTCTCTCTTTCTCTCTCTCTGGATTTACACCTGGGACACTAGGTGGCTGCTTTGAAAATCCCCTCGGATTTCTACTGTTCTACGCAGATTTGGTAAGTCATAATATATCAGATATTTTAAAGGAAACTATCTAAAAGAGAATTTTTTTCCACATTAAAAAACAAATGGGTTTTATGTGTACATTGGAAGAAAATTGGTTTTTGTTCGAAATTTTAGGCAGTCTGGCAATGGAACAACTATATAATATTAGTATTGGTGGAATTATGCACCTCATCACTATAATAATCCACATTTTAATATTTAAAAAGATAGTCAATTTAAGTGCCAGGATAACAGCGTTAGAAGAACTTGTTAAACCTGTAAAAATTCAGACAGAAGAAATTAACAGTGAAGTTGTTTCAAGTCGGGATCATAAGGTTGCAGAAAGAAAGCCTGTTTTCACACAGTCACCCTTAATTTATCCTGTAACAGTACAGCAGATGCCTGATCAAATGGCTACACAAAATACTTGGGCTCCAATTGAAATGTTGGATTTAAAAAGGTTTAAGGAGGCAATAGTATCTTATGGCATGCATTCCCCATATGTAAAGCAAATGTTAAACACTTGGTCAACATATAATAGGATAGTACCACAGGACTGGCGGGACCTCGCACAAGGTGTTCTGGAACCCAGCCAGAGACTTCAATTTCTGACTTGGTTTAAGGAGGAGGCTAAAAACATAGAAAAACAGTGGAGGGATAAAGGAGTACAAGTTTGCCAGGATCAGCTTATGGGCGAAGGCCAATATGCTTCAGCACAAGCACAATGTTTATATGATGTCCAAACCCTAATTTTATGTCGAACGGCAGCCTTGAATGCATGGGACAAAGTTGAGGAACCAGGAAAAAAATCTGAGTCATTTACAAAGGTGAAGCAAGGCCCAAAAGAGTCTTTTACAGATTTTTTACAAAGACTGGCTTCAGCAGTAAAGAGAACGGTCTCGGATTCAGAAGCTGGTAAGGCAATAATTGAATCTTTGGCCTTTGAGAATTCGAATACAGCATGCAAAAGAATAATCAGGCCATTAAGGGCAAGATCTGCACCTATGGAAGATTGGATTAGAGAAACAATTAATGTTGAAGCTGATGAGCATGATGATACATGGGTAGGAGAAGTAATTTCAAAAGGTTTGAGGAGTGTTAGATGTTTTGGATGTGGAAAGCAAGGACATTTGAAAAGGGACTGTAGACAGGTCATTTCCAGAAACAATGTTTCTTCAAGGAACAATGGCAACAGAATGCCCCTTCCTTCTGGAGTATGCAGAAGGTGTGGTAAGGGAAAACACTGGACCAACGAATGTAGATCAACAAAGGACAGACAGGGTAATCCTTTGCCTCAGTCTTCGGGAAACTCCCAGAGGGGCCTCAGGCAGGCCCCCAGTGCAAATCCAGTTCAAACCTTTCCGGCAGCCATAGAGGAAATGCCTGCTCTGGAGAGCGATTAAATAACCAAATGCCTATTGGAATAAATCATGCTGGTCAGAATGATGAAACAGAGAGAATAGAAAATTCAGGAGAAAACATAAAGAAAATTTTTTGGCAAACTTCTATTAATGAACAAAGACCAAAATTAACAATAAAAATAAATGGTGTTTTGTTGTCTGGTCTGGTAGACACAGGTGCGGACGTTACCATAATTGCACCAGAATTTTGGCATCCAACTTGGCCTCTTCAGGAGGTAAACGTTCAACTGTTAGGAATTGGGACATTATCTCAGGTGAAACAGAGTGCAAGATGGCTCGAATGTATAGGTCCAGAAGGACAGAGAGGAAAATTAAAACCATACGTGGCTAACATAACTATGAACCTGTGGGGTCGAGACTTGTTGCAACAATGGAATACTCAGATTAACATCCCTCCAATCTCAGAAACAAATCATAAACTAGCACATGTTACTGAGAGAAATATTAGAAGATATTGTTCTAATGAGTGGTCACCAGCCATCCATATTATACAAGAACAGGGCACAATAACTGATGATCTTCCAAAGACACCAACAGCTCTACCTTTAAAATGGTTAACAGACAAGCCTGTATGGGTCCAGCAATGGCCTTTAACAACAGAGAAACTCCAGGCTTTAGAAGAGCTGGTAGAAGAACAGTTAAATGCTCAGCATATTGAAGAATCAACCAGCCCTTGGAATTCTCCTGTATTTGTTATTAAAAAGAAATCTGGTAAATGGAGAATGGTAACAGACCTTAGGGCAATTAACAAAGTAATTCAGCCAATGGGTTCTCTACAATCTGGGATGCCTTTGCCTACTCTGTTACCAAAAGGATGGCCTCTCATAGTTATTGATTTAAAAGACTGTTTCTTTTCAATACCCTTACAAGAAAAAGACAGAGAAAGATTTGCTTTTACAGTGCCTACTTATAATAATTCTCAACCGGTTAAAAGATTTCAATGGAGGGTCCTCCCACAGGGAATGTTGAATAGCCCAACTCTGTGCCAATATTTTGTACAACAGCCATTGGAAGTGATACGTAAAAAATTTCCTAAATCTATAATTTATCATTATATGGACGATATTTTACTAGCTGACTCAAATGCAGATACTTTAGAAATAATGTTTGAAGAAGTAAAGAAAATTTTGCCTTGCTGGGGATTACAAATTGCTCCTGAAAAGATACAAAGAGGAGATTCTATTAATTATTTAGGATATAAAATAGAGCTACAAAAAATTAGACCCCAAAAGGTGCAAATTCGGAGAGATAGACTACAGACTCTTAATGACTTTCAAAGATTATTTGGAGATATTTCTCATCTACGAACTATTGTTGGGGTAAAAAATGATGAACTGACTAATTTGTTCAAAACCTTAGAAGGTGACAAGGACTTAAATAGTCCAAGAGAATTATCACCTGAAGCTGAGAAAGAATTAGCCTTGGTAGAAAAGAAAGTGCATGAAGGACACGTGAATCGTATTGATCCAAAGCTGGATTGCATTTTGGTTATCTTACCTTCTAGGCGTTCTCCTACTGGAATATTAATGCAGAGGGAAGATATTATATTGGAATGGATATTTTTACCAAATAAACCAAATAAAAAATTAAAAACTTATGTGGAAAAAATCTCTGACTTGATTTACAAAGGAAAATTGAGACTTCGTCAATTAGCAGGCATAGACCCAGCAGAAATTGTCGTACCATTAACTAAGGAGGACATTGAAAAATTATGGACAGAAAGTGAACCTTGGCAAAGAGCTTGCAGTAATTTTTTGGGAGAAATTAACAGCAAATATCCCAAAAGCAATAGAATTGATCTTATAAAGAGAGCTGAATGGATCTTGCCTCGAATTGTACGGCAAAAACCCATATCTGGAGTTCGTACATTTTATACAGATGCCAACAAAGAAGGAAAGGCAGGTTACAAATCAGAAAATTTAAGTAAAGTGGTTCAAAGTCCGTATAATTCAGTTCAAAAATCAGAATTGTATGCTATTCTGTTGGTATTAATGGATTTTTCAGAACCTCTCAACATAGTAACTGACTCTCAGTATGCTGAAAGAGTGGTGTTACATATTGAGACTGCAGAATTTATCCCTGATGCTTCAGAATTAACTTCACTATTTATTCAATTACAAGATACAATCAGGAAAAGGAATCATCCTTTATATATAACTCACATTCGATCCCATACTGGTCTGCCAGGCCCTCTAGCACAAGGCAATGATGAGATTGATAAATTATTGATAGGAAATGTGCTGGAGGCCTCAGAATTTCATAAAAAACATCACGTTAATAGTAAAGGTTTAAAAAAGGATTTTTCCATAACCTGGCAACAAGCCAAAGAAATAATAAAGAAATGTCCTACTTGTTCCTTCTACAATCAGACGCCATTACCAGCAGGATGTAACCCAAAGGGTACTCAGAGAAATGAAATCTGGCAGATGGACGTGTTTCACTTTGCAGAATTTGGAAAATTGAAATATGTACACCACACTATCGATACTTATTCAGGATTTCAATGGGCAACTGCTTTGAGTTCTGAAAAAGCTGATTCTGTAATCACTCATTTGCTAGAAGTTATGGCCATCATGGGTATACCTGCACAAATCA
Source organism: Peromyscus maniculatus bairdii (assembly GCF_049852395.1). Classification (NCBI taxonomy): domain Eukaryota; kingdom Metazoa; phylum Chordata; class Mammalia; order Rodentia; family Cricetidae; genus Peromyscus; species Peromyscus maniculatus. The sequence goes on along the minus strand of NC_134860.1, from coordinate 61,513,964 downwards.
AAACTGACAATGCTCCATCATATGTCTCTGTTAAAATGAAACAGTTTTTTGCTTATTACAATATAAAGCATATTACAGGCATACCACATAATCCTACAGGTCAAGCAGTTATAGAAAGATCAAACAGAACTCTAAAGGATATGTTAAATAAACAGAAATGGGTAACAAAAACCCCCAGAAATAGACTGCATAATGCTCTTCTAACTTTGAATTTTCTGAATGCCAATGAGAAAGGAACAACAGCTGCAGAGAGACATTGGATAATAGAAAAAACTACAGAATTAAATCAGCCTATATACTTTAAGGATGTGCTGACCTCAGAATGGAAACCAGGGTATGTATTACATTGGGGACGTGGTTTTGCTTTTGTTTCTACAGGAGAAGATAAGCTGTGGGTACCATCAAAATTGATAAAGGTTCGATTTGAACAAGAGAGACCTCTTAATTAGAGGAGGTGATAGTTCATCAACCAGCATGAACATCCAATTTAAACTAACTTGTATCAATAAAACATGCCTTTTCATTTCATCAGATAATAACTTGCCAAAAAGGAACATCCCCAAAATTAGTCTTGGGGAAAGGTTTTTGTTTTTGTCTTTTAGGAGAATGAAGGTTAAGGAATCTGAAGAACACTGGACAAATGAGACAACTGAAGAAAAGGGACAAATCATCTATCCCAAGAAACAGAGTGAAACGGTGTATGGGTATATATTATCTAAAAAAATTTTATGTCTTCCTAAATGTTTGTTTCTGCTTTTCTCTAAAGATTTAACACTCTTGGTTTTCTAATAGTCCCAGTTCAATTAAAATTTAAAGCTGACTTTGGAGTTGGAGAATGGCTCTCTCCTTCTTTAAAATCAAGCATGTTGTTAAAAGGAAAATGCAAACTCCCTGTATCATGCCAGAATAAGAGCCATCTTCTGCTATGGTACAGGACAAAAGCAAAATTAATTAAGGGACTATTCTATTACTAATCTCAACTCTTTGATTCTATTCTGATTCTTTAAACTTTTCTCAAAGTATAAAATTTATATCAAAATTTATAAGATTAATATATATATATACATTTTAAACTTTGTTAAGATATGAATGGTCACATAGAGTACTAACTAATTCTAGAAAAAAGGCTAGCTGCATATATATGTTTTTGTGTTCGAGTCTCTTATCAGTTTTCTGCAGGAAATCATGGCCAGGCCTAACATCAACTGAAGTCTCCAGAAAGAAGATGGGGCCCCACAACAACAACAATTCCACGTGGACAATAATAATATCATTAAGCTGACAAACATCATCCACAGATCAGCTTTGAACTACAAGGTGCTCAGAGCAATTTTGAGATGACTAGCTGAGATAATCCAGTCTCAAAGACTACTTGAATAAGGACTTGAGATAAACCCTGAACTTTGGCATTATACACAGACTGGATAGTGAAGGATATAGTTACCTCTCTTAGAATTTGACAATTAACCTAAAATTTTTCTTTCAGGATAAAGAAAACTTCGCCCATACCCAGCAGGAAGCAATTTTAAGAATACGACGCCCACATTCCCAAAGAGGTGGTGTGGGGAGGGTGGTTTTTTGGTCTTTTTAATGGGTTTTGGGTCTGGGATAATTTTCAATATTTAGGGGGGTTGGTTACAAGTTATTGTCAAGGGTTAGGAAAAAGGCTAAGCAAAGGAGATTAGATTTAAGGTTCTTGTTTAAAAAAAAAAAAAAAAAAAAAAAAAAAAAAAAAAGAAAGAAAGAAAGAAAAAAAAAAAGAAAGAAAAGAGAAAGACAATTACTAGTTTTAAATACTTTACATTGGATTGAATTGTTTTATATTGTACACAAATTTGAAACTGATATTGTTAGAAAATGCTATATGTATATTTCTAATTGTATTTATTCCATCCATTTAACAATGTAATGCAAATTTCTGATCCTTGAATGTTATTATTATCAACTATTAGGATATAAAGAAATGAAAGCTAGTAGTTAGACATTATCATAGAACTTGTAGTCATATTAGATATGTTTTAAAAATTGAGCAGAGATGTTTTAGACAGGTCATCTTCAAACCCTTCAGAGATCTACAGAATATGGCATTTAAAATGTTTTAATAACTTAGAAAATTTTTCTTTTTTGAGACATGTCGGCTCCTGGCAGTACCAATCTACTTTAGAGAAAATATGGGCATTGAAGAAACTGCATATGGAGTCAACTTTCATTCTGGCAAAAGTTAGCCACTGGACAACAAAGTATCCTCGAATCAACAGGACAAAATGGACAGACAGATCACGAAACAAGGGACTACTGATTCTTGCCAAAACAAGTGTGGTTATGGCTTTATCAAAAGGCATCTTCTGAGGCCAGGACAATATGGCCCCATCCCTGAAGTGGCCTTCGCATCCGGAAAAGGTACGGTGCCCTTTTCTTCGAAGGCAGCTTAACAGGCAGAGGGCCGATGGATTCTGTTGTACAATGGAACAGCAGCTGAAAGCTCATGCCTCTCAAAAGTAGACTGGCATTTAATAGAGGGATGTGGAGAAGAAGGGGATGCTGAGATGAAGCCATATATATACAGCCAAGAAGAATGGACAGCTGAATTAAAAAACTGTCAACAATTTCCAGAATTTAAAATCCTGAATCATGACAGGACACTAGTGGAATTCAGGTGTTTCTGGTACGTGGACTGCTCTCACCCAATGTGAGGTTGAACTGTTGACCTTGTGTACATCCTACTTCACAAATGAGTCTGTCAGATACACTAAGCCTATAGGCTGAAGATGATGCCCCAACACTACGGAGAAACCTCAGGTGACTGCCCAGGCAGCTGGCTGTTTCTGTCAACTCAAAAAATTTTTTGGAAGTTGCTTGCATGCACTTCCTGTTTTTATTTTTGTTAGCTAATATTATTCCCTTCTTGGGTCTCTGAGGGAGTTGAAGATTAGTTAGTTATGGTTGAAGATTAGTTAGTTACAGTTGAAAATTAATTAGGATAGAAAGTACATTAGATACATCTTGGAATTATCAAAATAGGATAGATAATGGAATTATTTTCTCTGATTCGTCAAATACCTGTTTAGGTATTTATTACTTGTATATATTGTATATAGTTATTGTACTTTTGTATATAGTTTTTCTTTTGTTAGTCATAACCTTTTGCTTTTTTTCTTTTTATTAAAATAGAAAAGGGGAAATGTGGTGGTAATCTAATTGTATTGAAATATTATTCTGATTTGTACTGAAATATTAATTTGATTGTATGTTAATAAATAAAGTTGTCTGGGGGTCAGAGCTATTAGAGCCATAGCAAGAGTGTGGCGGTGGTGGCACACGCCTTTAATCCCATAGATATCTGTGTGTTCAGGGTCAGAGCTATTAGAGCCATAGCAAGAGTGTGGCGGTGGCGGCACACGCCTTTAATCCCATAAGATCTCTGTGTGTTCAGGGATACAGCCAGCATTGGAGACATATGCCTTTAAGACCTAGGGGGCTGTACATTCAGACAGTGACGAGGCAGTCATGTGTTTGGGTTTACAACCAATGAGAAGGCAGAACAACATACTTTAAAAATACGAACGGACAGGAAGTAGGTCTCTTTTCGCGAAGCTGGGACAGCAGGAGGAAGGGTGAGATTTTAGCTCTGAGCTCTGACCTCTCGGCTTTCTCTTTTACATTGTTTCTGTGTTTCTTATTTAATAAGACGGTTGGTTACATCTACAGCCCGTCTCCGTGGCTCTCGTGTGGAGTAGCTGCTAGTTCGTGACAGGTCTTGCTCTATACCTATCAAATGGGGGGGGGGGGTGACTTCAGGTATTGTCTACTCCACTCTGCTCAGGCCATCACAAATCTTAGAGAGCCTTCCTATGGATTAGAAAGATGCCTTTCGCAAGCCACACTACCGCCACCTGATGGACACAGGCTGTAATGCCCCTATGAAGTGCAGTGCCCAAATGACCTGCTTTGCTTTGAGAGTGAGAGGCCCATTGAGGACCCCTGTCACAAGTAGGGAAGCCCAGCTTTTCTTACTTTCCTACTGTCTGAAAACTTCAGCACTTATTGGGGTCCCCCAGCCCCCCATCCTCCCCCCTGCCCTCGTGGCTCACTTTCTGGACCAGACTGTATCCTAATGCTGGCAGCATCCTTCTCCTTCCACTGCCCGGCCACGATGGTGCTGAGTGGAGAGTTGCATGAATCCAATCGTCCCTTGAAGCCATGTGCAGAGCTAACACTGGGAACCGCCATTCCTAGCCAGCCTGGGTGTCCTCTTGTGGTGTGTCCGGCTCTGTGGGGCCTGATACTGTCATAGACCACAAGACTGGCCATGAGTCAGCTGCCGGGTCACAGTCCTTGACTGTATCAAGCATCCTTAAGAGGGTTGTGGTGGTCTCACCTGAAGTTTGGGAAGGGAAAGCTGATCATATCACCAGGAGCATGGGGCGGGGGGGGGGGGGGGGAGGGGGAGGAGCGCATAAACACAACAGGATAAATGTGAGGTCACTGTCCCGGTCTGAGAGTCCCTTTCTGTGCCTGGCCACTGCCCGGAAGAGGGATCTAAATTTCAGCGACCTCTTTGCCCTGTCTCTGCTGCTCCCAGACCTTGCTCAGCTGGTTGACAGGCTGGTTGACAGGGTCCTCCTCGGCAGTGGAGTGAGGCAGGAGAACTAGGAAGGCCCTTCAGATGCCATGAATTCTTTACAACGTGTCTGCTTCAGTCGCCACACACTGCTGTCTTGAATTTCTGAGATGCCGGGGCAGCCAGCCTGCCTCTGACCACTCATGTGCCTCCCATCCCGGCCCTGACCCCGTCCTCCTCAGTGCCCCTCCTGGGCACCGCAGTCCTAGACTCCCTACAGCCCACACTGTGCAGCCCACAGGCTGAGCCTGGACACCATCCAGAGCGGAGTCAGGATAGGGCCCGGCTCTCCACAGAGCATTTGAGCCAATTAAAATGACAAATGACCGAAGCTTATCTTGCTCGCCTCCTCTGCCCTCTCCCCCTCCACTCTGCATTTGGACCTTCCCTTCCAGGGAAATGGACTGGGAACACCTTCACTCCTCCAGGCCTGGGAACCTTCCAGAGCTGGCATGGCTGCTCCTCTACCTCCCCACCAGTCCACTAGTGTTCTGGGGACCTTGGTCTGCCTAGGAGGATGAGGAAAAGGCAGGAAAGATAGGGAGAAAGTAAGTCCACTGGCACACAAGGATGGGGCCAGAGGAGGGTGGCAGGTGTCCTCCCCAGCCACTGTCTACATAACTTTCTGAAACAGGGTCCCTCACTGAGCTCAGCAGCTCACCAGATCAGTAGAGTAGCCTATGGATACCCCTGTCTCAGCTTCCCCGGCATGAGGATGACAGTAATACACCATTGCACCTGGCTTTTTTAACCATGGCTTTTGAGGTTCAAACTCGGCACATTACAGCCTAAGCCATATCTCTGGCTCCCAAAGACTGTTTAAAATTTTTTAATATAGAAATCTTTGGAGCTTATTTTAAGTTTGGGCCTTGGAATCTAGCAAAAAGATGTGTAATTATGGTGAAGATGACCATCCCCCACCTTTGCCTTTCAGGAAAGAGGGCCATCCTGCCTAGACCCTTTGGAAGCAGAGGGCTGGAGAGACAGTCACGTACACACCCATCTCTCGGGTAGGCCAACTCCAGGGAGGCCCCTCTCCAAGGAAGTCCCACCTTTGTGGGTATCCTGTCCACCAGCGAAGCCCTTCTGCAGAAAGAGGGCTGTTTCTGGGGAGGACTGCCTAGAGAGGAGATGGAAACAAGAGACATGGGTGGCATGTTATTAGTGTTCACCAATGCCTTTCCTGGCACACCCTCCTCGAGACATTATTCTAACTTCCCTATGGCTCATATTTCCACCTCTAAGTTTAGCTGATTTAAAGGTCTCACAATTATCATCAACAAAAAGTATATTTGAGATCTAAATGGGAATTTTAAAACATCCCTTTGCTCCTATTATGGCCCCCTGATGAACTTCTGCTTATCCTTTAAAACCCAGTCCAATTTTCCCCTTCTGTGTGCCCTGCCCTCTTTACTCTGTGAGGCTATAATTGTTCCACTGATTCCGTGAATATGCATGCCAGGCACTGATGACCCAGGGAATGGCTGGGTAAATAGGAGGAAAGAAATCTTTCCCTCTTCTGGACATGTGCTTAAGCTGAAGGTAACAAATATAGAAAAATCCTTAAAGCTAAGCCATGTGAGTCCTGAACGGTAGATCCCAGCCACGGGGGTGCACATGTGTAAACCCGGCGCTGGGGCAGGAGGGGTAGAAGGGGCAGGAGAGGAAGGAGGGCCAGGAAGGGAAGGAGTTCAGGTCTATCCTTGGCTACATATTGAGTTCAAAGTAAGCCTGGTCTACTTGAAACTGTGTCTCAAATTAACAATAACAAAGACTATTAGATTCCCCTACACACACACACACACACACACACACACACACACACACACACACACACACACAGCTTCCTTTAGTTTCCTGTGCTAAGCTTTGTATGTGGCCTCCAGATAGACTGGGCAGGCATTAATGATCTTCCCCAATACCCAACTTCATACCGAATGCCTCTCCCTCTGAGATGACTCGGGGTTCACAGATCCCCAGCTCCTTGGACCTGAGCTACAGCAGCAGTCTCCTACTGACCAACTCTCCTTGCTGACCAACTACTAAATCGGCTTCCTAGGCCGGCAGCCTGGGCCCTGTGGGCCAGGCAGGAGCCCACTTCCTTCCTGTGGGTGACGCACAGCTCTGTGCAGGCTCAGTCATAGGTCCCATAAGGGTGGGGCTGAAAGGCGTTCAGAGATCCATCAGCTGCCCCTGACCCCCCACAGAGGTGGCAGGTGGCCCCCTATAGAGCAGGGACACAGTGTAGACAATGGGCTCTCAGAAACCCAGCACAGTGAGCAGATTGGACACTCCTTGCTTGCTTATAGCATGCATGCATGCTCAACAGTGACTGGCGACCTTGGCGCTGGATTCACACTCAGCCCAATCCCTTCATCCCTGCTCTCCAGGCCCAGATGCTGCAGCATACTCAGGCATGGCTGGTCGTAGTGACATGGGTGATGTGACTTATGGAGAGAGACACTGGTACACGTGGGGAGCGCTTCTGTGTCCACGCGTGCGTTCCTCATACTGAGACACTGGGAGGAAGATACCTATACCAGCCCCATGCTGAAAACAAGGAGAGGAGGTTTAACCGAGCGGTACAGCTAGCCCCCACACCCACAGCCTTTGTCCTCAGAGGACATGTATAGAGGACAGGAGCACAGGGCAAGGGCACCAGCCTGAGGGCTTGTTTAGAGGCACCGCCTCTCTCAGAGACAGAGTTGTGCCGCTCCTGCCTTGGCCAGGCACTGGACACACCATGTCTACCACAATGATATGAGCATCTACTGTGTGCCGGGGACAGGGCTGGATGATTGACACACTTTGATCATTGTCATCCTCTGAGCAGTCTCACCAAGCAGGCATCATCACTTTCACCTCCCAGGTAGAGAGATGGAGGCTCAGGGGTCTCACCCTGCAGCTAGTTATAGCTCCTCCACTCGACATCCACCCTAGACCACTGACTTGGACCTACCTAAATCCTATGCTCTTTGTCCACGACATTAGCTTTCTTCCCGATGCCCCCCCCAGGGGGTGGTCTGAGAGACCAGCTCCTCCCATACTTAGAGTCCCAGGGCAGCTGCTTACACAGCTACTATCTAGTTCAGGCCAGAGACTGTAGTCCCATTCCCAAGCCAAGTGCTCACCAACCCTGGGCACCAGCCTGGAACAGTGGACCATTAGCGCAATGAGGGGAGACAGCGGCCTTACCCATCACTCAGTCCACTAATCACAGGGGTGTGGAGGAAAACATACCTAGGTCTAAGGTCAGGAGAAGCAACCAGAAGCAAGTCTGCTCCCACCTGGCTGTGTGACCTTGGCCTGCCTCTCTCCTCTAGGCCTCAGCTCCCGTTTCCAGGCATGGAAGGGATCTGTTAAACTTCGAGCACAGAGTGCTGACTCAGAGGCCAGAGATCAGTACTCCCTAACCCAGCTTAGCTACCTGGAACCAGCTGTCCCTTTTAAGCCTTAGGTGTTTTTCCTACATAATGAAGGTATGGCAGTCACACGCTCCCCATCCTTACTGTGCAGATAGAGTGGGTGATGTCTTCAGGGGCATTAGCACTGTGCAGAGGGGTACCCCGCATGGTGAGAAAATAACCACCCCCTGCAGAATACTTCCAAAATAGCAATGCCAGTGTCACAAAACAAGCATCTACAGAATGTTGCCAGCTGCCTTGGCCCTGTAAATGTCCTTGTGCCTTCCCAGGGTCACAGACCGGCTGAGCACCAGGGAACAGGGGCTCACAGGCCCTTTCCCAGAATGAGCTGTTTCTCATCGCCAACCCCTTCCACACACAACAAACTAGAACTTTCTGGCTCCCCCAGGGCAGCTGCAGCTGCTGCCTGAGACATCACAGTGCCCTTGAGAAGGCAGCTCAAGGGCGTGAATTCAGCCTGATTCCATCCTGGGCCTCCCCTTGTCCTGCAGCCCGCGACCTTGAAGATGTAGCATGCTGTGTGGGCTGGACCAGGCCATTGTGACAGTGGGCAAGAAATGGGAGCTGGAGACCGTGAGCTCAGCAATGGTGGGGGTCAAGGCCGGAAAAACAGAGGTTCGGGCCAGGCGTAGGCTTCAGCAGCTTCATGGTAATAAACACGTTTCTTTAGTGGTTCCCTCAGCTTGAGACCTCAAACTACTTCCCAAGTACAAGTTCCTCTCACATCCTAGCATCCTAATGTGCATCCTAGCATCCTAGTGTGCATCCTAGCAGTGCTCTGTGACTCCACCCTAGACATGCCTAGGCTTTTACCCTATTTCATACCCACGTATTGCTGCAGAGGACCCCCGAGATTATTCACCACCTTCTAACCCCTAGCCTTCTCTGAGCTCCACAATCAGTTTGACTGACATGCATGAACTTTGTGAGGGGCTGGGCTGTGCCCTCCCAATTCAGGTCAGAGTCCTGAATATCACTGGATCGGGACAGGGGGATCTTCAAAGGGGTGGTTAAGGCAAATTAAAATCGTTAGGCTGGGCTCTCATCCAGTATGGCTGGTGTCCTTATACAAAGAGATCAGGGCACAGGCGTACACAGAGGGACACTGTGTGAGGACGTGGAGGAGGACGACACACCAAACAGCAAGGTCCCGGAGGAGCTAGCCACAGCCTTGATCACAAGCACCCAGTCTGCAGAACTGTGAGAAAATAAACGTCTATTGTTTGAGTCGCCAAGGCTGTGACCCTTCGCTGTGGCAGCAACAGAAAATCAGCCCGGGAACTGGGTATGGAGATGGTTGAGGCAGGGGAGTCATGAGTCCCAGGCTAGCCTGAACTATAGAGCTGGAAGGAAGGAAGCAAGGAAGGAAGGAAGGAAGGAAGGGAGGGAGGGAGGGAGGGAGGGAGGGAGGGAGGGAGGGAGGGAGGGAGGGAGGGAGGGTCCCAAAGAAATCTGGGACAAGTCTCCCTCAGTACCTGTGGCTCCTCCCAGCACTTCTCACCCTGCCCCCACCCTAAACCTCTCCAGGTCAGGGCCTGGGTTTCAGTTCTCTTCCCTCAGCTTCTGGTTCCTACACAACTCAGCCATTTTGGCTATACACTCTCTCGGTCCTCTTGACTCCCTCTCTCCTCTCTCACTCTCCCCTTCTCTCTCTCCTCTCATAACCCGGTCCCGTCTAGACTGTTCCAGACGCCTCTGGCTGTTCTCTTCTTCATATCTACAATAAAGCCTTCTCCTCGGCCATCAATAGGAGCTGTCATGCCCCCATGTTCAGGAAGGAATCGAAAGAGGGAATCGAAGGAGGGAAGGGAGGAAGTAGGAGGGCAGTACAAGTGCCAGGCTTGGTGTAGCAGGCTTTAGTCCCAGCACCCAGAGCTAAGGCCGGAGAGTCATTATTTTAAAGCCAGACTGGGCTACACAGTCGGACACTGTCTCACTGCCTCTAAACAAAATAAAAGAAGAAAAAGAGAGGGAGGGGAGGGGACAGGAGAGGAGGGAGGGGAAACTGTGACCGGGATGTAAAATAACTGCAAATTTTAAATTAATAAAAGAAGAAGAGAGAGGGGAGGAGACAGAGCACACAAGCCTTCGTAGTACCTTTGACCCAGTCAGGAGACACCGTTGCTCAGTGGCTGTGTGACAAGTGAAAGGAGAGAGAGTGAATCAAAGATGAGTCCGTCAGAGCGGCTCACGGTCAAGTCAGGATCACAGAAGTGTGAGAGATTGCACTTATTCAGGGTTCACTGTGGGGATGTATTGAGCACCCTAACAAACTTATCTGGGGATCAGAAGGCAGAGCCAGCCACTAGATTAGACATAGAGGCCAGACAGTGGTGGCACACACCCTTAATCCCATCACTTGGAGGCAGAGATCCGTCTGGATCTCTGTGAGTTCAAAGCCACACTGGAAACAGAGCCAGGCAGTGGTGGCACACACCTTTAATCCCAGTACTGGGAAGCACATACGCCTTTAACCCCAGGAAGTGATGTCAGGGCAGAGAAAGGTATATAAGGCGTGAGGAAACAGGAATATTTGCTCTTTAGACTGAGGATTTCATAGAGGTAAGAACATGGCTGGCTTGTCCTGTTTCTCTGATCTTTCAGCTTTCACCCCAATATCTGGCTCCAAGTCTGTTTGTTTGTTTTTCTTTTGTTTTGTTTTTTTAATTGATAAGACCATTTAGCAATTCATTGTTACAGTCGTCTCCCCCCATGTGACAATCTTGAGTCCTTTCCCATGATCTTTCTCTAGGCTCAGGCATCCTTGTGGGCTTCTGTCATTTGGAGAGATGAGAGTCTGCCTCCCTTTCTCAAGCACCAGGGTAGGAAATGGAACAGAACTGTACGTGCTCTATAACATCCATTCCCTTTGAGGGCTTCTTCCACCCTGGCCTCAGCGCCCATCCCCAAACTCCTAGGACTTCCACCCTGGCCTCAGTGTTCATCCCCAAACTCCTAGGACTTCCACCCTGGCCTCAGCGTCCATCCCCAAACTCCTAGGACTTCCACCCTGGCCTCAGCATCCACCCCCAAACTCCTGGGACTTCCACCTGGCCTCAGTGTTCATCCCCAAACTCCTAGGACTTCCACCCTGGCCTCAGTGTCCATCCCCAAAGTCCTGGGACTTCCACCCGGCCTCAGTGTCCATCCCCAAACTCCTAGGACTTCCACCCTGGCCTCAGCGTCCATCCCCAAACTCCTAGGACTTCCACCCTGGCCTCAGCATCCACCCCCAAACTCCTGGGACTTCCACCCTGGCCTCAGTGTTCATCCCCAAACTCCTAGGACTTCCACCCTGGCCTCAGCGTCCATCCCCAAACTCCTAGGACTTCCACCCTGGCCTCAGCATCCACCCCCAAACTCCTGGGACTTCCACCCGGCCTCAGTGTCCATCCCCAAACGCCTAGGACTTCCACCCTGGCCTCAGTGACCATCCCTAAACTGCCACTGAAGCTAGTTAGGTGGCCTGAAGCGTGAGGCGTCGTGGGATGGGAAGGGATCAGTCCCGCAGACTGCCTTCAAGGGTTGCTATAAAAGATCAGTTTTCCTGCATCACTTCGTTAGAACTGCACTGCATGTTTGCAGCACTGGGTTCTAGGTTGTGCTTCTGAACACTGAGTTCTAGGATTTGGTTGTGCATCAGCACGAGGATGCAAAGCAGCAGAAGCAGCATATGTGAGCCTAGAGCATCAGATAGAAGAAGGCAGGTCCTGCCCCCCTCCCCGCCCATCCCTGGGGTAAAGTCACAGCCATCAGACAGCCACAGCTCAGTTCGCATCGTCTCATCTTTTTCTTGTTGTTGTTGTTGTTGTTGGTGGTGGTGGTGGTGGTGATGGTGTGTGTGTATGTAGAAGAGGATGTCAAGTGTCTTCCTCTATGGCTCTCTACCTTGGCTTTTGAGATAACGGTCTCTCATTGAACCTGAAGGCTGCCAATTCAGTTACTGGCTGGCCAGTAATTTCCTGGACTCTACCTGTTTCTGTTTCTGCTCCACCAACGCTGAGGTTACAGGCTCTCGTGGCCATGCTCAGCTTTCACCTGGATGTGGGGCTTTGAACTCAGGCCTTCTTATTTATACAGCAAGTGCACTTTCCCACTGAGCCATCTCCCTAGCCCTTTATCTTTTCTTACTTAAATAAAGTGAATGGATAAATCATTGCGCACGCACGCGTGCGCGCACACACACACATGCACCCATGTACGCACACTAATTCAAAGGGAGCAGATGACGTGAAAATAACCTTTGACTACTTTATTTCCCCATCTCCGCAATGCCATTGGCTGAGGGAATCCTAGGAGACCTCTTTCAATGTATTTGTGTGATGTTTATGAATTTAAGATAGAGTGTGGACTTATACACAGGAAATCTAAAGTAAGGAGAGTACGGTTTATGTAGCTGTTTGCTTACAGAAGCTGGGTGCTAAGGACCGGGGATGTAGTTCAGTTGCTAGAGTACTTGCCAAACATACACAAAGCCATAGATTCAGTCCTCAATACTACTTAAAACAGGAGTGGTGGTACGCACCTGTAATCCCAGCACTGGGGAGGTAAAGGCCGGAGGATCAGACGTCCAAGGTCCTTTGCTCCTTCATAGCAAGTTTGAGGCCAGCCTGGGATACATAAAGGATTGCTTTGGAAAAAATCAGGAATTGGGGTTTGGCATCCGTCCATTCTCTATGGCTAATAAGAGAATACTGTAGACTGAGCCACATTATAAAATAAATGGAGGGGGGTATATTTTAGCTCATAGTCCTAGATGTCCAAGGTCAAGAGATGAAGTCTGGTGATGGCCCTTGTGCTTGCAGGGGCTATAGAGACTTGGTGAATTACCCAATAAGAGACAGAAGAGGGGACGGTGTGTCTTGCTTCGGGTCTCCATCCCTCATGCAGAACTGCCAGGACTCAACCACGGCGCTCTGTGCCACTCTGGTGACCTCATCTAGTCATAAAGCTCCCTAAGGCTCTTGTCACTACATCAGGCTAAATGTCCACCATCTTGATGCTTTAGTGTAAGGCTAAAGGTCAACACAAGGTTCAGGGGGGCAAAGCAGTCAGACCAAGGCAGCTTCTCCTCCACGTTTCAAATGGTAGGTCATCTTGAAGTCCATTTCTTTGTTTGTTTGTTTTGTTTTGATTTTGTTTGTTTGCTTGTTTTTGTTTTGCTTTGTTTTTCTCTTATTTTGTAGTCCATGTGGATGGGCATTGGTGTCTCCACTGGACCAAGTGACCTCTCCTCATTCCAAGAATATCAAGGGAAATGTCACAGTCTTGCCCTCCTGGGGTCTATGCAGAGCAGCCAGAGACACTCCGTATCCTCTCATCCTTCCTTAGTTGTTTGACTTCTGTAAACACTGCTGACAGGTCCAGCGAGAGGCTGGTGATGCAAAGACAGCCCCAGTCAGTCCTAACTCTTTGCTCAGGTTTCATAGAGTTTGTCTTAACAGTGACTGTGGCCAGTGCAGGGTGGTATTTGTTCCCCATGACTATCATAATGAATGACAACAAACTGTCACCTCAAACAGTAGGCATTTGTTCTTGAGCAGTTCTGGAGGCAGAGGCCTGAAAACTAGGTGTCAGCAGGGAAGGGTTCCCTCCACAGGCTCCAGACACTTCCTGCCTTCTTCCAACTTCCAGGCGTTTCTCATCTTGTGTCTGCCTCCAGTGTCCCTTGACTTAGCAAGGTATGTCTAATGTCTGCTCCTCTCCCATCCCATTACGAGGACCCACATGACCAGACACGATCCATGTGGGAAATCCAACATCATCCCATCTAAAGACTCTAATCTCCGGCTTTCTACATAGGCCAGTCTCCTTGAGGGCCACCAGTCAACACACAGCCCAGTTCTCCATAGCACAGACAGGAGTCCTCTTTCTTGCCCAGAGTCATAGATGCTGTGAGTCAAAGTAAGGCAGGACACGAGGATGAGGCCAGGGTGGAGATGTGGATGTAAGTCAGGGAAGGTGGCTCAGTTACTCTCTTTATTGCCAGAACAGAGTCTATGAAAATGGCAGCTGCAGGGTGGAGGGCTTACTCTGGCTCACAGTTTGAATGTGCGACTGTACATTCATGGTGGGGCAGTTACGGCAGCAGAATCATGGACTGGTCCCATTACATCCACAGTCAGGGAGCGGAGAGACATGAATGCTGGAGTTGAATTTTCAAAGGTCAGTGAACGAAAAGCTTAGTTGCTGAGAAATGCTTTATGGAGCAAAAAAGAACAGCATTTACAGAGAGTGGGGGCCACTCTGCCCTAGAGGGATCTTGGTGATGACGCAGTCTACGTGGGTTTTCTGGCTTCCAGTACATCAAAGAGCACGTCTCCGGTGAGCTCACCCCTTGTCAGCATGAAGATGATGCAGAGATGACTCAGTCAGCAAAGTCCCTCACAAGCATGAAGACCAGGGCTCAGATTCCCAGCACCCATGTAAAAGTCGGGTGTGTCAGCACGTGCCTGAAATCCCAATGCTGACATGAAAAGGGGGAGACAGGGTGACCGCCAGAGACCATTGGCCAGGCGTTCTGGCCACATCTCAAGAAACAAACAAGGAAGAGACTTGCAGAGGACACAGGTTCAGTTCTTAGCACCCACATGGCCCTCTTCTGGACTCCTCAGGCACCAGACATGCACAGGGTGCACATACACAAGCAAGCAAAAAATCCATACATATAAGATAGCTAAAGTGAGGTGGAGAGCAACTGAGGAAGATACCCGGCATACCTCTTGCCTCCACATGCACACACACACACACACACACACACACACACACACACACACACGGGTGTGCATACAGTCCAACACCCACATACAACAGAGAGACAGAGAGAAGATCCTGCTGAGACCACCTGTGCCTAAAGCCACTTCCAGGGCTCCATCATGAGATCTAGATTCTAGCCCCATCTCCAACACTCACTTTGCTGACTCTATGACCTGGAGCCAGTTAGGGGAACCTGCCCATGCCTCAGTTTCCTCACCTGCAAAATGGACAGGTGACACCTCTTTCGAGGAGTCATGAGAATGATAAACCAGAAAGCTTGCCTGGAGCTTGTGACAAAGAGCAGACACTCAGAGATTGCTAACTCCTACCTTGCTCCTGCCAGAGAGCATCAAGATTTCACAAGGAAGAAAGTTCAGCTTCCAGGCCTCACGGGAAGCTTTTGAAGTGATCTGGATGGACCACGATTTCTCTACCCTCATGGGTAAAAGATTCCCTCACCTATATTGTTATCTTTGTTTTCAGGGGACCCTCTCAGCAAAGTGGTCTTCTGGGTCACAGCATCCTTAGTGGGCAAAACTCAAAGCAGCTAGAGCGAGTTAGAGTGAATATGTGTGGGACCTCGGGCAAAGCCAGATCCTGAGATGCAGAGAAAACTCCCATGGCTTTCTCCTGTAGCCATCCCTCGGCTCTTTTGCCCTTTGGGTGTTGGTCCATTGTACTCCGGCCCTGACAATCTTCCTCCTATAGAGGAGGAATTTGTGGCAACTATAGACTTTGGTCACTTGGGCAATTCTAGTAAGATCTTCTCATTCCATGCGAACAACCTATGCATAAGCCACCAAGGGCACTGTCCTCCCATTGACTTCATGGACCCATCGTTATCTCTCAAGACTGAGTTTGGTGACTGGTCAGACATGTGATGCAGTGGGGTGACACATGACCTCAAGGTGGGGTGGCTGGACAGACATGGACAGCACACTTGTCACAGTCTGCTTGGTCACTCAGCTAGCCAGAGGCATGGCTGGGGAGAGGAGAGAGCACTCACATACTGTGGTGGTTTGAAAGAACATGGCCCCTAAAGTGAGAGGCACTATTAGGAGGTGTGGCCTTCTTGGAGTAGGTGTGGCCTTTTCGGAGTGGGTGTGGCCTTCTCGGAGTGGGTGTGGCCTTCTCGGAGTGGGTGTGGCCTTGTTGGAGTGGGTGTGGTCTTGTTGGAGGAAGTGTGTCACTGCAGGGGCGGACTTTGGGGGTCTCTTTTTCTCAAGTTTCACTCAATGTGACAGTCAGGTGACTTCCTGTTGCCTCTGAGTCAAGATGTAGCAGTCTCAGCTCCAGCACCACATCTGCCTGCATGCTGCCATGCTCCCCCTCCTGATGATAATGGGCTGAACCTCTGAAACTGTAAGCGAGCCACTTCAATTAAATGTTTTTATTTATGTGATTTGCCATGGTCGTGGTGTCTCTTCACAGCAATAAAAACCTAAGACAAGTACTCCACCTCCTAATCCAAGACTTCCTCCCCCTGTCAGCTCACATTTCCAGGCCCACTGATAAGCCTCACTGACCAAGTGGTTGGGACGGATTTGTGCTATGCCATCCCTTACTGAATTAGGAGGCTCACTGCTGCCATTCAAGGACCAGCCAACCACAAGCTGTGGAGAAGCTAATCTTCAGCTTTGGTTGGGAGGTAAACACTGTAAACATGCATCCATAACTGCCCCTTCAAAGCTGCCCCACGTGTGTGGGGGGCATGCTAGAGGCAACCCTGGCTTCAATCTCCTTGCAGAGATGGCTGTACAATGCCATGCTCTATCTCCCATCAAGAACCAAGGAGCATCTTCCCTGGACACCACACAGACACCACATATCCTCATAGGGTTGGGCAAGCGCTCTTACCTGTCAGTGTGTGGGTTGTGCCTCTGTGATAAAGCACTCCAGGTCAGTTCTTCAGACCGGCTGTTCCTCACTCTCTAGCCTTCTTTCTGTTTTCAGATATTGTAGTATGGTCCATATTGGTCCCGCTGCTCCAGGTAAACTGGCCATGTGAACCTCAGTGTTAGCTGGAATTTGGAATTGTGGACCATTTACTTAGAGCACTTGACTGCCAAGCCAAAGGTGGATGGAGCCAGAGAATTCCTTCGTTTTACAGATGAAGAAGATAAGGAGCAGGACAGAACCACGTGACCTTAGGGCATAGGTTCACAACCCTTGTCAGAGAAGTACCAAGGGAAGTGGTCACCATAAATAGAATTGGTGGGACAACCCTCATTTGAGTGCCCCGATTCCCCTTCCTTAGCCATACCTGTCCTGGGGACACCAGACATGGCATCCTATGTCTTACATGAACCAGCAATGGGAGTCTTGGCTGGCACCCAAGGGAACTTAAACAGAGTTACGGCATCTGAGGATGAAGGGCAGGTCCCCTGGGTCCCCGAGGCATCACTTCCTTCCCCCCAGAAGCACTGGCGAGCTCCTCATGTCTGTACGAAGAGCTCAAGTGCTAATAAGCATGATTTACGAGTTTCTGAGCAAAGAGAGAATGGGAGCTGCACTCTCCATGACACAGAGCCTGGTCCCGGGGGTGCCGGCATGAGTAATGCTCTCCCATGGGCCAAAGGGCTCTGTCTGAGTCAAGGGATGATTTAACTCCTCAAGGAGCCAGAGTCTGCCGCCAGTAACTTACCCTCCCTAGGACAGGGATGGCATCCCCCAGCCATGTTGGTTGGCTGTGCCCATGGGAGGTAAAGGGTGTGTCAGGGGCAGACTTCATGGATCTGTCAGTCCCCATGTTCAAGACAGGTCAGCAGCCAACGAGCATAAAGAGAGACCAGACTACTGTGTCTATGGGCCCCTGTGGGCCAAAGACAAGGTAATAGTCTTGGGGTAATTCCCAGGACAAAGCCAGGCCAGTCAGTGAAGGGCACAGTGTGGCTTTGAGTCAGGATAGAAAGGACTTCTCAATACTTGAACACATTCCTCCATGAAGAACAAAGTGTCAGGGCCACTGGGACCACCTCCTCAGGTGAGGGGCAAAGCCAGCTCTCCCACACCCATGGTGAGGGGTGGGACAATCTTTCCCATGGCACAGGTCTTTAATCACAACCAACCATCAGGAGGCAGAAGCAGAAGGAACTCTGCAAATTTGAAGCTAGCTTGGTCTACATAGTGAGTTCCAGGTCAGGCAGGCATACAGTAAGACCTTGTCTCAAATATAAACAAACGAACGAACGAATGAATGAATGGATGGATGAATAAATAAATAAATAAATAAATAAATAAATAAATAAATAAAGTGGAGGAAGACACCCAAAATCAACCTGCACACACATGGGTACGTACACACACACACACACACACACACACACACACACACAAATTAAACAGAATTTCCACTTTATCAATCAATTATACATTGTAAGCATTTTGGTGCACAGTGGTTATATATACATAAAGAGTCAAAAAATTCAACAGATAGAATGCACATTTGCTCATGTTCACATACCATGATTACTTATTGAAAGGGTGGAAATGACTCCTGTCACTCTATGAATGGGTAAATTCCACAAAAGGGATATTATGTACCAGTCTCAAAAAGGAAAGACATGGTGATGTGTGCCACATCCATGAACCTTGAGCACACCATGTTCCAGAAATCAAACCAGTCACAAAAGGTCAACAAAGGTATCATCCACTGACATAAGGTGTCAAGAATGGTCAGACAGGTAGAGGCAGACAGAGAGGTAGAGGTTGCCAGCATGGGGTAGCTGAGGAGACGGTGCTTAGTGGGAACAAAATTGGGGTCTGGGAAGACAAGGAAGTCTTGTGGCAGTGACTATTATGGCTGCTATGGCTGCTGTCAGTGCCCCTGAGCTGTGCCCTGTATTTAAAGTGGTTAAAATGATCGGTAAGCGGTTCACTACTTGAAGATTCTTATGGTTTTAGTAAAAACGAAACCCCGCAGTTGGGTGATCTCCTGGGAAGGGACTCCGGCTCTGGCTGACTTAAGGGAGAGTGGGAACAGCAGAAGGTGCACATTCAGACAGTGGCCTCCTCCACACTCTCCTGCAGAGCCCCCATGACAGTCATTACAAAAACCATCCTAGGTCCACTGCTGAGGGACTTACGGCCTTGTTTCTAGAAAACTCTCCATGAACCTAAGGAAGAGTCTCTCAGCCCCGTTTACAGAAGGGGGGAACTGAGTCCCTGTCTGACCTAGCGTCTTGAACCAGAGACGGCTTGGAGCTTGCTATCGCTCAGCAGGCAAAAGAGCCCAGGACCTGAAGCAAAAGGAGGGCCAATGCATGAGACCCTCAGCCCTGGCGCTCACCTCTAGTTCTTAGTCCCAGAGTCTTATTAGCATGGCCTGACTCCTCTAGGCCTCAGACTCAGTGTGCAGTCTGGGGGTGGCAACCACATCTGCTTACTTAAGGACTAGAGGAGACAAGCGTGCCAAGCCCTTAGCACGACACCTGGCACCGAGGAAGTGTTAGGAGCCAAGCGTTCTCCTTGGGAGCGTCCGTCTCACCCTGTGCCTGCTCAAGGCGCTTGGTTTTCACCCTCTCCTTGCTCTGGGTCTTTTCAACCGGGCTCTGGGGCACTGTGAGTCATTCAGCCTTCCTCCCCGCTCTCCGCTCTCCGCAGACTGTGTGCTGTTTGTGTCTGTTTCCCTCATCTCCAAGTCTCTGGTAGCAGTGGAAGACAAGGCCCGGTAAATGCCCAGGGGAATGCTGGAATAATAAACGAGGCTTGGTGCCCTTTGACCAAAAAACGCCCCCCCGCCCCCTGCAGCTCTCGCTGGAGCCCCAGCCAGACCACAGAGAGGAAAAAAACCACAGGGAGACCTGTTCATGAGGAAGGCCAGAGCTGTGTCCAGCCCAGACAGGCTCCAACAACCGGATGTGCAGAGCTGTTTTCTGGGACCAGCTGATTTCACTGTGGATAAGGGGGACCAGGCGGCTTCGGCTTTGGAGGGCTGTGCTGGGTCCTCTGCAGACAAGCTCCGGGAGGAAGTGACAGTTGTGAGCCTCCGTGCCTCCGGGGACGCGGTGGCTCCTAAGGACAGCCTGGCTATGGAAAGCTGGAGCCTGCGGAGAAATGAGAGTGGGAAATAAGAGTCAAAGAGTCAAGGGAAACGCGCATCTGTTAGCACGGGCTGCTTTGGCTTTTGTCTCTGGAGGAGGAAGAGGGTGGAGGATGGAGAGAGGACTCTCGGGCTGGCTTCCTGCTCTGCCAGTCCGGCGGCATCACCTAGATAATGGCTGATAGCAGTGGAAACGGGACAAGATAAAGACAGACCCTGGAGCCAGGGAGGAGGCAGCCAAGGGATGAGGAAGGCGGGAAGGAAGGGAAAGGCCTCAAAATGGCCTCAGTGTGACGCTGATGTCGGCCTATTTGGCTGCCAGATGGCATGAGAGGTTCATGGACCGCAGGCTTGCTCAGGCCCAGGCATCCCTCACTCTCTCCATCAAATGCTTAACCCATCCCTCATTCCCTGAGGGAAACTGCTGTGGAGCGTGAATTGTTAGAAGCATGGCTTCCCCACTGGATCTTCATTCCCTCCTGTGTGGGGATCTCGGCCACCTCAGGTTTGGGACACTGGCCTCAGCAGCTCCGGTCGGAGGCAGTGGGCTTCTGGCTGAGATGGCTCTGCCTCCACACAGGTGATGCTCCTCAGTGTAGCTCCTGAAGGACAGCCCCAGGCTGCCTCTCTATGCAGGGCCTAACCACCCGGTGCATGGGTTCTGACTGGTCACCCTCACACACACAGCTTCCTAAAGAGCCAGGCTGGGCTGGACGCTGAGCGAGGCCTGTGAATGAGGCAACCTGAGCACTTTCGGAAGAGTGCTCATGAGTAACGGCCCTTCTCCACCTATGAGCCTGGCAGCTTGGCTCCCTTCAGGAGCCGCCTTAGTGTTCTGTTCCCTTCTCAATGTGCTCCACTGTCTCTTAGCTGGTTCCCCAGTCACAGGAGGCTGTGACCATGTACTCTGCTTTCTCAGTCCTGGGGCCTCCCTGTTGGGATCTAAACCCTGTTGCTTCTCACGGAGCTGTCCACACTCCCCTGAAACCCTGTGTGTGACAGGTCTCTGCTTTCACCTCCCCAAACTTCACACATACCACATGCTTGCCTCCTCAAGGAGACGTGGGAATGTGGTGGGAACAAGAATGACATGTCGTCCTTGCTCATAGAGCTGGAAATCTGACGGGGGGGGGGGGGGTGGAGAGGGGAGGGGGGAGGGGAAACTAACAAATAATAATTACAAAGCCTGGTAAGCGGAATCAAGAGATTTGTGGAGGAGGAGGAGAATGAGGAGAGGATACTAAGTCAGGGGTGTGGTCAAGGATGAATATGCTTTACCCCCGGAGAGGTCACCGGATTCCAGACTTCCGAAGTGAGCCATTATTCCATGTGTAGAACTGCAAATCTCAAGGAGAGGCAAGGTAAAAGACAAGGCCAGAGACCGGAGGAGGAGAAAGGGATGCCTCCAGGCATTGTGTGGAGGAGAGGGGAAAGGGATCGTCTCAGGCATTGTGTGCTAAGGCGGGGTTTCAAAGGCCACGTGGGGCTCTGATAACTCTCTAAACAAGGCTGTTTGTTCCCGGAAGGGGAGAAAGGACTTTAAGGGTTGTAAGAATTTTCCAAGAAATCCAGCTAAACCCTCTACCATCCCAGAAATTAGTCGCTGGGGCGGGAGAGGCTTTAAGAAACAAGGGTGAGCAGAGGGGACACCTTGGAAATGTCACCTGAACCCAAAGAACCAACCAGTAAGATTTATCCCAAACCTTAGACTCAACAGGAAAGGAAATTGCACACTCCTTCCTAAAACAAAACAAAACCCCAGGAAGTTCCCAATCCCGGAAACCCTGTCTCTCCAGCTTCTGGACCCTTTCATTTGTTACATGCCCTTTCTCCCTGGGCACCTGGCACTCTCAGAAGACACCAAGTTAAACTGTTCAGGACTTTGTGTGCAGGCCTACCCACACACACTGTTTTTTAAGTAGGATAAAAAAAGGAGGTCATTAGTGCAGTTTTACTCTGTCCATGACAGAGGATGCAGGACTTGAGGCAATAGAATTTTTTTAAAGCTGCCCCTAAAACACACCAGCTCCAGTCAGGCATGGTGGCACATAGATTCTTGATCCCAGCTACTGGGAAGGCCAAGAAAGAAGGATGGAGGAGTTCAAGGCCAAGCTGAGCAACTTATTGAGACCTTGTTTCAAAGTGAAAATAAAAATTAAGGGCTGAGGATAAAGCTCAGGGGTAAGGAGTTTGCCTAATGTACAAAAGGCCCTGGGTTCGATCCCCATGACACATACATATAGTCTCTCTCTCTCTCTCTCTCTCTCTCTCTCTCTCTCTCTCTCTCTCTCTCTCTCTCTCTCACACACACACACACACACACACACACACACACACACACAGTCTCACAAACACACACACACTTTCTCACACACATACACACACGTATATATACACAGACAGACACATATATGCACACACAAAGACAGACAGACAGACAGACAGACACACACACACACACACACACACACAGGACAGAAAGAAGAGAGGGAGGGAGGAAGAAAAGAAGGCAAAGTCCTTAGAGAATCAAGACTGGGGATGTAACTAGGTTGGTAGAGTGCTTGCCTAGTATTCGCAAAGCCCTGGGTTCAATCCCCAACACCATATAAACTGGGGAGATGTGGTGCATGCCTATAACCTGAGTTCTTGGGAAGTGGAGGCAGGCTGATCTGTAGTTAAAGAGAGTCCCCAGCTGCATAGTAAGTTTGAAGCCAGCCTGGTCTACATGAGAGCCCGTCCAAATAAGATAAACAAACAAGCAAAGGAGCAAATATAGACTTCATGGTAGGGTGCCCTGGGTTCAGTGTCCAGTGTGGGAGAGTGGAGTCAGGAGACAGAAGGGGCATCTTTCATCACATGGCAGCAGTGTGTTTGCCACCAGTTTCTGCCAACATTCTGAGCTTCTGGAGCTTCCAGGAGAGTGGTATTATCAGGAAGAGAGGGTGAGTCCATGGCGTCTGGCACTGGGATGGTGGGTTTCCCATCCTGGACTTCTCAACCTTAGCCTGTCTCTGAGCCAAGAACCCAAGGACAGTGGGTGTTTCCCGAGCACCTGGAGGACCCTGGGGAGGAAGCAGCCTCTGTGGTGGAGCATGCGGTCCCACCCTTATTCTAAGCCTCCTTTCATCCCAGGAATGTGTGTTTAAGAGACAAAGCCAAGAGATTTATCTTCTGCCTCTTGATGTCATGGAAAAGGGCCTGAATTTGCACTTAACAGACCTAGGTTTTAATTCCAGCAATAGACAGGGGCTTTGGCTACCAAGTTGGCACAGTGCTTTTCCTGGAAGGCCTTCTAGGGCCTGCTAAGAACCTGTCAAGACAGGATTCCCATGCACATGCCTGGTCCTTGGAACTTGATGACTTAGCCCTGGGGACTCAGCTTCAGCTCTGCTGTGCCGTAGAGAGAGGAGCTAGACACCTGGGGACCCAAGAAATTCACTGGATCCTGTGTGGTCAGACCTTTCCCCAAACCTCTCAGGTTCTTGGGGAGCATGATGACATGTGTGTGTGTAACAGGACTCACCTGTTGGTGCCACACTACACAGGTAAAGCTCTCCATAACATGGAGCTTTTAAAGTGGGCAGTGAAGGCACTCACCTGTAATCCCAGTGCTTGGGAAGCTGAGGCAGGAAGAGCGTGCATTTGAGAACAGCCTGTGCTACAAAATAAGCAAATACCAAATAAAGGGGAAATTGGAGCTTGCTAAGGACACTGCCTGGAGCATTTGAATGTACTCGTTCTACCCAAACCTTGACTCTATAGGCAGCAGTCAACTCTAAACGCTTGCACACACGTCCAGCCTTTCAACTTTGGGACACAGTGTTGAATCTACAAAGCTCAGGCTGGAGAGTATCGCAACTGGAGTCACAAAAACAAGCCCGATGATGTTTGAAGTCACTTTACCATTTTGTGTTGGGCCACGGCTGTCCTTGGCTTGCATTTGGCCAGTGGTCTGTAGGTTGGATCTGCCTGGCAGCATGTCTGTTTTTCTCTTTGGAAAGATAAGGCAAGAACTTGAGGCCCAGTGCCTCCCTTTCCAAATGTAGATCAACCCAGCCCACAGGGTTCCTCTCTGGCCCAGTTGTCCAAAACGGGGTGCCAGGACAGTGGCCTCAACCTCCCTTCCATTCGGTCCTGCTCACTAGTTCCCCACACCAGGCTCTGGAACAAACCCCCCAAGAGCTCAACTATTCATAGCTTCTACTTACTGAGCATACCCTAAAGACCAGACACTTAGTTGAGTCCTTAATTGTCCCTCCTTGTCATCTCCACAGCTCACCTGCCTCAGAAGCTGCTGACTTGCTATGCTCACAGTCATCCTGCTGAATCTCAGTAATGTGTCTGGGGAAACCTCAAAGGGTCCACTCAGCTCTGGTGGGCTTCTTTCTCTGCCAACCAGATATTCTGCCCAGGATGCTTTGTAGTAACTGCATCTTCAATGCGTGCACACACACACACACACACACACACACACACACACACACACACACACACACTGGCTGTCTGTATATGAATAAATTCAATCACAGGAGGGCCAGCAGCCGGGAGCACACATGTGCTTCCAAAGCCTTCCTTAGAAGTTGACACTCCAGGGATAGGGTGTGGATGCTCAGACTGGGCCAAAAGGCTTACCCCAGTGTGTTTATCTGGCTCCTGCCAAGCCTGGCCCTGGTGGACCCTCAGAGGCTTCAGAACACAAAAAACAAGGGAACCCCAAGGTGGTCCAGGGCTCACCTTCTACCATGACCATATAGGTGTGCTAAGTCCCAAAGCGCCCCCCGAAGCAGTTCTTTCTGAATTCCTCAGTGTCTCAGGTCTAAGGGATACCAGCCCATGGAGGTCCAGGAGACCTACCCAGGCCCCGGGGGGTGGAGCAAGGAGCCCACCCCATTGTGGCGCCCACAGTGGCCAGGCTGTTAGGGGGAACAGGGTGAATTCTCATGAGAATTCTGATAAATGGGCTCCTCCACCCCTCCCCCCTCCGTCAATTAAAGCGAAGCTGTCGCAGGCCCGGTGCAGAAACCACTTCCAAGCCAGGCATGACATCAACATTTCAGTGATAAGGGGTGGACAATGGGGTGTTAGAGACTAATAGAAAAACAGTGCTGGATAAGGCCCGGCTCCTGATACTCAGGCTGATGGGAAATACCATTGTCTGTCGGGTGTCAGCTGAGACCCAGGGCGACAGGGATTCCAGAGCCCGGGGGGGGGGGGGGGGGGGGGGGGGGGGGGGGGGGACGGGACGGGGGACTTTGTGAGGCCTGGGGGGAGGGGACAGGAGGATCCAGAGAGCATTGAGGCCACACGTGCGCGCGCACCTCAGAACCAAGTCTTGCAAACTGTGGGAGACTAGAGCTGCCTGGTGCCTGGTGAACCCCTCTCCAGAAGCCTGCTGATGTGCCCACAAGCCTTCATCCTGGCTCTGTAGCAAAGCAGACAGACTCTGGGCTCAGGCAGAAATGGAATCTGACCCTCCAGTTCTCCTATGTTCTTCTCAAGACACGTGCCTGACCTAACCAACCCGATGGGTGCACTTGGGTCTTCGTGCTATATGGTTTGTTTGTTTGTTTCTTTGTGTGTTTGTTTGTTTTGCAAAGCTGAGGATCAAGCCAGCGTCGTGTGTGTGTGTGTGTGTGTGTGTGTGTGTGTGTGTGTGTGTGTGTTAGGCAAGCACTCTACCAGCTGAACTATAACCCCAAGAACAGTTTCCACACAATTTTAAGTTTTTGATCAAAGTACATTACAAACATGGTTGTTGTGTTTTGTGTCAATTAATAATAAAAGAATATGTAACAACAGAGGAGAAATAATGGGTTACCTGTTGCTACCTCTCACCTCCCTCTGCACCCCTTCCTCTCAGGCTCTTGCCCTGCAAACCAGTGTTAGCTCCTAGCTGCCACTCCAGTCCTGAGGCTCCGTTTCCGAGTTGTGAGTCAAGCTATTGTGTCTTCCCTGACTAACTACAGACTTCAGACACCAGTCGGCAAGGGGAACGTTAGCAACCATACTCAACCCTTGCACCTCCTCCCCACATCCGTTCAACACAGTTGCAGGGTTGGAACTAAATGATCATCACTGATTATCCTGAGAATAAAAATACTCCTGGGAGCCCGCGTCTTGCCTCTTTGTCCTTTGGGTCTACTCTCCCGCTCTGGAGCATCGTCCGTGTCTCCCGAGGGAAGGGTATTTTTATTTGCTGAGGTACTGAATCCTAGGCTGGAAGTCCTTTAAGTTCTGTGTTCACGGGACTGAATTTGTGGTTGCTCCCTAGCCTGGGTCTCCAAGAGCAGCCTGGCACCTCTCCATTTCCCATCCTTCTTGTTGGGAGCATCCACACTGTCGTCATTAAAAGCCTGTCCTTTCTCCTTCCTCATCCCAGACAGAAACACGTGCCCTTCAACCGTGAGAAACGTTTATTACTTCTTAGCTAGCTTCTGCCTCTGCCCACGGCTTCTCTGCTCCCTTTCTAGACATTCTGCCAGCCAGGACGTTAGAAACCTGGCTCGGCACGTCAATCTTTTCTTCTTCTTTGATCTGTTTTTCTGGGAGTTTCTTCAGCTTCACCTTGACACTCTAACTACAAATTCTTTTTTTCCCCCCAATTGAATTCTGATTTTTAATGGCACTTCCTTTTTCTGAGTGGTACATTATCATACTTCCCAGAGATGCTAATCAAGACAATGTCTTATTTAAACAAACTGATGAATTATAGACGTTTATGCTTTTTTCCTGCTTCTCACAATATGTGTTACCCTTCATCTCTTTGCACACCACTTTTTATAGGATTTTTAAAAAAATTATTGTCAGCATAACAATATTTTCAGACACGTACAGTGTGCTTGAATCCTACTCATCCTCCTTTTTACCACTCCCTAGAAGTTAAATATCTATGTCTTTTATTGTCTTTCAACCTGGGGCCAAGGCCCTATGCATGGTGCCCAAGTCCTGGACCACTACACTGCATCCTCAGCTGTGGTCCTCTCGATAGCCATTCTGTTTTTCTCCCTTCCACTGATGGACCATGAGGGGTGAAGAAACATATGATAAACTATACAGGTATACACGGGAGCCTTGCATAGCATGCTCCCACTTTTTAAGTGAATTAAAAGAGGGTGTCTACATAGATACATGTAAACTGAAGGCACATGGTCCCCACCTTTATTTATTGTCTCATGCTGCACAGTTTCATACACAGAACATGTAGGAGCTCTCTTGTTTGAATCATAGTATGGCTTTTTTTTTTCTCTTGGGAGAGGGGGTGTTGTGGGGAGCAGGTCTCATGTAGACCAGGCTGGTCTTGAACTCACAAAGTACCTGAAGATAGCCTTGAACTCCTGATCTTCCTGCCTCTACCTTCCTAGCACTGAAATTAAGTCATGCACTAGGTTTTACTGGGTGCTGGGGATTGAACCCAAGGCTTCATGCACGCTAGGCAAACACTGCCAACTGAGCAGGAACTTTCTGTATGGTGATGCACGGCTGCAAACAGCCGCATATGTCTACTTATCAGCACTTGTTGATGTGGTATTTGTATTAAATTAGCACTTCCTCCTTCATCAGGTTATCCAGCTACACAGAAAACAAAAGGGAAGTGCTGGTGCTCCTGAGGCTGGAAGGATTCGAAACTCAAGTCAGCAGAGACAAGAAGCCACAAATGCAGCCAGTGTTTGACACGGGTGTGTGTGGGGGGGGGGGGTGTGAAGCGCATTGAGTTATTTGGTTGGTCACACTCAGCAGTAAAGCTCAGTCATTCTGGAGCAAGCACAGTATCTGGAAACATTAAACTTTATGCTTGGAAGCAGGTTGTAATTGGAGAGCTCACTGTATCTCTTAGCTCTTCAGGAATCCCCTCTGCAGTAACAATCAGTTGCCTGGTTTTATATATTTGGAACTTTCTGTAGTTTGGAGCCCCCTCCTTTTTTTTTTTTTCACTTCAATGGCTTAGGAGAAAAAGAGACGAGGAGAGTGAGATACCAGTCTCTCCAGTGACTACCACGGTAGCAAAACATCATCTATGCCGGCAGCTGAGCGCAATCATTAGTGTGAAAAGTCCCTCCTCTCCCAAGGCTCGTACTCCAGTGTCCATCCCTTCTTTCTGTTCCTGGACCTTTTGATTCCTTCAAAGAGCAGAGTTCTCAGGGCTGGGCATGCAGCTCAGCAAGCAGATTGCAGTGTAACATGCAAAGAGCCCTGAGTTCCCTCCCAGCACTGTATAAAACAGGGTGTCAAGGAGCAGGCCTGTAACCCCAGCACTTGGGAGTGGAGGCGGCAAGATCAGGGGTTCAAAGTCAGAAGTTCAGGGTCATCCTGGGCTATATAATGAGTTTGAGGCCAGCCTGATATGTAAGACCCTGTCTCAAAGACAAAACAAAAAGAATTCTGTGCCATCTGAAGAGTGAGGCTTCTTTAGCCTGTCTGTACCACCCACATCCCTGCTAACTAGGTAATACTCTCATCTTCTTGTGTCCAGCCCTGTTCTCCAGCCCTGCTAACAGGCTGTCTTTGGCTTCTTAAGGGTCTTAGAAGAAAACTCAGTGGAGGAGATGCCCCCAGTATTTGACTGTGAAAGGCTGCTCTTCTCTCACCAAATCCTGATGAAAACCCTCCAGGGGCCCTTTGCTGTCAAAATCCAGACAGCCAGGCATCACAGCATGGCCCTGCTTTGGTACATAGTTGGCACTTAATAAATACTATGGGATTTGTTTAGCTAGACTTCAACTATGCAGCCCCTGACCACATATGGTTTACTATCAAAAAAGTGGCCAGAGGACTGTTTACATAAAATCAAAGATATGTTTTCAAATACTGGGACAAAGGGTTGGCTTTTAAAATAATTAATCAGTGGGAACACTGGGTGGCCACTCACTCACTGCATGCTCACCAGACATCTGCGGAACTAAGAGGATCGCCCAAACAACGGAGGTCACCCCTTTCTTACCATGTTCATATCTACATTCCAGACACCCCAGTCCTTCTCAATCAGAGCAGAAAATGAAGTCATGGCCATTAGACTGAGTAGAAAGTAAGTTTACCTTCTCCTCTTTATCCAGAACAGGCAATGGGCACAGAGACAGTTTCTAAAGTCTTTTGCACACTAGGCCTGATATTTGGTAATGACCGCACAGTGTGGCTACAGCTACTCGTCAATTTTTCCTCACAAGAAATAGAAGAAGTAGCTGGGTATTTAGCTCAAGACATAGAGCACTTGCCTAGCATATACAAGGTCCTGGGTTCAATCCCTAAGGCCCCCATGAAAAGGCTACTGTGGTTAAAAATTAGAAGCAGCTTAAATGTCTATTCAAGGTGGAATTAATTAAATAAAGCATTGTAAACAACTATTAAAAAAAAAAGAACTAGAAGAAGTTAGGCATGGTGGCGCATATCTACCATTCCAGCGTGTGGAGAAGCTAAGGCAGGGGACCGTGAGTCTAATGTTAGCCTGGGCTATGTGATGAGACGCGTCTAAAACAGCAAGAGCAGTGAAGGTTAAAACACAGACCACCCATGCAGGCATTTTCTACCTACATGAATCTAAGCATCGCTTTTTCAGTGGCGTCTCCCTCTGCCTGGACTGGTGAGGTGCCTCTGCTGCCTCATCTGTACCTCCATAGCTTTCTTCTCTCTGCCTGTCTAATCCCTGTCTTCTACTAGACATGTAGTCTGTGGGGTCTCAGGCAAGGCCACTGTTTCCTTCACTAAACCTTGGCAGAAAAGAGCAGCAATCTAGAGAGATCTCTCAGTGGGAAGAGTGAACTGGAGAGACGAGGGTTGGAAGACCGGAGGACCTGCAGCCCAGCAAAACACTGTGGTGGTTTGCACAGAGCAATAGATTTCGGGTGTAAGGCGGACAGATGTAGCAAGAGATGGACACAGGGCTTGCCCATCAAAACGGGTGGATGGAGGGTGGATGGGACAGAGGCAATCTGTGGTGTTTGGCCTCCTCCTCAACCTTAGAATGTCTACTCCTCTGAGCCATGTTCCACAGTATTCTGCTCTCCTGGCGGCCAGACTTGGCAAATATATTGGGGCTGTGTTTCCCTGACCCTTCAGGACTCACACCCTCTCCATCTGTGCCTCGGTTTCACTCCTAGTGTCTGGGTCTTATTTACCGCTCTCTTCTGGCTTTAGCTGTGATGACTTCAAGATCCTTGTCTTCCTCTAAGCACCTAGTTCTGAATTAACCTCCAAATTACAGCAGTACAGAAGGATTACCTCTCACCCAATTCTTCCTACTTTCCCTAAGGCCTGCCTGAGATTCCTTACATTGCCCAGTGAAGCTCAAAGTTGCAGGTTCCTGCTAGTGATGGCGGCTGGATCCGTCAAGACTCAGGTTTGAGGAACAAAAGGCCAGCTCACGGGAACCTTATGAGCAAAGGCAGAAATCGCAGGGTCTATGATTGTGCAGTGTGGACCGACCATCACAATGCACACAGCAACACCAAACATTTCAGTGTCTCTCTCCATATCTGGCTTGCCTTATAAGTTGTCGTCTTCATCAACAAAGACTGTCAGGGCTCCAGCAGTCACACATCGTGATCCAAAAAGGAGGAAGACCATTCTGAGTCTACACATCGCTCTGTAGGAGGATTATGATTGGCTCTGCTCAGGCCACATGCCTGCATCTCAGCCCATCAGTGTGAGGCAGGAGGGAAGAGAGGAACAATTAAAGGCTACCTAGATTATAAAATGTCCCTGAGGCCTCAGTGTGTGACCTACCAGAACAGTACAAAGTCACCATGTGTAGCCCACAAAAGACGCTTGCCGGCTCCTAAAGTCATTCATGTGATAGACATATCATGAATAAAGTGTGGCCGTGGGTAAACGAAGACGAGCCCAGCTTGTCCTGGCCAACAGAGCTCAGTCAGTAAGTGACTTGGTTAGTGTATTTGTTTCTTCTCTGGTTCCTGCAAGAATCTGAGCTCCACCCCTGTGTAATGACTTATCTCGGTTGTCATCTTGACACACCTGGGAAGAGGGAACCTCAGTAAGAATTCCCTCCATCAGATTGCACTGTGGGCATGTCTGTGGGGCATTTTTTTTTAATTTTTAGTTGATGTAGGAGGGCACAGCCCATGTGGGCAGTGCCATCCCTATGCAGGTGAGCCTGGGCTGTTTAAGATAAGAAGACACATCCCTTTGCGTGTGAGCCAACAATGGACAAACATACTAGAACACCTTGGAACCCACAGCAAGAGCAACTCAAGAAAGGGAAGCTTTATTTTGGCTCACAACTTGATGAAACTGTCCATCATGGTAGGGAATTCTTGGCAGTAGGAGTGTGTGGCAGCTGGTCATGTGGCATCTACAATCAGGAGCAGAGAGAGTTGAATGATGGGACTCTTGCTTTCTCCTTTTTATTCAGTCTGGTACTTCAGCATGTAGAATGGTTCCACTCATACTCAGGGTGTGTCTTCTCTGTTCAGTAAAACCTTTCTAGAAATACCCTTGTAGACACACCCAGAACTGTTTTCATGGTAATTTTAAATCCAGTCAAGTCAACGATGAAGATTAGCCATCCCAGTTTTGAACTAAATATCTGTATGTGAGTGCAGTTGGCTGTCATGGGCATTGACAGAGTGTTTTCAGGGGCCACAGAGGGAGTGGTCCCAAGGCTCACCTGTGGGAGCCAGAGTAGCCCAGGTGTGATAGCTACCAGGTGTAAGTTGTTTGTACAGAAGGTAGCTGTGTGTGTGTGTGTGTGTGTGTATGTGCGTGTGCGTGCGTGCGTGCGTGCGTGTGTGTGTGTGTGTGTGTGTGTATGTGTGTGTTTCTGTGTCTGTATGCACATGTGTGAATACATAGGGGTGTATGTGGAGACTAGAAATAGAGTGTTTTCCCTAGTGCCTATGGTGAGACACTTTGCACAGCCTTGGTACAGGAAGGAGGGACTTGGACCTGCCTCAACTGAATGTACCAGGCTCTGCTGTCTCCCCATGGAAGACCTTGCCTTGGAGGAGGTGGGAATGGGGGGTGAGTTGGGGGGGAAGGCTCAGGGGCAGAAAGAGGGAGGACAGGGGAATCTGTGGTTGGTATGTAAAATGAATAGAAAATCCCTTAATAAAAATTTATTAAAAAAAAAAAAGAAAAGAAATAGAGTGTTTTCTTCAGTCACCCTTCACCTCATGTTTGAGGCAGGCTCTCTCACTGAACCTTGAGCTCACAGATTCTGGTGGGCTGGCTGGCCAGCAAGCCCGGGATGCTCCTGCCTCTGCCTCCTCAGCACTGAGATTATGGTGCTTCCTGACTGCAGATGCCACATGCATGACCAGCTGCCTCATACTCCTGTTGCCAAGAATTCCCTACCATGATGGACCGTTTCATCAGGCCGTGAGCCAAAATAACCCCTCCCTTTCTTTAGTTGCTCTTGTTGTAGGTTCCAAGGTGTTCCAGTATGTTTTCCATTGTTATGATGAACAGCATGACCAAAAGCAACTTGAGGAGGAAAAGGTTTATTTCAGCATTTGCCCAAGCAGAGTAAATACAAGCGCCATCTCAGGCTCTTTGAGGCATCCATGATGTTACTTCCTTTCCACACACAGTCTTTTCCTGTATCATCTGTCCCATGTCAGGCTCCTGATTCTTTTCTTTATACTGGAGCACACTGTCCTACCCAGTGGTCTCCTGCTTCCTATCACAATCATCTCAGACATTTTTAAAACACGTATTATCATGTGTGTGAGAGAAAGAGAGAAGGTGGATGTGTGTGTGTGTGTTAGTGTGTGTGTGTGTGTGTGTGTGTGTGTGTGTGTGTGTGTGTGGTGCCTGTGTAAGGGTGGATGTGTGTATATGTGTGGAGTGTGCATGTATGAGGATGTGTGTGTGTGTGTGTGTGTGTGTGTGTGTGTGTGTGTGTGTATGCCACAGAATACATGTAGAAGTCAGGGACAACTTTCAGGACTCTGTTATCTCCTTCCATTGTGGGTTCCAGGGATCAAACCCAGGTCATCAGGCTTGTACCACAAGCCACACATTGAGCCCTCTCATCAGCCTACTGTGGACATTTCTATTACTGATTCTTTGAGCCCCTGGGTGACAATAGTTCTTAAAGTTAGATTTAGTCCAGGTTTTGTTTTCAGGGCCTACCCTATGACTCCTGGGCTATAAATTAGTCCTCAGGAGTCCATTGACAAGAATGGTCCTCCAAATGGCCTTACAGGAGGGCAGAGCCTTACACACAAAAGATCAGCTAGCTACTTCGGGCTTTGGAGATGACCCAGTCAATAAAGTGTTTCGCGTGTAAAAATGAGGACCTGAGTTCTATCCCTGTACCCACATAAAAGCCATGTAATGTGGCCTGCCTATATTCCTAGCTCTGAGGAGGCAGAGGCAGGAGCATCCTGGGCTTGCTGGCCAGCCAGCCCACCAGAATCTGTGAGCTCAAGGTTCAGTGAGAGAGCCTGCCTCAAACATGAGGTGAAGGGTGACTGAAGAAAACACTCTATTTCTAGTCTCCACATACACCCAAATGTGTGCACAAGCGCATGCACACACAGACACACACACATGTACACACGGCTACCTTCCGAAAAGCAACACAGCTGTCCGTGTGGGTTAGCTGAACCAGGTATGCAGTTTGCTACCAAGTGTCCCTAGATTAGCGCAGTTCCATGGAACACACGGTCCAGGGGTGATCATCCAGATTCTAGTGTGCAAGCTGGAGAGGCAGTGTCAGCAGTCAGTCTCCACCTGTCCCCTGCACCCATCTCTCTTTGAATGGCCCTCCTTCTCTTGTGCTAATGTTGGTGTGTGGGTGGATCATTCGTGACTGCCATGGAGAGGATGTTGGCTGGCAAGAAGGGTGTGGACAGGTAATGGGTTGCACACTGCAGAGGACAAGACCAAGGAAACATCTGAAATGACTCAGAGGTTTCCTGTGAGTGATGCCGCTTGACTAGTCCTATTCGATGAGTTCTGGAGCATGAAGTGGATGGATGGGGTTTGTGTTGAAGAACAAGACACCCACAGCTTTAGTCCACAGAGACTCGGCTTCAGTCCTACACAAATTAAGCGCTAATGTTCTTTGTGTCATCCAAATGAAATAGGAAAGAAGCATGGGAACACGAGAGGACAGGGACGAGCTGGAGCCCGGAGGCCCAGAGAAGACTTTGGTGAGGAGGTAGGCACCATTGTTGTCGGCATGCTGGCTCTAGCAGCCATGAAAACAAGAAGTCAGGCAGAACTGCTCCCACAGGAGGGCAGGGTGGCTTGGGAAGGAGGGGGGCCAGGAGCAAGGAAGGGCAAGAATAATTGCCTGAGCTGGCAGCCTGCCCTGGTGAAAGAGTGACTCCCGGTAGCCCAGGGGAGAAGGAGCCAGGATGCCTTTAATGCTGCAGGTGTTGGAGTAGAAAATTTTCCATGAAGAGGGGGCTGTTCCACACGATTAAAATAACCACTTGGGCGCGCTTGGCAAGCACTCTCTGTTCACACTTTGCGGCCTGTCCTTTTGGAGGCCTGAGGATAACGGGAAAGGAATTCCTTTTCCCTTCACACACTTTTGAGGGGAGGGGGAGAAAGTGGTCTGGGGATAGGGGCAAGCTGGGGAGGCAGGATGGTGAGACATTTTGCAGAAGGCCTTGAGTGAGGCTGGAGAGCGAAACTTTGCTGGGTACAGTAGGCCTGGGTACTAACGTCAGGAAAAATGGAGAATGAGGTGACACCCAACCTCACCCAGGATATCGGGCCGCAGCCTGGAGCCCTGTGACAGTGTCCACACAGTGTCACATCCAGGCCCTTCAGCATCTGGGAGTGAGAGTGGATGACCACCCAGTTTTACTGGGGCAACGTGAACGCATGTTCTTCAGGCCGCTGCTTCTGTGGCATTTTTATTATTGGGCAGAAGCTAAACTTAACCTTTTTCTGTACTCTCAACTTCCTAAAAATGTCCTCTTGGAAATGTTGGCAGTCCCCTCTGTCATAAAAGATGCTTAGGACTCTGCCAGGCTGCCTGCAGCCCAGGCCTTTGTTTCCCTTGTAAGCCCCAGATACCCACAGGTACTGTTAGATGTCAGAGGAAGTCTTCCCTGCGGACCTCAGGCTTCACTGAATTCTCTCCTCCTCCTCCTCCTCCTCCTCCTCCTCCTCCTCCTCCTCCTCCTCCTCCTCCTCTACCCTCCATCCCCTCCCTCCCTCCTCCCTCCCTCATTCCTCCCTCTAACCTCTGCCCCACCCCTGCTTCCCTGACAACTCTTATCCAAGATTCTACCTAGGCATTACCTACAGTACACTCTTCTGGGAGCTTTCGAGGAAAGCAGATATGGAAGCGGCTCCTGCCCTGTGAATAGTGCCCAGAGCCTGCATGTGTCATCTCTCCACACAGGAATCATACTAAGGACATTGGTCCCTCTGTGCCATGCAGTCTAGAAACATGGTCATCTACCACTGCCCAGCATCTGTCCCAATGGGCAGAACTGGAGAATATTCTAGTGACTGTCACCATAGCACACATATTAAGGGCATAGAATGTAACTGCTGGGAGTCAGCTGGCTAGCTATGTATACTGGATGGATGGATGGATGGATGGATGGATGGATGGATGGATGGATTAGATGCATAGTTAAGTGGGTGGGTGAGTAGAT